>NC_133026.1:20406346-21020961 GCF_048771995.1 Taeniopygia guttata | reverse complement strand
CTCAAACCAGCCACGGCCAGGACAGCCAGGACAGCTGGAGGGGTCTGGCTGCCCCCAAAATGGGGCGAGCCAGGGCTGTGATCCCCTTCACACACACCACAGCTTGGTGCACAGTCCTTGGAGCTGCTTTTCCTGAGGCTTTGGGGTTATTTTTAGCCATAGCTACAGCACTCAGTGCCACATGGCTGCATCTGAATTATTTGGTTGCTTAATTGGCGGAGTAAATTGATGTAAAAGCAAAGTGAGGGGAAAGGCAATACCAGCAGCCTCCCTGGGGACACCCTGCCAAGCCTGGGGGTGACAGTCGTGCTCACTGAGAACTGTCTCGGCATGTTTTTGCACTAGCCACACGGGGAATGAAAAGGCTTTCAGGCCCGAGATTTAGATCCGCTCCGGTGTTCCCCCCCTCGCCTCTCCGGCTGTATTCTTGCCCCCACTGCTGGCACAGGCGGAAAGTGCATCCCGAGCTGCTCCGGGCATCCTCCCTGGCTCGGAGACGCTGGAAGCTGGACCTCAGGCGCACACGGCATCTGCAAGGTACCGGCATTGAAATCAAAGCTTTGATTTTTGTGTTTGCCCTCAGAGCGGATTAGTATTGAACGTCTGATCCGCAAGGTGTTTAATGAGTCTCTGGGTATAAACTGGCAGAGCAGAAATCTTTTGAGTAGCCTAAGCTGACCAGAAATGAAAACAGGAAAGTCCCATTGTACAGTCTGGATGGGAACTGCTAAAATAATATCCCAGGAACTACCCATGCACTGCATTCCTCCATATCAATGCTCTCTTCATTCCAAACACAGATGCTCATTTCTTTGTGATGTTGGGAAAACACATGTGCCAGGCATGTTTGAGTAGCTCCCTGAAAGAAGTATCTGGATCGATATGAGAGCAAAGAAGGATGCTCAAACCAGGCCACCAACAATATGGTTTCTAAACCTCACCACTGTGAGAGGGCAGATGACAAGACCACCAATTCTCCATGCCACTGCTGTTACATCCTAAAGTACACAACTGGAGGGCAAACAGCATCCAGTATTAAAATCCACTCTCCTATACAGAGTCTGAGCCACCCACACTCCAGTACGACCCGCAGCCTCCGGAGTGTTGCCCCTTCTCCAGCAGTGCTGCAGGTCGAGCCCCAGACCGTGCTTTGGCTCTGCTCCCTCCGGCCGCTCCTTGCCGAGGCGCTGCCGTGCTGAGCCCACCAGCGGCTCCTTCCGAGCCCTGCCAGGACTCTGGCTGGGCACTGAGCTCCTGGGGAGTGGTGCTGACCAAGCTTGGTGCGGCTCCCGTGGGTGCTGGGTTTCACGAGAGGATGGCAGGGACCATCCCCAGGGCAGGAGGTGTCCCTGTTCCTCAGGCTCTGCCTGCAGTAGATTCTTGTCACTGCGAACTGCACTGCCAGAAGCCCGCAATTTCCATGCTAGCAAAGTTAGCAAAACCACGAGGGGCACCAGCCAGGCTCGGGTACAGGACAAGACTCCAGGGGAGCTGCAGGATGGCCACCCTGGGACAGGGTGTCCCACTTAGGTGATTATCAAACAGTGGGGTATTCAGTCCGGTGCTTGCAAGGCACCATTTGCCAGCACGGACCACCCCAGGCTGGAAGTGCAGCTTGTCTCCCTGCCAGCCCCCAGCTGGACACAGCCATGCTCCATCCTGCTTGTGCTGGGGGCTGCCCAGCACCAGGCCATTTGAAACATTACCTTGAATAACTGGGCTATCAGGTAAACGGTGAATGTACATTCAGCCTGGGGCGCATCACTGCTTGGCTGAGCACTGGCTGTATGCTCAGGGCTGCCAGCAGCACAGGAGCGGGGCAGAGCAGCACAGAGGCTCTCGCCAGCTGCAAGGGCGCCAAGATGAGGAGCGAGTGCCCTGGAAAAGCCACTTTCCCCAGTGCTTTGCCCCCAGTTGCACCTTGCCACTAAAGCTGCCTCTGAACACGTCCATCAAGCTGCAGGGGTGACTCCTGTGACTGGTACTCGTGCAATTGCTGTGCTTCTTGATCTAAAAATATGGTTAAAATTTTGCTCTCAAGACACATTGTAAAAATGTCACTTTTCAGGGCTTTCTCACAGCAGGGATATGGCTCCTTGTGAGCTGTAACTCAGCTCCTGCTCCGGGGGGGACTGGAGTGGCAGTGCCTGCCTGAGGCACTCACAGGTGAGCTGGAAGGGGAGGCAGAAGCTCAGCTGTGCCAATGGCAGCAACTTTGGCAGCAGCACTGGATGGAAACCAACCACAGAGATTTATAAATCACTGCTTTTTACAGGCAAATTACTTCCCCTTAGGTAAGAGGAAACAAAGTACCCAGGAGGGGAAGAAAGTCTAACTTTTGGGAGGTTATCATAGTTTCATCCCAGAACACCTGCCAGCCCTGGTGTCAGTGTAAGGTAAGCAGCACATGGCATAAATCTATGAGTATAAAAGATGTGTCATTACAAGAAGGAGTAGGAGGAAAATAAAGCAAGTTGACAGCTCACATCCTGTGCCATAATCCTAGAAATTGTTAATATTTACAAAATTAACAACTAATATAACCGATGACAATCTCACTCCTCCTGGTTGTCATGAGGATATTAACAGTTACCACCCGCTACAAACTGCAAATATTCCCCGTCTCTGGAGCTCCTGCTGCTCAGCAAGAGTGGGGATGGCACAGACTTGGCCTCCCAGCTTTCCTACCAGCCCCAAGCCATGAGCCAGTGTGGAACACCCAAGCACTGTTGGAGCTGGAAGTGCCTCCTGACCTCACTCTGCTTCCTGGAAGCAGAGAGTCAGTCAGAACAGGAAAATTTTTCTCTCCCCAGCTCCTCCAGAAGCCCAGGATCCAGCCCCATGTAGTGATGGTGGGGAGAGCCCAGAGGAAGAGGTTTGGGAGTACAGACAGTGCTGGAGGGAGAAGAGGCGAGGGCTGCACTGGCTCGGATCATACCTTGAAACAAGCTGCCAGTTCAGGAGAAACTCCCATACTGCTGCTGTGAATTGCCAGCTGTAAGGATGGAAGCTAATTGATAAGCAGGTGCTGCTGCCATTTCCTTAACATTAAAGACGTGACTAAAACCAAAATAAAGGTGCTTGAACACCAGTGACTCCATGGGAAACTTACTCCTAGACAAGCAATCACAAAAAGGTGAAATTTAAAAATCACAGTTGTTGTTCCTCACATATTTTAAGTAAGAAAGAGAGCAAGAGCAGTCCTCATTTTCTCAGAACTGAGATTTTTTTGTTACCTGTCCATCAAGAAGACTGCAGGAGGCAATACAGAGTTGACAGCATTAAGTACAAGAAAATTGTGGATGGTGCCTGTGCAAGCAAGTTTTCTGGTTTCATTTTGCTCTACCCTTACCGAGGAACATCAGTTCCCCAGGCCACTCTTTGCACAGGCACAGCATGTCAGGTTTACAGTAATTTTAAACATTTCCTCTGTCAGGGTTTATAGTACACAAAAACTTTGCCATACTCTTTCCAGTTCACCGTATGCAAAATCAAAACAGAGAATTACCAGCATAACTGTTTTCAAAGAGTTCCCAGGTACAGGAAAACTGTAACAAAGCAAATTTTCTCTTCACAGGAATAATTTTCTCCCCTCAAAGGGGCATGCTGTTGGCTATATGAGAGGGTGGCCCAAAGAGGCAACCTGAGCAAGTGACCATGAATTAATGAATGAATGGATGGCAAAGACTCCCTCTTCAAGGCAACCTGAGATCAGGGGTCTCATTTTCAATTTGGCCAATGAAACAATACTGATCAGTGGAGCAAAGAGCAGCTTTTCTAGAGCTAGCACAGCACAGGTGCTCATCTGGATGCAGCAACCAAGGGGCCTCAGTTTGATCGATCCTTTGGAGAAATGACCAAGGGGACCATCATGAGCTGCACTGTTCATTAGGTGGTTCACTACAATAAGATACAGAAACTCCTTTCCTTGCGTACAATGGGGAAATAAACGTGACCCAGTAAAATATAGCATTGTTTTTAAATATTAAAAAAGGAATAACCTTAGAGAACAGATACATAAAATCATCATATCGTCATGAAAACTGCTGTGTAGTTTGCTCTAAAAAGCTGGCACATTTTTAGAAACACTAAAGCCTTAGCACATTACATTCCAGATAGTTTGCTCTTTCCCTTGTCTTTTATTCTGCCCTGAACCACTGAAGCATTCCTTTACAACCCATTGTGTTTTCTGTTTGTAAAGCTTTATGCATTTCAGGTTTTCATCATCTTCTCAGATCATTATCTTATTTTTTCATATTTCTTTTCAAGAAACTTCTTTCCCCCTGCCCCCTATCTGCCACCATGTTCAGTATAGTACTTCTCCCTTTAGAATTTCTTTTATCTTTCTCATCTTTATGCCTTTCACTTACTCTTCCCCAGGCCCTTCACTCCTGTTTTGGCTTGTCAAAACTGTGTTTCTTCCTCCTTCATGAGGGAAGAAGTGGGAAGGTTGGGTGGATTTTTTTGCTATGAGCACACAAGAATGCTCCAATCAATACTTTGCAATCCTGCAGAGGAGAGCTTGCATGACTCTTTCAACACTTTCAAAATATGCAACTGCAGTTAATGAAAGTCTGACTAATGCTTGAAAACCATAAGCTTATTTTAAAGCAGTGCTGTAGCTTCCCACCAATAACATAATCAGGCCTTCCCCAACATGCTTTGAATTTTACATTAGAGACACTACCCCATGCTTTGAGACACTTGTGGCCCTCTAGCAACTTCTTTTTGCCTAAACCCCAGGACACAAAGTGGGTGATGGACACAGTCTCAGACACCACCTGAACCTTCAGCTCTGGCTGGATTTCTGTTCAAACCAAAGGAAAGCTGTATTGCCACCCCACTCACAAAGCCATGTCTGTGTGTACTCAGAGAGACTTTGGAAGACTGGTGAATCCACTTCAGCTGGAAGTGAGTATATGCAAAATGTTTCCACGTCTCAAAGTAGGTGTCTGGCATCTGTCAGGAGAGTCATGGTACAGCCCCAAGAAGTGCCCTCTTCCAGCGTTGGGGTAGCGTTCAGTTCCAGAGAAAGATCCAGAGTCTCTTCACCCCTTCCTAGTAGATGTGCCCTTGCTATTTATTTTGTTCCAAAACCAATTTGCAATTGTAGTTTGGGGATCTTCTGACATTTCATTGACATTTCTTCAGGACTTTTTGTAGCATGATTATTATTGTCAGTAGGCCCTCTCATGTGTTAATCCCTACATCACATTTAATTGTGTGCATTCCAGATGGGGCACAGTTTTTGCTGTGAATTCTTAACATGCATCCAACCTAGCACCTTCATGGGCCTCTTTCAGTTGGACCTGTTCCCTGGGCAGATCACTTAAGAGGTCTGAAAAATCCTCTGCAGAACTTGCAACAGATAGAATTGACTGTTCCTGACAAGTCTACCATTTTTACTGTTCTCCATCTGCCTACCAAGACTGCCTCATTCTTCTGAAGTACTGAAGACCAGTTAAAGTGTGTCTAAAGCTTGATGCCAACTTCTTAGCTCTGCTTGCCAATTCAAAAAAAATTCTGTTGCAAAATATATGTCAATACATTTATTCCCAGACTAAGGCAACCAAGTTACCTAAATGCTGAGGCAATCCTAAATGCACTCGAGAGACTGTTGGTGATAACAGAAACTTCAGATTGGCTTCTGCAGAAGGCATCACTTGTAGCATGAGATATTTAAAACCTTTTCTTTTCCCACTGAACAAACAGGTCTGTCTCAGCAGTCTGGGCAAGCTTCCCAGCTTGCTGTCCGGATGGGATGGCAGCCGACACTCAGCAATGGGTTGCTCGGGTATTAAATTCATTAAATTGGAAATCAAGAGCAGGAAGGTCTTGACACAAATGATCCAGGTATGAATATCTGTTCTTGTACCTTGAGTCCCCTTGTTGGGTTTTGCTCTCCTAAGAATAAAATTGTTGGGGAAACACTGTCTGCAGATTTTAGGTTTTTCTTCTCCATTGGTAAAACCTGAAACTATTTGAGCTGTTAAATCGTTTGCGGCTTCTGAGCTGGTTGTGGTGCCAGCTTTGTATAGATAAATATAGAACCTGTGGCATTTTCAAAAGCCATTTGGAATAGCTCTTCAATATAAGCACTTTAAGCAGAGATTAAACACATTATTTGGGTTTTCTGCCTAAAGAAAAAAAACTCACTTGAAAAATTGGCAGAAGTACCAGTTTCTTCAAATGACAAAGTTCTCTTCCCCAAACTGAGTCTGGCAATTGGCAGCTCTCTACAAAGACAATTTTTTTTCCTCTCTCCCCTCCCCTACTCCTTGATTTCAAAATAACCTTCAAGGCAAAAAGAGCAGTCCACAGCACCATAAAAAAAAAAAAAAAAAAAAGAAAAAAAAAGAAACTGATTAAAATGTTGCTTGAACAGAATGCTTTGCACTTTAACTAATTTGCATCAGATAAAATGCTACCACATTCCTAAAGAAGAAATCACCATATTACAGGAAACTGGACACATACATTTCTCAAGGAATTTCCTATTCAGAAGTCCTACTGAAGAAACTAAACAACAATACAAATGAAGAGCTTTATTAAAATCACTTGGAATATCCTATGAAATTTAATATAGTATAATATAAGTGCAAATTAACAGGATGTGACACATGTGAAGAGAGGACATTAATATACATATAAATAGAAAAGCTAAAATATGTTTGATGGTGATATATTAAATGGCTATATAAATGTGACCATACTTAGGAGCATATGTAATTTTGTTTCCCTCTAGCACTATCTTCTAAAGCATTATACATAGTAAATTGCATTCAATTCTGATCCCTGCTTTCTTATATGTAATAAGAGATGTGTGGAAATACTGTAGACACAAGCAAAAACAATGCAACAGATGCAAAACAGAGGCAGAAGCCAGGCACTTATTTGTTCTTGGCTGCCAGAGGTTTACGGCTGATCTTCTTTGACTTGTCATTGTTCTTCTTTGGAGGTTCAGGGTTTGCCTGCATGTGTCTGCCATAAAGACTGTAAGGAAAGGAGAAAAAAAAAATTGTTATACAACCATTAAACACTGACTTTTACTCTGCAGCACATTAAACAAATCATCTAGTTACTAGGAAAAAAAAGGTCTTTATTTTATCTCAACACACTGAATTTTCTATTAGCTCTCAAGCTGCAGTCATTAACATTTGGTTTTTTGTGACTTTTCAGGGGAGTAACATCAGGGAAGAGGAGGCTTTTGGAGCAGTGAAGGAGCAATCTGTTTTGCCTTCAGAAACTAGCAACCTTTATTCTGCAGTTATGGGATTAAGGCTCAGAAGGCTGCAAGGATGTGTATTCAAGTAGACAATGACAAAAATTGGGTTGAACTGGAGAGATAGAGTGCCTGCTTAGAGCAAAGTGAGCATCATCCCTAACCAGAAAACCCAGGGGCTTGATAATGTGACAGAGAGCAATGGTGTCACAGCTGCCTTTGCTGCTCACACATGATTGATAGCACTGGGACAGATACCAACACATCAATGCCATATTAGTAAGTACCACTGATTAAATGTTGACAAAGTATCCTACAATTAAGATGGCTAGCATTCACTGTGAAGCTAAATGGACTACATGGCTGAAAGGATCTTGCTAAATTCAGACGGTAATTAATAGATCATTTATGAGTAATCGTGATTAGAATAAATTAAAAACTTACCCAAAATAAACACAGCTCAAACTTAACTTCACTTATTGACATAAAGTGCTTTTTGAAGATGCATTTTGTGGGTTTTGGTTGGGATAATTTTCTTCATAGAGGCTGGTATGGGGCTGTGGTTAGGATTTGCACTGAAAATAGTGTTGATAATGCAGGGATATTTAAGTTATTGCTGAGCAGGGCTTGCACAGAGCAAAGGCCTTTTCTGCTCCTCACCCCACCACTGAGGGGACTGGGAGTGTACAAGTTGTTGGGAAGAGATGCAGCCAGGACAGATGACCCCAACTGACTCAAGGCATATCCCAGACCATACCACATCCTGCTCATCATAGAAAGCTGGGAGAAGAAGGAAGGGGGGATGTTTGGACTGATGATGTTTGTCCTCCCAAATCACAGTTACATATGATCTTGGAGGTCTTTTCCAATCTTTGTGATTCTGTGAGTCTATTCTATATACTATTCTAATTCTATGTCAGAAGACTAAAAGCTACCACCTGATTTGAGCTTTATGTCTGGAAGATACTTCAACCCTGGCATTCCTGGACTGTGGAATGGGATTAAAGTTTCTTGCAAGGTGGGGTGGGGAGGCAGCGCTCGCTTTCAACTTCTCAGCAGCTGAAGTTTTACATCATGCTGCTAAGCAGGCTGCTGTCAAGGAGTACTGTAGCCAAACAGCCTTGTTCAAGGAAAACACAACTGTAAACTTCACCTTACTGAAATTTTATGTGTGCCATCACCTATTGTCAACAAGGGATCAGGTGGCATTTCCTGATGAAAGCAGCGAGCCCTGACCCTCTGCAATAACTACATGCTTCATATTAGCTACAGTACACATATTTTTCTTTTATTTCTGAAGAGACAGAGCTCCAGCAGCACAAGGCTGTATTTTATTCAAGTACACAGTATGTGTATTAATCAAATATACATCCTAAATAACTCCTGTTTTGGAAGGTGTTAAGTGAGTTGAGCAAGGGAGTCTGTGGAAGGAGAGGTTCAGTATTATGAAAAGCTATCACAGTAGAAGAGCACAGAAGTGACATTGAAGGAGATTGTCCCATCAGAAACTGACTCAGGATAGAAGAGGTCAGGGAACAAGCAGCACCTTGTTCTAAATTATATGCAGTGCAGCATCTGAACCACTTTCAGCAGTAATTTTGTGACTCTCAGAAGGCAGCACTAGTTAGGCAAATACAAAATTAACCTTTGAGCTGGTTTTTGGCTTTTTAAAAGTCCCTATTTGGGACTTTAGGCGCTGATTAACAGAGAATCCAGTGATTCACTGTATCTGAGCACAAAAATCCTTTGTGGATAGGAACAGAAGTCCCCTATCACTGTCCTGTGTTCCACATCCTGCTGCCCCCAGTTCCCTTGCCCTGTTAGTGCCAACCCAAAGAGGACTGAGACAGCTTAAGTGGTTGTCAAGTGTTACGTACCCTCCTTTTCCTCAAGTTAGTTTAAGCTCTCCCTTTTTGCTTTGGAAACTTTATGTAAGTTTCCCTCTCAGGTGCTCCTTCTGACATTCATTTTGCCTCTCATTTCCTCCTTTCTCAGAGCAAATGTTCAAGCATGTGGACTGTTAAAACCTCAGATTAGTGAACTTTCCTGAAGAAAAAGGGTGTGGTGAGAATTCTACTGACTAAACAGATGCTTTCGAAACACAGAAAACTTGAATACTGACAACTTTGAATGAACTTCAGAGTTCTGGTAAAGTCCACTCGGGCAGTCTGGTAAAGACTACTTGGGTAAAGTCTATTTGCCCTTTTGACTATGAAAAGAGGTCCAGAAATCACAGTGTGCATTAAGCAGTAAAAATACTAACTGACCCATCGCTATTTTTGGTATTTTTTTGATTCTTGCTCCTTACAATATTCAATGCTATTGGTGTCCCAGCAATTCCCTTTGTCCCATGCAAATACTACATTAGTAGTAATAGATGTACATGAGTTGAAAGCATCTGCAGCACTTTCATATTCTTTTTACCTATTTCCATGTCCAACCACTTCTATCAGCATGAGCACCGAAGTTTCATCCAGCAAAGTAATTACTGGGTTTGAAATAAGAAAATCAAATATATCTACTTAGGTTTCCTTGGCAAAATGAGAGGAGTTTCCATGCACATGGCTTTCCCAACTGAAGATGAGTGCTTTAAAATCTTTCATGGAGTCTGCTAGTCAAAGAGCAAGGATCAGAGGTATTTAGATTATACAAGCCTTCACACATAGGGTCTCTCTTCTGTCTGCACACATCAGATATGAGGAGACATATGGTGTCACAACAATATTTAAATACAATAATGACTGTGATAATGCCTCTGGGAGAGAATTTGCCTTCTGTTACACTAGGGAAAAGAGAATTCAAAATTCTCAATGAACTCCTGGTACAACAACAAACACCATTTTTATAACTCCCAGGGGAAAAATGCTGCAGGGGAATAAAAAAGGCAAAATGAAAACACTAATGGAGCTTATCTGCACAGAGAAGCAATTATCTGACTTCCACAAGAACCTATAACACTTTAGTTTTAGAAGATGTGAAGTTTGCCTAAAGTCTTTAATAATTTCAGTACTTACTGGAAAGACACAGAAACAGCTGTAGCCAAGCTGTGCAAACTAGGCACATGCTCTTGTTCTGCATGAACACAGAGTCAGATGTGTTAGGCAGAGACACTTGCACATCATCCTGGGCAGCAGAGGTCAGCTGAAGACATGCACACAGACAGTTCTGCTGCTCAGCTGACGGATGGTGATGTGCTACAGGATGGCACCTTGACATAGCTGTGTGCATGACTAGACCCTTAGCCAAGGCAGACTGTCTCCATAAACACACAAAAGAATTTTGACACAGATTGTGGCTATGGTTTCAAGGCAGATTTGTGAGTTAAGTGCTGATAACACATTCATGGCAGTACCTTCCCACTAGATATTTTGAAACTTCATCTGTTCACAGCGCTGGTATAGCTCTGAGCAGGACACTACACACAACTTCAGGGCCAAAACCTCTGCTGAAGGACAAAATCTGGAGGGCAAACAAATATTTGTGATGTTTGCAGTTTGCCAACAGTCAGAAGGTGGCTACTATAATCACAGCTCACAAACTGCAAAATCTCTGTAGACTTAGCAGCTACAGTATTGTAGGCAGACTTCTCATTACATAAAAATTACAGGGGAGATTACATGCAAGATTGAAAGTGCAGAAAGAGACTCTGAGAAGCTTTCTTTCCCTGTATATATTTTTAAAAGTCTCTTTCATGAAAAAAATGTTTCTTTGTATGCAGATGTAAACATAAAGAAAATTCCCGAATTCTCCACCTGCTCCACTGGAAGTAACAAACGAGAGCAGCATGGCTGCTGCAGCAGCAAAACGAACAACATCAAGTGAGAAAGATGCTCATTAAACTTCATCATTCTGTCTACTTTAATGATGCTTTTACTTAATAAAAATTCCCTAAAGTAGTTGCAAGGATATTAGGCAAGGTCTCTGGTTATGTATCAGGGGTCTAAGCTGTCACTAGCAAGCATGCAGTTCAGGAGAGGCATTCCCAAGAGGAGAGAGTGAATACAGCTTTCTTGTAATAAATTCAGAGAGAATCAATAACCACGGCTTGCCACATTACTTAAGCATTTAGGAAAGTAGGTGATCCTTCTAAATTAAACCACAAATTGCTAAATGTTGCAATTTACAGCATAAGATCAGGCATGGAACCTTGAAACTTGAAAGCATATAGTCTTGCTATCAAAATCTCTGAACTTAAAAACAGAACCATAGTTAAAATTCTTAAATCTATAAAGGTCAAAAGAGTCACTTTGAAAAACAAATTCAGCACAACTACCTCATTTTTTTTTCTCTCTTGTACAACAAAATGCTCACTAGCCAAGGGCTAGAGAACTTGTGTAAGTAAGGGAACTAGTGCAAACTGTTTGATGCACACACTGATTTTTTTGAGTTTAAGCATTTTGAAAGAGGATTTCAAGACTGAGCCACGAGAAATACACTGGTCTCCCTTTATGCCTGTGACAGATCTACAGGGTGAGTATGCAGTATAAAAAGGTTGACACTGTTAAATATGGTCCTGGAGAGATGCTACCTCCAGCTATGTACTGTAATCAAGGAAACAAAGGTGAAAACATTCCAGCTCTGCTTGATTTTTCAAAAGGTGAAGTTCAGGGTCAGTGAACTTCATATTTAGTGCTCAGACCAAGCCTCAAAATGGATATTCACGGTGATCTCAACAGGACAGTTCCAAGCCCCAGCTGATGAAGCAGGAGAAGGGAAAGGCTGAATCAGTGGTGGTATCACTACAAACCCAAAGCTGAAAGAAGTGCTTGCATGACTGATACATGCTGGCTATCCTGCATTAATAACAGTTTACATGCACTTAGAGCAAGGTGCTTTTGCCACACCAGTTTTTGCATAGCTAATTGCTGTTCTGGGGTCCCCTCTGACTGGGACCGACCTTTTCTATGTGGGAGCTGCTAAAATGTCATCCCCCCAAACCACATACTCTCTTTCCCAGGAAAAGGACAGATACTGCGATTTAACTGGTCAGCAATGTACCAGTGAGAGAAAACAGTGGAGGTTAAAATTACTATGCAAGTATCTTATTATACTGGTAGTTCACAAATAATGTTTTTAGTCTTTGTGAACTCCGATCATCTCAGTGAAGAGGAACACTGCATGGATAAGTGAAACCAGTATCTGTTTTCCTTACACCTGAATGGCAAACTGCAGCTTTAGGATTCTTAATAAGGAAAACCAGACATGAGTGATTCAATTTATTCAGCTAACTTTTTGTCCTTTGTTTTCAAGTGCTCTGAGAGCAGATGGCAGCAATGTCAGTGATGTCCATCATCTGAAACTCTTGCAAATTTCTTTAGAACCGCTCAGTTTTGGCCTGTTCCTGTCTGTGCAGCTCTCTCCTGCTCCACGATGGAGGCAGCACTGGCTGGATGAAGGGGGCAGGTGCTGGCAGTGCCATGTGCTGCAAGAGCCTCTGGGCCACTGAATGTGCAGCTCTCAAAGTGCTG
Organism: Taeniopygia guttata; assembly: GCF_048771995.1. NCBI lineage: Eukaryota > Metazoa > Chordata > Aves > Passeriformes > Estrildidae > Taeniopygia > Taeniopygia guttata. The sequence continues at coordinate 21,008,271 of NC_133026.1, read as the reverse complement.
TGAAACTGCTCCACTATTTTTAGGTCTGTTAACAGTGTGCCTCCACTGCCTCTCTGGGATGCTTCATGCTTCAGACTGCCCCAAATCTATACATGCCAGAGCCCAGCCCCGAGACACTCCCAAGTGTAACAACCTATGTTATTCTTCTGTTCCTTCCACCTGCCTCAATTATTTTCATAACCCAAAGTTCCTGCTGACTTTGCCTGTCACTATTTTCCCTAACTCCCCTTAAGTCCTGCATTTCACCTTTTAAAGAGACTTTCTGCATCACCAGAAGTCCCTAATATCCCGAAATGCTTTTTTTGGTCTTCACCCCACAGGCACTAGTTGGAAAACTGATTATCTCTTTCCATCTTGGATTAGCTCTTTCTTTTTCTTAGCTACTTTCATTTTTTGGAGCACAAATTAGGTAAGAAGAGGATTCAGTATAGGTGGAGAGCTAAGGATTCTAGCCCATGTCTCCCAGTCAGCGGAGATCTGGCTAATGAAGCCGGTGGAGTAAAGTGCTTTTTGGGTGATCAAGTACAAGTGTCTGCTGTGAGATGCTTAGCTGTACTGCTCTGTTAAAGATTTTCACCAGCTACAGAGGACAGTGGGTAGCTGGCTGACATGCAGACACTCATCTTTAGCTATTTTAAAATGCTAGATGGAGTCCACCCAACCACTCCCTCTATGTTCCCACTCTGCACTCTCACAAGCTGTTAGCAATCTTACATTAGAGACTCTGCTGAGTCACACAGTCCAAAGTTGACTTACTCAGAATTCCTGCCTAAAAACACTCCAAATCTCAACAAGCAATAAAAAGTACTCTGCCAAAACTTTCTGGAGCTCACTGTTTCAGCATCTGCGTAGAATGTGCATCCTCCAAAATAAATCCCACGTGTCTCTTACTGGCTACTTCACCATTCAGTTTTCCACAGGGCTCCCTTCTGCTGGACCCCTCTACCCCAGTCTATTTGCTGCTCTGTATACCTGAAGAGAAGAAAGACTCAACCTCTATGGCCACATTTCCCACCCTCTATCCTTACAGGTTACTGTCAGAGACAAACCCTAACCAGAGGAACCTCTGGCCTCAGCTCAGAGGTCCCAGACCTGATGTGTCAGTGAGGGGAGATTTGAACTGAGGTAACTATGATTTACAAACACTTGCTCTACTACTGGGCTGGCAATAGATACATAATTTTAATTCTGCCAGACACATTTGCTCTTAAAATGGTTAATTTAATCCTTGCTTCTTTGAACTCACCATCTTGCATGTTATGTGGAACTAATGTCTTTTTTCCCATAAAAGAATTCCAAGTAGGTGTTAGGTATTTCTTTAATTAATACACAGTAATAAAAGAAAGCCTTGTCCTTATATTCTCTGAGGCTAGCAGCCTTTTGAAGCAAGTACGCTAAATGTGAAGCTTGTTAGGGAAGCACAGCTGGAAGCTCATAGAAGCCTAACAAAAAAAAAAAAAATATTTTAAAGGAAAATGTAGAGGCCAAGATTTGCAAAGCTGGCTAATGATTTTGCATACCTAACCTGCAAGATCTTACAAGAAGCATGGCTATTGGCAGACATAATTTTGAAAGTACAAGGAACACTAACATCCAGTTTCTGAAAGACCTATCTCGGTACTCAGAAACCCCAGCACTGAAAATCTTCAGCCATGCTACAAATCCAGAGAGACATACAAGGGGGAGCCTCTGTGGAACTGTCACAAAGCCAAAAGGATAGGGCATGCTTATTCTTATATCTTTCAAAACAGACACAAACAGGAATTAAGAGTTCATCTAGAGAATTTATTATGCTGATAAAACAACCCCCAACTAGGCCAGTATAATGGAACAGCAGCCTGAGAGCACGGGGGAGAGAACAATTCACTTCTGCATGTGGACAGTACTACCAGAGTATTTAAATTATGCACAATTTCTCACCTGGGACTCAGATTTTCAAGCACATTCAGGAGGGCTGATCTCCTTTCTCATGCTCCATTTTGAGTGGAGCAATGAGCTGTTCAGCCTAATGTGCAGACCAGTCCCAGAATTCACCCTAAGCATAAAAAAAATGCATAGGCCAGAAAATGAAGTCCTTAAGAGCAAGAACTCCCACAAATTGCAGTGGAATATTTTCACAGATGAACTAATGCATTCCTACTTAGGACCAGAAAAAACAATTCCACACCAGATACAGACATCAGTTTAAACTCTGAGGGCTAAGGTATCTCCTAGAACAAATGGCATCCTACATCTAATTCATCAGAACACAGGAGCCACAGAAACTGCATGGCCATGCTCAGCTTTTTTGGCAGATGCCAGCACAGGTAGCTGCAGATAAAAATGCGTCACTAAGAAGGGAAAAGACAACTCAAGTGAGAAAGAAGTGTGTTCTGTTTACTAAAGTGATCTCTTTCATCACAACCCTTATCTTTATGTATTTGTAATTCGTGAGCCAGTGTTAGATAAATCAACAGTTGCTCCATTTCCCCAAACCACATTGTTGGGACAACATTCAAGGCCACCTGCCTGATCTCAAACCAACCCTGGACAGGCAGCACACACAGCACAGAAAACATACTGGCATGCAGCACAGACATCCTCCTGGAGACAGCTAGGCACAGTATTCTTCATTCTTATGTTATTTTAATATTGTTGTCCACGTGGAGTCCTTTGGGCTTCAGTAAAGTAGTGCTCACTTCCCTTTCTGAATGCTACACTGCTGCTCAGATAAATGCCCTTACATAATCTTTATTATTGATTTATTACATGCATTTTGCTGTGCACCTAATTAACATTTTAAAAAAGGAAAACAGAGGGCAAAAATAGCTAGGTGCAAGCTAAGGAACTTTTTAAAAGTTATTGTACGTCTGGCAGGTATGTATTTCTTCTCCAGTAACTAGACAAAATGTATAGAAGTGACCCTGGGGAAATACTGATACAGAGAGTCTCTTTTTCTTTTTATTTATTTTTTTTTTAAGCAAAATTGAAGTGTCTGAGTTAATCTGAGCCTGCTCTGCTGCACACTGAGGATGACCAGTTACACTGTCAGTAGCATGGAGAACATTTAGGAGACTGTAATTCCCACACACAGGGTTTAATCAGCTGTCCTGCTGGGCTGGCTCACACACCTCTCCCAGGGTGTCTGCCTCTGCCATCCCAACTGGCTGCAGGGCCAGCTCTCCAATAGCTCCTTAAAATAAAAATAAGGATTGAACAGTGACAAGGGACATAGTGACAAGGTGGGGAACTCAACCAAACTAACCCTTCTGAATCACCACCTCTGAGACTCTCAAAGGGAAAGGAAGAAGTCCCAGTCCTGTCATGCAATCCATTTGTGTGACCCAACACAAGAAACTCTAGCAGGCTGTGTGAGTCTGCAGACCACTGTGTAAAGGGAGCACAGGGTTTACTGTGGGCTGCTTTAGACAGAGTGTTGGGATTGAACAAGAGTATTTAAGGATTATATAGGACTTACGAGTTCTTATGAGGACAGAGCAAAAGAGTGGAAGTGAGTGACCAAGGATGACAGAAGAGAACTGCATGGATAAAGAGAGGATGAGGCAGGGAATAAATGAGGTCAATGGTGCAAGCAGGAAGAGGTCAGAACGCTTGACTGGCAAATTCTGTGCCAAATCACCTTGACTTTCTCCTCCCTAAACCCTGTTTCTAGCTGTTTTCTGTGGGCATGCATAAATGTCCTATCAGCATGTTCAAGTTCAAGACAGATCAGCTGGTCAGTAGCATGGACTGAGTCCAAAATACTGGAGAGACCAAGGGACTCTAGGATCCGCCTCCAGAAAGACTGATGAGACTGTGTCTGGGGCTTGATATTTGAAACATCAAGATTGGGGAGCCAGGTATCAGATGGATCCCTGACACAGGGTTTTCCCTGAGCATTGCAGGGGAAGGTATTGAGGAATACAGTCTGGCTGTTGCTTGTCTTTTCTGTGTTTATGTGTCCATCTGTCCTCCCATCGTGCTAATCTGCCCATGGCTGGCCATGTGTATATACACATGTTCTGAGATTGTGGGCAGCCGTGCTACTGACAGGACAAGAGAACAGGGATATGGAGCAGTTACTCACTGCCATCAGCGAAGGAATTTACTTGGTTCCTCCAGGACACTGCATTTAGCTGCTCAGAAGCACTACCAGGAAGAAGGCGAAGAATACAGGAAACTCACTTCACTTTTTGGCAACACCGCAATGAAAATGCCACTTTTTGACAGAAAGGACCATAATATATGAACATATAAAGTGCTACATCTCAGACATTCTGATTTCATTTGGCCATATGAATTGGCTTTGTTTAACTCCTGATGGATACATTTCGCAGAAAAGCTGTTCTTGGACAGTGTTTTTGAACATGCTTTAACAGGTCAATGCAGGTCTTTCCAGTTCCCAGACACATCCTTTTCACCTACTCCCTGGCCAACGTGGGCACAAAGATGTCAATTATATGAATCTTACAGACACCTGGTAAGTTGTGCTCTGAGAAATCAACATATGTGCAAAGGAAAAAGGTGATTCAAAGCCAATTTCAAAATCATTGTCATCATATATGCTAAAATGCTGAAATATTGAAAGCCAAAGACTGAGTAGTTCTATATGGAAACAAAACATATCAATAAAATGATTTTCCAGTAATATAACTTTACTATGGAAGGCCAAAGATGGTCACTCAGAAACCACATAATAAAATGATACAGACTATTTACCTAATTTTCTAGCCAATTTTGAACAAAGCATCACAACCTTAATATTTGCAAACTGGGTTTTAAGCAAATCTTTGGTGATTTTCCATGGCTTTTACTGTGCCAACAAAGCTGTTCCAGAATCTTTTCAGGAGGGACCTATGCTATGTGGCAGCCAATAATCTTTATGGCAACACTGCAATGAAAATGTCGCTTACTGTAATGAGCAGAGATCATAAGTTAAGCCCCCAGCTACCTTTCCATTATTTTTCATTAGAGTTTTTCTGGCTTTGCTATGCTTCAAAGTACTTAGGGAATTACTCCAAATTAGACTCACTAGTCAGCTCTTCATTACTCAGACCACACTGAAACTGAGCAATCAGCAAACTGAACCAGCTCCTGAGTAACACAAGGCAGTAACATTTGCTTGAATGTTTACCATTTCTTTTTTAGTTTGTCCTCTTTCTCAAAGCTCTGTTCTGTAAAACAAACTTGCCCACAGTTGGAGGCGGTTCTAAAACAACAGAAAAATCACATAGTATTTTTTCATGCCATTAACACCTTGAGCAAAGGGTTGGGCTTCCCTTCATCAACCAGAAACAAACTGTGATATAGTCATGTTTTCTTGACAGCAGTGTTTTTCCTAGATTTGTGTTCCATAGTGCTAGATGAAGTGGGTGAGATAAGAAGTCTCAGTTACTATGTGAATCCTTACCCTTTGAAGAATCCCTAATTTATGGCAGATTTTTACATTGGCTTTCTTCCCTCTTGCAAAGCAAGAAGATGATCAACCTGCTGGAAAAGAGCAGGAACGCTGACATCAGTTAAGTTCTGATGTCATCCAATCCGCATGACTTCCCAAGTTACTTTCACCGTCTTTCAGGGCCCACAGTGTGAAAAACATAAAGCCTTTTGAAAGGCTTTCTTCTCCTCCAGTGTCTGTCAAGATGAAATGGAAATACAGCATCAGCTTGATTTTGATTTCAACAAAATCAATAGAAGTTTTCTTCTGATTTCATTGGGTTCAAGGTTTGGCCTTTAAGGTCAATTATCCATGCAAGCTAAAAGGTAAACTGCAGTTGCAGTGTGGCTCACAAACCCCAAACTATGTACAACAAGCTATGAACAACATCTAGGCTGGCTATGAACAGTGGAGTGAAAATTATGCTTTCTCATCAAGTGCTAGTAAGGCCAATGAGTCACTCTGTGACTTTTTAATGCACACACTGACCAAAATAGTTTCTTTTGCAAGGAAAGTGGGATTATGCATACTAATCTGGTTTTGCTCAACATTCTTTTGCTGTAGGTGGGCAGCACTTAACCTAAATTGTTGGTGCTTACGAATGCTCATGAGTTAAAGGAAAAAATATGGAACTTTACTGAAAAGGACAAGAACTAGTTTACTCATCAGATATTTGCAAAAGGCACCCACAGGAACCTTCAAGCGTGATGTAAAATAAACCAGTGATTTCACCTCCTTCTGGGCAAGAGGAAAAGGAACAGGCACTTGCACTTGAAAACACTTGCACTGAATCAGTCTAAGTGCCACGGCAACAACAAAGGCACAAAGAGTGCAACAACAGGGAGCCAAACACAATGCTGCAGTCTTGGTGGACAAACTGCAGATCACCTACTTTGCATCTTCTTTGAAACATGTTGGAGAACACATTGCAGGGAGGGCAAACGTGGTCCTCGATTCTTTCTTTCTGGTTTCTCAATCAACAGGCTGTTAACACGTTTTCTAAATCCCAGCCTACACACACAAGGTAGCAAATGGGCACCCCCTTACTAGTGAAAGATAAGATATTAGATCAGATATTAGGAGAAATCTCTTGACTGGAATGGTGGTCAAGCATTGGAACTGACTGCCTAAGGAAGCGATGGAATCACCATCTCTGGAAGTATTCAAAATACATGTGGTGCTTAGAGGCATGGTTTAATGGTAGACTAGCACTGCTGTGCTCATGGTTGGCTCAATGATCTCAAAGGTCTTTTTCAACCTTTGTGATTCTGTAACTCTAATCCCAGCATTCAGCTTGTGATATGGAGCAAATTTATGAGAAATGCAGGAGTGGGAAAAGCAAAGTGACAAAAGATTTGTCAACAGCTCTCTGTCACTGAGAATGCACTTCATTAGCTTGTCAATAGCAGTGTCTAGGAGACACATTTATTGACAACTTACTGCCAATTGATCCAACATCTATATAAAGCTCTTCTTATGCAACGAGTTAGCTGACTCAGATGATGATGAGATCTATAGAGAATTAATAACTATACTAAGCCCCAAACTGCTCTAATTTCTAAACAAAATACAACCAGAAGTGATAAAATCCCACCAACATCTCAGCAGCCAGATCATATTCACTGCTTACAGCACATCTTAGAATGAGATTCACTTTGATACACTCAGTGCTGGGGTAAAAGTATGGTATGGGTATGAAGTAGAAGTCCTTATGTAAACACTGTTTTTTACTTCTCTGGCCATATGTACTTGTGGGATTACTTTTGAAACACAAGGACTCTGCATTTTCTACTCCCTCAGTGCAGCATGGAAGCACCCAGAGATGCTGTATGGCAACCAAGTGCTCTGTGTGGTTGCATGCCTCAGCCTCTCAGCGGGACAGGGTAATGCTGTAAACAGCTAATTGATCCTGCAGTGGCTTTAACAACTGTCAGTCACTTCACACCGCTGGCAGCATTCCTGCAGGGCACACGCTCCCATCCTTTGCCTCGTACTACCTGTTTTATCACTTCATGATAAGGCAGTGTCAAAGACAGCAGGCATAACCTATTCTGGCATCTCCATCTGGCTTTATGTATCAGACTTGTGCTGCTCTGGTGGATTAGTTTCAGATCCCTGTTGGCAGATCTAAGGCAGCAATAATAACCACAAATCAATCCCTCTTTAAGGCCTAAAACATCTTCTCTCTCATAGTATGCCTCATTTCTTCAGCACTCCAAAGCTGTTATAAATACTAACTTTGCCTAGACACAACAGTTGTATGCAGACACTCAGGCCCTGGAGAATTTGGCACTGTGTTTTCACCTGCTTTTTTCTGGTTTATTATGACAATTAAAATGAGCAGCATCAATAGAGAGGTGCTCATGTAGACGAAATATTTAGTCCCCAAAAGTCAGAAAGCTGCTTGGTGCCAAAGTGAGAGCATACACAAAAGATGGCTTGCTTCCCTTAGTCTCATCTCAGGTCATGGATTTTCCTGTACTCATCAGAGCTGTATTTCCACTGAAGCACCCAACTACCTTAAGCTCACTGTTCAGTGCTTTAAGGTGACCAAGCGATGTTTTCGGATACAGAAAAGATGCATCCTAAGTTGAACAACTGCACAGTGGCCAGGTTTCTTTCTAATGGTGTTTCCAGACAGCTTCCCCCTTGATTAGCACATGCTCTAGAAAACAAGACTCAGAAAAGGGATTAATGAGGTTCAAGATCCACACTGTTGCTCCCATAGAGAGGAAACATCTGGATCCTTTAACCATGACTGTGCTTGTATTCTTGACATTGCTCTTAATTTCCTCATGTTCACCTCCTAGGATTTATCTAAAGGCAGTGGAAGTTCAAAAATGACTCAAAGACTAGGTAGCAGCTCTCTGCTTGGCTACATCTTACTACCAAAATGAGACTTTTGCTACAGAATAAGTAGTTTTTGTTTGCTCCCTCTCTGCAACACCTTTACAGGGACAAAGCTGAATTCACCATGATACAGCTAGGCAGTTCCCTAGATCTCAAATCACTCAGAGATACTGTGCCCAAAAATATAAGAAATCTATGCCTTGGATTTTACATGAAAACTGCACTTATGCTGTAAAAGATATACCTGCATAACCAGTGAAGACATAAACTCTTATCCTTCTTTAAATCTTTCTGTCTTGTAATTTACAGTTTGAACTATGTCTCTGAAAAGACTCCAACATCAGCTAGATCAACAATAGTTCAATATTCCTACATTCTACTTAAAACAAAGCGCAGTTTTAAATAGCAAAAATGAAAGCTGCTTAAAGATTTCCTGAAATTCTTAAGAAAAAATGAATCAAAGATAAACATACAAAAAAATAATTTGATTCCAACACTGCATTTATAGAGCTTGCAACAGCCAGAAAGACCTAGTATTTCAGGATTACCACATAAGGGCTTGAAAAATATTTTCTCCTAAAATTCTTCTGAATACTAATGTAAAGTACTTTGATACTGATTTTTTTTTCAGTATTCTATTAACTTCCATTCAGTTGACTGTTTACTCCTTATAATTTTTACTATACCCATAAAACTAGAACACTGTCCTGATGTATGGAAAATGTAGATGGCTCATAGCTGCACATAATTTCAAGAACTGTAACTACTATTTCTAGTTAATTTTTAAACTGACAAAGATGCATGCTATTGAAGAAAAATGGTAAGCCTATAAAAAACTGTATGTTTGAGTCAATCAAGTAAAAAGAGTATCATAATCTTCTCACAGTATGATTCTTCTACATGCTAGTGGAAGCAGAAAGTCAGAAGGATTAACTGAAGACCAAGAAAAAAAGACTATCCTCTTTTTCCCTCTCCCACTATTGAACTTAAAAAAACATTCAAAAAATGAAAAAAAAAAAAAAAAAAAAGACACTGGCAGGTTCTAGGACAGTTTAATAAACCTTGGGGAAGACCTTAGTGTTGAATTTGCCTTCCTGGTAGAACCTAAAGCACTGCTACTAAAGCAATACTATAAAGTTTATGAACTTGTCTTTACTGCTGGATAATTTATCTTTGAGAAATGACACTATGGTGAACAAGTGCTTTCTATGAATCTCTTGGGGCTTCAATGGACTGTGGGCTTTATCACAGCAAGTAAACTGGATCAAGATTGAACTCCAAACTGAAAGATATGTAACATACTTTTGGAGTAATGAAAAATACTTAATTCAAAAATTAAATACTAGTACACTCAAGTATTTTTTATGCTTTGTGTCAACTTCTGAACTAAAAGTCCTTTTGACATATTTTACACCAAATTGTAAAACAAATTCCAGAACCACTTGTATTTCTTTCTGTTCAAGAAAATTTCCATCTTCTGTTTCATTAGTTTTCTAACAAAAAGCAAATATATCCTTTCATAAAAAAACAAACAAAAAAAACCAAACCAAAGGAGAACTAAAGTCACAAATACAAAACCACACTGCAAATTCAAAATAAACATAACTAAACCTCAGTAACCAAAGACAAAGGCATATGAACTTCACTTCTTTTCCTAGTTTAATGCTCATGGTACCGTTTGTTCAGACCACTTCCCAGCACTGTAGTTACCCTGCTCTAGAAAATATTTCTGTTTTGGGGTGCATGCTTTCTGCCAGGTCAGCAAGTTAATGTGCCTATGCAGCTCTTAGATTACCAGATTTAACATGATGAGGCATGGGAAACCATAGGTGGAGGAAAAAAGGAAAAGGGAAGAAAACAGATCAATCAGTTTTTAAACTCAAAACTCCCCTCCCAAGTCAGATGGTGGGAATTGGAAGGTGTAACTGCACAGTAGGATGTGCATATATGCTGTGGAGAAAACGTCATTGTCACTCAAAGCCCAAAAGCCTGTGCAATGCTGACAAAAAGAGTGGTGAGGAATGTGAACAAAGGGACACACAAAATAATGGGCAGCCTGATGTCTTGCCAAAGACTTATAAGATAAGTCTGTAGAAGCAGTTTTGTAAGAAAACTGATTTAGCCCAGAAAAAAAACCCTATGTTTAAGGACTGTCGACCTATTTGTACAGTAGGATAGTTTTCATCCCTGGATATTATGATTACTGGACAAGTGGCATTTCACCATACTTTTGCCTATTACAAGATAATTTCAGGATCCTAGATTATTTGATAAATTCCAACATTTCACGGAATGTTCTAGGCAATGAAAAATGTTATATTCATTTTGCTGAAAGCAAGAAAATAAGAGGAAAAGGGTGTATTTACACACAGGATTTGTGACCTCTTGCAGTGGTTAGCATATGCACTGTTTCAGCCATCCAGGTCTAGGGGTAATGGCCTACAGACCAAAGAGCCACGGAATGGCTGCCACCTTCTTTGACAAAGTTAATGAGTCTGGTAAAGAAGAACCCCCCGTTTCCTCCCTTTCCTTAAAGGACTTGCAGTACAGTTTAGGAACACTGACACCCAGAAAAAATTGCCACATGGAGAGGAAGAAAGACCAAGCCAGGGGAAAGATGGAAGAGAAGAAGGAAGAACTATGTGTTGCTGCAATGGTGGGTCCCTGGCCAGGCAATAATTAGCATTGACTCCATGATTTACAGAAGGTTGATCAATCTCTTTATTATATTATTATTCTATCATTATTAAGAATTCTATCATTATTAAGAAACCTATTGCTTTTATAGACAGTTACAATACAGTTGGAACTAATTGGTCCTTCAATCTAAACACTATCACCACTGGCTAATTAAGAAACTACCCTTTGGTAAACAAATCTCCGTAATACATTCCACATGTTCACAAAAACAGGTGCAGCAAGTGAAGGTAAGAATTGTTTCTCATTCTTTTCTTCTCACATCCTTTTTCCCAGGAAAGGTTGTTTCTCTCTGTGGCCAGAGAGCTGCTGCCACAGCTTTGAGGTCAAATGAAGGATAAGAGACACACAAAGCTTCATGTATGGAAAAGCAACTGGCCCTGGCAAAAGAAGACAAAGCTGGTATACTGCAGGAAACATGCAGGCAACTCTCATTTCAGTGAAGAAAGGGAGCATGGAAGGAGTGAAGGAATAGATGAGCATGCAGACCATCTAAATTCATGAAGCCCTTATGGTATAGGGGGCTCTTGACTGATGCATACCCCTCAGATGCTGTTCTCCTTACTCTATGATTTTCAGTACCATTAGTTGAAGAACAAGCATAGTCAGCATGATCACACTGCAGCAGACCGTTCCCCATTTAAACATACATGGTGCTTGGCACTTCTTCACATCCATCTCTCAGTCACATTAGCTCCATTAATGAAAAAATAAATGTTGCAAAAGGGAAGTATAAACACAGCCAATGCATAGGACATTAATTTTAAAAATGCTATTTACTTTGTATCAGAGCAGTCATATATCTTGATCAGTTCTTAGTCTTGTCCAGATTCTGATTCCATGCTGTAGAGACAAACTCTGTCCTGACTCTCCTTCCTGCATATGATTAATTTATTCTCGACGTCTTTAGTACTGTACCCACTTGATGGGCTTCCTACATTTAGTAGAAGACAGTAATTCATATTAAAGCAAGAATGAATTTCTTAGTGCAAATCCTGGATAGTGACTTACTGTATAGTCACAATACAGCTAAAACTATCTGCTTGAAGAGAGGAGACATGGCTCCAAACACAAAGTTAGCCCAAACAGCTTTGGGAGAAATGTGCAGCTCCATGAAGAGTGGGTGGCTCCTCAGTATTGAGGGCTAAGTGCTAGGTCCAGACAGCTGTCTCTGAGTACACTCAATACCTGTCTTTGAAGATCCAAGAGCTCAGATGCAGGACCCTAGTGAAGACAACTGCGCAGGTAGCACACTTTTCTAAATCTGTTCCACTAACACAGAACAACCAAAATGTCAACTCCAATTTTCTCCAAATCAACAGAAAAAACTACAGAGAGCACAAAATGACTGCCAAAGCACAAAGAAAAGGTCAGTCTGAATTTTTTTTTTATTTGCCAAGAGAACTAGGCAACCCAAGCAGAAGAGCCTATGTAGCCTCTGGGATGTGTGGGTGGTGATATCAAGACACTAAGGATTTGGCAATTATCGCCACAGCAGTCATTGTTAGAAGTAAACCACATATTTTCAGGAATGGGAAAGGAACCAGAAGCAATTACCCTGTCAGGAAATGTACCCATAGATAACATGGAAATAACCTGTGTATGTGAAGACAAGTTGAGTTTATTTCCACCACGTCCTCACATGTCCAAGATGTGACTTCAGTAGCTCTTAGCAGATGCCAGGTGACCTCAATGCTCTCCGGCTCTGATACCACATTAGAGCCCAGCTCCTCAGCAGGATTCTTTGGCAGACATCACATGCTAAGTTAGCATTACTAAAGCCCCAGCTGATATTCTCTTCAAAACTCCTCTGTTCTCCCTTTCTTGGTCTCTATGGCAACATCCAGCATCCTGCAAACAGCACGAGCCAGCTCGGGGCTCACTCTGCACTCATTCATCTCAGATGTTTGAAGAATCTCCTCTTTTCCCTGTACAATGTTTCTAAAAACAGAGTTTTACTTCCTGCTGATGTCCCCACATCTGTGACACAGTTCCACTGCAATGTGTCACAAATCATCACAGCTGCCCCAAATGAGGTCTTACTCCAGACTAGGTAAAAGAGCCAAAATCAAACCCAAACATGTTGTCTGTCACTGGAGGCAGAGTGTGGACATTCTCTTTAAAATCCTGGTTGTTGTGAGAGCTTTGCCTTTTAAAAGCTATGCCTGCTAAGTAAAGGCATTGAAGATCACCTGCAGATAGCCAAAATAAAAACAGGGAGGCAAGGACAAAAGAGCAGGACTTTACTTTGACCTACATTTTTTCCAGGTTACATGTTAATATTCCTCACTTTACACTCATTCAGTACTTATGTTAATTCTGGCCTCAGAGAATCATGAAGATTTCATTTAACTTGATTCTGTTCTTATTCTTTTACTACACTCTTAATATGTTATTTCAGTAATGGCAACTTTCAATCAGATATTCTCAGAGCCTTTCCAAACATTTCTTTTTGTAATTTGGAAATTATTTTTAGGAAGAGGGGGATGTGTCTATGGTGTATTTTTTATTCCTGCTAGAACAATAAAGAACAGGCCAGGAGTTCACAGCTTTAAGATAAAATAATCAACACAGAAAATAAAAACATTTTGAAGAAAGAAAGAAACTTCCTTGAAGGAATGATATTATTTTTGCAAAAATTAGTTTAATAGTACTTCTCTTTATGTGTATGGGGGAAAACACTACATAAGCTACAATGGGAGAAGTGTAACTTCTCCCAGTACATGGAAGAAAACATTTTCTTCCAAAAGCAAAAAGTAATTTTCGTTGAGACAGTATATAATTTTCTACACACAAATGTGTTCATCCAAATCCAACCTACATGTCTCCGTACCTTATGCTCAAATTTTCCCTCAATGCATTCAATACATTAAGTGCTACCTAACTCCCACCTCCTGAATTCAGCAAAAAAAAGTTTTTTCTTTTAAAAAAACCCCTTTGAAATAGAATGTATTCTTTTTGTTATGGCCTACAACTTAGAGGCTGAAAACAGACATTAGTTAACAACCTACCTATTACCCTGTAAAATGTTAACAAGCGTGCACCCCTGCTGTAAAGAAACTGCCCAAAGAAAAGGGCAGGGTAAACTCCCTGGTCCACTCTGATCTGTAGAGAAAAAATGTTCCAGGGCTTTATCACTCAAAAAGCCTTGCTCTTTTATCTTCCTGCTCCACCTAACCTTTGTTAGCCAGAAAATAAAAGTATGGGCCACAGAACAGCCATGGGGTTTGCATCCCTGCACACAGTCATGAATCTTGGTCAGTGTCTAAATCCTGGGAGCTCCTCTGGAGCTGCTTCACCACCCCAAGGACAGGAAGATGCTTGAGATTATGCACCACCATTGTAGTTACACTGAAGGCTGCACACCCTTATACACTTGAAATATCAAGTCAGAGTGTTTGCTGGTACTGGATTAAAACAGGGGAGGGCATGTACTGAAACCTGCACTTTTCTAGAAGCAAGAGGAAGAGATGATTCAAAATAGCTCAGAATAATTTTAAAGCCTCTTAGTTCAAGTTATGATCCTAAAAGCATATGATTTAAGTAATTCAAAGCAGTCACCAAGTTTAGCACTTTAGTGGTATTAAAGAAGTGCAGCTGACCCCAAGTAAACATGCAGAACCAAAATCCCAAAAAGGAAAACCAGAGTCCTAAGAAAAGGACAAGCAAGAAAACACAAGTTGGTTGTGCTTTTGACATTTGTTCATCATACCTCTCTCCCGACTACTGATTGGTGATGGGAAGAAAAGGCAAAAAATATTGTCTTATAGCCTATCCTTTGATTATTTGTGTCCTTGATTTCTGCTTTTACTAAATGCTCAATGTTTCTGCTACTTCACTTCCTCCTATCTCTCCCCTTTGCCTAATCAGCCAATCCTTCTCATATATCTTCCCTGTTCAGGATTTTGGTTCTTCCCATTTCTTTTCTGTTTCCAGCTCGTCAGCCTGCCTCTCCTTTCTGGTCTTCCTTCTGTACCACTTTTATGTTTTCTTCTTTCCTTTTCTTTTTCTCATCCTTTTATCACTTCTTTTTTTATACAGGATACTCATCTTTCCATCTGTGCTCCCTCTGCCTCTCTGGCGGTTGGATCTGAAGAGGAGTAACTGTGTTTTGAGACATTAAGTAGGAAAATGAAGGTCCCTTCTTAATATTTTTCACAGCAGATGGGCACACACTGCACAGAAGGGATCTGCTAAAATGTGTTTTAAGATATTTTCCTGGATCCCATATAATCATTCAAAAAATATTTCAAAATTATTTAAAAAGGGTTTCCTATGAAACATTTCTTATAAATCTTTATGGGAATTGCAGTAAGTTCCATTTTTTTCTTTAAAAAGCAGGCATGAAGTAAAAGTTATTACTGACATCTGTCATATTTTAAATTCCTTTATAAAATTTAGTAGTGGCAGCATAAAACAGATGTAACATAAAACACTGAAACAATCTCCCTAACAGAGCATCCTTTAAGTAAAGCAATTTCATCATTGACACTCATTTAGTAACACAGGAGGCAGCTTCCAGGAGATATTTGCTGCTGTTATATTAGAGGTAATTAAACTATAAAATGATTTATTTCTTTGCAGCCAAGTAATTGAACTTTCTAAAGCCATTAATGATACCTTATGAAAGTATCAGCAGATGTGATACATTATTATCCCCAGCAAAACTGTGTTTACAACACACAGTGCCACAAAAATTCTACAAAATGCCATTTATTGGCAAAACATTAATACATTAACCCACAAAGGACAGTGCACTGAGAGTAGAAATGCTGTCACTAAATGTAGATCTCTCCACTCTTCC
The DNA here is from genome assembly GCF_048771995.1 of Taeniopygia guttata. Lineage (NCBI taxonomy): Eukaryota > Metazoa > Chordata > Aves > Passeriformes > Estrildidae > Taeniopygia > Taeniopygia guttata. Next base: position 20,992,504 of record NC_133026.1, on the reverse strand, counting down.
CCCAGCTCTCTCTTTCCTATGATTGACAGTGATTTTCAGAGAGTAGGCATTATCTCCAGGCAAGAAAATCTAAGTACATAAAATATAGTTTTACATTAGTTTTATTGCAGCACTACTGATTACTAAAGGAAGCTCTAGACAACAAGAATATATATATTTAAAAACAATGCATATTTAAGGACCAAAAAACCTCTATGTATAAAAATAGGAGTATCAATACTTCACATATTTTCCCCACCATATTAACTAATCCAGCAGAAAAATCCTTGATATGTCATTTGCTGATTGATGAGCACAGAGAACTGAGACCTGAGCACAGAATTTTATTGCCGAAGACATTTTCATCTGCAGCCAAATCACCAGGGAAACACTTCGTCAAACAACTTCACTCTGTAGGGACACTTTGTGACAATATTGGAAACTTAAGATTTTGTTCTGGTTTTTCCAAGACCTGTCCATGTTGAGAAATATTTACAGCAGCACTGCAATTCATGCAGATGACCAACTTAAAACCTGGGAACAACTGTTTCACATTTCATTGCAACAATATGTAAAAAATAGATGCTCACAAGCTCTAGTTTTCAAACAATATTTATCTCTTTATCTATATAAAAATGATCCAATATATAATTTTTTTCACTTTCATACCAAATCCATGTACTTTCATAATAACTGACATTACATCAAGCATCTGCAGGGCTACAAATCAATACTTGTTTTCGAGTGCTCAAGTATCTCTTTTATCTCCTCCCCCCATCCCCTCCTTTTCTTTAACTGAATGGGGACTTAATCTAAAAGAAGGCTGCTTTTATATATTAGGGGTAGGGGTAAGATGCTAGGTTTCCAGCAGAACACCATGGGTTAATATATTCACACTCCTGAGAAAGGAATCTGAGTCCTGTTGATGGCTTGAAGCTTCTAATTATTATCTGTGTTGAACAAAATTCCCAGGTTTCACAGTATTTTACTAAGATGGAAGGAAGAGTGACCTACTGTGAAATTTTCTCAGGTGAGAACAGTCAGGTACAGAACATTGGTACCCTCAATGGCTCAGCTGCGCTGTCCATAGTGGGCTAAACCTGACAAATCCAAAAGTAGTCTCAATCAGGATTTATGTATAAAATTGTATGCACAATTCCTTTGCTCACAGATAAGCATAAAACCCCAAATAAGTGGCTAAGCAAGAGCGCTAAGACTACCTGTCATGAGATGGAGTAGGGGAAATGAGGAGTGCCACTATTTCTCTGCAGTCAAGGCATACTTTCATCCCAGCAGATCAGCAGCAAGGAACTCCCAGCTTCAATTCAAGCTAATGGTAAAACCTCAGTCCCTTGCATCAAAGAGGGTTAATTTCTCCTTTGGATTCTATGCTTAAACCCTCTAAGCCTAATTGATAATTCTGTGTCTAAAAATGAGGAGTTAAGCTGAATAATTATAATTTTTCTCAGAGAACTTTCCTTACGTACATCAATGCCATTTTACCTGAGCAATCTGCCAATGGTGGTGCTCCACCAACTAATTTAAAAGATGTGGTATCAGGTATTTAGTTCTAGCTGCCAGTCAGCTGGAAAATAAAGAAGGCTTTTATCCAGCACTCCTATCACCACAGGATCTACTCAACCTCTGCTGTTGTCCATCCTCCTTACACTGCCCTTTGGAAACATAGAATTAGGCTTTAAAAAAAATTCTCACCAAGACACATGTATACTAAGCAAAACTAACAGGCTGAAATATGGTTTGAGCAGGTTACCACCACATTCTTTACCTTTTTTAAAGCTATGAACATTAACAGTTATCTCTTATGAAACATTTCTCTGTCATCTACTCTTACCCAAAATCTCACAAGAAGTCCCACCTCAGATAAACCATCCCCTTTGTTTACAGATAAATTCTGGCAGGGATGAAAGTTGAATGATTTGGTGTGAGACTTTAAAGTTGCAACCCTTCATACCTGCTGTTTCACTTTTTTTTTTTTTCATAAAAAACCTCCTGAAACAAATGAACAAAATTTTAAAAAGCTCCACTCCAGCACATTCCTACATCACAAGCAGCTTAGTAAAAACAAGTGTGTGGATCTCTTTTACAGGCTAAATTACTCTGTGAGAAGAACAAGGCATCTAATACTCTCTGAGACCATCTACACAATGACAGATGTTCTGTCCTCTTATGATGGACAAACCCCCAGCAGAATTGCTTCTGCAGTGGCTGCCCAGGGGATCGCCCAGTACCCCAATCACTTATCCTTGGTGTGAGAGGTAGAAATGACTCCTCTGAGCTGGGCATCCTTGATCTGATCCTGCTGATCCTTTCCTAGCAGATCAGTTTACAAATTTCCCCCCCTAGTATACATTGTTATCTTTGTCTTGCTGTTCTGTGACTACTACAGCCTGCAGTTCAAATGACACACAAATAAAAATAAACCAGACAGCAGTGTCGAAGTCTGTATACTCCATAAAGCAGAGAGCACAAGGACAGGTTGACTGAACACCTCACCTCACATCTGGGAGAGGAAGTGCATTTCCCTTTCTACCAGAGCGTAGGAACACAGCTTGTTACAGGCACTGCTGCCTTAACGTGACAGGTTTACAAGGCCCTGGCTTGCTCAGCAGTAATGATCTTTCAACATCCCTGTCAGATAAATGCCCAGCTTTCCTCAGGACCCACTAACTGGAACACTGCTCAGGAGGGAAGGTAACTTTGCAAAACCGCATTCAAATCAGACGGCTCTTCCAGGAGCTGCTGTAGTGAGAGACAAGGGGATCTCTGCAAAGTCCTTCAGTTTGGGATGCTGGAATGACACGTCCCTGATCCTTCACTGCACACAGCTTTACCTGTGTTACCTAACACTATTAAAGATTTTAACATCATGATCTAGTTTTCTTTCAAGTCCTTTCTCACCACTGTGCTGCAATTTCAGGCAAATGTCTCATTCCATCGGGTCTTTGTCCCTGGCAAACAGGAGACAATGGGAGGCAATTAAGGTATCGTTCTGAACATGGACAAACTGCAAATGTAAAGAAAATACAGGACACCTCATTACCATAAAAAAAAGCTGCTTTTCACTCTCTCCTAAATGTAAGTTTAGATACACATAGCTTGATCAAGAAGACCTGCTAAAAAACAGACACAAAACAAAACACACAAGAAATAGCTGAGCTATTAGTATTGGGCAATGAGTAATTTCTTATAGAGCCCCTACAGCAACTTCCTCTTAGTGACAAAAAGTTTGTGTGGAGGGGTGTCTGAGAAAGGTTTGATCTTTTTTTTTAAATACTTCACTATTACAATCTAACCTAATTTTTTTTTTCTAGTTGTGAACAGCATTGCTACTAGTCCAAAGGGAGTTCAGACAAATTATTACTAGTACCTTAATAACAGACACCGGATGTTTAACTCACAAAAAAATTCTCATTTTGAATGTATTAACTTTTGGACAGTAGAAAGTCTACATCACAATTTGGAAGCCGTTTCTCAAGGATCTTATCTTTCCCTACTCAGAATTACTAACATGAAAACGTCTTCTTCCCAAGTGTCAAACACCAGGCACTAAACTGCATGTGTCCGAGTTTTGAACACGACTTCACTGAAATGACACTGCCTAAATCAAACCTGCCTTCTCTGAGAGGAAGACATTAATCCCTGACCAAACCATGCTAACATTGCTTCAGCTCAGGAAGCTGGACCCCAGCATCTCAAAGTGACGTCAGAAGACTTTTACTAGGGACTTAATACCTAACAACAAGCTTTAGGGCACAACTGCTAGTGTCACCTAAAATGCAACTGTCGAGTTGTAAAACAGGGCACCATTACATTAACTCAACACAAATGTATGTCACCATCCAGTGCACATAATCTCTTAGTAAGAACTTACCCTACTGATCTGTTTTAGAAGAAAGCAAAAAAACGGAATGCTGGTTGGCAGAAGCAGACAACATCATGAAAAACTGAGCAAAGTCAGCATGGTCTCCTTGATGGGGTCCCATCACTGGGGGCAGTTACACAGTTAAGGTCATAACAGAGGAATTGCAGATGCTGCAGTTTCAATCCTGCTTCAAAATTATTATTAAATTCCTAATATATTGCTGTCTCCATCTGAAGACCAGAAATAGTATGAAATTAGGATTTAGTACTTATTCATGAGATGGAATTTAAGCAATTCTTCTTTTTGGGATTGCAGGTTTGATTCTCCACTCATTTGCTCTCACACAGAAAAGGAGTAACTGTCGAGGTCAATGTCAGTGCAAGAAAGGGATGAGTCACTCCTTAGCTGCAGGTCTGCACTGAAAGGGAAGGAGTGATTTCCCAGCCAAGGCAGCACAAACAGAAGCAGTGAAGGAGCAGAGCTATGAGTTTCAGCTGCACAGGACTGACTGCTGAGCCATATGTTGTTGTACTTTTACTGTTATTCATACTCATTAAAGCCAGCTCCAATGCTTTCTGGCATGCTGGCTATCAGACCTTCCTCTCAAGAAGAGACAAAGCAAGGCAGTAAGTGTGCTGTTTTACATACCACAGGGCTTGCTAGCTGTAAGCTAGAACAGCATGATGGACCTCTTACGTCAGTAGAAAATCTCTATATTTTACTTTTAGAAGTTAGGAGATTACAAGATATACCTTTTACCCTTTTCTAACATTCCAGGGTGAAAGATTTATCCTTTGAGACCACTGTCAATCCTATACTCAAAAATTCAGTGGGTGGGCCAGCTAGCATGATAAGCAAACAAGCCCACAAATGACTCAGAAATGTTACCTCCTTGCAGTCACACTGGAAACACAAACAGTACACAAAGACACCAGCAGAGTAGATTAAACCCACTGAAATGACTGCAAGGAGGTTTACATTTAATTAACAGGATACAAGAGTCAGATGGACAGAGCAAAAATAGAGAGCAAAAATAGACAAATAAAACACAACCCTGAAAGTCCTTCCTTTACACAGCAGAAAAGAACTGAAAAAAAAAAAGTAATGGATATTTTACAGGTATATGTATTAATAAAGACTTCTATATTCCTTTCACTTACCTGTGAAGGAACACTTTCTGTGCCGACAATTATTATTTCTTTGGCAGAGAAGAATACTCTAACTCCACAAGCTACCAACTTCAACTGCCTCTCAGGGAGGGTGAAAACCCCTTTCAAAATCTTGACAACAAGCATCATAGCCTCACACCTACTGGAAATCAACAAGACAGAGGAGAAGGAGCCACTACATTTGCAAGAAATTTTATCCAGGAATACAAAGTCAGTACAAAGAAACATGCCAAGCCAACCAGCCAGTATCAGAAGAGTGACAGCAGACAAGTCACACAAGCAGCACAGCAAACAGCAGCAGCTGAATGGCCAGGACCACCACAGGGATCTGCAAGTGAAACAGCACATACATAACAACTCTTCCCCACACCTGCTCTCACTCTTTCCTGGGAATGACTGATTTTTAATTTCATGGCATCTGCAGAAATCCCACCTGAATGGAAGAAACTAGTTTTGCGAAGTTTAAAACCAATTCCAGCTTTAAGGAAGGGACATAATGGTGTGGCTTGGATACTGCAACAAAAAATGGAGAACTCAGATTCACCAGCCTCTATTCTGGAAGAGTCAGCAATTTGCAAGACACAGATCAAATGAGCTCTGACCCCACTGGACATGTGTGATCTTGAGTATTAGGTCCATCGCTAACACACAGTGATGCCACTGGGCAACTTTTTAAAATTAGTCATACATGCCCAGAATATAGGAACTCACCAACCAAAATTCAGAAAAAAAGGATAGAGAAGGCCACACTGGGTCAGAGGATTTGGCACTGGAAAGATTCCTCTGACACTGGATTTACAAAGTATGCAGAAAGTATACCATTCAAGTGACCTGTGAGTGCCTGAGAGTTTGGAGAGATGTTCTCCTCTGCATTGTATCTGCCTACAGAACTTTAAAATAACACCTCCCTCTGCCTGCTGAGCAGCCCCCTCCCCAAAACACCCCAGTAACTTCAGTAAGCATGCCCCACCTCCTCTGGGTGCCTGTAACATTCTCTTGGAATTGACTTGGGGAATTTCTGTCTGATGCTTTTGATCACTTAAATTCTCACTCCCTTTAATTTGGCAAGTCTAAGGCATTACATGAAGGGACTCCAAACACTGAAAAACTAAAAAAAATTAATAAATTATCTGGGTCATGCCTTTGCTACTTGAAAATAAGGATATTTTTCTTTCATAAGAATTACTTTACTTCTTTGCTCAGCTGCTACCTGCATGCAGGAACCATCAGGAACATTTGTTGGGAAAACTAGCAACTGTACCTCAAAAATGCACTGACATTATTGACTCCTCCAAAGATGATTTTCTAAAAGATAGTTATTTAGGCCATGTGTAGCCTGCATGAACAATCTGGCAGGAAATGCAAGAATTTTTCTATATCAGATTCTCATCTGTTTCCCAGAAATTCCCCAATCAGTACTTAAGAACAAAGTAATTTTTTAATCAAAAGCCTATTTGGTGAGCTGTCTGCCCCCAGGTCCATCTCATTCATCTCTCTGGACATGGATTTCAGTTTTCTTCTCCAAAGAGGTTAACAGATTGCTATAATTGGATGGCCCCAAGAAAAATGCTTTAAGCACCAGAGCAGCTGGAAACAGAACCCAGCCCATGCTCTGAGCAACAAAAGAGTACCCCCTTATTAAATCTTGCTAACATTGCATTTCGAGTACTTCAGGAAAAAGCATGATCTAATAGTTAATTTATTAGTATACTGCTATGAAAAGGTCTTCCTTGGCATGCAGGTTAAAACTGTCCATATCCCACTAGTAATAAGCAATAGAAAAATACTACTCTGACAAGTGGTTGCATCTTTTAAACATCTATAAACTGTTAAAATTCTGTAATTAACTTCCGTCCCTTACTGCCTTACTGGCAACTACTACTGACACAGAAGCACAGTTCTTCATGTCGTCTGCTCTATTTGCAAACATATCTTCTCTATTATTTTCTAAAATTATTTTCTGAAAATGCACAAATAAGAAGGTCTTGTCTGACCTTTAACCTTGTGAAATCTGTCCCATATTTGTAATTATTTAAAAAGCACACCTGGTTCTGCATTCTTCCTGTGTTTTCATTTGCAGTGTTTTTTTTAGGAGGTTTAACAAGAAGGTAATTTACAGTAATTACAAAAAGCAGAAAACCGAAACAATTTTCAACTAATTATGCACAGAGAGGTAAAACAGATGTCTGAACAACATGCAAAGCTATGTGAAGCATCACCTAAAAAAAAAAAAAAAAGCCTAAAACTTCTCAAGTCATATAATCCACCACAATTAAGACTTCTTGAAATTTCAACCTGAATATATCTCATGCCTTTTGATTCTTAAAAGAGTTGATATATCCACATAAGATCAGTGAATATTTATTGAGAGTTAGCATAACACTGAATAACCAAACAACAGTAAATTTGTCTGCAGCCCTCTGTGAAAAAGAAACTACGTGAAAACCCCTAACTACCAAATCAGATTAGACTTCTCAGCATTACAAGATAAACTGAAGTTTTCCTTAACATCTCATTTCAAAAAACCTGAATATATATACTCTGCACTAACAAAAACTCAATTGTTATCTGTTGATACCACTCATAGATAAAAGCGGTCCCTGGGATGGCTCAGCACCACCTAACAGCAACTTCCAGCATGTGTGATGGGGAGTAAGTCCCACAGTACCCAAAACACTGAATCAAAGATGATACATCTGGACAATACCAGTTTAATCCATAAATATGGTGACTCACTGGAAAGATAATAAGATATAACCTCTTATTGAATCAGACTGTGCAATGATGGATACTCTGAAGAATGATGGATATGCTTCAGTCAGAGGGAGAATTTCTGCTAGACACAGAGTTATCAGAGACAGATCTGAAAAAAAATATTTACAGCCTTCAGATGAAACACAAATATTGTATCAAAAGCATTTGCTGTATCACTTAACCCAGGCAAAGATATAAACCCACTTTTAAAAGCAGGACTTACAGAAAAATTCAGTTATCCAAAATAGGTTTCTTCTATTTCCTTATGCCAGAATTTTGAAGCAATGCATTAATCAAAATTGCTTCTAAGAAATAGGTTGTTTCTTTCTCCTTTTTGTTTTTAGGACTGGGAGAAAGTAGCAAGGTGAAAAGGACAACAGACTCATTCATTAAATTACACACACATACATATTCTTTTGCACACAGACTGTCAAGAAAGTAAAGAAAAGATCACCACTGCCCAAGTGTGAATAATAAAATGCAGTTATATTGAGAGTTCCTGTTTCAAAGGCACTGGGATTACCTGTCACATCAGAGCACTGTTCTGCAGGTCTGAGAGGCATTTGTCACCGAACCAATTCACCAAAGGTACTGAACCAATGAGCACAGGAAAACCATTTCAACTGGCAATGCTTAGGAAACAGCCAGACTGAAAGGAAGAAATAATTGCTCAAAATTTGAAGTGTGTAAAATGTGGTGGCAGAAGACGGCAAGAAAAGCTTTCTTAAAAATATCTGAGCAATCAGCTTGGAGTGCTATACGAAGCATAAAGGGAGAGTTCTCCTGGAGCAGAACCACTAGAGAAGCATTTGTTCCACCTTAGGCCCTGCTACCAGGGACATTCCTGGTTTTATTTACATGCCCAGGAGTTCTTACAATGCACCTGGGTTGCTTACCTGTGAAGAATGACTTGATGACAAATGTTATTTCTGCAAAACACATTCTCCTTAAAAGTACTGTCCTTAAATCGTACTACAGATCTAATATATTTACCAGAACTCTGTTTCCTGTGATTTCCCAAAGCCTTGCTTTATGATCACTTCTCAATGTTTTTCATCAGGTTCTAAAACAGCCTTCTGGCTTCCAACATAAAAACTAAACAGATCTTCTGAAGCATCAAAAAATATAACCAATAGATTAGACCATTTTATTTGACTTTTAAAAATACTGTTGTTGGAGTTACAAATCTAGGAAACATAAATAAGAACTGGGACCACTAGATGTTATTAAAAGAAAACTATTTCATATCATTATATGGTTGCTTTGAAGCTTCTATAACTCTATCAAAAGGCAGGTGAGATATTTCATGGGTACACGAAAAATATTTTTTAAGTTCTACGTATTTCAAAACTTCCCTAAACTATATGCATGCTGGCCATATGTGAAAATGAGATGGACAAAGATCCCCTATGCTATCTAAGGTGCAGACTATAGTTTCACAAATGGCACGACTCAACACACCAGTCACCAGCTGTATGCTAGGGTGCAGAGTTACAGCTGAGGAGCTGCTCTCGCAGGAGCTGTCTGCATGTGTCCTCCAGCCACCCAGGGAATGGCAAGTGACCCCACTGGAGGGGTACAGCACCTTTCCCTCAGGACATGAAGGGAGCTCTGGTAGGTCTCAGGGTCTCAGCTGGTACGCCGGAAGGTGATGTGACCCTGTGACCACACATCTCAGCCTTGCTCTGAGCCTCAGCACTGAAGAAAGGGCAGGGAACCTTGTAGCAGCTGAGGTCTTAAAAATAGCTTCCAGCCCCAAAAGCTGAATTGACCCTGAATTAATTGTAGCATCTCAGCCAGTGCAGCAGTGACTCCATGTAGACCGTAGATCAGCAACCTTGCCTGAGCGGCATGTCAGACTGCATGTATCCATATCACAGAAAAACGCAACAGGTACCAGAAGACACTCTTTCTCAGAGGAAAACAGCGCTCCTTTTGTCTGTCCTCTGTGGAGGAAACTATTCCTCCAGCTCTTCCAAGTTGGCAGCCTGGTGGGGAGCAGGTGCCAGTGTCCTGGTTTTGCACTGGAGCCACCCACGGAAATGACTTTTTCTGAGAGGAGCTGCTGAGAGCTTCCTCTATGCCTAGCAAAACTGACTATTTTTGAATATTGACACTTTGTTAAACCACTAGAAAGCTGAACACGCCTGTTAAAAACAAACAAGCCTGTTAAAAACAAACAAACCGTGGGAAAAGCTCCAGGCCAGGAGACGCAGCCACATGGCCAGGTGGGGCCGGGCTGAGCCCAGCAGCTGCCAGGCAGGGGGATGGGAGGCCATCGGTGCTGAGTCCTGCCTGGCTGCTGAGATCCTGGACCTTCCCCACCACGGCCACCAGAAAACCCGGGGGCAGCTCTGGAGCCCATGCAGAGAGTGGCCCTGCGGTTGGAACTGAACAGAGCACCATGCAGGTGATCCTGACACAGCCCCCTAATCCTGACACAGCTCCTGATCCTGACACAGCCCCCTAATCCTGACACAGCCCCTGATCCTGCCACAGCCCCTGATCCTGACACAGCCCCCGATCCTGACACAGCCCCTGATCCTGCCACAGCCCCCGATCCTGACACAGCCCCTGATCCTGACACAGCCCCCGATCCTGACACAGCCCCCTGATCCTGACAGCCCCCATCCATCACCACCACCCAACAGGGATCACGTAACCATCTGCAGGCCCCGGGTGAGATATTAACTCTCAGTGCACAGATAAGACTTGCAGACCTTCAATTCTCCTTGGAGTCAGAGAATAGGACAGAGTGAAGAAACTTACAGGAACGAGAGACACGAAGGTCAGTAAGAAGAAGTCAAGTCCCAGATGGGAGGGTTGAGGAGGTGCCTCAAGTCCTGGGCTGAAATTCTCTTGTAAGGCTTTGGAGAAGATATAATTGATACATTAGACTGTATGTTCATACATCTGATGTTTTTTCCCTGTAACTCCTTGAAAATAGGGGGGATGAAGTGTTCAAAGTGTAGATATGAGCAAAGGCATCTATGCTAAAACAAGCAGATGTTGAAGTAGCTGTGATGCCATGAGAAATCTGAACAGAGAGAGAGACAGGGAAAGAAGAAGGTAGCCTCTGTTTCCAGAGATAAATATGATCTCAGAGATAGATAAAGAGAACCTTTGCTCTTGAACAGTTCATCCTTAAATAGAACCGCATAAGTTGACATGGCCCATAAAAGCAGTTGTGGAAAAGCTGTGAAAGATGGGAGGGACTTCACAATTGTAGATTCCCAGGCAGCTGCTATTCGTGGAAATTAAAAACAATGAGAGAACTGTTTTCTTGCAGAGAAGTCTCTATAAAATAACAAGAGGGACTCCTCTCCCTATGTGAACTGAAGAAAGACTATTCTAGAAGTGATAAACTGAATTGTTTCTGTACATTGTCAGTGGGAAAGAAAAGGTTGTAGGGGGGAGGAGCAGGAATGTTCTAAAGGTTGTATTCTGATTCTTATTATTCTTTTAGTTATGTGAATAAAGTTTTCTTGATACCCTTTTAAAGTTTTAAGCCTGCTTTGCCATCCTCCTAATCCCATCTCACAGCAGGAAATGGTATAAGTAATATATATAAGTATAAGTATAAGTATAAGTAATATATATAAGTATAAGTAAGCACTGGTGGTTGGCCAGCACTGAACCCACCACAGCCAGAGACGCCACTTTTCTGGGACACCTCTCAGCACAGTACAACACCTCAGCTGCTCTTCTGCTACGTGCACTCTAAATATGTGACCCTCTGCAATTCACTGCTGCATAGCCTACGCTAGAGATGCTGACATAACAGGAGGTGCCCACCCAAGTCTCAATGCATTTCTCTTTGGTATTTGTCACTCTGTCAACCACAGGAGGTTAACCTGCGTAAGCTTCTTTGAACTCCCATGCCTGTATCACTGAGTAGTTAAGTTTCTCTGCTCAGAGCGCTTTAGGTGGATCCATCTCCAATAACCTAACTATTATGCATTTACCCCTGACCATGAGTACTCTGGCTGCATTCAAGGAATGACCAGGAGATAGAAATACAGCTCCTTGCAAAAACAAAAGTTGCCATCCGGAGGGTAATGGTGTAGCCAGATGTAGTGCCTGGGTTAGGTGATGGCATGTGTTGCGGACCACTACTGCTGCTACTGAGCAGATTTCTGTTTGCAGCTCAGTTTCAGGTCCAAGCAGCTCAGTTTCTTTTCTGTGGGAACAGTGGTGAAGGGAATATGGAAAGAAGCAATTCTGCCTTGAGACAGCAGCAGAATATGGCTGGAAACAAATGACATGCTAAAACCCAAGCCACCTCCCTTCTTCCTTCTGTCCCACATTATCTTTCTAAATTCTTGGATTATGAGAAACATTTAGTAAATTTTCTTCTTCCACTGTATCATGTCACTAACTATTTAACAGCACTCTAACACATCATGGTTGATCATTTCCTTCCCAGGGTGGAGAGTTCAGGTCTGTTTCTATAGATTTGTATTTTTTATTGTATGAAGTTCTCCAATAGTAATTATTTTGAATTATTTAAGTACCCTTCCTAGCAGTGTAATGCCACTGAAAACTTGTAAGCTCTGAGTTTGCAACTCCTCTATTTCTGCTGTACATCTAATCTAAAATAATAAATTTTGTTTTGTGACCCAATAGACTAATTTTTGCATTTCTTTCAATATGATTCCAGGCTGAAGAGATTTTGTTATATTTTTTTATATGTGGATTACACAAGTAACTTTTAGATACTTTTACAGATATACATAATCTTAAACTAATAAATATTTTGAAAGATACAGAATAAGAGAAATTGTTTTACAGGCTTCAATTGCACAATGAACTCCTACACAAAACCATCATCTTTTATCATGACTGTGCACCTATTTGTAATTTCTGCTCAACAAATTCCAAAAGAAAAAATACAGAATTAAGAATTTTTTTGTCTTTATCTAAATTACAGAAGTTCTATGCAGCATGTTCTCCTTGCTGGGCCCATCTAGGTTTTGTTGCTCTTCCATTTAAGAACAGACTCAAGCCTTTGCTGTGAAATAAACAAACAAAAAGTATTTCCCAGAGGAACAATTTTATCCCTCTCTAGGTAAGTCTCCCCCCTCCATCTTTAAATTCCTGCATTACTCTTGAAAGAGACTGACAGCAGACTGAAGGCATTGTCAGACAAAAATTACTTCTGCAGCAGACAGGAATTCAATCTTGTAACACTACTTTTTGATCAGATAAATTTTTTGTAGACTCTCTCCTAAAATGGAAAGTATTTTTTTAATCACGTTCATCTCCTGGCAAAATGAGCCTCACAATTTCAAAGGAGGATTGTGAACAAGATGGTTTAGTGGAGAGGAAAATGATAGCTACTAGCTTTTGGACTATCAGAAAAGAAGAACACAATTAAAACACTACCCATTCACAACTGAACAGAAAGACTACAGGAGAAAAGTATTTGCCAGAATATCTCCTAAGACTCAAACCATAACAATCTGATTTGACGTTTCACAAACAAAATGAGAGAAAAGTCAATCTGAAGGAGAAATTTTTTTAGGTGGAAAACAGTGTTTCAGGCTAGATATAACACACTTGTGATGGCAGAACTGAACTAGTCCTGTAAGCAAAACACTTCAGTTAAAGACAAGTAAAAATCCAGCCAGGGCTGTCCCAAAATAGTCCTGTTCTGTAACAACTAATCCACCACAATATAATACATTTGAGCCTCACAGTTTATACTGTTGCTCTTAGCAAGCTTCACTAATGTATAAAACTACTAAAGCTGATGTATTAGCTGTTTTTGGGTTTTTTTTTTCCTCAAGGAGAGAAAAATATTACACAACAATAAAGAAAATCTTAAATAAAAGAAAAACCCATGAAAATTATCAAAAGAGCATATTTCTCAGCAACACTGAAAAACAAGATCAACAAAATATGAAAGGGTATATAAGCTTTTAATTTCATTTTTTATACATGCCTGTTTTACTAAGCAAACTTCTAGATTAAATAAAACAATGCTATTGGAAAATGTTTACATTTGAAATATCTTTTCACTTTAAAACACTGTGACATGACAGTCAAGTTTTACAAGCTGATAAAACACCTCTGTTATTGAGCAGAACTACTCTTCAGAGCATTTCTACAACTTCATCTTTGTGTCAAACAATGCACCCAATGTGGAGTCTGACAATATCTATTTGGCTATGTCTTATGTTTAAAGGGTTTAATAGTATTTTGTGTAGATAACTACACTGTGTACAAATTCTTTGTCATTTATTTTGGTGGTGATGTATGTAGAGTTTAGTGTTAGCCACAGCAAATGCATTTTTTTAAGGAAAACTACAATTGCTTATTCTTGAAACCTGCATTTTACACCTTTTGAGCATAAGCAGATAAATTTTCAGTGTCACTATTGCTGAGATTTCCTGCTATTTTTATTTTCTACTGACAGAATACTCAAAGCTGACAAATGTTGTAGAACAGACATAGATATTAAAAGCTTCAATTTACAGCAAATAGTGACAGTTTGTTTTTGCTGTTCATAAACCAAAAATCTAAGACGTGTAAATAGAGGAAAGGTGGCAACAAAACACTAAGATAGATTTTTAAATAATTCCACAAGCAATAATGATACAGAGTAACACATCTGCTTTTATTGTGCATATACAACATCATCAGGGTTTATGGATCTTGAAACAGCTCTTTTAAATCTGGCTTATATATTAAAAAAAATCAGGTACCATATGCATAAGTGAACAAGAAGACCAGAAAGATAAAATGAATAGTATATCTAAGCATACCTTTTTGAACTGCTGGGCTTTGCTGTGAATATTGCTGCTCTTCTTTACTAATGCTGTGCTTATGTTTGACGAAGTGGTGTCTGTCACCTCTCCAGCTTCAGTCCCTAAAATGGTTATTTCTCCTGCCTCACTCCCCTCTCTTCTGCCCCCATAAAATGTGAATAACCATTACCACTGAAGCTTTTCAACACGCAAAAAGTTTATATATATCTTTCAATAACCATATCAAATACTTTATTTCAGCACACAGGTCTCTCAATCCGATTAATTTTAAGACCTTTTGTACAAAGTGAGGTAGTTGTCTGAGATGCTGAGGATCCACACATTCCTGGTATTAAACACTGAATTGCTGGCTGCATGTCCTGTAAATTAGTAATATTAAAAGGCACAGTATGAAGGATAAAGAAGGAAATTATAGCTGCCACTTCATACTAAAGACTGTGTTGCAGACAGCTGAAATAGTTGGTATTTATGAT
The DNA here is from genome assembly GCF_048771995.1 of Taeniopygia guttata. Classification (NCBI taxonomy): domain Eukaryota; kingdom Metazoa; phylum Chordata; class Aves; order Passeriformes; family Estrildidae; genus Taeniopygia; species Taeniopygia guttata. The sequence goes on along the minus strand of NC_133026.1, from coordinate 20,977,476 downwards.
ATCTGGCATCACTGTACTTCCCAGTTCCCACACTCTGCCTACCCTGTGCACCTGTAGGAAGTCTGACGTAGCTGGAATACGTCATACCGCACAAAAGACCTAAATAGGTCTGTGGATGGGCAGCTTCCCCTGCCTGATGGAGCTGATGGTCTTTGACCTCCTCCCACTAGCAAAGAATACTGGCACAAGAAAGTGTAATTTGCTGAGTGACAGAAATGAAATATAAAATCATCTTCCTCTGAGATCATAAATGAACATGTTGAGTAACTATTCTGTGACTTCAGTGTCCTGTGCTCCTGACCTGGCTACTGTGCACAGTCAAACAGGTCTGACAGTAGATTTCACTCCTTAAGAGATTTCCCCTTATTTTTTACTCCTGTTTCACGGAGAATTTTTTCTCCCACACATTCTACTCGAACAGAAGACCTGCCTGTGCTTGAAAACCTGCATTAGTGAGTCTGCATTCTGCACAGCTGACACTAAGCATTTTTGCATATTTTTTCCTGTCACTGCACTGTGAAAACTCCCATCACAAGCAAAGCACAGCACACACTATTTTGCTGTCCAGTAAGTTAAGAATTTCTAGTAAGACTAATTGTCAGTTTGTCACTCTTCCAGGGAAATATTTTTTACTTTTGTTATAATATGTACAATAATTCCCTCAAGAGCAACAATCCTAAAGTTATATGCTTGATGAGTCAAATTTGTTGTTTTTTTTTTTTTTCCCTTTTCTTTTCCTAGTGATCATCTCTGGGAACAAACAAACAAACTAATGCTGGATAATGAAACATTGAAACCCTATTTATTTTGTCTTTTCACATTGAAATTTACAAAAATGATTACAGAAGACATTTTTTCAGGCTTCACTGCTGCTTCCAAAAAGTCTCCAAAGGAAAAATCTTTTGAAAGCCAAACTTGACAAGAGCAGAAAACAACCTCATAAGGTAGGCAAAGTATGCTGTGGCACAATTCTCTACTGCCAATTGCTATTTTTGTTTACTAAGAAAATTGGGAGTTTTATGCTCACATTCTTTCCTGACAAAGTTGTGCTTTCAGCTACATGAGGATATTTTAAAATTTCAGAACTTTTATTTTTATTTAACTTTATTATTTTTAACTTAACTTTTAATTTACTTTTAAAGTAAATTAACTTCTTTCCCTTCTCCAGTCATCTATGTAAAAGAGCCTTCAGGGACAGAAGATTAAAAAAAAAAATTAGAAAACCTAATTGTAGTTTTTTATGTGTAGTTCATACCTCCCTTTAGCAAAACATATGCTATGAAGTGACATGATGGGTGAAATAAGAGGACTACAACTCCATGACAAAGGTTGAAACAATGGACATTATTACCTTCCAATGAACTCTGCTGAGAAAGCTGAAAGCAAACTGAACCTGTATTCCAGATTTCATGTTTCCTTTAGAAACACTGTTAAACTGTCATCAGTGATGAAAGAAGTAAATTTGAGAATCTGAACATTTTTGTCACTCAAGATCACACTTTTTTCCTTCTTCAAAGACTTGCTTGAACATATTTCAACATACTTTTTCAGGGAAAACCTCTCAACTTCATCCATCTTTCCTTGTAAGTGAACTTTTTAAACCTTTGACTTGCCTCGCTCCTCTGCTCTGGACTTTGTCTAATTGGTTCTCATGTTTTTTGCAGCTGGATACATACCCTAAAATAGGGCTGACAGAACTGAGTACAGCAGGTACATTACTTCTCCTATGTCACAGGAGGCACCCCTGCACTGACTGATGTGGTGGCATATGCTGACCCTCTGTGATTCCAGAGCTCATTCTGCAGATCCAGTGCCTAGCAGTCATTCCCTACCATGTATCCTTCAGTCAGTATTTTACACTCAGCTCTGCTGAACTGCAGGCTACTCTTTTCAGGACACAGTGCTATTTATATTTGAAATGCTTTTTTATTTTCCAAAAGCATCAAGGGTGATTTTTTTATTGTAACTCTGACTCCTTTTCTGTTATCTGCTCTTCAACTCTGCTAATCACCTTATCCTGCTGTCGTGCCTACAGAAAACACACTTATTAAAAATGTGCGTTCTCAGTTTTTCAGAGGAAAACTTTCTACACAAATGAACTGTATGACTAAACAGTCACTAGGTAAGAATAGAGCAAGCAGAAGAAAAACAATGTCTGATATAAATACTGATATACCTTGTCTCTATTATTCATGGTTTCATATACTTATTTAATTTTTCCCCCTTTATTCTTAGCTAGCAACTGCTGATATTGCAAAGTCAGGACCAAGTAGTAGAAGGGAGTGTGCTTTAACCTTTTGTGCAGTAGAGCAGATACTTATCCCAAACAAGCAAGACTGTGGGAAAGACAGTCAGACCTGGACTATGAAATGGGGTTAAAAACAGCATCCAGGAAATCTCTGCTTCAGAGATTACGGAAACACCTTGTTCTTCCCACTGCACTACTGGCTAGTCTAGGAAATCAGCCACTGCCTTTGGCTCAAGAAAAAGGTGGACAACTTGAAAATGTTCTTAAACATTCACAGTCATTCTGAAGAGTTATTTCCCAGTGAAGACACCTCACTCTGATCCAGTAAAGTGCAAAAATTAACACCCAGCAGGAGTAGGCCAGGCAGGTGTAGGTATCTATAGCTATTAAATGCATTATACAACACCTCTATTCATGGGACCTGTACAACAAGCACAGCAATGACAAAGAGGGAATCAAAGACTAAGTATAAAGCTGCAAATAGAACATAGATTGGACAATGTGAGTAAGGTCTTGGGTGAATGAAGTTTTCTTGAAAAGTTTTGGAAATTCTTCTACCAGAAGCTGAATAAATTTTTGAGCAATCAGGATTTGAATCCAGATGCTGTTCCCTTCACAATACTTGGACGATCTGGCCATTCTCCACTGTCCATATAGCAGAGCATCATTTCCCTCTGCCTATGCCACTCCTGTCCAGAAGCTACCTCACTGTCTTAGCCTCAATTTAAAATTTTTGATTTCTCTTTAGTTGGTTCTGTCCAACTTCAACCTTATACGAAAGGACCATCTCTCTTCTCCCCTATCAATCCCATCTCTCTACCCTATCAAGGATGTTACTTTTATTGCCCAATCTACCTATTTCCCACATTGTCCTGGTTTCAGCTGGGACACAGTTAACTTTCTTTCTAGTAGGTGGTACTGCATTCAACACAAGATTTGTGTTGATAACACACTGATGTTTTGGTTGTTGCTAAGGTGTGCTTACCCAAGTCAAGGACTTTTCAGTGTCTCATGCTCTGACAGTGAGAAGCTGAACAAAAAGCTGGGAGAGAGCACAGCTTGGACAGCTGACCAAACTGGCTAAAGGGATATTCCACACCGCAGAACATCATGCCCGGTGTATAAACTGGGGGAGCAATTTATGAGAGACTGATAACTGCTCAGGGATGGGCTGAGCATCAGTCAGTGGGTGGTGAGCAATTGAATTGTCTATCACTTGTTTCTCTTGGGATTTTAGTCCTCTCTCTTCCTCACTGTAATTATTATCACTAAAATAATTATTATGATAACAATTTACTTTGTTTCAATTATTAAACTGTCCTTATCTCAACCCATGAGTGTTTACATTTTTCCTGATCCTCCTCACAATCCCACCTGGGAGTGGGAAGTAGGGAATGAGTGGCTGCAAGGTTGCCAGCTGGGGATAAACCACAACACAAATAGAAAACTCCTGATGTGCTTTCACCTACCCATGTATGAATAGATCTCTTCTGACATACTATGGCAAGAATTTCAACATTTTCAATAAGACCCCTTTAATATTGTGAAGCATCTAAACAGTTATTAAAAATAGTAAAAAAATTATAAAGCACTTTGGAAGTGTTTACTCCCTTTGTCATTTTGTCTTTCAGACTCCTCAATTCTCAATATCAGGAACTGTCTTGTATTTTGAACAGAGGCCAGAACATTTTGGTAGCATCCAAAATCTAATAATCATAACAGCAATAAAAGCAGTAACACATTTCAGATGCTGTCCTTAGAGACTTCATGTTTCAGAGGGTTCAGCCAATTAATGGAAAAATCAATGTTGCCAGTAATTGCTTTTAGAGTCAGTTGGTTCAACTCGTTTGAATATGATGGTTATATTTCCACCCACTGTGTAAACAACCATGATGGAAAGCTCATTTGCATGGTTTTAAGAACACACCAGCACAAACTGAAGTGATCTGCATGATTTGCAAGACCTACAACATGATGTTTTTGTCAGTGCATGTGCCAACATTAAATAAAACCTCTTGCAAACCAGTATGGGAGCAGGGTATTAGGAAAAACCTAATAGAACCATGTCTTTTTAGTTTTAACATATTTTGAGCTTTTTCCACCACTTAGTCCACAAAATTATCAATCAGTAGAAATCGTAAAGTGAGACGGATGGTTTAGTTACTGTCAGTAACATATTTCAGAGGTCTGTAACAAATAGCAGCATCAAATGAATAAATAATGTTCAAAGCCTAACAGCCAGTTTCCGCAACAGTGTGAAAATATGTAAATGTTACATCCCTTTACTCTTCAAACTGGCTCTCCTTTCGTTCCTCAGAGACTCTTCTGTCAGAATAACAAGCTAAAAACAAAATATGAATGACAAGTGCACATACTGAGCTGATTGAGAACACAGAGTCGAACAGTAACCATATTAATCTCGTCTCTCAAAGAGGCTGTGTGAATTCCAGGCAGAAATATTGATTTTGATCTAGTCTACTGCAGTGTAGATTGCTAATTGGAGTTCAAAATCTATGCAGAGTGCTTCCCTAAAAAATGGCAACTTTCAGCACTTCCTTGGTTCACTTAGGATACCTAGAATTTTATACTTAAAACCTATTAACATTGTTAAAAGCTTCTGCTATCACTATACATCCTTGACAAACATCTGATTTGTGAATTTCCAGTATATAAATAATCATAGCCTAAAGATATAAGAAAACTGTAAATGTTATTAGTGACTTTACTCTGGATCTGGATTTTTTCAGTGAAGTGAGTGTGTGGTGGGCAGGTCAGTGGGGGTGATTCTGCCCCTCTGCTCTGCTCTGGTGAGGCACCACCTGAAGCACTGCATCCAGCTCCCCAGCACAGGCAGGACATGGACCTGTTGGAACAAGTCCAAAGGAGGGCCAACAAAGTGATTAGCAGGCAGGAGCACCAACCCTATGAAAAAATACTGCAGCCTTTCAGTTTCTGAAGGTGGCTTATAAGAAAGATGAGGCCAGACCTTTTAGGAGGATCTCTTGCCATAGGACAAGGAGTAATGGTTTTAAAATAATAGAGGGTAGACTCAGACTAGACATAAGGAAGGAGTTTTTTACAATGAGGATGGTAAAGTGCTGAAACAGGTTATCCTGATAGGTGGTAGATGACCCATCCCTGGAAACATTAAAGTCAGGTTGGGCATGGCTCCCCCTGAATATTATCTCTCCTACTGCCTCTTGGGGGGAGGCTGGTGAGCTCAATGAGTCAGAGGTTTACCACAGAAAGTCTTTTCTAATGTCCTTAGGATGCCTACTGTCAAACAGGAGCTGAAGCAGTCAAACCACAGGTAAGATTAGCCACAAATGAATGATGCTGTAAAGGTTTTATCAGAAAAAAACCCCAATATTAATTGTCCAAAAAAGGTCAAGAATCATTATTTTATATCTAGCTATGAAAAACTCTCAAGCTACTAAATTAAACTGAAACATTTCATTTAGAAGTTTCACTGTGAAAGGTTAGGGGAACAGTTGCCTGAACTCCAATTAGTGCTGTATCCCGTGATTTTCACACACTAATTCACAAAGGCCCATTTTAATTAAAGGAAAAACGCCAGGTCACTTTTGTTGGCATCATTAGGTGGAAAAAACCTCCAAGACACCCAACAAACAAAAACAAACACACACACAAAAAAAAAAAAACCCAAACAAAAAAAACCCCAGCAGGCACAAGCAGCTGTTTACTACTCTCTAATGCTGTAAATAACAATTACATTAAATTGAAGTTCAGGAAAAAGGTCCAAAGTTTGAGCTAGTGTTACTCTTTACTGACTCTAAAAGTTTCTGAGATTACAAAAGTAAGAGCATTAAGCATTTCCCCTCAAAAAAGTAAGTTCACAGGAAACCAAAAGATATTCTAAAACTGATGACAGTATCTCCTTGGCTGCTATTACAGAAGGACTGACCAAGGGTAGTTACTGGCCTAAATGGTCCATTATGTTGGTTAAAAAACAAGACTGAAAAACTTCCAGCCTTCCCTGGTAAAATTGATGTCATGTTGTTCTGAGAAGGAAAAGGGCTGTTTGCCCTCTGAAGGAGAAAGGAAAGGTTAAGCTTTCCAAGTGGTCCATCTTTCATCCCCAAAACAATTGTGCTGACAGTAAACCATGAGCCTGCCACCACCTGGAGACTCATAGGAAGCAACAAGTGTCACTGCTTGCAGAGACTTAATGAACAAATTAATACTACTGGCTTGCTATTAGCCTGTAAATGCAACCCCATCCTGGTCTCTCAGTAGCTTCCAGTCAGTCTGCCTTTTTTTGTGCTGGATATCCATTAAGAGACACCTTCTAATTACAAAACTTCCAGAAAGTCCATCAGATATCTTTTATCTACACTGTTTGTGCTGGCAGAACAGATGGAAGAGGCTGTTTGGAGAACCATGTGCTTCTCTCAAACTGCCACTCAACTAAAGGTGTAAAATGTTGGACTGCACACAGAGAAAATCCCTTTGCTAACCACAGACAAACACTTTTACACAGACAGTTCTGAGGCAGGTAAACCCTCGCAAATCAGTGCAGGGTTTGACTGCTGCTACTGAGCTCTAAGGTTTCAGAATCCAGTCACTTCAGGTACTTTTCTTGTTCACCTTTTACTACAGCAAAAACTTCCAGTAACCACCATATGAACACTGATTTCTGTTACAACATCGCTTCAGAGAAGCACACCAGGCATACAAACCATTAAGACAAGTTGGGACGAAGCACAGGGTTAATTTATGAGAGGAGCTCATAAAGAGAAAATGAACAGTGAACTTTTACTATGATCCTATTGTTCTGAACCACTGTATCACACATTGTGTAAAATAAAAAGACCTAGTATCCCGCTGAAAAGTTAAAAGAGAAGGCAGCCCCCACAACCTGGTACATTACTCCTAAACATTTGAGCACAGGAGCTAAATGAATAAGCATCAGTATGGAAAAATATTTTACTTAGTTTATGTAAGGATGAGTTCAGACAGGAGGTAGATAAATAAGCTGGCCAAAACCGAAATTTTTTTGGATTTCTCCTTACAGATACTTACACTTGGCCAGCAAATCCAGCCAGAAACCTCCCCAGAGAGATAAAGTAAACCAGATGTATTGCATCATCTTTCTTCTGGCTTTCCTTATTTGTCATTTCCCCCATTTTATTTGCAGAATATGCCAGTGTGGAAGACTTCACTCTTGCAACAGTATTTTCTGCATCACTTGGAGTCTAAACAATTTTGATGCTTTGCAAAATCTTTTGAAAAACACAAAGATGCTGCACTTCTTCAGGAACAGGGAGTGCACAGCTGGGACTGTGTCTTTTGTTTGAATGTAAAGCAATTGCAGTACCTTAGGCTTTCTACAGGCAAACCATGATCATGGCAGCAGTGGTCACAAAGACGTTTGTCATGCAGATTTGTCAAGGTTAATTTTTACACTGATCTGTTTGTTTCTTTCTTAAATTGCTTTCTATTTAATTATGAACAGGAATCTTGAGTGTATTTCAGCAAGACATGAAATAGTAACACCTAAAAATGGACTGTTCCTCTATTCAACACCAAGACATTTATCAAATGCAAAGTGTTCATCACATGGTTTGCACCCAATTTCATTAGAATCTAATTGCTTTTGACAGCAAACAAAAATAATTCTGCATCACCACGCAAATGGCAGCATAGTAACCAACCCATTTCTAAAGTATTCACCACAAAGCAAAAGATTTCAGCTACAGTATCAGATTCCTCCAGCTTCATATAACAAGACCCAACCAAATGACAACTATTCCATGCTGCTAATGTGGAAATATTTAACCTATATTTTTCTTTCTGAAAGCCAAATCTTTTCTTCTTGCAAATTGCATTAAAAGAAAATCCCAAAAAACAATGTGGTTGGCAAGTAAGATACACACTATGTATCACCTTAGGTTTCCTTTTGCATACTGCTACAGGTAGACTTTTTCATTTGAATTCTATTGGAAAAAAAAGATGTCTTGCCTGTGTACACAAATTAACCAATGTTTATAGACCAGCCACCAGATAAAGTAACTGCGATAATCCTACAGTCACTCTAACTGCACATCGTGTTGGTAGAAAGCCTCCTCATCCTGCTTCTTTTACTTCAGCCAAAGTTTGTTGTCCTGACAAGCCAGAGGGAGGTGTAAGACACCACACACTCCATAGGTATACATCTGATTTTTGTAACTTTGCTAGGACATCTGTGGGTAAGCCATAAAAATGCATTATAAACACATTTCACCACCATATTATATTTTTAAAAGAACCAATTTATAGCTGTAAGCTGGAGAATGGATAAGCTTATAGAATTAAATGCATAGCCCTAATTTTTCAATGTATATCCATTTTTCATCTAAATAAAACATTTTTTGAAAAAGAACAGCAAACAATTATATAGAGAAAATATGTACTGTTACTAAACCTTTTGAAAGTATTCTAAAATGTAAACTGCAAATAAATGTTTTTAAGAGATGCTGATAGGGGTTTTGGAAAATGCCCCATGGATCATTCTAAAATTCAGAAAAACTTCCAATATAATGTCATGATAGAATGGGTAAGAAAATATATTGAAGCAAGACATAAGAATAGAGCAGTTCATCTAGACTGCAACCAGTTATGAATAATTTTAATAAATATGCAAAGACTACATTCTGCCACATCAAACAGCTAGTCAGTTGTAAACCTACAATACATTTTTAGGCTATAGTATGTGTGTATCTAGAATTACATAATTAATGATGATCTTCATGAATATAGTAATTTGGATTCTAAAATATCTACATTTTGCATCAGCTCATCCCATGATTAATTTTGATAATCTCAGTATTTTACCAATTAATATTATTTTTACAAATTTATATTTAACACTTTTTTTTTCTAAATTTCATGTCCACAGACTTCTGCATTTCAATGCCCTTTTTTTTTTCTAAATCTATCCTCCTCCTGGTAAAGAATGAATTGGAACTGAGTTAGTGGATGCATTTATTGAACAATAGGTAATTTCAGCACTAAACCAAATATATACAGGAAAGTGGGAGAATATTTATGGACAGATGAGTGTGTGGAGACACATACACAACAAACATATAAACCTTTTTAGAAGTCTACCTTTATCCTTTCATCAGAAACACAGGAGATGTTTCACCTCATCTTACTCCAGACTCCTTATTTTTCCAATACAAATACTCTGAAGTGATCATGTATTTATTGCCATGCCAATGTACAAATGTTTAAGTGAAAGCACTGATTCCCTGCTCCATTGTTTGTGAAACACATAGAGAGGAAGATTTGGTGTGAAATACATGCTAGTATTATCTAATACCACAAATCAATCCTTTACAGGGAAATCAGAATTACTAATGTTCACCCTTGACACGAGGTCTCATTTTCTTACACATAAATGCTAATACCTTCTTCAGTGAGGAAATAATGAAAGTAACTCACACTACTTCCTTTGTGAACACAGGTAAATCTGACTCTAGCAAACTAAGTTTCAGAGTATTAAAACTAAATATTAAGCTTAATGAAACAATAAAACTACATTGATGAATACTTGTATAAATTAGTGGATACAGGAGCTGCCAAGCAAAGGGAATATGAAATTTCAATTAATGTCTGGCATTTATATGCCAATAAGCAAATATTACTGAAAAAAATAATCAAGTAGTTACAAAGAAGCAACCATCAGGACAGCCATATCTCAATGGGAATCCCAACACAACACCAGTGTTTAAAAGGCCATTGTTTATCTTTGCAAACTCAAGTGTCAAAATATTTATGATTGCTCAAGTCACTGTCACTAGTCTATTAAGATGCATCTGTGGGTTTCAGGTTGGTTGATAAGAAACTACCTGCAAACTCTCCTCCATAAAGCAATGTGGGATGTACAGATTACTGCAATGTTTAAACACATATTTGTCCCATCCAAAGCTATGAATCTATGCAGTGAATCACTTGGATTTGATACACCATTAGTAGCCAGATTTTGACCACAGGCACACCTAAATCTCTAGGGCAATTTGGTTGGCAATATCTCATCATGTGAACAGGACTGTGCTTAAGAGGAAAGCAGGAAAAAATCAACATATCTGGAAGAGATTAAAATCTCATTATAATATGCATCTACAGAACAGTCTCAAAACTGAAGCCAAAAGTAAACAAATTAATCAAAACCTAAACTGTGACATGCCAGACTGCATTTGCAAGAATTTCACTTCCAGAAAGAAACTATTTTGTTTCAATTCCCAGAGTGAAACTGCAAATTAAAGGCAACGAACAAACAAACAAAAAAGGTTAATATTATTAATTCGACATTAAACAAACAAAAGCAAAATGGCTCCATGAAGAAATTTGTAGGCAATAGAGCATAATTTGTTGTACCAGTGTGTAAAAGTGTTTTTGAACCATCTCTCCTAGTTAAAGCAGAAGTATCACACCAGAGGCTACCTCAGATGCATCAGGTCAGGCAGAGCAAGTATCCAAATATGCCAAAGAGAATTCACCCTCAACAGCTTTCAATAAAAATGCAATTTACAAGAGACAACCTCATGAAAACATCTGTCCCTCAAGTTCTCCGTATCAGAGCAGCTCTTGACTCTTTCCATTATTGGTTAGTCCCACGGAAAGGGCTGTGGGATCTTGGACCTAAACTTTGTTTGACCTCTGTGTGCTGAAGAGCAGATCTTTATGCCTTTGTCCTGTCTATAGCACTTGAGAAAATCCTTGTGAAGTTACAGAAAATAAAGCCCTGGCTTGGTAGATTTCACACTGGGAACGAAGTGCAGCGAGTTCCCAGCGAAGGGAACAGAGCTGTGTGCTCCAACGCTGGTCTGCCCTGACTGGCTGGTTTCTTACCAGCCATCCAACCTGCCAATTCTCCACTGCAAAATCTACGGACACGGTACAGTTTTTGGGAGGTTATGGCCCTGTGGCGAAGACAGATTGTTTTGAGATCTTTGAAAAGTTACTAAATTGACATATGAGATCTGTGACAGACATGGAACTGGGATTCTATCTTATACCTTGTCAGCTTCTGGATACCTCTCCAGTTTAAAGAACAACTTGAAACTCAAATGCCCACTTCACTATTCACCCAGCAGATGCTTCCAAATTTATTCTAGGAAAATTTACTCATACTACATAAGTATTTCAAGCAAATCTCCTAAGCCACTGTCCAAATAACAGCCTTTAATCCCCTGAATTTAACAGTTCTTTTAACTGTAGTTTCATATTTTCTACCAAAAAGCTGTCCCAAACCCCAGTCTGCCTTAAAATCCAGACCAGAGAGGATTAGTGCTTTCTATTCTGAATTAAAATACTACTGAGTAGCAGCCACATAAAAAGTGCACATAGAAGGTTCATTATTTTGACATGTTAATAACAAATACAACAGGTTAGAAATTCCACGTCTTGTTATAGATTTGTCCCAAGAATAATAGAAAAGGTAAAAATCTACTCTTCAAGAAAGATTCACACAGATGAAACTGTAAGTAGGCCAGCAAAGAAAGAAAATGTGAAGCTGTAGTCAGATGTTAGTATTGACTACTGGGTGTAACCAGTTAGTTTTAAAACCATCACACCTTTAGAGCTGTATCTACAAGAGAAATAAGAAAACTGTATCCAGTTACCTTATTTCCCCCTATTCCTGTGTACCTTACATACACAGAAAAGTGAACAACCCACAGCAACTATTTTCATCCATAACTCACTTAACTGGAATCAGACCAGAGAGGCAAACATTAAAGGCTACAAGACAAGAGCATTTCTGTAAGCAGCTCATCCCACATGCAGCCTTATTTTCAGTCACACTTTGGACCACAAACACAGAAAAACTTAATACTGCAGTTAAATATGTTTCTCCTGGAAAAGCACACATTGAGTGGAATAGGGAACAGTAGGGTTTCTTTTGTATTGTTCACAGTTCTGCATCACTTGATAGCTATCCAGAAACATCCTTTCTTGTTATTAACACAGAATAAATTTAATCTCCCTTCAGTTATCTTTTTATTACACAAAACAGATGAAAGCTACCTACAAGAATTCCATTAATGAGACTTCCACATTTTCAGCATCACCAGCTTCATGTGAAACACAGGCTGTTGGAACTTCCTTCCTCCCCTATTTTCTGAACACAAGAAAAATCCAGACTTCCAATTAGCTTACTGATGCTGGGTGGGGTTAATTTTTTAGTTCTTAAAAGCACTTGTATTCTCTTCATAAAACGTTTGCTTAACTGGTGCACGAAGCAGACTCAGGTTATCCTCCTCATGCCGCTGGACACATGGCTGAGGGTTGCTGTAACCAGCCCCTGGAGCTTAAACCTGCTTCAGCTGGGCCACCTCTGCTGTGGCTGCACCGCTGCTCTCTGGGCTAGTGCTGGCAGTCAGGCACTGAGTTCAAGGAAGTAATTCAGACTAGAAATGCCAAAATAAGTTTCCTGCCATATCAGCCCCTGAAAACCCTTGCTTCATGGTCACATAAGAGCCAGCACTGCTGGGGCTCACAGGAGCCTGGCATCAGCAACAGTGATGCCCAAGGGCCTGGCCCTTCCCCTCTGGGCCTCAAGAGCATGGTTTAGTTTTAGGTGAACTGTCTTGGTCCCTGAGGTGCCCAGTTCACTATAGGGACAAACTAAAGTGACTCTTTGTTCTTGTGAATGCTTGACTTACAGATATATATATGTATGTGTGTGTGTGTGTGTTTATGTATGTATATATATAAAAAAGAAATATCCTGCACTAAAGGTAGCAATTTTGCCATGAGTATTTTAATGAAAATGCAAGCAGAACATCTGACTCTAGCACTAAATGCAATGCACAAGTGTCAAAAGCATGTAGTCTTGAATGATCTTTTACATGCCACTTTGTTCACCCTATTAAGATGCTAGTTGTTTCTTTGATTTATCTGATAATAAATTTTTTATGACTAGTGAGTCCCATAAAAATTGCTCTGGTGCTGACTACTTTGATTAATAAGACCAAAGAATCGAAACTGTCAGAAATTCATGGGCAAGAGTAAATTACTGCCAAACACAGATTTAGATATTCCATAAAATACAGACTAAAAAAGGTTGATTTGGTAATTTTATCTTGCATCAATTTGCTTGATATAATTTATATTCAGGATCATCACTGTCATTCCTTGCATACCTTTTCTTTTTTAAAAGTCAACAGTAGTGTAAATCTGAATTTTGGAGAAATGAACAGGAAACAGAACAGCCCAGTAACTTAAGCTCACATTGGGAATTTAGCTTGGAAATTATATCCAGTTGAAAGGTGGCTAAAACCCATGTTCTAAGAGCTGCAGCTTTTTTAAGCAAAATCCCTTTTACATTAAGAATCAAAATGGACACACATATATTCATGCCTAAATTCTACTCTTCTAGAACTGTGATCTTTCTTCCTTGGAGTCTTTGTAGGTAGCAGGTTCTTGCAACACATCTTTGAAGAGTTCTGGATCCCGCCCTCTTATCTTGAATTCCCAAAACATTTAATGTGCAGAAAGTACCATAGAAGTAGACACTGAAGCAGGTCAGAGGTAGCAATCTGGGTACACACGTGAATACAGATCAAGCATATCCTCTTCCTACAAAGAGAACATACTTAAAGCACTGGGTATAGGATTTGCTCCATCTACTTCTGCATATATTTACCATCCTGTGACAGTAATTTGGTGCAAAATGTATTTTCGTAGGATTGAAAACCTACCTGATCAAAGATTACTACAGATAACCAAAAGGAGTTAGGGAATCACTGTCCCACATTCAGTGAAACACATGCTACTGTCTACATTCAGAAAGCATTGAAATGCAGGACAGGAAATCTGGTGTCATATATAGCAGAAGTTCTTGCTTTTCAGCTTATACTTTTCAAAAAGAAGTTAATTTTAATGACAAGAATTTAAAGTGAAATCTGATCTGATAACCATTTTCCACCCTGTGTTTTAGTTGTATGGGGCTGTAAAAGTGCATATAAATGGGATGACAATGATACCTGCTAAAATAAAATCATAGCTTTTAAGAAATTTATCAGAGCTTGTGTTACAAGTGGCTACAGGAAATTACACCAGAATAATTCCAACCTCAGGCTTCCACTGGATAAATGATTGATAAAGGCAATCATAAAATTAGGGACACCTCTCCATCTAGCTGATAGCCCTCACCAGAAGGGTAAAAAAATTGCTAAAGATCACACAAAACCCTGAAATAATGTGAAACTGAATGAAGAAACTGGAGTTCAATAAAAACCAGCATGCAATAAAACAGATATGACTGCATAGAGAATAGAAATTGCAGACAGATCTGCTTGATTATAAAAGCGCCACTTTTAAATTTATCTCTCAAATAAAACAGCAAATGTGTGCAGTAACTCTTTTTGTTTGGTTATAAAGAACCAATCTGAAGAAGAAACAAGAAAGCAGATCAACTGAATTTTGAAGATTACAAAGGGTTAAGAGTCCACTATTAACTGTTAGATGCACCATTTTACCAGAAACACCTTTTTAAGGGGAAAACCTATGTTTTCCACATTAGTCCTCAACTAGTATTGTTCTGTCTGCCATTTCCAATTTATTCTTCATCCCCTTTCTGTCTCAAGGATTTTCTTTAAAATGCTCTATTCTTTTTTTACCTACAGTAAAATCAAAATTCTATTTCCTGCAATATCCTCACCAACAGACAAAAAAAAATCCCCAAACAGAACAAAACAAAAAAAAAGCCTAAAAAAGCCCCCAAAAAAACCCAAACAAACAAAAACCCCCACAAACAGAAAACCTAAACAAACAAACAAAGAAAAAACAAACCCCAAAAAACCAAAAACAAAACCCAAACAAGATTAGGTGAGTTACCCTCAAAAAGTATCAGCTTAATTTCTGAAGTGCATCTATTTTCAACATACTGCCTTTGGTTAGCAACAACACCCCCCAGAAATGTTGAGAGAAGCCCCTGAATCCATTGGAGATGATGGTCTCACCACGCCCACAGCAGTCAGAGCAGCAGAACATACTGCTGGACACAATGCCATGCCAGAACTGTGACAATTCTGGTAAAGTCTAAATTCAGGCTATGGATCATCACCTTTGGATACGACACACAGTGTCTTAAACTCCATCATGGATCATACAACAACCTTCACACTGAGATGTTGCTCTAAAACACAATTTCCCAGAAGCTTGCCCTACTAAGTTGTACCTTGCTTTTCTTTATCTGCTTGACTTCTGCTCTCAAATAATTGAGGCGTCTGTATTTAAACACATTTTTAACATCCCTTTAAAACTACTGATACCAGACTGAATTCGGCATCAGCCCCAGCTGATGTCAGATTAGTGATTATGGGAGTAAGAACTTACTACTTACCACATCAGCTGGGGCTGATGCCGAATTCAGTCAAATCTTTCAGATGTAACACTGAACTGTGAGCTTTGGTTACAGCTATTAAAATGTTTTTCAGAATGCTGACTGCATTCTGGAAAGATGTATCCACTTGCTTTTATCTCTTCCTGTAATCCTAACCACACCATGTGGTATATCTTGCATATTTTATTCACAGATATGCAATTCTTCATTAAGCTGCTTTAAAATATACTGTGTACCCAGTAAATTAAACTGAATGATTAAATGACCCAGGACAGCCTGTACCTTCACTGTTATCTTTCACCAGCTTCCAGGTCATCAAAAACAACTGTGTATTTGCTTCCAAATATCCGAGGAGAACATTTAATGACTCTAGGTCAGATCTCTGTGAACCTCACCAGAAACATTCTCTTTGGTAGTTGTCTCCCAAGACCTGTCGGGGTGTTGATAATTCTTCTTAATGTTTTTTTTGAAATTATGCAGGGCTCATTTTCCAGCAACAATGTTCTGTAGCTGTACAAGCTAAATGCCTCATAAAATTCTATGGTTAGAGAGTTGCCTTGACCAACCAAACTTACAATATTTATAATATTTAGTGCTTCTTTAGGAAAAAAATCTCAAAGTCATAGTCATACCTTAAAGAGTATTAATGACATTCATATTACAGTCACTTTCTTTATATCATCACTAGTAGAATCCCATGTCACTTCCTCACTATTTAAAACAAAATTAATTTCAGAATAAACTAGTTCATAATAATCCAATTTGGTCTATTCACCTTCCTTGATGCTGGAAAGGTACTAGTACTTCTGTCACTTTTTGGGTTTTTCACTGACACAGTAATTTAATTAAGACAAAATTTGGGTGAGTCTAGACTCTGTTGGTCAAGTCTTCTAAATGTTCTGGGTGCATGCCTAGAGCCTTGGATGTTTAAAATCATTTCTCACAACAAAATGTTGGTCAGGCTTATACTTGAGGGACTAAAAAATAACTCATCTTCCCTAAATTATCACCAGCTTGCACTGAACAGAAGCATAACAGAACATGACTTTCCCTCCCTTGTCATTATTAATAATCTATCACAGTTCAGAAAAGGGACCATTTAGTTTCCAAGATTTATCACAATCAGATAGTTATAAATAGTCTCTCTAATGGGTAAGAAATAGATCCCACTTTGAATTTGCCCTCTTTCCTACTGCAGAAACTTGTTTCAATCTCCTCTATCATTTTTCCTGCCCAAGGTTCCACTTGCCTGCAGCGGCACATCTCACTCTGCTTGCCGTCTTATACCCCAGGTTCTAGGGGGTCTAAGAACCTGTTCTCTAGGCCAGGTCCTTGATCCTGTTATTTACCAGGTTTTTTTTTGGACATCTCTACTTAGCACTAATTTTGGATTTATCATAATTACCACTGATTTTTAACTCGGCTACTGATCTTGCCTTGCCCTATAGTCTGATGCAACTCCGTATTGTCTCCCTACTCAAACCATGTACCCTGCTACTACTTCCCTAGTTTTGGTTTCATACAGTCCTCAGCTTCTGCATTTAACTCACTTTGCTCCAATTTCACTTCTAACAGAGCTCCAGATGTCTGCCCCAGTGACATAAACCCTAGGTTATCATCCTTGGCATGGCAAATGGATTATTGCATAATATTCTAAACTTTATATAAAGTTCATATCAAAGGGAACGGCAGAATCAGTAGTTACACCGATATTTATATGTGCAGTATCTGTATCTGTCAGATACATCAGTGATAGCTTTGGTTTTATTACAGATCCATCTTAGCAATATATAAACAAAAATATACAGACATAGTGTTTTTATTGTTTATCTTTTGACATGGGTTCCAGTTAGCTCTTCTTTAGGGAAGAGTTACAGATTTGCATGTAAATGTTGTCTAAAGATGTCAGGACTCCGAGTCATCTATTTTCTCTGTTGGAAATAATGTACTAATATATTTATCAATTTTTAAAATACAGCCAATAAATACAACATGTGGTTGGAATACAAATCAGCATTTTCATATAAAATATACAGTACCATGTCTTCAATACAACAGAACCAAATGTAGATGACATTTTTATATTTCTCCACATCAGGCTTATAATAGATTTTTATTGGTAAATTTAAATTTCTTTTACTGGTGCGTGATGAAAATGTGTGAATCAGGACTATTAACACTTGTTTACTTCTCAGCTATGACGATCTTGCTTCTTGCCATCCTTTGAGAGAAGCTTAATTTGTTGTGAGCTCATCTACACAGGAGATGTGGCATCTCAGAGATTCCCACCTAACGCAGGTCACTGAGGTAATCTTTTTTCCACTACCTTTACCCAGTCTTTGAAACCATGCTGGAATAAATAAGGTCACAGCTGCCACTGGCACAGATGTTACATCCATGTCAGGAGTCAAATAGTAAGAATGCCAGGCTAAAAAGTCATTGAAATATTTAAATGAGCTCCAGCAATGGAATGTTGGATGCACACCACTACCTTTTCTGTTGTACAGGCCCAGGACAATCAGAGTGCAAATGAGAAGGGAAAATAAGTATTCATTAACTGTGTATGCTGTGAGTGCATGAACATGAGCAATTCTTCTAGGAACAGTGAGAATACTGTATTTGTAGAGCTGCATCTAAGAGAAGACTAATGCATGAAGCCTTCTATTCCATTGTC
Source organism: Taeniopygia guttata (assembly GCF_048771995.1). Classification (NCBI taxonomy): domain Eukaryota; kingdom Metazoa; phylum Chordata; class Aves; order Passeriformes; family Estrildidae; genus Taeniopygia; species Taeniopygia guttata. The sequence continues at coordinate 20,959,200 of NC_133026.1, read as the reverse complement.
CTGGTTTTATCTGGGGTATAGTTAATTTTCTCCCTAGTACCTGGTACAGGGGCAGTGTTTTAGAGGCAGGATGAGAATAATGTTGATAACACGCTGATGTTTTGGTGGCTGCTGAGTAGTGCTTGCACTGAGCCAAGTACTTTCATATTTCATGCTCTGAATATGAGGAGCTACACAAGAATCTGGGGAAGGGAGAGGGACACCTCTGGGACAGCTGACCAAACTGGCCAAAGGGATATTCCACACCAGAGAACATCCATGCCCCCAGCCCCCAGTGTAGAAACTGAGAGGAGTTGGCCAAAAGGGACTGATTGCTGCTCAGGGATGGGCTCAGTCGTGGTCAGTGGGTAGTGAGAAATCATATTGTGCAACACCTGTTGGGGTTTATTCTTCTCTTTCTTCTTTCTTTTATTACTATTATTATATTTTAATATCAGTAGTATTATTATATGTACCGTGTTTCAATTATTGAATTGCTCTTAACTCCAGCTTTCTCCTTTCCTGATTCTTCTCTCCGTCCTGTGGGGTGTAGGGGAAGGAGTGAACAGCTGTGTGCTTCTGAATTGCTGTCTGGGGTTAAACTACAACATCCACAAACTACCAAAGAATACTAGAGACAAAATCAAAGAAAAGTAAAGAAGGTAAATGGCATTTATTATGGCCTGTCTTTCTCAGCAAGGCAGGGTAAACTCACACTATCCAAGTTCTTTAAATCTTTACTGACCTCTGTGGATCATATAAACAGCTGAGGTGTCTGACTGAGCCCTGCTGAATCGGATCTACAAATGTTTCAAGGAACTGGTCTGTGTTCTTCTATATGATCTTTATTCTCCCAAGAAGTACAGAATACAAACCATTCAAAACTACACCTGAAATCAACTGTGTCCAGTTCTTTTTGGTGCCGTCACAAGATTAGACAATGATTGGGGAATTTAATTTTACTTAGAGACAGCCAAAGAAAAGCATACTTTCTAGGTATCTCTACAGCCTAAGTGCAAAAAAAATGTTAGTAAGATTTTCATAACCCCAAATTATTTTTCCTAAGGAATATGTAAGTTATATAACAACAATTCTTAAGTTATGAAAAATTGCCAGTAATTATAAACTACTGCACAAAACTGTCATACATGTTTACTTAAACAGATTATTAAATGGAGGAACAAAGCTTTGCCTCCTTTAGTTTAGTATCAGTGGCATTGTGCAGTTATCTGAATATATATGGGGGTTTCAACAAAATTTTTCACTCAGCTATCAGGAGATGTGAATGCAAGGTCTGCCTACATCACAGACATGCTGTCCTCTGCCACAGGTAATCACATCATGTACTCCTGTCCAACTGATCAGTGCTCACTGAAACAAGACTTTGGCCTTCATTTTTTTGTGTTGGAAGACTATTTCTAGCAGAAGGTTATTTATCACCTTGCTCCTTTAATAATTAGAGACCTTCATTCAAACATACACCTGACCAGCTTATTTATATTTTTTCCTATATCCACCATTTTTTTATGTCTTAAATGAAGTTTCTTCCTCTGCCTCTCCCTTCCAATGACAGCCATGACTCATGTTATCAGGCCTGACTTTGCTAAATAAATAAAATATCTTTTAAATTTCCTTTTCTTTTTTCATTCATTTCACTATCCTCTTATATTTTCACACTTTGCCTGCACCTGCATGAATTCACCTTTCACGAATATAATGACCACAACTGTGAAATATTTCCTTGTCTGTACTGGAAAATTTCCACTCCTTTAGCCAAGCTCTTGGGATTGTGCTTATCTTTCTCTCCCCCTCACTCCAGCATATCCCACCAGTGGCTTGCCTGTAACTAATACACTCAAGCCTTCCTCTTTGCTTACTAATTCTTACTGTGTAATATGCTGACTTTTTCCTATGCTGCTAGCTTTGCACCATCGGCAAACATAGTTTAAGTACTCCTGCTTTTTGTGCTAGCATAAAAAAATCAGGTTCTTGGAGGTCCTAGACTGTGCTACACAAGTAACACCATTTCAGAACTATCTCCATATCAGTTCAACCTGATGATGCCTCCATATCAACTGCTGCCAATTCCCACTTTCCCAATGTGCTTCCCAAGAACCAACATATAGATTCTCCACTTGGTTGACCTCTTTTCCACTCCTTAATAGGTGATTTTGCTGATTATCATCTTTACATCATTGGACAGCACCAACTGTGCAGCTGGTTTAACTTAACTTAAACAGGCTTTACAACTGTGGAACAAGATCACCAGTTATTTCAAGAGACTATTCATATTCTAGTGCACTATTCTGAGTATCTTGCCAGTCTCCTTGAGTTGCTAAAAATAAATCCTGAAATACTCTTCATTAATGTAATCCAGAAGAGGAATCTGTTCCTTCATGACCTATGTCTGTTGCCCTGGAAGCAGCTGCTGCATAACAGTGGGGTTCAGTACAACAACTCATTCCCAAGAAGCTGGGGAGATTGTCTCTACACAGAGGGCTGAATAAAGAGTAGATTTTTCCACACTGTCACTGTTGATGAAATGGGATTTTCAATTACAATGCTCAGCACAGAGCAACCTGCCCAGGGAAACCTATGTTCCAATGCTGCCAAGTGATATATGCTCAGCACTGCATTTGTCAAACCATTTCCTCCACCAAGAGTTCATGTGTCAGTCTTGAAAATGGCTTGCTCTTCTACTACCTTTCCTGATGGAAATGTGAAAAGTGCAACTTGCTTCCTTTCACAAAACATCTTGTTGAGCCTCTTGACTCCAAATTGACTGCCTTGCAGGGAAAATCTGCTTTCTAAGACTTAAAAATGGTGTGACTCTTCAATTGTAATTCTGCCTCACTGGAATACGAAGGTCAAACAGGGAAACAATAATCATTAGATAAAGTGTTAAAAAGGGATTGCTGGGTTTAAGGGTCAGTTTAAAAATGCATTCAGGACCCAGCAATTTCTTTTGTTTTAGCTGGAATTACACTATCAGCTGATGATGCCTGCATTAGACTCTGCTATGATAAAATCAAAATCTTTCTGATACAAACATGCAAAGAATAAGTTCCACATGAAGATGGATCAAGAGAACATGAATAACTCCAGAAATGTACCAGAAGAGCAGCTTTCTGGACTAACTTTGCTGTAAATGCCAGCAACCAAACCCACCTACTGATACCAATTGCACATCTCAGTTTTATCTCATCTTAATCAAATCAATAATTATCTTATATAAATCCTGAGGAACTAGAATTTTATTCTTCATAGGAGCTTAATTCATTGTTTTCTTTCTAACATTTAAGTCTGTCTGCACTTATCTAAGTACATTGTGACCACTAAATCACACAATACATCATCTCTTTGTCAGTATCCTAGACAGAGAAGATCCTTTGAGAATATGCTTACAACATAAAGGTCATTCTGAAAGTTGACTAAAGGCATGAATAAAAAATAAAACATTCAGTAAAGCCCTTTGAGAAGACAAGGTTGCCATTATCCTTCACTGTTTAAGCAAGTTCTTAAACTGCTTTTCAACACTATTGTAACATCAGATGGCGAGTTTAATGGCAGCTCCTAAGTATATATAGAACCAAAGCCAAAATTCAGCTTACTAAAGTTTCAGAAAGTTACACAGCAGTGAGAGATTAAGAATCATTATACACTTGGCAAACTGACCTATTTCCAAACGATGCTGTCACCAGATGATATGTGCAGTGGGTGTATTTTAGCCAACAAAAGCTAGCAAAGTGCCAAGAGCTGCTGAATTTCCTGTTAAGAATTAAGAGCCCCTCCACACACATTTTCCGGCACAATATAGGGCCCATCTTTTTGTCGGCAAAAGTCTTCCTTGAAAAATTAGGGTTGAAAAAAATCACCAGGCACCATTTCTCATGAAAGGTAAGGAAATTAAAGGAAATGAAAGAAGCTACAAAGTAAGCTCTTGGCTTACTGGTTAATATGCTTCTGAAGTAAAGTGCAATTCTAGTTTTATACTTGGTGCATGAGTACCATGTAAAACCGGAGTGTCGAAATGTAAAAGTATGCAAGACAAATGACATTTTATCTTTAGACAAAATCATCCCTCATGGGTGTCATCCTTACTTATCAATTAATCACTAGAGCATGAATATCCCAAGACAAGGCTAAAAATGGGATGTAATTTTTCACTAAATATGCTTGAAATAGCCAGTACATTTCACAAAGGAAAAGAAGAGGTTTGTGATCTACTTGGTAGCTGCTTCCCAAGTGCAACCCCACAGAATCTGAATGGAGATCTCTGGCACTGACTGCAGTGATAGCTTGCTTGTGCCAGTCTTCAGCAGAAACCTCAAGGTTTATTTACATGACTGCAAGTGAGTGCATTTCCAGGAGCTAATGAGTTACTAATTTCTGGTTACGTTAACAGCAACTGAGCAAACAAAGTTCTAGCCATTGCAAACACAAAATAAAACGTACTAGCATAACCCCCTTAGTGCAAATTTAACTTGGTGAGCCTCTGAAATTTGGGACTGTATAAGCCTACCCTCACTGTCTTAGCTAGTCTAGACAACGTGAAATTTGTAAAAAAAAGCAAAGTCAGTATTTCCAATCAGCTAGCAAAAACAATAGGCACAGGGAAACAAATCTCTGTCTCTGGAGTTCAAAATTCATCTGCCACACAGAAGCATAGTTCTGGTTCATGAAAGTCTACATCTTCCAGTACCTGAAAGCAAACTTACTGGTCTGAGGGTCAGCTACTGATCTGTGTTCTATCTTCTCAGTGTTGCAAGTGAGGTTAGCTAAGCAGCAACCTTTCCAATCATTCATTTAATGAAAAGCCTACTGCTCTGCCTCACAGTAAAAGTTTATCTGCCTCAATCCAAATGTTACAAGATTTTTTATTTTGGCAGAATGAGCAATAAAACACATGAAAACTCAAGAACCTGACTTTTCTCATTTAGATACCCACAGGGAAAAATGCTAAGTTCACATATGAACCTTGTGTTTTGCTTAATAGGAAAAAGGCACACTATCTATTCAAAGGCTCTGAAAGAAAAAGGCAGTTGAAGAAGCTGTACAGTCATTAGTAGGAAAAGATCAAAATTCCACCATGAAAAACAGTTTAATTTCTTCTGAGTGTACTGCTTACCTGCTTTTGTGCACAACAATGCTACTAAACCTGTTACCTAGACCATGCCACTGCTTTTGAGTTTTAACTCCTAAAACCAAATGAAAACAGAGGAATATCTTTAGGACATGGCATCCCAGTAATTCTCATATTTAGAGGAAACTGAAAATAAAAAGGACAATCTTTTTCCAGTAGGAAAATCCATGAACTATCTTCTTAGCCGGGTAAACAAGGAAAATCGAGATTCAAAAAAAGTTGCTACTGGTTTTCTAAGAAACCATACTGATACTTTTTATTTATGATTTAAATATAAAACGGTCATATGGTAAAAATCTAAAATTGACATATAATTATCTCCATACATTTGGTTTCCGTCACTAAAGTTTGAAAATTGTGGCAAATTAATGAAATAAACTTATAAGATCAAAGTGGAAATCATGAATGAGCCAGAGAAAGATGATTTGATTTTCATTTTTCTCCCTATGAATGGCTGGTCTGATTCTGCTTACAACATTAACTAACAGGTTTCAATTATTTACTGAGGACAAAATCAAAACTGGCCCTTTAGCCACTAAGACACTGCTACACCTAACAAAGAGTAAGACAACAAATCTAATATGGCTAACTTCGAAACAAAGAACAACAGCTGAGCAAACTGATGAAATACAGAATCTTCTTGTCAATTTTGATTATACCAGGAAAGTTGCCAGAGCAGTTTAAAATACCCAGTTACACTTTTTTTTTAAAGAATTATAGATATATAATAACAGCTTCCCCCCCACCCCCCTCCCTAGAAACTGATTGTGAGTCAAATTCTCAAAACTGCACTTGAGTCCTTAAAATTTTGCTGTCTTCATGATGCCCAGAGTGGTTTCTGAGAGAAGTACATGAGGGTCCCTAGTCTACACTGCTCACAAAGAGAAATATAAAACTGACAATACAAAACAAAATTACCAAACATTATCGAGAAACTGAGATGCAGGTACACAATGAACAGTGGGGAGGGATGGTCCAAGGAGACAGGCAGCTGCTTCCCCACACCATGTCTGTAGTACAGAGTACTACTGCAAGAAGGGTGTTGCAGCCTACTTAAATCTATGAATAAATCTGTCTTGAGAACACGAATCACAGCATAAATATCAGCACCCTTCTGAGACACGCAATTCTTGCAACCACTCTTCCATCTGTGATTCTTTTCATTTAAAATTCTGTAAATGAAGAGCAATAGCCTACAAAAGCCATTGTTGGGTCATTTAGTTACATACAGAAATTTGCATCTCAGTTACTTAATTGGAATCCTACAACTGTCACTTGTGAATACCCTTCTCTGGTAATTTTGTTCAGACAGCAACCATATAAAAGACTGTCAGAAATGCTTCTGAATTATTAAAATACACTTTTTAAATAAAGGCAAAATGCAAAAACTAACTTTCCAATCCAAGTTGTACTACCCACTGCTCCTAGGGAGACAGCATCAAGATTGTTGCTAGACATTGAAAAATAACTTCCCATCTAAAGAATAACACAGAGATCTTTACTTAAAACAAGTATTACAACTTAGTGAATGATTAAAGACATTATTTCCTTAACTAATGGTCAGCATTTGTACATGGAATCTTGCATTAAAATGAAGAAGCCCAGCACATACATTTACACTGTTGAAGAAAACATTAGTACTTGTAAGATTGTAGACTTCCACAAATTAGTCCAGATCAAACCATGTTTGAAGTCTGGATATCTCTTAAAACATAACCTGCATCCAAAAACATTAACAAATATATATTTCAAGCTATAAAGCTGCACTGAGCATACTTAAAATTAGTACTTCTCAAAAGGCTTGTAATGCTGCTTTTACACCTCTCATGTTACATAACAGCTCTTAGAAATAAACAAAAAACGGAGGACAGTATCAAACAGTCTTTGTGCTTTCCTAACTTGTCTACATGACAGTTACCTTCTTCTTAGCAAAATTCCTTAATATAAATGTACAGGCTTGCATATTTGTCCTGAACACCAAGTTACTGCATGTATTATGAAAGATGTGTGTAGCTGGTAAAACTTTGCCCAATACACTACAGGGAAATAAATAACACAGCTACAATATATAATGTAATACTTACTATTTATATGTTTCTGAACGAATGTATTCAAAAACATGAGATACTCCCAACTGGAACTGATCAGCAATAGGGGTAACCCAGGGATTGTTCTCTGCTTTGAAGACTTGTTTTTGACCAGTTAAATCCAAATTACCTGAAAGAGATTAAACAAAACACCAGATGAAAAATATTTGAAACATGAAAAATTTGAAAGAAATACCTTGTGGTGAATGTAAAAACTCTTTATTCATTTCAGAGAATGCAACCATAACAACAGCAAATATTTCAGTCTTAGGAAAGACAAATAGAAGGACACTAGGTCCCACCATGATGGATGCAGTTCCACTCTATTTGTTTCAGCGCTGCTACACAATGAAAAGCATGGTTGAACCCTGACCACTTATTTATTAAATTAGTTTCAAGCATGACTTGATAATGCATCTGTTCACCATCTCCACTATGATCTGCAGGAATAAAAGGAGAATGATTTTCTGGCAGAAGTCTGCTCTGCTGAAACTTGGCATTGCAAAGCATTCCTCAATCCCGGCTCCAGGGGCTTTCTGCATTCCCAGTGCCCAGCACATTGTCTGTACCAATATCCTGCTCTGATCTGTGGTTAGAGTGACACACACTCACAAAAGCAGACAGACAATGCCATTCTTGTAACATGGCAGTTTTACTGATTCTTGACAGAAGTCATAAGAGACCTGTCATGAGTTTGCTCCAGGCTTTTTGTACATGTTGTAAAAGTTTACCACCCGAGCCCAAAATCAGCACATGCTCCTTTCAAATTCCTCATGACTATGGATACAAAGGGCTGAATTCTGGGATAGCATAGCCATTGAAATATTTCCTTGTGTTCTTTAAATTAAGAAATCTGTGGCCTATTTTCAATTTTTTTTGTGAATTTTATAATTTAAGAGAGGCCTACCAGTCCCCCAAAAATCAACAATAACTAAACCACAGTAAGATAAAATAACTATGGGGAACAAACAAAAAATATTTACAGGATTTTGAAGAATGACAGAGCCAAGATGTTGGTGAAATCTGGTATCAACCTGACACCACAGCTTTCCAAAATGAAAAGGGCTGTGCAAGCGCAGGCAAGGGGAGCCACTTCAATCCCTGAGCTCATTGCTCACTTTGGCTACACATTCTGCATGACAGCTAATCCTTGGCGTATTCCTCTCTGTAAAAGGGGTTAACACAATTAAAGATAGGCCATTATACGGTGTGAAAAGATGCCAAGCATCTCATAGCAGCCTATCCCGGAGTCAGGAGTCACCGTTACCTTAACAAACCCTAACAAGCTCATCTGCCAGCTGTCTGTGCAGGCTGGCCCGAGCCGCAGCGCAGGAGCAGCCCCCACAGCCGTCAGTCTGCGCGCCTCGCCGCTTTATTAAGGGACTCGGCAGCCCTGCTCTAACAAGGATCAGGAAAAAGGATTAAGTACGGTGACAAAGAGGACCTAATAAGCAGACAGCAGCGTGTCTCACTCCGTGCCGGCTGGAGGCGTGGGCTGGCGCTCTCGCCGTCCGGCTCTCAGGCGGAGGCTGCCGGGGAAGCCGGCCAGAGCGGCAATCAGCCCTAACCCTCTGACCGGGGCTGCTGGGAAGATTATGTATCACTCAGGGGCTTGCTTCGCAATTGCAAATTGGATTTCCCATTTTATTACCAGCAAAATATCCTGAATGCTGTTCTCCGAAACTACCAACATTGCAAACGCTTTGTAGGTGGGGCATCAAAGTAAAATCAATCTGTGTCCAACTAAAGAAAAACCAGTTAAATTTGGGGAAGTGAGATTGGCCCCCATCACTGGTCAAGTTCAATGCTGCTTACAGGAATAAGTCACATGTGCCCAAAATCTCAATATTTGGGGTCTCAGCTGAATCCTCTTGTTCCAAGCTGTGTCAGAAATTTACCACCCAGGGAAGGCTGCTGCATGTTTCCATTCCTACAGTACAGTGTGCCCACTTCCATTTCAAATACCACATGGCCCATTTAAACGTAATTAAATTTAATAATTACTACTCTACTACAGCCAAAGGAATCTCACAGCAAAACCAAGAGTGCTCAAGCAGAATAACCTGTAGGCCCCCATGCCAATGTAACAGCTTTATTTTCCTCTGTCTTCCCTTTTTTCCTAAAATACACTGGAAGCAGACAAATACTCCGTTTCACCTTCAGAGGGAAGCAGAGGCTCTAATTCCTCTACTTACAGTGGAAATTGGGGCGCACAAAAATTCAGCATCCACCCCAAAATCCACCCTGTCCCTGCCCAGGATGTCCTTCTGGAAGCTTTGCCAGCAGCAGCTGGTCTGGCAGTCCATGCCACCGGCCACCTAGAGCTGGAGTGAGAGCCTAGGGATTTTAGGTGAAGAATTTAATCAAGCGTGGTTGTGAGAAAAAGAACAACTTGTCTGTCCTCATAGCAAGCACCAGATTCTCCGCAGGTGAGTGAAGAAGGGCTGCCCTACAGAAGACAGGAAGGACAGGGCAACCAGTGCTATAAAAACCTCGCTGTTGGATACCAAAATTTCCATCTGGAAATGAAGGACAGAAATAGGCAGGAAAATAAGTAGGATAAGAAGTTACAGGGCGAGTGCCCCACCTCATCAGAACCTCCTGACACAATGCAAGCCATTTGAGCACAAAGAATCCACATAATTAAAAATGAGACAGAAGGGAAACGTGTCTCTCCTGCATCACCATACAGTGCTTGGGGGCCATATCCTGGTGTTCTTTCTGTGCTTACAGCTAAAAAGTCCATGAATCAATGGTGTACGTACCTAATTATCCTCTGGCTGCAGGACATCCAGGAATCCTAAGCACAAGGCCAAAGTCTCAGTAACATCTCAGGAACAGTATGTGCTGGGGCAGCCAAACACACAGAAGCACTGCATGGACCCTTCTGCTACAGTGCAGAAGACAAATCCAGCAGTGTGGAAGAGATGACCACACTTGCCTGAAGCAATGGCTCTGGCACCAGGCTCCCCAAAGGAGTGCCCAGCAACTGGACACCTCACACATGTCCCTGTTCCCCAACTCCAAAAGCCTCCTTGCCTAGGTGATTTTTTTATGGCAACACCCTGTTAGAAAATGCTATTATTCCACCCTTGCAGTACTAGAGCCAGGGAAAAAAAGCCACGGCAGATGTGCCTTCATGCATATTGTCTAACAGCAGCATCAGCAGAGCACTGTCCCCAGGGCTTTTGAAAATTTATATACTGTTCTGCTACAGAGATCACATCAAATCCCTCAGATACTTTTAGTAAGCAAAATACAGAATTACCTCTAGTAACACTCCAGCACTGAAGATTGAATTACAAAATATATTCGGATACGAGACTGCATTGATCATTGCTGTTTTGTTCTACATGCACATCTACCTATTAAATAATATTTATCATTTCTGTAATTTGACAGAATCATTTTACTAAAACTGTATTTCTTCATTATGGACTTAAAGTTCTGCTATTTTGTCATACTGAAAAAGATCAGCACCACCAAAAGGCATCACAATCATATACCTCTGGTAAGTGAGGAGGAACAGGCCACCTTCAAGGCTAATCAGCACAGTGCCTTTCCTAGGCACAGAAATGTTATTTAAATTATTTGAGTGCTTCTAAAATTATTCTAATAAATCATCAAAACTATAAATCCCAGCACCCAGGTTTAACATGCTTAAAGAACCTTCAAAGTCCAATGGGTACTTTTTTTACTCTATATTGAGTAAATATAGATTTCCAGGTAGGAAGACTGCAAAGTAGACACTGCTGCTACCAGTAAGTGGACACTGAAAAGAGAAGAGAACCTGGAAAAGGGAAGAGCAGAGATGTAACAGCTGACTGCTGTGGATGACCTGCACAGAATGACGAAAAGCCTTCAAAGAGGAGCCATCTGTATCATTTTAGAAATGCCTGATCTTGGCATTTTTATTTCTGTCTCGGCACTCATTGTCTCTAAAGATGATCTTGAACCTTTAAGTTTGATCGGATCCTTGTAATTTAACTTCTTTGTTTACTCCACCTCAAAACCAAATTACTCCTAATGCCCAACTATTCAGCTGTGCAGACCTAAGAACTGTCTAGTGCCCAAATCTCTTGTTTGCTGCCATCTGGGAACTATAGTAAATAGATCAACACCAAAACTCTTGAGAATTCAAGTGAAAAATCAAAGTGTGCATATTTTTAATTGCAGTAGGTTCTAACTTAAGTCATCCATTAACAAAAAATACCATTTATCACTTCCTAAAGTCAAAGTGTGTACAGCCATGGGTCGGCAGAAGGGCCACCTCATATGACAGTGGGCACACCTCATCCTGAGAGATATTTAAAAGATAAGAAGGCACCTACACTTTCCTGTCACAATGGATCTATCCTGCACTTAAGCTAAAACATTATCATTAATGTTTCTTATTTTCCTGCAGTTCTGTTGAAATAAAAAGTCGTTTGTGAGAACATTCATGTTTTGATCAAATGCCTCCAACGGTCAGAAAAGAGCTTAGAATAGAAAACCAAATGCTGCCTCCCACAGCGGTGTCTGACACAGAGAGTGTCAGAGCCAGTAATAATACTACCCCCATCACTTAAGTGATTACTACCCATACCTTACCTGTAAAGTATCACTTAGGCCAAGGGTGCCTTCAGACCTCCTAGGCTACTTCTGTCCATTAGACTTAGCCTGCAAGCACCCCTGACATATACAGCTACAAGCCCCTCATCCTCTTGTGATGTATGATATACAAAGTGTGTAATATTTATCCAGCGGATATATACTGGAGGTACAGTAAGGTATGACTAGTGTAGATAGGCATTACTTCAATACATACAAAAGGAAACAGAATGAACACACACCTGGCTTGTCCTTTTCCCTTGAATACCCCCCGGTAACACTTTAAATACTTCCAAAAAATTAAAAGGTGAAATTAAGTAATTAAACAAGTCTGACATTTGAGAAGTGAACATTGGCATTCAGCGTAAGAAACATGATCCTAGCTGTAAAATGCCAGATCAACGCTTCTTTGTAATGGTTTAAACTCATCCCCAGTGGAGCTTCATTAAAATCAATGGCTTGTATACTGTTGAGCTTCATATCTGTATCCTGTTGATACTCTGACTCCCCTCCCAGCCTAGACTCTTCTTCACTGACCTCAAGGAGAGTCCTCAAGCTGTAACACATCCCTTTTAGCAATTCCTCTTAAGACTGCAATTCAAACATTCCTTTCCCTTACAACACAAATGTATTACTCTCTGTCGTATATATAACAGGAGGAACAAAATTAGTTTTAGTAATTTATTTAGATATAAATACCTTTGAATCCTGTTTTATTAAATGCTAAGTAAGGGATCAATCCACTGCACTAAATTTAAACTTAGGTTGTACGTAAAAATCTGTCTGTCCTGGCTTGTTTTAGATTTGCTTTACACTACAGGGCTTATAATTTTTATTACTTTTGTGGCATTTGCTTTGTCTCAACAGAGAGAGAGATTGTTTAAAGTATGGGGGTAGAAGAAATATAATGACTATTATGTCATGAAAAGGATACCAAAGCAATTAATTGCTAATGATGCTTTAACACCTATGTAAAAAACCCAAAATATATACTCATTTCTATGTCACAAAGTATTATCAAAGACAATGATTTTTACCACAATCTAAAGCACATGTAAGGCTGTGCACCAGTAACCCATACCATTCCTATAAACAGGTAAGATAATTTCTGCTTTGAAGACATAGTACTTTTGAAGGATTAGTAACAGAAGACAGTAGATTTAAACAGTATTTATAAAGTAGCAGTAACACAACAAAGAGCAAAGTCTTCTTGTACCTAAGTGCAATGTGACTCAATCTCTTTGGAACCGGCAGAAATATTCACAGCAATATTCTATATGATAAACAAATATACATCTCCGTAGCATATGTCAAAAATACTAATTTTCTTACTGATGAACGCCTATGCACTAAGAGAGAACAACTAAGTTTAGTAAATCTAAAACTAGACTGAAATTCATTGATCCAAAAGATCAATCTCAGCAACACTTTGCTCTTTCACCCCTACATCCTTATACTGAAGAATGTATAACAGTATCACTTCAAGTCACCAGCACTTCGGAGAACCCTGAAATAGTATTTGTGGTGGTTCTACAAACATGGGAGAAGGTTCAAGTCTCAGATAACAAGAAATCAGATTCAGTACACGCAAATAAATGAGATACTCCAGAGCATCCATCACACAGAAGCAGGCTGGAAGCCCTCCCCTGGCTCCTCTCCTAACCACACAGATGGGAATGCCTGCAATCTCCCTTGTGAGTGTCAGACAGGAAGCCCCAGGGTAGGAGAAGGCTGAAGGAGCAACCTGAAAGTCAAACACTGAGGCCAAAATCCATCCTCAGTTTTACAATTACTTTCAGGGAGTTAAAACAGGCTTTACAACATCACATGTTATTCTTACAACTTCTTAGATGTACATGATGATTTCCAATAATGAGTTTGGAGATGAGACCCCCAACTTCAGCATTGACCTGAATACATGTGTAACTGAAGAGCTTACACATTTCAAACAGAAAAACATCTGGTCTGAAAAACATCAGGAGATGGAGAATCTACTCTGCCAGTTGTGTCATATTCTAATGGTTCATCACTGTCAAAACACATTCTTTACATCCAAGCTGAACTAAGCTGACTCATTTCTGAAACATTGCTGTACTCCCTCTGCCCATCTGCAAGGGGAAAGATCACCTATGCTTTATTCTCATGGAGTGAGTGAGAATCAGCAGCCAAGTGTTCTCTCACTCTTTACTTTGATAGGTTAAATAGTCTGATTATACTGTGATCCCATAGTAGCTACTCCGTTTGCCTCAACTCTTAGTAAGAGGAGCATAGCTGAAATAAATCAAGTAAAAGCAGACCAACTAAATCTTGAATTCTTTACCCTTGATGTAAATGGGAAGCATTAAAGGGCAAACTGGTATTGCCTCAGCTACAGCTATTAAAATTGTATGGGAAGAGAATTTTACCCTCCAGCATGTTTCATAGGAGAGAGTTTAAAACAAAGTGAATGTAGTCCTGAGATGTTTATACAAAATTCCACCATCAAAGGAAAGGTCAGCTACACTCTTTAACAAAATAACAAAGTGTAATGGAAAGTCTGACACTTCCGAATGTGTCAGGACTGAAGATGAAGCCTGGGAAAGAGAAGAGGATGGATGAAATGCTGAACCACAACTTTAAACCACACTTCAAGTATTAAATACAGAAAGATTTTAGGCCTAATTTAGCTGGGCAAATTCATGTTTCCACATTCAGGTGACAGGAGGAGAGGTTAACTCTCTGGGAACAAGGAGAGAGCCGTGGAAACTTCTACCATCACAGTACACAACAAACCAGACCTAACCAGGAGAACTAGTAGAAAGGGTAAATAATAGTAACATTAACATATGAAAGCCATAAACCAGGAACTTATTCAATGCAGCACACAAGTACTCCTCACCTAACAACACACTGCTAATGGCTTGTACTGCCACAAGACAAGTCAGGCTGTTTCAACAACTCAACTCCACCACACACAGCTCTCAGGTACCAGGGCAACCAGCCCAGCTGGTGCCATTTTCTTGGTAACTAAGAGGAAAGGCAGAGGGACAGGCACTTTAATAAAAGTCCAAGAAATAACTTGAAAATGTAATTTCAAAATGTATTTTAAAAAATACATTCTAAAATTATTTATTACTTACAACTTGATTAAATTAATTTCTCCCACATTCCTCAGGTAAGAGTAAGATCATTTTCTAGAAGACCTACAAGTACTGTGAAGTTTCACTGATTTCTTTCTTTGAAAGGTGACATGTTGTGCTGGAAATACCATTTCCTTCACTGCTCTGTGTAACAAATGTCCAGTGCTGACTGGGATCCCAAGGGGCAGACCAGCAGTCACCACTAAGTGTTCCTAGTGAAGAAACCCAAGAAACACACTACGCAGCAGATGGCTTTTGGAACAAAGGAAATTAACGTGATGTCAAAGTAGTTTAACATCAAAGACACTTTAATGGCACAGGAAGTATTACAGGCTTAGAGGATCAGCATCCCAATTTATTTTGAAATATATTGCACATTTTTTCCAGCATCAGAAACTCCCCTGAGATTCTCAATTATATGGGAATTCAACAGAGCATTCTCTCTTTGAAGGGTCCCTATCAGACCAAAATCTAGTTAATTTTTAAAAATTACTTCAAAAAAGACTCACTGTATTGCTTTTGCCCTGCACCTTTGAAACTTCCATTCAAACACAGGTTGCCAAGTACTCAGAAGGGCGAAACCACCTTTAAGTACTATGAAACACATAAAATGAACCAAATATAACAACAAATGTAACATTTGCTCAGATTGGCTCTAATTACAGTACCCTTACCTACTACAGTTCTGACACAACAGATGAAGTATCTGCCGACAGAAACATCATTATTAGGTTGATGGTACTTATAATCAGAGTACAGTCAACAAGAGGAGAACCCACACACACACTGTAGTCATCCGAGAAGTGACTGTAGAACTTACATATTTCAAAAACTAATGCAAATCTGAATCTTTGAAAGTTTGGCAAGAATTACAACAGTGTCCATCAAGTACTTTGAATTCAGCCTGGTTTCTAACTACATAACAAGTGGTGGGGTGTAGGGTGCAGTGATTTTTGGCTTTTTTGTTCTTTTTTTTTTTTTGACTTAAACCTAAAATGAGAAACCAAATTAGAGTATGCACAGATTTTCAGGGAAGCTTTTCTATATAAATCTCTCCATAAGCTATCTTGTTAATTACATATTTGTTATTGTTTCTTGACTGATAACTGCTACATCAGCAGTCCCAGAAAACAACCTATTTTGTTTACCCACCTTTACCACCTTAGTTCCAAAATTAGAAGCATGTCTTTTTTTTTTTTTTTTAATTGTAAGGTATCAATTAGTTGTTCCGGTGCTCAGAACTGTTGTCCAAAGAGCCCCAGTGTTCAGGCTTCTAACAAGCACCAACTAATGACCTGTATTGCAGGTGTGAGCAGTGCTGTGTTGTGACACAAGCAGGGTACAGTGACAGTTTATACTAAAATAAGAAAAGTTTGGCATTTACATCAACTAGCGGAAAGTTTCCAACATATGGAAAAGAAATATCTTTTGTAAAGTAAGTGATTCTTATGTTTGCACATGCCTGTTATAATTACCTGAGTAAATGGCTATTTCGATTAATATTTACTTGAACAAACAACTGCAGCTACTACTTCGCGTAATACAATATTAATACACAAATTCTAGTGTCATTTCAAAAGCCTAAATTTTAAAAGGTGTTCCTGTGATGGAAATATTGAGGCTTTTGGCACAATTCCTTGAACTTTGTATTTAAAGCCAATTCTTTATTCACAGAAGGTAATTTAGCTATTTAAAAAATATTTATGAAAAAATTACTTAGCTATTCTGATACAGAAATTAAATTTACAACATGTTTCATGCTTCTTAAAAAGGAACATGACTACTTAGGCAACTAAGATATTTTTTTAAGTTGGTTTCCTTTTTTTTTTTTTTTTTTTTTAAAAAGCTTGAATTTTCTACTTTTCCAGTATGGACTAACTTCATGATTTTGATAGTGTTTCTCATTACCTGAGGAAATTCCTTGATAAACTATAACAGTTTTGAACAGCAACTTATGAGCCGTTGATGCCAAATTCAATTTTGCAAAAGGAAGATGTTAATTGGGAATGTATTCTTAGAAATCACTGTTCTTCCACATGCATAAACAGGACCAAACCACGTGTGTGCACACATGTGTTAGCAGCAGGGTAGTGCACACAGGCAACATTAGAATCTGGGCTTTAAAAATCATACCAATTGTTTTCACATCAAAAATGCAGACATACAGACAAGCTAGTTACATTCCCTGGGTAATTATTTAGCTACATCTTGGTGAGTACTCTGCACCATATACCACTCTTACATTCCCGATTCTCCTGAGAAAATCTTTTATGTGGCACATATGGGTCCACCCAGATGAACAAACAATGAACTTAAAACACATCACTGATGTGACTAATAGCATCTACCATTTTACATGGTTTTTGTTTCTAGTCTACTTTCTTTCCAAACTGTTCTTATTGTTAAATGGTCAAAACACACAAAGTGACAGATTTAGTGCCTCCTTGGCAATTTATATAACTGACTGCAACTCTGTTGTTGCAGTGAATCATGATTTATTTGTCTCGCAATGCAGCACATAACCTTTTAAATGTTGGGGAAAAAAATGCCAGTGCCTCTTTTAAGTTTATATATGACTGCCCACCACCATTTCTCATGAATGGGGTTTTGAGAGACAAATGATAAAAACAAGCTGCAAATTCCACCCACCTACTCCCAGCCATTTCCTGTGTTCATCACTCACATGTACTGTATTTACAGAAAAGCATCTCACCCAGGGACCAATGCAGTCTTTCAGTCCTCTCCTTTCCTCCTGGGCAGGAATATTTCTCTTAAATTAGCAGTAGGAAATCGCTGCTAAACACAACAGAGGATAATAGTGATCTCCCCCAGCCCTGTACTGGTGCCACCTCAATCACACTGGATGACATTACAGACGGACTGTAGGAGGTTATTTATTGGTATCTCCACTCCAAAGTTGTGACCCTGAGGCCTATCTGTGGCCTTTTTCATACCCTATTCTTCATTCCTTCTTCTGCACTTATTTACATTACCTTTAAAAAACAGTTTAAAGTAACACATACATCCTTCTCATCATTCAATTGTGCCCATCTCCATGATAAATGAACATTCAGTGACTCACTGCTGTCCACCAGAGACTGAACTAAGCTAGTCAAAAGCCTTCAGCAGCTTTAATTATGAAAGTGATAATGAGAGAGAAAAGATTGTTTACTTTGGATGGAACAGGAGTAGCTCCAATTAATGCAAATAGGACCAGCTCACTGAAAAGCTATTTATCCAAAATGCACACCAAGAAGTATTTGGATAGTTCTGAGTACATTATAATTCAATTTTAAAAATTTAGAAGGAAGAACTCGGACAGCAAAGTTCATTCTCCCTCAGATGGTATTAGCATGGCATTAGCAGTCCATGCAGTAGGTTGTAACCCTCTCATGCCACCTTTCACTGGCAGACTTTAAAACTGTCTCTAAAGGGGCGCTTCTCTAAACTGTCCTGGTTTACAGAAGGGAAACCAGGACTGCAGAGATTCATTCTTTTCTATGGTATGTTCCCTGATCTCAAACAAGCCTTCCAAATCCTAGTCTGGTGTTCTGGTCCCTACATGAGTGCCCAGATGCTTAATAAACAAGCAGAACATTGTTTTCCACAGTAAATATACCTGCAATTTGGACAAATTACAAATCTAGACTTCAGTGTAATGTTCTCTGGAAATACATGCCAAAATCTATTTTAAAAATTTGAGATGGTTCTAGCATTATCCACGGCATAGATTACAACAGAAATTATGGCAACTGATAACAAATGAGGATCTTGAGTAACAGCGTAAAATGATGATTAATTAATACATGAAAAGATGAGTAGAGTTTACAAAATATCTTTTGAGTAATGAAGAACAGAGGCAACAAGGACTTAGCTGTGTCAGTGAACCTCACCTTTATCAAATGGGGCAAAGTTACAAGTCCTTTTTTCACCAGATTGTGATATTGTTCTAAAATGCAAAGAAATGCTTAGGGGAAAATATTTCCCTTGGCCATCCTGAACTTTGCAGGTCAATACAAAATAAATTTTGAGAATTTTATTTCAAACACTTCCATTTGGGATGGATTTTGATAGTAAAACCATTTAATGGGGATTTGTTGCTATGTTTGTAAGGCAGCAGCACGTTTAGAATATTTAATTAGCCAAAGAAGGTGGTTAGACTCAGTACACTATTCATCTTCCACGTTCTGAAAAAACCTCAAAAGCTATAATTTAGGAAGTACAGAAAAGTACACTTACAGACACTACATGCTCCTGAAATGTTATTGCTGTTCTGAGAAATGATACATAAATATGACTTTGACCAAAACCTAAAGAAAATATAGCTGTGTCAAAACAAACATCTGAAATTGAAGAAAAAAGACCAACTTTTATCCTCTAGTAGTATGGCAAAAAGTAAAAAAAACCCATAGTGGGCAAAAAAAGCATCAGAGTCAAATAAATACCTTTCTGAATTCACAGAAGAAAAGTACATTGCTCTATAAAACAAAAAGCATTCATTGCATACTGTCACATTAAAGTAATAAGGGTCAATGGATCAAAGCAAGTTCTTATGAAAAAAGTAATTTTACTTTATCATGCTAATTTCTGGCCCCATCCTTCTGAGTTTTGGGAAGTATTATGTGATTTGTACCAGTAGAAACAAAGAAGCTTCCCCATTTAACAGTTCACAATAACAAGAAACAAGGAACACACCCTGTGTTTCAAAACAGGTGTTTAAAAAACAGGTAATTGACACTACTACATTATTCCCAATGAAAATACTTTTTTAAATTTTAAGATTAGAAACCAATTTCTGGCTTTGGGCAAACAGGAATCATGCCCTTCACATAAAATGGAGTACTGTAATGCAAATCCAGCAGAATCAATAGTTAAGTTTCAAGGAAGAACTTTACTTCATAGGTTAAAAGAAGCCACTTATAACTCTATTCAAATGTACAGTATCACAAACTCAAATTACATCAACCAGCTCCATTCCTTTAAGTTAAAGAGCTGTCAGCTCCCTAAGAAAGGCTATCAAATGAAAAACAAAAAAATCCTCCAATTTAGCTATATTTTACTCTACTTGATCAAACTTCCACTTTGTCACTAAGATGCCACTTATGTGATTGTCAATTTTGTTTAATATAATTTTAGCTAAGCTAAATAGTGTTCTCAAAACCCAGTGAGAGATAAGAA
This sequence comes from Taeniopygia guttata, assembly GCF_048771995.1. Classification (NCBI taxonomy): domain Eukaryota; kingdom Metazoa; phylum Chordata; class Aves; order Passeriformes; family Estrildidae; genus Taeniopygia; species Taeniopygia guttata. The sequence goes on along the minus strand of NC_133026.1, from coordinate 20,939,104 downwards.
TGGGTTTGCTGACCCAGGATTTATGATACATTATATAAAGTAAGGTGCTATATACAAACTGGCAATCAGGTGTACTAATACACAAGAAAAATGCAACATGCAATAAAATAATAAAACAAAACACATGTAATCTTCTGGCTCCTCCTGCATATCCAGAAGAAGTGAAAAAGTGAGTTTTTCTCAGGGGAAAGTAAATATTAGCATATGTGATGACTAAAGCATAATCATTTCAGAGGAAATCCAGTTCATCATCATTATTAGTCAAATAAATAAACGATCATCCATAGTCTTACCCAGTTCTGGGGGCAGCACAGTAAGACGATTTCCCTGGATATGCAGTTCCTTAAGCTGGGTGAGCTCACCAATTTCTTTAGGCAGTGATACCAGGTCATTGTCTCTAAGACTCAGCTAAGAGCAAATATAAATTCAGTCAGAATGATTTTTGGTTACCATAAAGCAGTCCAAAAGAGAGCTCCACTCCCTCTGCCCCCAGATTTCTCCTGAACGCTCAATCCTTCCAATTTATTTACAAGTGCCTTCTGGTAAACAAGACACAGTTCCAGGTGTAGTGGTCTATTCCTGCAAACCTATCCTACTACTCCTCAAATTGACTGGATTCCATTCCTACAAGTGTTGCAAAAGTGAATTGATTTTCCAAGAATTTAGATAAATTACTTACTATCTGCAACTTTGTGAGCTTCCCAATATCTGGCGGCAGCATTTCAAAATCGTTGTCACTTAGATAGAGTGCACGAAGGGTGGCTGCAAATTAAATAGCAATATATAAACAGGGTGGCATATAACCCAACCATTTGAGGTCTAATCAATAAAAAGGAGTCAGGTTTGATTAATAACCCTGACTTGGTGAAAAGCCTTTGACATACCCAGGGCTCACAATAATAACAAGCAGGTCAAACTTAGATTTACTGGCTTATTATATTGTTGGTGAGTTCAGGAAAACATCTATATTCAAAAGGACTAACACAATTAACAATTTCTGCAACAGTAGACTCTGGCAGATTCTGGCAAATAGCCTGAATGCTCAGATATTAGAATACAGCCATTACTCTTTATTATCCCTGATTCTTATTTATTACATCAATTTGCATCCTAAACAGACATTTTAAAAAATTCTGAGTTTTTTCAACAAATATACAACTGTGTTAAGATCTATAGAAACCACACTGGGAAAGAGATCTGAAATGAAATACAGAAGACTCCAAGGTATAATTTGTAATTTCCATGCAAACTCTCAATGAAATTAATCAAAAAAAGATGACCCAGCACAACTATGCAGCTTGCTATTACTGAACAAGCATATATGACAGGTGGAAAAAGGAATTAAAATGGAGACTCACAAAGAACTGTCAGGTGTAGCAGGAGAGAAGGTGGTCAGATCAGCAAAACCTCTCCTTCCCACCAAAGGAGATCCCATTTGTCTTACGTAGCTCACTCCTCCTCTTCTCATTTCACTAAATGTGACCATTTTTAATAATGCTGACTTAAAGATTTCCCTGTGCCAGGTTACAATCACAACATCCCTCAGAGAGCAGCACTCCTCCTCTCCCCTTGCCTGTCACTTTGATGCTGAATGCACTGATCCTGAAGCCACTTCAGCACAGTACACAGAACAGCAGAATCACTGAAATCCAGAAAGTGCCAGAATTCAAGTTGCTTAGGCAACCATAATGCAGCCCTTTTGCACATATGCATTACAATACCTTTCTGTAAACTCTCTGGGTATATATTTTTAACATATGCAAAGGTCAGCTTAACTCCACCATTCTTCTGACAAGCTTTGTAACATTAGCATATGTTTTAATGTACTGGACACCTCAACACCCACATGCTGTTAAAACTATTTTGGTAATGAACTATCAAGAATACATTTGTTTTCAGACTCAACAAAAAACAGTTGTGTTGCAAAATGGTTTACTTTCCCCTGAGGCTTGCAACCCTCCATGATGTTTTAACCGAGTATGGGACCCAAGGAAGTATTACTCAGAAGAAAACGTAATATACCATTACTAAGTGAGTCTTCTTGCATCCAAAGGTGTCAGGTGACAGTATATCAGTGATAAAAACTGCCATGCTGTGCAGAAATATTCAAGATATATTAAAAGAAAAACATAAATATTAGGAAAAATATCTGTATTTCTATTTTGGTCTGCATCAAATAAATTTCAACTGCAAAGAGCAAAGCACCATATCCTGAAGATTTGTAGAGTTTTTAGAAAAGTTTCTTACTCAGATAGAAGAAGTTTCCTGGTAGAGAATTTTCATTTAAGTTGTTGTAAGTCAAGTCAAGAACTTCTAGCGCTGGTAAAGAGCCAAATCCCCTTGGCAAGGTGTTTAACCTGTTCATGCTGTAAGTAAAGGGAAAAAAAGAATATGGCATCAGTATTCACTTCACCTAACAGAAATAATACAGGTCACAAGGATTTGGGTTTTTTTTCCTAAAAAATTTAATATATGCCAAGATTTTCTCTTGTATTGAAAAGGGTTTGATGCTTCAAGATACTGAGCAAGTCTTTTGCAATGCAGACCTTTTTATAACCTCTCATTCTCATAAATATACTCAAAAACTTACACATGCTCAAGGGATCCTATCTGTAATGTCAATCAGCAGCCACACCCGAAACAAAGCACAAGGGAAAGAGGTGTCATAATGCCAAACTCAGCTTTAACAGCATTCCATGGAGAAAGCTGGTCCTTGGTAGATGACTTCTAGCTAAACTACAAATTACCCTTTTGCACACCATGCTGACCATTTTTCATTCTGCCATGTAGTTCTTCACCATGATACCAAACACAAAGGGGAATGCCTCTAGTGCACAGTATTTATGTTCCTTGATAACTGCTGCTCAAACCTATTCTTAAGAACAGCAAACCTGTGTCACTACAGAACTATTAATGCACATGGAGCATGAAGTAAATAAAATGTCAGTCCTGTGACTGATAAACCTTAATCTAAATACAGCTCAATCAGCCAGCCTTATGAGGGTTTTAGGACAGCAGTTCCCCCAGCCAGAACAACACAAGGACATATAACAGAAGGAAGAGTTTTCTGCAATAACCTGGAGCAGAAAGGTAGAGAAAATGGTCACTTTTCTCTGACTGCAAGAGCTTGAACAGGATGATCCAGATAATCACTAGAGCTGCTACAATAACGAAGGCAGACACATGGTTGGAGATATCTTCACAGAACCTTACTGTTTGTGTATGAACTGCTTGTGTATGGCGGTTTAGCACTGAAAAAGAAAAAAAATTACCTACCAGCTTCTTATTAATTCTGCTGTATATTAATATACAGTAAATATATACCTGGTGTGTATGGATCTTGCTTCAGTTGTCACCCAGGTTTGAAAGCAGAACAAAGAGAGGCATCTTCAGAAAGAGCCTGTACAGGTAGCTATTGTCAAGAGCAGGACTTTTTTCTTATGTCAAGACTGGAAACAAACACAACCTTTCAGATGTTGTCCCTAAACATACTCTGAATTTGATTATCTTCTGATGCAAAAGTGATAAACAACAGACACTGAAGTCAAGAGGAGATGTTATGTGAATGTATGAATACCTGACACTTCAAACTATAAAAGCTCTAGTCAAAGTATTGACAAAGTTGAGCAACCAAAAGTAAGACCATATAACCATGTGAGCAGAGTCAGAAGAAGCACATATACCATTTCTTTCACAAACTCAGAAAATAACCTCATTTTTCCCTACTGTTCTGCATAACCCAGCCCCAAAACAAGAACCTGTGGACACCAGCTCTCTGTAGCTAAATCTAGACTAAATCATTCTTTCTCCTCATCCCCAGTAAGAGGTCCCATCATAGGCATACAACTCATATTGCTGCTGTAGTATTAGCAATTAAAACACTCCACTATTGCTACTGCAGAATTGTCACTGTTTTAAAAACTGGTCTTTCTATAAAACAGGACTAAAGACAGCAGCTCGTTTTCCACTAGCAAAAAGGGTTTTTTACCAAGCTGCCCTAACGGCCTTGCCTTTTGCAAGCAAGGAACAGAGAGGGCAAGAATGTTCTCCCTACTGACATGAGGCAAATGGTATCTATTCTTTGGCAGGGACAGAGAACCAGCTCAAAGTTGCTGCCCAGCACTATTCATCCTTGCAGAAGTTCAAACACTGAGCTTGTGCCTCACCTACCTTCCAAATGTTACATTTTAAGCCTTCTGTGCAGCAGTACACCTTTTCTCTTTCCACACCACTTGACCCTTCCATGCCAAAACCCTCCCAAAAATAACCTCTGCTCTTATTCAAGCCCCTCTCCCCTAAGGGGCTCTTCTGAAGCTCTCTAACACACGCACTGCAGATGACATGAGGGTTTCTAGGCTGTCTGTCTCCTGAAAAACCTACCAGAGCAAAAAAGTTTCCTCATCGCTGACTCCAAGGATGTCCAAAGCAGAACCCATTTTGCAAAGCTAAAACTGAGTGGTAAATCTTGTGCCTGAAGACCATGTGTAAGGAGGGGATTAAGATGGAAGATTAAGATCTTAATCTCTAAGACTGTAGGCCACATGATACATGAAGGTAGAAAATGTGTTTCCAGACATGAATGTCTGTTGTTCCAAACACCAGGTTTTTGCATGACATTTTTTTCATTAATGCAGATTAGCATTTCACCTATTTTAACAATGGTCACTGCTTTAATCCATAGGAAGTGCCCAACTTCTTCCTTCATATACTGCAACACCTCTATATGCCATTCCAAAAATATGGCTCTAACCCCCAAAATACAAAGAATCAGGATTCTTAATTAATATCTACTCTTAAAAGTGATTCAGAGGTTGAAACAGATATTAAGGAAATCTAGAGATCTACTTTGACCAAAAAAAAGACCAGGAAAGACAGATCATCAATAAAATGTCTATTGGCATTCCAACAGTTCAAGATGCAATTAAATTATCAGCACTTCATGGAAGTATCTAAAACAGAATACACAGAGCTTAGCCAATATTTTTTTAAACATCAGAACAGGAAACAGAGATTGATTCTTATGCAATAACCACAGAATTAAGAGGCAGTTGCTACAGAAGTCATCAACTGCTCAGTTTGACTGTAGTATTTGATGAATATGAGTTGCTGCTGTCCTTACATGGTTTTGAGTACACCAGAGTAAATGCTTGATCATTTATGTTTCTGTTTATCCAGAATATTAATTGAACACTCTGAAGCTGTAATTCCCAAGTTATCCTCAAAACCACTTTCAATAACAAATTTTACTGTCAAAAAATGAGAAGTTACAGGTTCAGTTGCGACGACATTTGGTAACACCTCTATTACAGCAAAGTTTTGCATTAAGATACGCACCCAAGGTTCAGGTGTTTGAGCTTCTGAAGGCTGCTTATCTGTGTAGGCAGCTCCTCAATCTGGTTGTTGAAAAAGTTGAGCACTTCTATGTTTCTCAGGTCTGCGATGTTTGCTGGCACAGCTGTGGAAAGGTTTCACAGTGAGAGACTGCAATTAGGGCAAGCTACCCAGACTACAGATGCTTTACCAGCACCTAGTGTTTGCACTGTTTGTACTGTGGCTGCAGCACAGAAAGCATCTCATTATTCCAATAAAAGCCAAGTTTTTATCCAAAAAGCCTCCTATCTGGAACCTGTTCTCATTGCTGAGAGCACTCGTTTTGTCCTCTTCAAAATTACTACCAGAACTGTAAGATATTTTGACTAACAAAGACCACTGAAGAGAGAGAGAGACAAAGACAAGTGCTCTTACAGACTAAGAGAAGCAGGTTGTCCTCTCAATTCATGTAGCACACACAGGTCTCAAAAGAGCAGTGCCTGAGAGACTTGGATCATGACATTATTTGAGTGGAGAAAACATTAACGATACAAGTAGTTACACCAAGACAGCAGTTGTACTAAAGGTCTTTAACAACAAACATAAAATAATCCCTCATTTTTAGCTATGGCCCATTCTGCTTACTGCTTAAACAATTTAGTACGCAAATTCTTGGCCATTTAAGATACAACAAAATTTACAAAAATATTAAATTCAGCCCTAAACAAACTGTTTAGCCAAGCCCATTTTCAGTTATCTCCCATGAGTGATAAACTAACTGATCAATACACATACATGGTTACAGTAGATTACCAACAGATCAATAGCTGGTTGTTATTATCTAGAAACATGAACTATAAGGCAGAAACACAGTATGAACGACTGTGCTAATGAGGTTAAAAAGCATGCAGATTTGCATCTCTTCTCCCCTTAAACTGAGTGAGACTTAAACAGCCAGCTGAGGTGTAAAGGAGGTTGGCAAGTCACCTGCACTGAAGCTTGCACCTGTGCTCAATATTCACCTTGGTTCAGTCTCAACTTTGCATCAGGAATCCACAAAGTGCTCATCTAAATAATTAGAAGGCTTTATGAGGCCATGATTTTTTTTTATTTGTTGGTATGAGGCAATCTCAGTCTTAAAATGGAGTCAATAATGTTTACAAAGCGGAACATTGCAGTATGTCACATTTACTAGATTATAAGTCTAATTACAATGTGAACAATAATGTGATCCCTAACAAAGACTCTAATTATACTACATAAATATTACTGTTGAGGGCCATATTCATTGCAGGAGGTTTTTAGTAGACTTTTATATAAAGTCATTAAGGCAAATCTGAACATTTAAAAGACCTCCCTTGGAGGTGTTTTCCCAGTGGTCCATACTTATCTGTCATTCAATGAGAGCGAGAATTATGTGCATTCACAAACTAAAGGGTATTTCACTACTACTGTTATTTTAAATTATTCCCTAACAGAAGTTAACTGAGAATTTTAATTGGCATCATTCAGCTGTTTCCAGCGTCAATATTTCACCAGAAAAGTAATTACCAGTATTAAAATATTTTCCTTTCAGAAATTAGACTTCATAATTTGACTTTGATGAGATGCAACAGACAAGCAAATGATGTTTCTGATCTTCTCAGATACCGAATTTATGAAGACTAGGAATCAGAAGTACTAAAAAATACAGTTTTTAGTTTAGTCAAAGCTTTAATAATAGAAAGACCAATACAGATATAATACTGTCTCCTGATATATCTGTTTAATCCCCACATACTGTATTTCATGTTGTGAATGACACTTAGGATACTTTATATCTTTGTTTTCTTCAAGATATACTAAAAGCTGCATTGGTAAGCAGGCTGAGATGAAGAAAGGCTAAATATTTAGCAAAGGATTTAAATGAAATGCTTTTGTGTCTTACCCTGTTAAATCAAAATGAAAAGCCCCAAACCACAACTGTATGTTTTGGTTTGGATGGAATGCCTGGAGGTATTTTGTGAGAAGGAAGAACAGAAGAGTAGGTCAACACTAGGCTTGTAGTAGGGAAGACAGGACTTTTTCCTGTAATAGTTTATTGTCTGATACAACAATTCAAATTAATTTGTAATATAAATAAATGCTCTCTTGTATTCAATGAAAATCAGAAGACTGAATTTAACTCCTGTACTGATCTTGTAGGTAAACTGCACAAGATCAGTAGCTTCAGGTCTAAAGATCAGTGGTGGTCAAGCAAGGCTGACTAGGCATATCATGCTCTCTGCTTTGAACTTCACATGACCCAACTACCATTCCACTACTATGCTGCAAAACTCTTCCCATATACATTTGGCAGCCTGCTGACTGCCAGATCCTGAGACATTCATGTTCTGGCAATGCTGAATTCCACTCGAGTCTCCTTCTCACGATGAGCTGTGAGAGTGAACTGTCAGCATCCTGGTTCTGTTCACCCACGTATTTACAGCACGATCCGCAGTGTCTTAACAACTCTTCTAAGACCATCTGCTGCCCAGTGTCATTAACAACTCCCCCTCAGCAAATGCTAGTAAAATTTGGCAGCCCAGTGCCTTTGCGTTCTCCTGTGAAGCTTCAGTCACATCATGAAGCCCCATTCATATTAAGTTTCACTTCACAACACCAGGGACAGCTTCCCCTTGTTCAATACTGGAAATTACATGCAGTGATTCACTATGACAGCTGTAGACTTCACCTTGATTTCAAAGGTTGGTTGACAGTGAGAGACAGGGCCTATAGGCTGCCCACAAAGAATAAGACGACTTTGTTCATGTTTCTGGAAATAAGGATTGGCAACTTGTTTATTTCAAAGCATTTATGCTCTTTTTGCCCTGAAGTTAGTGGCAATTCTTTAGGCACTAAAACATCAAGTTCTCATCAAGTTTACTTGAGGCAAGTTACCACATTTTATTCCTATACAACCAGCAGGTCTTTAAAAGTTAACCAAATTATTTCCAATACAGATAAGAAGGATTAAATGCTACTATTCAATAACTATGTAACTCCACAGAGTAACTTGGATCTGAGTCTTAACTCTTTTTCAGCATTGAGAACCAGAAGCCAACACCAGACATGATCTTTACTAGAGGTCTGATGTTGCCCTCAGTTGGGAGAGCAGGCACTGGGTTAGAAGCACAGCTTCTTATCCTGCAGAGCAACTCACTTAAAACACCCACATCAGTGACAGCAGCCTGGAATCACATGTCTCAGATGCAACCCTTTCCCATAAAGCAGAAACTCAAGAGGTTCTCATACCACTACCTAGAACTGACATGCAAATCCAGCTCCTTTTCTATACCCAATCTCTGACAACAGATGAAGAGCACAGGTAACTGAAAAGAAGAAATGAAGTCCATTATTTTCCCTCTAGCTCCACTCAGTAACTCCTTTGCCATTCACACAGATCTCAATACAACTCCTGTGGTGGCAGGGCCCCTTCATGCATCTGAAAATGCACAGGCTTCAAAAAGTGATTATTTCTGAAAATTGTCACCAAAATTATTTCTCTTAAACATCTGTGAAGCCCTGTGAAACAGCAATCCTCACAATTTCCAAAGTAAGCAAACTCAGGTGTTTGCAAAATTAAGTCTCCACTGCCTTTTACCCAAAAGATGAAATCTAGTCTGCTTTTTGTTTGTTTGTTTAGTAAAGACACTAAATTAAACATTTCTGAAGATACTCTTGGTAAAAAAATCTGTATCAAAATTTCCTTTACAGTTTGAAACTAAAATAAAAAACATTTTAGATAAGGAACTTCACATGAAAAAAGAAAAAAAACTAGAAGGGTCAATAAATTACCTAACTGAACAAGTGAATTGGATTTAGTAAAAATATAAGTCTCCATGAGAAGAACACACCATACATAAATTGCATTAAACATTCAGTTCATTTAAACTTTATTACTGAATATTCAAAATAAACATTGTCCCAGTGCTGCTTAGAAAATGCTATATGTAATACTTCATTATACATAAAATGGTGCACGAATAGGTTTGCAATCTCCTCAACAAATATGAACCAAAGGCCACAGAAAATCTCCAACTGAAATCAGTATTTTTTGAATCAGACATCAAGAGAAATAAGAATTTTAATGTTTTAATGTAAGATTAATTCCTTTGGCAACCACATCCTTAGAAACTTTGAATAGCTGCAGAATCCCTAGCTTTTTCAGAATGTTTCTTTACTTAATGAAGTGAATTTGCAGTACCTAGGAACATGATGTTCAGTAGTACTCCAAACCTTTACAGGTTCTAAGGGAATATTTATCCAAAAGAGCTATTAAAATAGCAGTACCTGACAGAAAATATATTTATACAACTATGCCAGTTTCTCATTATACTGTTCCACTGGAAAGCTGGTCAAGAGTCACACAGAGTAAAGAGAATTCAATACAGACCTTTTAGACTCCAATCAGTCCATTGTGGATTTCTTGCCAAGAGCAAGAACCCACTTTTTAAGACTAAAGTAAAACCAGAGTGCTATACAATACAACAAACCCAATTCTGTGGACTTGCTAATCCAGTTAGCATCAACAGGAAGCTTTCATGAGTAAGGATCCCTTAGTGTAAAGGTCATGAAGACATGAAATGTTACTCACATTTCATGGGGGAGGAAGAATTTAGAATACTAAATATATAATGCATTCTGTGCACCCAATATAACTGTACTCACAGAGCTAGAGTCATGTTTAGATTAATTTGACAAGAGTTCTGTTATACAGAAAGAGAAGCAATCAGCTTCACCAAAATGAAAGAGGAATTAGCAGAGGGAAAACACAACAGTTTTCATTTTAAATATTCATAGGCATGCTGATATCATATTTGGCAGCTAACTGCAGAGAATCCTGATCCCAACTGAAGCATACAGTACTTAATTTACACACTATGTAGTTCAAGTTTCCCATTTTGCCCTCCCTTCACTGTTCCAAAGATGGATATTAATCTTCCTCACACTGAAAACATTAAAAACAAACTTGTCTCCTTTATCTCCAGCTCTTTTCAGAAACCAGCAGGGTTTTTTAATTTCAATTATCTACAGAAGCACTTCATATATTAAACTATTCTTATGAACATGTTTAAATTATACTATAGCTCAATTTGTCAATAAACAGTATTCATTTAGAAGCCAGAGTCTAAGGAGAGAAGCAGTGAGCACAAGAAAGACTGAGAAGACACTAGGAATCAAGTGACACCTAGTGAAGAGAAAGTACAAATCTGTTCTTCTCTGAGAAGAGAGCTTATTATGTCAGTTTGGAGAGAAATACTAGAAACCAAGGGCTGAGGTTACTAAGGGATTACTAGGTTGAAAATACATCACCTAACTGCAAAGAACTGAAACCACACCAGAACAGCTCACAAAAATTTGATGCTTTTTAGCATTTTTAACACCATTAGGGAATGGTGTGAATAAGGTTATAAATAAAAATGCAGATATAAACACACACTTCATTTCTGCAAATAATTTTGAAGAGAACAAAGTACTAGCCAAGCTTTTTGAATTACTGTGGTCAACCACAGCATCTTCATCTTCAATAACTGCTTTGTGAGAAGTGCACAGTTCAACCAAGACACTTGCTGTCTTATATTTAAGTCAGGAGAAAAAAAACAAAACCATGAGGTACACCACGCAAAAAGTTGAAGAACACAGGCTACAAACCCTTATTACAGGTGAGATTATCAGTGTGTGTTGATCTTCAATAGCAGATGGTTAAGAGAAATAACTGCTGCAGGACAAAAGAATTTTAGTTGATAGTGTTGAGATTTAATATTGGGCTTCCACCAAATGCAAACAGTATCACTAAATGCCAGTGAGTCTCTTTCAGGTGTTTGAACTGTTTAAGCATGATCTTTTCAGAGTTTCACACTACTGCACAGTTGCTGGCTTCAGATAAATCAACCCATCTGAAGTTCGTTCGGTAAGTTCACCTTTCCCTTCCTCAATATTCTCTTTACTTCAGTCTATTTAACATGTTTTCTGCAGTTTACAAAAGTTTACTAACCAAAGATGTCCTGCTCACCAGACCTTGAACAATTACTATAAATTACCCTGAAAGGTGTGGATCACTTCAGCCTCTTACTCAGAAGTATCCATTTACCTGTGTGCCTAGCAGTGCTTATTTACAAAGTTCTGCTTTCAGTGTGTCTAAAAAGTTTTTATGATTTCAGTTTGCCTTATTAGCCAGTATTTGGAGTTTAAACTTTTTACAGCACTGAAATGTTTTTAGAAACACACATAGGACTATTTCTCACTGAGCCTTTCCCCTATTCAGCACTGCAGACTGCTGTGCTGACACTGCTTAGTGGGGACACCAGCCTGTCCTCTAAACACAGGGAAGAGGCTGCAGTAAAAAAGCTCACTGCTCAAAAGTAGAGTCAGCACATGTGTTTCTTGTTCCAGTTCTCAGAACTGGGAATGAATTAAGCTCCCTCCTAGTCTGAGCTCCCCATACCCAGCACTTAAAGCCACCTCCTCAAGTCTGTATGGCACAGAGCCCTCCCTGTGCCTCTACTTTAGCGTAACCCAGGCTTCAGGTGACTTAACATTTAATTTCCAGCTACAGGAGGTATTACTGATGGCAACCAGTTACCACATTGGCCATCATCGCATCAAGATCAGGGAATCATTTCACCCAAAAGGTTATGCCCTAGGATGTGAATGGAAAAAGTTAAGAGGCCAGATGGTGAGCGGTCTGAAGGGAAATGCTGTGTCGTTATCCCCTTCAACACACCTGACTGCTAAAAGAACAAAGAGAATACATAGAAAATAGTGTACAAAACCAAGTACACCGAACTAAATCCATTTTTCCCTCAATCTACACCAAATCTACCTTCTTGTCTAAGTCCTCCCATATTAGAAGCTAAAAAATTCTACTTGGCCTGCTAGATAGTAAATCCTGTAATACAAAATAAATGCCTTTAATGAGGTGAGTTCACTTTCACTTCCTTTGAAAATGCCAACTGCAAAATAGACTGTATATGGCAAGAGGATTTACAGTAAGCTCCCATTACAACCTGTACATAAACATGGACAATGATCATTTATATGGGGATTCCATAAAAAATTAAGAGCTATTTTAAGCCACTAAGAAGTAAGTGAAGACACAAGAAATTTGTAGTAACATTTGAGAAAACACTGAGAATTAAAAAAAAGGAGTTAATATTGTTTGCAGGTGTCTTTCAATAAAAGAAGAACAAAAGCTTCTGAAGAATTATGTTCAAGAGAAGTGATTTGTGTCTAGTGTTATTTTTAGTATGGTTGCTTTACTTATGGTGCAAAACTGACTTTGGTGCCATACAGCACAAACTTTTTCATGTACAAATTGGGTACATTCTGCATGTACCCTTATACCATCACAGCACAAAACTCCTTCACACATTATTCTGCTTCATTTCCCCAAAGCTTCTTAGAAGTAAAGTCGATATTATATATATATTTTAAATTAAAATGCTCTACCATCTGTATTTTCTCAGACTCAAAGGTTCAGGGTTTTTTTTTAGAAAGAAAAGAAAAAGCTAACGAGGTATTTAATCAATGTGTTTGAGCAGAACCCAGATGTCAAAAATTTAGTAAGGGGTATGTATAGGGATCTCCTTTTTCTCCTTTTCACATCCTCCTGTGTACTGCATTCAGTAAGGTATTTCCCATTAAAGATCCCTGTATCAGAAATAGGAAGACAAACCAAATCAAAACATTAAAGAAAAAAATGAAAGGCTTACAGTCAGTTTAAAGCATCTCTCCCACACATAGCTGACAGACACTGTCAGGCATAAGTCCTGTGCTTTGGACACAGCTCTGGTCTCACCCTACAGACATCACCTGCCCCCTTGGCATATCGTGTCAGGACAACAGCATGGAATGACTTACCAGAAGGAAGCAGAGGCAGAAGCATAGTAGAGGAGAATACAAGAAGCAACAAAGAGTAATGAGTACACGGTCATCTGGTTCCTTCCAGAAGACAGCAAATTTGTTATATAAATAACCTGATACCAGGCAAGATGCAAAGTGTCAGACAATACCAGTGGGAGACACCATCACACATTTCAGCAGACTGGAGAAGACAAAGCAGTTAGGCTGGGAAGGAATTCAGGACAGGCAGATGCAAGTGTTGCTGTCTCTGGACTACCTCCAATACATCCAGGTACAGACTACAGCCAGAAAGGTGACTCAGAAAGGAGACATCCTAATGCAAAAATTAAACCAAGAGATTTTAGCAGCATGCTAAAAAAGATCAAGGACACAGTCAAGAGGGTTAACAGCAACAAAAGGACAAGCTTCTGTGCTGGTCACACACAGAGAGAAAAACAATTTAGGAGATGGCAGAGCAAAGAAGCAGTAAGTCATGTGAGAGAAAAAAAAAGTTTTGAACTGCTCTGCTGAAAGAAGGCAAAATGTACAGTGATGATAAAGGGTAACCACATGGCTGTCAAAAGAGCAATGATCAGTGAGACAGCACAAAGTGAACTCAAACAAAATTCAGGTCTGGAAATGGGAACCAGTAGCAAAAAACTTAATGGATCACCGCACAAAAAGGAAGCGACCAAAGATGAGAAAGGATTACATGAGAATCAAGGGAGAAGCAGTGGAAAGATCACAGAACAGTACAGGACAGCAGATCAGAAGAATGGTAGAGGCAGACAGAGAACACGACATCAGGTAACACAGAAGAGGTTTGAGAAAAAAATAGTTGTTCTTGATGTCTCATCATTTAATCATTTGATAGTGCTGGATAAGGAACCAGAGCACGAGAACAAAAGGATATAGGAATCATCAGGAGTGAGCTATGAATAGCAGGAAACTACTGAGATCATTTACAGACAGCACAAAGATATGTGAAGCCAGTGAGCACAGGACCACCTGAGGTTAAGGAGACTGAGGAGAAGAGCAAAAACGAAGTTGCCGTGCACCATCACCGAGCAGGCGGGACGAATCGCTGCCAGCTAGCAGGAACACAAGCGTCTTCCCAGGAAAGAAATGCTAAATGCACTCAAAGAGTGACCTCTGCCGGACAAACCACAGAGCACCGGCGCCTCACCGGCAGCAGGACACTCCCGGTACCGGCAGATAGGGCACAGAGAGATTCAGAGTCTCTGAAGTGACTTCCTCAAATGACTGCAAGGGTAATTAACCTCCCTGGCAGCTAAGGCAAATAACTGTCATGGCAGTTACAAGTCAAAGACTTACTGCACGTCCCAAAATAAATGAAAATAAAACAGGTTGGCAGCATAATAGTTGCACACATACTGATGACACCTGCTGCTAACGCTGAAGTAACTTTTAATATTCCAGCCTGCTTTCCAGTCACATCTTCCCCTTTGTGCCCTTCTGGGTGGGATAACAGACGAACTGAGTATCTGAAACCTCTTCAAACACACTTCCTATTCACAATATAATACAGGGCTTTCAATTGTCTAAACTTCATCAGCATACCAAGTAAGTATTTCCCATCCCATACTAAGATGTGAAATTCTATATATGTTATAAGTGTCTGGAGAATACCTTGAGTTAGCTGACCCTATCTAAATTCCAGAAGGTTCAGTATCCCTTCATACCTTATGGCAAAATAGTACACAAATGCTGCTCTTCTAGGAAAAACCAGACACAGCATAAGCCACATTTTTATGCTTAGTATTCTTTTTGAAAGTGAGTTTTTTTTCTGTTGCTAGTTTTATTCCAATTCTCGCTCACTTACAAATCTAATGGGGCACAAGGGGACCAAAAAGTGAAACCTAACCTAACTGCTGACTTTAGTCTGCAAAGGTACTTTTTTCAGTCAAAGGCAGCCATTTGTTGTACTAGCACAATCAATTTACAAACAAATAAATAAATAAATAAAACCCCAAAACCCCATGAGCCCTCAAGACATGTGACAGACAAACCCTACCATCAGCTCAGAAAAAATCCTCATCCTGACTCAGATTATCTATTTTACACTGTCTCCCAGAGCTCCACCTTGTTGTGCTTGAAACTGTATGGGGCAAGACCCAGATTAGAAAAAAGAGACAAGCCTGGTGATATCCCTTCCTTTCCCTGACCTGGGCTCTCCAGCATCTCAGTATTCTGCAATTCCCAGCCTGTTCCCCAGAACTATTATTAAAACATGAGCGCTAGCTGAAGGGCTCTGAACAAAACAGCTCTAAGTCTGATTTCAGGTGACAAATTGCTGAACACATGACTGGCACTACTACCCCAGCATGAACCACAGAGCAGCAATGTCACAGGAATCATAGCAGCTGCCCCTGCAGAACAGGCAAATCTACACCAACACCTGAAGGTCACTTTCATCCTGCCCAGAGGCACCAGATGAGCAGGTGGCTGAGACTGCTGCAGACTTTCAGTTACATTCCACCTGAACTTAAGTGAAGCAGCCCTAGAAATACACAAAACAGAAGCAAAAATACCCACAAAAATTACTACTGTTGCACAGATGATGGAGATATAGTATTTGTGGCTGACCAGACTGATCAAATGTGGTTTCTACAATAGTATGTCCTGTGGCTCAAACTCCCTCTCTGCCCCTCTAGCACAGCTACCTTAATTCCCTACCACTATTCATGTCCCATAAATGATCCTACTAATCTGTTTGTCCCTCAGCTAGCATCAAGTGACATGAACAAAAACAACTTGGTCACATCTACCTGAATTAATCCACCACACTGACGGGCAGATACCTATGGTTCAGCCACTCATTTCCACCAATTAAAAACCATTTGCTAGACTTTCTATTGTATTTACTTTGATGATAGCCAATGGGCTCAAAAGACACCTGGGTTCAGATCAGACAACCTATACAAGCTAAGACTATCTCAAATTTTGCTTCTCAGCTGTATACTGGATAGAAGACTTTAAAATGACTAAATAATGGAACAAAAAACTCCCAGTAGAACATACAGAGAAACCGTCCCTTATGTCTACATTATGCCAAGACAAAGCACAAATATCCACTTTCTCCTTCTGATTTCTACTGGATTGTCAGACCCTACAGAGGAATCATCCCTGCTTTGTCACTTACGCAGCACCTGGTTCAACAAGGCTGCAGAATCACAGCTATTTGGCTTCCCTGAGAGTTTTGCTTCTGATTTTGAAGCAAAACAAGTTCTTGCCAAGCAGCAAAGGACAGACTCAACTGGTTCAGAAGTCACCTAGAACAGAAAAAGCTAGTTCAAGACTCCTCCAATAGCACAGCACCAGATAGCTGAAAAAAATTCAGTCTAATATCCTCCAGAAAAATCAATGTGGACTTGAGTATTTCTGATAATGAATGATTTAGACACGTAGATGAAGTACAAATGGTACACTAGAAATATGAATAAAATCCATGGCACAAAAGTATTCTGAGCAATATGATGGATTTAATTGAGCAGTCCTCATACTAGCTAATGAAACTTTACTTAGTTTTAATAGCTTTCTGGAAAAAATACTAAGTATGTTTACATAAAAATATGCATATCCACTTTGAACATTTATTTATTCTTTCAGATAGACATATTTACTCTAAACACCAAAAAACAGAAGCTAGCAGAACACTCATTTAAATGGCAGAAAACTAGTAGAAGATGCTAATATGACCTTAGTGTAGCATGTCAAGTGTCACTGCCATCAGCTTCCTAGTCATTTTAAGAACAATCTGCTAAGGCAATTAATTACATAGCTTAAAAGATTAGGTCAACAGTGTCAAATATGAGAATATGAACTCGAAATTTAGCCTTTTAAAAATGTGTGCTGTCTATTTTAGTGTCTACATCCATTTGTGAAAGAAGAGTAAGTTTCAGACTCGACGAGTTACTTCTCAGGACAAGCAGTGGCCTTACCTTCCCAAGAAAGAAACCCAAACAGAGCAATTAGAAAGGCTGACAGAATCCCTTGGCTGAGAGAAGGCACATACTTGCAGCCCGCTGATCTGACAGCTACTTTAGGAGAAAGCAGTTAATTGAAGGGTGAGATTTAATGTAATGTAACACAAACTTAGAGTCTTGGCAATCTTTAAACTGGTATTTTGAAAACTAAAATTGCTTTAAGCAAATGGTACACTCTGTATTATTCTTGAATAGTTAAAGCCAACCTGGGCACATCCTTCTTGGACACTTCTTATTACTGTATCTTTCCTCCCCCAGTCAGGTCTGTAGCTAAGACTCAGCTAGGACATAGGTTGGTTACTCAGCTTTTCAGTGTGGAGCTCATGCTGAAGCACATGAGCCTCCCCAGGCTCAGATCTGAGACAGTGAAGTTTACTATTATTCAAGTCTCCATGCAAAAGCTTCAGCCTATCTCCTCTTCCTCAGAGCAAGGCAGATACTTGCTGCCTGCCCAACCAGTTGTGTGCTCAGCTGAGATCATCCTTTAGCTATGTTAAAATTTGTAAGGCACCAGGTGGAAGAGCTGATTCACTGGCAATCTGAAAGCGTCAGATTTAAAAAGTTCTAGGAATTTTACAAACCTCTGACAAAGAATAGTGAATTTTACAAAGAGCAACATTTCCAACTCATTTCACCCTTGTGCCAGTTAAGCAGCCATTCAGACAGAAATACCAGAGTAAATAATCAGCACCAGAGAGAAGTTTTGCCTGTCAGCTCTAAGGTACCCAACCTTGGGTAAGCTGTCTGATCACAAGAATTGTGCAGAATGAACTGCTATCTCAAGGTGCCTGCAACCCTCCAAAGGCTGCAGAGAAAGCTGCAGTGGCTGAGTACAATTAACTGCCTAGCTTTCAGAAGCTCAAGTTCAGAAACAGCCATCTCCTTGCAGTGAGGGAACACACAAAAGTCACTAGCTGGGTGGCCCCACAGCCCAGCTCCACCAATGGCTGATAACAGATGACAGATGGCAAAATGCCCAAAGAAAATTAATCATAATCTTTCTCATTAGATTATTCTCCCAGCTTCAAGCTATTTCCAACTTCATGTCCTTCTAAAACATGGACAGAGCTGCATGTTTAGCAGTGATGCACTTTGGATTTTCTCTCCCTTAACTGGCCCATTAATTTACCTACCAGTTATCATTTATATACCAGATGGCTAGAAATTGTTGGTCATATTTGTAATTAAGCTGAGATTTCTTTGAAAACTACAATGGGATAAAATCAAATAGCAAGATGGCAGTCTAGAGGGCACTACACTATCAAAAGAAGAGTCCTGAACAACTAATTCATACTTCTCACAGCCAGTCACAAAATGCCCATAATTTTTTATCTATTTACTACTACAAACCAATTACGTTACATATTAGTACTCAAACTGCAACCAGAGAAGTGCTTTATACTACCTTATGGTGCCACATTCTACCTTATGGCTCATGCAGCAAGTAGTGTGGAGTTCAACAGGCTGAGTTTTATTAGTTTGTTTGTGTCTCTTAAGACCCATCTCATTTGGTAAAGATTTGCTTGAATATACCCTAAAGCACATACACCCTAATACACCTCTTGTCAACCCACACCCACTTTATTGGTTTCGTTCCCCTTCCCATTTCATCTCTCCAGTTGAGCTTCAAAAAGAGGACTGGTTTAGAGAGAAACCCACTGGTACATGCAGAGAGCAGTCAAGAAGAAGAACATTGACAAGACAAACACTTCTTTTTAGAAGATGCACAGAAACAGGGGCGAGACAAAATTCACTGCTTGAATTTCAACAGCCAAGAAGCAGGAATGTTTGCACAAGACAGTCGTAGATAAACCACAAAAACAAACAAACAAACAAACTCAAACCCACAAAAACTTTTGCCTTGCAAAAGTCTGGTATCTTCCTCCACCAAGTTAAGTCTCATTTATGCTGTTCTTGACATGCTGTTCACCAACACCTCACTTCAGAGTTTCTTTACTGTGGGAAGCAGGATCCACAACCTGAAGGCGGTGTGAGCAGTATGACCAAGAGATAACCTTTTTTTGGACAGAAATAAGCTATTCTTTTTTTCCAAGCCTGATGCTTACATTCAGTTGGCCTTGCTCATATATGTTTGGCTATAGATGTAATGCAGTGTAGTTGTAATTTGTTTTGCTTTAGTCAAATTCATTATCCATTCACTAAAATGCAAATTGTGTTGTTTGTGATACAGCTAAAAATTTAAAAAGTCATCACGTTCATATAAGGACTTTTGAGCCATGGTCAGAAATGGATTTCTGGCTGAACTGGTGACAAGACTGAGAACTACAGATCTTCCAGTACATTGCAGGTCTGTATTGAAGCTGGAAAGGTATGTTGAAAATGGCTGCTAAGTCACACGCTCCATCTCTTTACTTTTAATGAAGTAATAACCAAGAAGCTCCACTCTAATAGTGTCATTGCACTCTGTATCAAACTAGCAGTGTCAGCTTTTCAGTGTCACTCAACTGCCTGTAACAAAGTCCAAACCCAGGAATATACTCACTTGTAAGCTTGTTGTGACTCAGAACCAGCTGTGTGATGTGAGACAGCGTAACTGTAAATGAAGAGAGAAAGAAGTTAGTTTATGGACAAGGCAACTGAGAGCTTGTATCTATTTCAGCTAAGAAATAAAGCAGGAAAGTTATTCTTTCCACTCCAGTAACTTGATTCATGTGCGTTGTCACAAAACAAGAGAGCTCAAGAGTAAATGGCGAGTCCACCTACTCCTCTGCCCTTTTATTTCACATTTCTGTTACTGCATCAGACACAACACGGAGAGTTTGACTCACCGACACAGCAACCTGTTTCAGCTAATCTTTGAAAAAGCTCAGGAGTTAACAAAGGCAAATACATCCTGTTAGCAGAATGAAAGCAGTCACCCAAAGGCACCATCAGATCAGACAGTTCAATGTTTAAAAAAAAAAAACCTAAAGCATCACCACAGTTCCCTGTGCAATTGCAGGTTGTGAAGGAAGGAAAGGCAGGGAAGAGAAAAGAAGATACAACACACCCACCCTGAATTTCTCCCAAAATTTGAGAAGATTGAAGTACTGACTGCAGCACATCACTATGCAGAACACGAGGACAAGGAAAAAAGCGCATAGAAAGTCTGTAAGAGTACTGTAGGAAAATCATCACTAAAGGGCAGACAAGAGCAGCAGCCTCCATAAAGAGCTCTATCTTTAAAACAAAGGACACATCGGTATCTGACCCATAAACAACAGTTTAACACTAACTGAGTGCTTATCCATACACATAAATATGTAAGATTGCAATTTACACAGCAAAATGAGAGAAGATTCTGGAAATAGTCACAAGCTTGTGAACAAATGCCTAAGTAAGCTTTATACATTTGTTTCTCTTGATATAGCTATTTTAATAACTGTGACAATAAGCAAAAGTCACCATTTCATGAGCCCTTGATATTCAAGCCTGACTAATAAGAACATTACCACCAGAAGGGCAGCCCTACCACTGAGATTAAAAGTCCTCTAGACTGAGGTCTTCAGTTCCAAGGCAACTGAACCTAGACCATAGCCAGATAAAATCTGACATCAATCCCAGGCAAAAAACCATTTTTTTTCTTTTTTCTGCATTTTACTTCAGAAACAAATAATTCTGGAGCTTTGAGGCTTTACCTAGACTCAAGAGCAACAACAAAAAAAAATTTGCTTTTTTAATAAAAAGGAAAAAAATCATTATTGTTTTTGATATTGTACAAAGTTGCTTCCATTTTACTTTGCTTTTAAAGCAAAGAAGTTAAACAATGTCATCATGTCTGTACAAAGGAAGCATGGATCCTTACTCAAGGGCAATGAAGCTTTAGGGCTGCAGATTTTGGTCTTCTGAACATTGAACTCCAGATGAATTTAAATGCCATAATAAGTTCTGTGCATATTTAAAGGTAAGCCTTTTGACTACACCATTAAGCCATGTGCACTACTGGCCTTTAGCAACACATGGTTAGAAGCATTACTCTCACTACTCCCTCTCCTTTTTTGTTGCATCACTGTGTTCTTCAACTAATACTATTTTCAGAAAGGTTTCTTCTCTCACATCTATACAGAACAGAACAAAGTCCATGTTAAAAATTTCAAGGCCAAAATCCCTAGGCCAAAGACATTTGAACCTGTATTTTACTGTCCAAAGTTGACTGAAGCCTAGACACCTTGTCTGAAACTCCACTATCTCAGTCAAACCTGATGCATGACAAAATGTCCCATGGCATCTTTGACCAGCAATGGCAGGCTGACATCCCCCAAAGGAGCAAGAAAGGCTGCACTCCAATACTATTTTGAAAAGAGCAAAGGTTTAGGTGTCTGTGCTCTGGACTATCCAGCAGCATTTTAGACATATTAAGACATAGAGATTCTTCAGTCTTGAAAGGTCCAAAGCAACTACCAGTTCAGAGGCAAGTTTAGAAGCATTTTAAGAAAGAGAAACAAGATAAGAGAGCGGTATTTGTTCACTTCTTACACAGAGAGAAATTTTCCCACTTACATTAAACAGACCTGAGTCAACCAGCCCCTGGAAATAACATGTTTTCCTCACGCTACCATGTGCCTGCTCCTGTGAAAAGGACTGTGTTGTGGGAAAAGCTGACTGAGATTTACCTTATCCTATAAATAAAGTCATTCTGTAGAACAACTAAACTATCAAGTCTGGCAAGGAAGACATCTGTCTTAACTGATTAACACCCCCCAAGTAACATCTCCAGGGCTAAAGGGGCAATTTTGATTTGGATGTACACAGTCCAGGTAAGCACAACATACAACATGTCAGATGATGTACCAGTCTCACAAGAATGGAATGGAAGGGCACTGAGATTCCCACTGGAAATTACTATAACCTCTCCACGATGCCACTGCAGGAGCTTCTAGACACTACCTTGTAACATTATAGTCATTAGCACACAGGCAGTAAGCTACTGTGATTTCATGAATACACCAGATATTCTCACAGAATAATACCTATATTCTATAGGGGGATAATACCTATTGCCAGAGCAGTTTACTTGCACAGTAATCACAAATTCTCATGGTCCAAGTCCCACTACTACTTCAAAAAAGAGTGAGTCAAGGGAAGAATATTTAGGTTCTTCCATTTTGGCACAATTATCAAATCTCTTCATATACTGCTCCCCTGCACTGCAAGCTAGCTTTACATAAAATATCTGGATGACAATACTCAACCTAATTATTAAGGAAAATATAAAACAAATAAAAGCCCTGCCCATCAGCAAATTTTAAAAAATCAAAACAAAAAAACTCCCAAAAAAACCCCCAAAAAAACCCAACCAACCAGCCTGACAAAACAACCAAACTGAAGTAAAATAAATTAGGAAAAAAACCCCCACACAACAGGAAGACCCCAGTGACTTTGGTGAGCCAAGATAAGACACTGGAGGAAGTTAATGCAGGATGAGCATCACAGTATTGTCACAAGTAGCCTGCCTCTCCATCTTCTGTGCTTTTGTTATTTTAGGAATGAACAATTTTATCAACACTAACTTTCTGATAAAGAAATCTAGTCACACAAGTATGTACTTTATGCAAAATATGAATAGCTTACAGATGGAATGATAATGAGAATAAATTAACACATAAATAGGATTGCATCCAATATTCCTTCCCTGACAACAGAGCAGATGTCACAAGTTATTTGGGAAAAATAATTCCTTTACTCGTACCTCCTCCTCCATATCAACTGCTTAAAAGACACATAAATGAGACTGGCCCTTACTCAAAGAACAATCCCAGTTTTTGATGGTTGTTTAAAGTCCTATCAATAAATGCCCTATCCTTTGCTATGCTAGGGGAAAGGGCACATTACTCCCCTCTTGCTGGAGTTGGCTGAACCTGCTTGCTCAGCCTATAGTATGTCTATTAATGCATTCTACCATTACCTGTCCATAGTGGGTGTTTTATAAACAACTGTTAACTATTTACTTCACAATAGGGAGGCAAAAAACCCAAACCAACACAAGAGAACATGGGACAATACATTTTTTACACTATTTATGTATGAAGGCTGCACAACTATAGAAGAGATATGCACACAAATGGCATAACTGTTGTTTTATCATATGCTGGAATAATAAAAAAAGTCTTTAACACTTAAAACTGTTTCACATGGTATTTGCATGACAAGCTAAAGCACAGAACACTTAGATCAAGGGGTATTTTTTTGTCTCAAATGAAATTTATTTTCTACACAACACATCTGAAAAAGGGCTGTCCTATTACAGTTCTGAAAGCATAAAAATCCACACTCTGAAGGTGTGTAACACAATTCTACTTTGTATTTTAAGTCATTAGGAGAAAACATGGAAGTGCCTGGATTCGAGGAATATTCCAAAAATAGAACTCTACTTCTAATGACATTAATGAACTCCTGAGTTAGAAGTGCTTCAGGGACTACTTAACCTTTTTTTGTGAATCTGAACTCCACGTTGTATATAAGCTGGTAACCATACTCTTTCTCTGCTAAACATGAAAGTGGGAAGAGATGTAAAGGTTGCCAAGCTTGTGGGTCTAAGCTAGCTTGCCAATCTCCTTCCAGATAGAAGTATTTCATTCTTAATTAGAAAGACACACTGGTATTTGACAGAAGCCAAATTTTGTCTGCTTTTTCTCTCCCACAGCTACTGCAGAGGATGGAAGACAATGCAAAAGAAAGTATGACTGACTGCCCTGTACTGCGGGAAGCCTAGACTGAAAACAGAAGCCAGAAGAGAACTGGCTTATATTCCCCTTTGCTCTTCTTTGTCCCTACATAACACCACTTTTCTCTATCACTTACTTTGGTTTTTGTTTTGTTTTTTTTTTCCCTAAACACACATGACAAGAACAGGGTGACACCTAAGGAAAAGGACTGGCACACTGAACAGATGTTACATGGTACACTGCTTTATTACCCCTATGTGAATTAAGTTAAGAAAGGTTAAATACAAGCTCATTAGCCACTCTGCAGCAAGTACTCAAACATGCAGTGAGACAAGGCTTGGTCCTTTCCTTGGAGATTTAGGACCAGAGGGAGCAGTTTACCTTTAAAGGGTACTTGGCACCTCTGGTAGGGGTATTCATAACCATGAAATAATTCCATGAGACAAAATGCTGATCAGGGGCTACTGAACACAGTAACTCAGGCACACCTTCCAACCTACAAATCTCAAATAGCCAAAACTGTTCCCTCCAATCATTATCTAAACTTAACTCTCAACATCTACTAGTGGCCCTCCTTAAAGATGAAATTATGTGCAAGAAGAGTCACTGGGCATGAATAGTGATGACTGCTTTTAATAGAGACCTTTACCTCATGGAAGGAAAAAATATAAACACCTGAAAAGGCAAGCTTTAACACTGCCCTGAAAAGGTATATAACACACAGAGAAGGAAAGGTACTAGGTCAGTCTACTTTAGCTTACACGCCAGTTCTGAGAGGCAGAGAAAACCAAAACATCCAATCTACATTAGAGAAGACCATCCATTTGGAGTCAGGTGACAAGGTTTGAAAACAAGTTCAACACTTCCTCAACCCTTTACTAAAAATTCAGAAGTAATACCTATTCATTACTTTTTATTTGGTGAAAGGTGTTCCTTCTCCTGAAGGCAAATACCTTCATGGTAAAAAAAAAACCCAAACCAACTTATGTGTTCTGTCAGTGAATATAATAACTGAAAAAGCAATTAATTTAACAGAAACCAGTCATCATTTCTCCCCTCCCTATCCTTCATCTCAAATTGAAGGCCCCAAATCCTCATGCTAGATCAAGTCACACAACATGCACCAAGAGTATCTCACAACATGCACCAAGAGTATCTGTAGAGAGACTCCTCTGATGCAGTGTAACTAGGGTACCAAAGTCTATTCTTCATGTAGAGAGCTCTCTGCCAAAGACATTTTAGATGCTTAATTAGTTTAATTAGCAACCTGGTATCAGGGAGCATCTGGGGACCACACTGCCCTACCTTGGTCCCTGGGCCTGCCTGAACAACAAACCCCAAAGACTCTTTGTGCAATAAAAGCTATAAAAACTTTTTTTTTTTTTTAGGATTATCAATGTGTTTCAACATTATCCTTTTTCCACACTTTAAAGATCAAAACTAGTTAATTAATTATCTGTCTAGTGTCAATAGTAGGCACCAAGTCTACTTAACAAAAGCAACAGTACTCTGTTAAATTTTCTATTTAATGTGAATTCACATATGTGGTCCTTACAACACCATCTTCCCACAGTCCCATGCACCACGCAGAAGCAGGAGAACAGTAGTACAGAATGTAGACTTTAAGTACAGAACCTAGTTCTGCAAAACTGTACTTAAGACTTCATCCTTTACTGATGCGAAGATAAGGTGTGAAGACACCTTGATGCGCTCCCAACTCTGCAGATAATGGCGAGCTGGTAGTGAGCCATACCTTTCCCTGAGCTCACATCTATCTTGTGAGAAGAGTTATGTACATTTGCTCCTGACTGCTCTCAAGTTTAATGAACACAGTAAAGAGCTAAAACAGGATACAGTCAAGAGTTTTAAGTACATTGGTTGGTTGAGATTTTGCTTTTTTTCCTGTCACTGGATCATGCATTCAGAAAAATGTCAGCCTGTGGCACACTACAGACAGTCACAACTTTAACTCCCGGAGTATTGGCTAAGTCATAACATCGTGCACTTTAGCAAGGCAAGACACCTAAGCTGCTCTTCATTTATGTGTTCTCCAGAACTGTAACAGCATGTTGCTATTGGTATGCTGTATTTGCTGTGAAATTAACTACAGTAAATGCACCATACCGACAGCAGCACCCTGTCATGGTTCAGCAAGCATGTGCAATCGTGTAACATCCAAAGCACGATGCTGCTGTATGTGTGATACAGTATTACTGCCCTCTCTTCAGAGACCTGCCGCCCGTAGTTGCAGGCTGTCACCCTACCCCTTTCAAGACCCAGTGGAGATGTTACTTGGCTGGTGGTTTTGTTTCAGCAGCAGGACGAGAAGAGGGAAAGTCTCCCCATCAGTCAAGTACCAGAACACCAGCAATGTGACAGGGAACGCCGAGCCCGTGCGGGGCTCCCCGGGACACACCCGGGCGGCTCCTTGCGGTGCCGCCGGCAGCCCGGTGCGGGGGTTCGGCTCAGCCCGGGGATCTCTCCCGAAGCCCCGTGCCCAAAGGCCACCCCGCACCGCAGAGTCCCGGTCCCAGCGGGGCGGCGCCTGGGCGCGCCCAGGCCGGCCCCCGCTCACCCGGGACAAATAAGGAAGTTTCCGCGCCGTGCCCGCCCGCCGCCGCCGGTACCTACACAGGCCGGGCACGTCCAGCATGCTGGAGATGCCGCGGTCGCACATGTCCACCTCGGGCTGGTTCTTCTCCCTGCTCTCCTCCACGATCTTCTTCAGGGACTTGGACATGGTCTGGGGGGGGCAGAAATGGACACCGTGAGCCGGGCGGCGGGGGAAACCCGCCGAGGGCTCCAACCGGGACAGCGCCGGGACAGCGCCGGCCCCGAGCGCCCGAGGGCAGAGAACCCCCCTGCCCAGCCCGCCGGGGGCCCCATCCCGTCCCGTCCGCCGCGCCCGCCCATGCCAGCGGGACACTGTCCAGGATGCTGGCCGCACTCCCGCCCCGGGCCGGCAACAGGCCCGGCCGAGGGCACTCACGGCGCTCGCTGCGGCGGGACACGGCGGGAGGCGATGGGAGGCGATGGGAAGCGGCGGGGCAGCAGGCGGATCCCACGGCGGGACGCGGGCGGGCCCGGCGGATCCCGTGCGCGCCGCCCCGCCCCGCCCCCGCGCGCAGGCGCAGCGCAGCGCAGCCCCGCCCGCTCTGACCGGCGGGGGCGCGAGCGGCCCTCAGGGGTCCGGGCGGGGTCCCCGGGGCGCTCCGGGGTCTGGAAAGGCGGCCGGGGACGAAACACTCTATCGCCAAAATAACCCGCAGCAAAAAAATCCCGGTGCATTTAACCAGCGGTGTCCATTTCTCCAGGTGACTTCCGGGGTTTTCCAGCTGTCTCTAGCAGTCACAAGGCTGGGTCCACGTTCTGAGCACTCGTAACCCGTCTCGACCAGTAGTAGAGATGCCGTGGCGTTGTAGTTATGCATGTAACCTCTTTCACAGGATTTAAGGTGCTCCTACTTACTGTCATTCAGCAGATACGGAAGCTCAGAGCAGTTAATGAATAAATCTATTAAGTTACCTAAGGCCAGGTTAGCCATTGAGAATCACAGCTTTGAATTTTGCATATGTACTCCGTCGTCTTACTTAGTAGCCTAAAAATGGTATCCAAGAAACCAAGAAGATGAGTATTTGCATAAACCAGCAAATAAAAAAACTTTCTGGAGGCACAACTTCAAGTTTACCTTTTTTAGGAATGTAAGGATTTAATGCTGGACTGCAGAATTGTAGCGTGTTTATTCCTAATTGGAGTTTTCCTATCTTGTGTGCTCCTGAAGTTACTGACTGTTTTCAGGTCTTCCTTACAAGGTACTACTGAAGAGTATCTTCCTTTTATCTGGATTTCTCAGCAGAACCTACTGTCACTCAGATGTACAGGATGATGATGTACAGTTCTTATTTTGTCTGCACAACCATGAATCTGGATCCCTTTGCCATCTAAGAAAATGCCCCAACTGCTACCTGTCAGTTGTCCCAAAGACCTAAGTGCTAACAAGTCTGCTGTTCTTATTTCATGGCAAATGATTGTAGATGTCATTTAGTAACAAAGGTTCAGGCAGCTTAATTGTACATGTGGTCCTGCTCCTTTATTCCAACTAACAGCGCATGTGACTCTAACAAGACACTCACAAAACAGTCTTCATGGCTAACACAAAACTCACCTGGCTTCTCTCTACTCCATTTTTGCAGTCATCAAAACATTGCATGTGGCCTAGATAGCCATGTTCTACTCCTACCATAGAAGTATTTAATTATTCCCCACTTAATAAACATATTGTCATTACTCCCTTTCATCAGGATCGTGGGGTTTTTTTGCCATCTACCTAATTTCATTATCCTGTTGTTGTGTAAAGAGTTCATCTATCATTCACAGCTTCTATGTGACCTTCTTTTGGTCCTGCTTGAGCCAACCTTTTTTCTGAACGTGAATCCATGCCCCAGTCAGGGATATTGGCATTGGATTTGGCAAAGGGAGTTGCTGTCAAGCCTTCCTTTTAAAGTTTCTCAGTGCCTCATCAAGCAGTGAATACAATTGTATGAGAAGGAGTGTGAAGGAAGATACACAAGCTGCTCTATCCAAAGGTCCTGGATCATGAAAACTGATTTTTCAGATTGTCCCTTCAGCAGTCATGAAGAGTCATTTCTCATAGAGAGTCTATGTCACTGCAGTCACCCATTCTCCCCTCTCTTATGCCCCCCTCCTCTTCCCAGTATGTGCAGTCATTCCAAAACCCCTTTGGCCCCATAAATATTTGGCTCCCTCTATACCCCCGGCTAGAGGCTGGCCAGCCTGTTCCTACGGACCGGCCAGTGGAGGTCTCCCCACACATACAGTGCTTGGGCTCACAGTAGAGACTTCTCCAATTTAGGTCTTGCTGTACCTTCCAGCTACTGTTTTTTTGCTTATGAAACAACTATAAAATGTCTTTGATATCTGTCAGATCTTTTCTAAATCAGTCACTTGGCTTAAATATTTGAAGAGCAGGTGCCTGAATTCATTGCAGAGGCTGGCTTCTGTCCTTAGGCCTGCAGGCTAAAGCAGGTGACAGTGAGTAGATGTATGGCCATGACTGTGTGGCAGAGCTGCAGTTTCCCCTGTTGGGGTTGGAGGAGGCAGAAGCTGTCCCTGCAGTGGTGCTCCCAGCCTGCTCTGCCCCGGCAGTGATGGCTGGACCTGCCTCCTGCTGGTTCCTCTCACTGTGCTGGGGATCAGCGAGGGAATGAGCAGCTCTGATGCCTCCCTTGTTTCTGTCCTAGGTACTTCTACACTTACCAGGGAAATGACATTTTACATTATTATTCTATTTTTATCTGTTTTCTCCCTCCAAGAAAAGCTATGATAATGAGCAACATTAATGCAGGGATGTGTGTCATCAAAAGGATGCAACAGCAACATGCCCCTGCAAAACCAGTTGTATAGTGCTGGGCACTGCTACTACAGATTATCCATCAACATTAGACTCACTAAGTGTGATAACTTGCATGCAATATTTATTTTTCCAATTGTTGTAAAAACAACCTCCTAGAATTTGGCCTCTATTTTTATTATCATTTAATAAATATTTTAAACATATATTTGTTATTAATCCAGTTTTTTTGTATTTGGAACAATATAGTCAATCCCATTAATTTTTATTGCATTTCATTTTAATTAGGACTGCAGAATATTTCTGCAGTTTCTGTTCTGCAGTTGACAAAAAGTAATTACACACCAAACATGTTAATTCTGGTGCCTAGGACACATATCCTATGTTACCATGGGAAATTGAGACACCTCCTTCTTTGCTTAATTCACCAATTGAAAACTGTTTTTCAATCAAAATTGCTTTGTAAATTTAACTAAAATCAGCTACTCTTTTAAACTGACAGCACCATGATTTCTAGCATTTTAGCTCTATATCTTCTGTCTCCTTTACTTAAATAACTATAATTGTAAGAATATCTCATTGTGGTAATATTTCTCATTTATAAAGAACAGTCCTGCCACGTGGGAAGGGCAATTAAAAACATCGTTACAGACATTTTAGTGCTTATTCTTCAAATCCTAGTCTTTGGAGGCTTACCATTCATATATAACTGCATCATAAAATTAGTTTTGTATAAGAATAAACATCTGTAGTAACATGCATAAGAAGCTTTACAGGTAAATAAAAACATGCAGGATGCAGAAACTGAAAACCCACACTTTCATTATTTGCTTTGTCATTGACAGAGGGAGGTTGTAGTCATGAAGTTATTACAGTACAGACACGCAGCATTCACAATAATGGCCTTATAAAATAGCAGTGTGCACAGACATAAAAGCAAAGGTTTTCATGGCAGTATTGTGAGATTAATCTGTATTTCTTACTAAGTACAGATTTTGTCTTTTGAATTGTACACTGCAAAAAGCACATAGAAGTTCCATGGAACAATTATTTCCAGATTATCTGTTTGGTTCTGCTTGTTTGTGTTTGCTGTGCATTAATTTTCAAGCAAGTGTTTTAAATTCCTCCTTACCTTCCAAGGTATAAACATGGCTTAGCATCAGCTCTCTCCTCTAAGGACCTCCACTTTAATACTTCTGCTGTTGGTATTTTTGTTGTGGTTCCTCATATAAAATGTTAGAGGACTGCAGTGGTTACTTTGTTCCTTTGTTCCTCTGTTCCTTTGTTTTATTAAAGAATGGGTTTGATAATTTAATTTTAGACTTTGACTATTTTTGGCAAGAGTCAGTTGGGCTGGATCAATTAAACTTTGTACCAGCAGCTTCATTCAACAGTCTTCATGAGCACAAATTCTCTGCTGGGCTTTTTTTTTTTTTCTCCCTCTAAATGAGCATTTTGCTCATTTGTAAATAAAATTATGCATAGGTATTGAGTATTTCTAACATTTAAAGATGTACCAAGCATTAGTTAGTTATTGCTAGATTTTAAAAAAACCTTTTAAAATTCTCTTCCTCTCATGCATAGTGCTATTTATTTTTTTCTTCTGCAGATTTTATAAAATTTGATGATGTGACAGATCTTACCAACAGCAAGTATTTATCTTATAAAAAATGTCCAAAAGCATTTAATTGCTTTAAAGTGAAGCATACTTTGTGAAAGCAGCCTTTCTGAAGTACAGATTTCAGCAAACTCACCAGTTTAGCTGGAGTTCCCCTCGAGATCTCAAGGGCAAGTTGTGTTACCAGAGTGGCCTCGGGCACATGTCAGGTCACCAGAGCACATCTCTGTACCAGTCCCTGGGTCAGCAGGAGCCCTCAGTGCCATGAGTTCGGGGACTGCTGTGTCCTCGGGCAACTTGGTGTCCAAAAGCCACTAATGACCTTAATTCATTAAAACCACGGACAGGTTTCTGTTTGTCAGTTTATACTCTGTCACACCTGCAAAAAGGCCAATGTTTACCCTGAGAACTCATTTCTGACAGGGCTGATGCACTTATAGCAGGAGCAAAGACCGTATCACAGAACACTGGTGCAGTGGCACAGAGCTGTTTGGAGGGACATATCCTTCCCTTTCATGTGTGGCTTCCAGATGAACTGTGCTCTGGGTGAAGTGCAGAAAATGACAACATTCTTGCAAGCTGATTCTTGCCTAAAATCTGATGTTTCAATGTCCAGCCACCTAGCAGCAGGTGACGGCATCCAGATCTTGAGGAGATTCTCTGCCAGCTGCAGAAGTCGTGCACCAACTGCACCAAATCCATGGTGATTCATAGGAAGGTCAGAGCCACAATGGACATTCATGAAGCCTGTGATGCCATGTTCCACAGGGGAGAAATGCAGTCCTCCTTATCACTGCAGGCAAACCACTCAATCCATGCTTGGTTGTACTTGGAGTTTCTTACACATTGCTGTTTTAAATTTTATTTTGTGGCTTTATCTTCAGACATTTCAGATGTTCCTTTACTGCTTGCTATCCCCTGTAGGGAGTTTTAATAAACAATATGGACAAGTATTGCATCATCCTTTGACTGCAATTACAGTGTCAGTTTGAGTGGACTCTCAGTAAAAGTTTTCTGGACTACTAATCTGAAAATATTTAATTTGATTATATGGTCTTTTATGTCTTCCCTTATTAGAGGAAGTTTCTGTATTGCTAGCAGCTCAGTAGGACATAACTGCCTCCCAATCTCATCCCAATATAGATATTTCTGATGTTTCTATGTTACACTTAGCATAGAAGTTAGCATTGTACACAGACTCGGTTTTTCTTAGTCCTTGGACAGTTATAAAATGCTGGCTTACATCTCATTCTGTTGGCCAGTGGGACTTCACTGGTTTCTTTTTTTCTAACTTGCCACCTGAGGATTTTGGGTTGTATTTTATAGCTTGTACCTTTTGTCTGCTTTGTTTTTTCTACATTTTATCTTAACCAGAATATCTGCTCAGCTGTTATAAAGTTTTGTATGTTTGTGGAATGATGGCTTTTTTGGCATTCACTAGGATATCTTCAAAGAGTTCCTAGATTTTGTTAAAACTGCCACTTACAGTTTAATATCCTTTCATAATTAATTGCTTCAATAATCACATTAAAGAATTGCTTTCGCTGTAAGTGACTCTTTGTAATAGTTGTGAAATGAGAGTTCTGATAAGGCCCCTGTTCTTTTCTGTGGTGCAAATTTCTCTTGCCTGTCCATCACAGCTGACATTCAGGAAATGAATTGGTCATTTGTTCTGGATTGTGACAAAAAATGCTTCATGGTGGGAATCAGTGTCCTCTGTCCACCCTATCAACAGCATCTTTTATGTATGATGTGTGTTAGCCTGGGGAGGGGAAAAACTAATTGTAGTCAAAGGTCAATTGATATTTTTATGTCTGCCCTATTCAGAAGTTATAGCTGTTTCATAAATGTCTAGGAAGTTGCCTAAAGGTTGACTAGAAGGGTGACGTAGTTACTGAAAGCCTCAGAAGTTTTTTCTATTCAGTTGTAAAATAGACTTTGAAGCTTGAAAATAAACCTCAATAAGTATAACCACAGATATCTGTATATATTGAACATAGGGCTCTGATCATGAAATTACTTCTTAATCTGGTTAAGAGTTAGAACCACATCATGTCCTTACTATTCACATATTCAGTGAATGCTCAAGTACTGATTTCAGCTGGGTTCTTATACCCAATGCACACTATTACTGAAAGTTCTTCGGCACAGTTATCTATGTAAGTGGTTATAGGACAGGGACCATTTTTTTGCAATTTCTGATTTTAGGTAATTTGAATAAAACTTAAGCTGATGTTTTCAGAGATTCTTGGAGACAAACCACATAACTAAGGAACAAATTGAAGACGGCTTCTTGTCTTAGGTCCTCTCATCAACTTCATGTGTCATTATTATCCTGGGTAATTAAATTTTTATAGCATTAATTGTACAATTTAGAAATTATGTAGAAGAATATAAAAAAACATGTAGCAAAATCTCCTTTTCCCACTTGGGTAGGTAATAGTTTATTTTCAGCACAATGGGAGATCAATGGGTTTTTTGACAGAATTCCAAATTCATAACAGCTATATTTTCAGTAACTTTTAAAAGGCCTTACTTCAGCTGCAATTATCATCACTGGACTTCAAACCTCCTTTATCATCTAAAGTCTTTTCAGTATATCAAGGAATGGTAATGTATTTCTCATAAGCTGTGTTTTAGCTTGTCCAGCTTAACTGGAATCCTGATGGTAAAGTCACATATTCAGCATGAAATTTTATATAGACTTGATGAGATGTAGCAGTAAATGGAGCGATGTTTGTGTCCTAAAATGAAAGACAAGAAAAATTAAAAGCCTTATAGAACATCAAGATCCTTTGGAAGAGACAGTCAGAAAGTTAAAACTGAAGCACAAATTGGATCATAGTTTGACAGTGATCTCAGTAGCTGTTCTAATTACTGTTGTTGTGTTTCTCCCTCAGGATATTGTAAATATTTAAAATACCAATACAACGAAGTATGGTGCAAGCTTGTTTGATGCTTCCCACTAGATGTCACTGTATGGTCTGAATTGGAAGGCTTCTAAGGCACCACACAAGCCTTTTGCCTTCACTTCCACTCATCTGTATGAAATTCATGTCAGAATTAGGGAAATGCTCTTGTCCATGAAAGAGCAAAAACTCCTGGTGACCACTCGAGTGGCTGCAGAGGGAAGGCGGTACGTACCGTTCCACAGTAGGGCCCGGCGGGGGCATGGCTGGCATCTGGCCCATTGTAGAGGATCAGATAGTTGCTGCTGCAGTCCCCTGGGTCATCGATGCTGATGAAATCAAAGTTCACTGTGACGATTCGTCCCTGGGGCGCGGTAATGGCCCACTCGCAGTCGGTGTTGTTGTGGTAAGTCCCCGGGTAGCTGGGACTGGCAAATGAGCCAGTGGTGCCGTATAATGTTCCGCCGCATCCTGGAAGCAGACACTGTTAATTGGCCTGGAAGGCTTCGCTTCACAAGGTAATACATGATGGGGTACATTAGTGCACTATCAGTAATAGTGCTTGAAAAGCAGAGAGACTGAGCTGGGACAACTAATGTGGCTAAGAACACTAACAAGACATAAAACTGAGGCTCTAGCTTCAGGAGCCCAAGAATATGCAATGGGCATTAGACCACCCCTGAATATTAAAACCAACACCCCCCTCCCCCAAATTCTTTGAAACAGGAACTGAAGTTTTAAGTCTGTGATTTAGTCAGTTCTGTTACTAGCTACTCAACTGGAGATGAATTCACTGTGACTGTTCTTTGGCATGAAAAGTGCTGAATCCTCATGGGATAGAAAAATACAGAGAAGAACTTAGAGGAATTAGGCATATTAAGTAAATCAAAGTCCATTTATATAAAAATTCAATCTTCAACCGTGGGCAGAAGCAGATGACCTAGAAAAAATGCAAGTTTATAGAGGAAGAATGTGCAGGCCATGATCCAGTTTACCCTCACAATCTCCAAGAATTTTCAGCTTACAGCTCCCAGAGATGGCACCTTTCTATTTATAATGTTTATCAGATGAAATTGTGTGGGTAGCCTTTGAATCCATGTAAATTTGTAGCATGCTATGGGAAGGGGCTCCATAGTTTAACTGCATCCTGTATCAAGAATTGGTTTGTCTAGTTTGTTATGACCCTATGAGCTTCTGGCTTTATATGATGACTGCTAGTTCTTCTACGTGAAAAGTCAAAGAACAGTTGATGACTATTTATCATCCAATATCATTCATTTTTATAGACTTTCATAGTTTCTTAACCAGATTGAAAAGCCTCAGCATACCTTATACAGAAGCCACTTTTAATGTTGAGCCCTTTGTTATTGCTAATTTTTTATAAGAGGAAGAGACCAGAACTGTGCACGTTATTCAATTTGTGTGTAAACTATGGATTTATGCAGTGGATGTCTATTTCTTTTCTCTTCATTTCCCAACAATTTCTATAATTATGCCAGTCTATTTGACTCTTAGTAAACTTTTGTTTTCATGAAACTATTTTACCCCTAAGATCTTGTTGACTACTGAAAGTCAACTTAGTGCCTGTATTTTTGTAAGTAAAGTTAGGATTGTCTTTTTTTTGACCACATTCTTTATTGACACTTCACAACACTGAGCTTTCTCTGCCTTTCCATCACTGGGTCACTCAGTACTCTATGGTTAATCTGCAGTACTTCTCATCTGGCCATGAGCTTTCTTACCTCCAGTAACTCAGGTCATGAAGGAACTATTACCCCACTGTTCACTGCCACTTCATAGGCCACTAATGAATGTATCCATGATATAGTCACTACACAGCTTTATAGGTAGTTTATTTTCTTGGGGAAGCTTCTTTTCCTCTTCAGGCTTAGCCATGCCTGGATAACACAAGTGGACTACTGGAGCAAGCTGAGTCACCACCAGCACCACCACTCTGTGGATCCCAAGGTAGCTGTTCCTGATATTTCCCAGCCTCTCACTGAAAGAAGATCTCCATCTTAAGTGGATTACATCACCTGAGGTTTCTAAGATCAACATTAAGGGAGGGAATTACTTCCATCTCATAAAATGAATCTTGCCCCAGTGGCCCTGAGGAGCAACGACCTCTCTCTGGTGACTGAATAGGGTGGACTGTGGGCTCTAGGGAGTCTAAAGTGGTAATGAAGAAGGATCCAAAAAGAGCTGAATTCCACATTGCTGCATTTTCCTTCTATGTCACATTATTTTGTAGCTACAGCCTTACCACTTGATGATGAAGTCCAAGTAATTTCATATCCATCATGAGCCATTGAAAAATCACTCTTGAAACGAAGGTAGACAACATGGTTTTGGGGGAAGATGGGACTGGGCACAGTGTTTCCACAGAATCTGCCAAGTAGTGGTGATTGCACATCACTCCCATTTCTGACCTTCAGGGAACACAAAAAATGCTGTCAACTTTAAATTCCTATGTAGTTATACACCAGCACAATTATTCATGGATACAAACACAGCACAAACTAGGTAGCAATTTGCATGCATAGCTGTCATTGTAATACTGCTATATTTCCTACCACATATTCTTGTGTAGAAGGAAAAAGAGGCCATTAACTGGTCTGAGTTTTATAAGTGATTTAACCGGTCTGAGTTTTATAAGTAATTGCATAGAACAAGTATCAACAGAAACAGGCAGCTAAATGTTATAGTGTATATATCTCCTGACTGAAAAAAATTATTTGACTAGTAGCTAAGATGTTCTTATGCAATTCAAGCCCGTGTTTTGCTTTTATAAGAAATATTAATATTCCAGATGAAAAGATTAATTCTTTATTCTGCAGACTGCTCTTTTCCCCAGTCACATTAAGACCCAGATCATATTACATAGCTCGGATTTAATCTGATTTTTTTTTCTGCACTCCAATAATGCTGGTGCTTAGATCCATTTCTTGAGACAGTAAAGAGGATATGAAAGTAGAACTAAATAATGATTCTGCCACAGACATCTGATTTTTTTCACCTGACCACAGAACAGGGAAACCTGCATGAATGAGGATTGTGTAGGAGGAAGATGCACTTTTCAATGACACAAAGTACATTTGCAAGTATTTTACAATTGTCACTAGAATTTGTTGGTTTCTGTTTTGGGGTTTTTTAATTGCTTTTTTTACGGAAAAAAATCTTTCTTGAGAAAAATTTCAAGCAGATGGAATCTACTGCTGTAACAAAACCACTCAGATTTATGGCTTTCTGTTCATTCATGGATGTTAGTATCAAACATAGACTATTCCAGATGACTCTGTTAACTGGGTAACCTCAGCAAGAGCTAGGTAAGGATAAGTTAGCTGATAATGAAACTATTTATTCACTGGGTTTGGACTTATTGTATTGTTTAGCCTCTTGCTATATCATCTAAGTACGTTTCACCATAAAACTCTGGCAGTAATTAGTCCCTAATTCAATCAGTTCAACTCAGACTTGATCCAAACTAGATCTAAACATACTAACATCCTTTGAATTTAGCAGATTTTTGTATAGGCTCACAAAATAAGTACACTTGCATGATACCTCTAGGAAATCATGTGAACAGTGGATGCTGTCTTCCAGACTGAAAGCGTGGAAAAAGAGAGATATTGTGTGATTTTGGGGAGCTCGAAGAATGATAGAACAATCCATATTATTGGGGTGTTGACCAGGCCATCCAGGGCTCTTCAGGTAACCAAATGTCTGGTTATACTCTCTGCTGCAACCTTGAGAGAGAAAACCAGAAACATGTAAGGATTTCAGATCTCTGTATTGCATTTCAGTGTATGAAATAAACAAAGATAATAGAAGATAGATTTTTTTGGGATATTTCTTCAAGCTTACCTGTAGCTTGATAGGAAAATCTGACTCCATTGTTAATCATATATTCATCTGACTTGAAAGTCACAATGGCAGTGCGATCATAAGAATAAAACTCAGGGACTGGAAAAGTTTCTGTGCCACAGAATCTATGGACTGACCCTTGGCTCTGCTGGAATTTAATACATCACAAGTTACT
The DNA here is from genome assembly GCF_048771995.1 of Taeniopygia guttata. NCBI lineage: Eukaryota > Metazoa > Chordata > Aves > Passeriformes > Estrildidae > Taeniopygia > Taeniopygia guttata. The sequence goes on along the minus strand of NC_133026.1, from coordinate 20,901,322 downwards.
TAATGATATAATTCAGTTCTATATATACAGAACTTAAGGTAAATAAATCTCTCAACACTTTCTATACCAATTATGAAATTGTATTTTAAAGTTCTAGTGGAAATCACTTAATAATATCTCAACATTTAATGTTGAATTATTATTAGGAGAAAATAGAATATAAGAGGTATTCTCATTCCAAAATGAGAAATTATGAAAGAAGGTTTAGAATATGAGGGACATAAATATTGGGGTTTTTTTCTGGTGTTTTTTAACACTCTTCCTGGTATGAGTATTCATTTTTATTATGATTCTTGGATAGGAGGAAACACAATGAAAACTTGCTGTGGGACTGTTTTTTCTGCATGTTAGGTTTGGCAGCACTGATACTTGGTTCAGCTGTGAAAAACACTTGCCCAGGTCTAACTCCATGTGTGCATAGAGTGCTTCTGAGAGGTCTGTGTACAGTTACCCCATGTCAGCTGGGGCACACTCAGTAGTACTTTGGATGTGCCCTGCACAGAGGATCATCAATTAATGTATTTCCAAGTAGTAGGTTTCTTCTCTCTTTCCAAAGAGTGAAGGGAGCTGAATGGGAATGGGGAACAGTATCCCTTGTGAATTTCTTACTGTTGGTGAATCCTGGAGCTCCAGGTAGTTCTGAGAGCAGTCCTGGCTGGAATGGAGGTGGAAGGTCTCTATCACCACCCTGACTTGCTGTTGCGGAGGGGCGTCAATGACCCAAGAGCAGAGAGTAAATGGTGGATATTCATTTGGAAAATTAGGAGATGTTGCAGTCAGGGATGTAGAAGTTGCATTATAGATTCCTCCACACAGGCCTGTGTAAAAAATGCATCATAGAGTGAAAACTGGGTAAAACTATTTTTTGAACAAAACTCAAATGGAGTTGAGTTTTGGACAGTATACTTTTGTATTTGCCTTTGAGTCTCTAGAAGGAAAACAGAAAGCAAAATATATGCTAGTGGAGTCAATATATGTCATCAAACTCAAAGAAATGTTTGTTTCCTATTTGTAAACAATCTGTGAGCATTTCTGTTTTGTACTCTCAGACTGACAGCCTCCTCCCAACCAGATAAGACCAAAGGGAATTGTACTGGGGCCAAGTTGCTTTTAGCTTGCCTAAAGATGCTGTGCTACTGTCTTTGCCCCTTCTTGAGACTTATGTCTAGAACAAATTTTGAGATAGTATTTAAATATGAATTTCCATAAAAGAATTATAACAATATATATGCATACATATATATGTATACTTACGATCTACTGTGGTGTAGGTGACATTGAAACCCATTCTTTCCACATAATTGTCTGTGACAAATTTCACTGTCAAGAAATTACGGGTAGAAAGAAAAGGAGCTGGCACTCTAGATCCACAGAATGTGCCAACTAAATTGGCATTTTCATTTTCTCCATCATAAAGCTGAATGAAGCAAAATATATATACCATTATTAGTTTAGGCACAACAAACAAATAAAGAAATAAAATTCTCTGACCCCTCCTTACATTACGATTTCATTTACTTAGACGTGCAGTGTGTTCTCTTGTGCTTTAACAGGATGTTCTTGATTACCATAATTATTCACTGCCATATTAACTAATTCTGTTAGGGTAAATCTCATTATGGAACATTCTGCTCCTGTCTCAGCAAATCTATCAAAAAAATTACTACATTTTAATATGGAATTCTCATTTCTTTATTATATGTAATCTAGAAATACTTTTCAGTGAGAAGATTGATTTTATTAATCAAAATGTAGACTGAATTCCTTGTTTCATTAAGTATCTCCAATGTTTAACAGGATTTATAACATTCCTTGGTGGAGTTTGTTTAGCAGCATTCTGCTATCTGATGCCTTGTATGCTCATCTCCAAGAAAATAGATTCTACAGGTGAGTACTGAGCACCAAGACTTTTGATTAAAAAAAATATGAAAAATTATATTAATTCTAGTCCTTTCAAGCAATTGTGCATGTATATGCATAATTTCCCTCTGCCTATATCACTCCTGTCCAGAAGTCATCAAAAATAATTCACCCTTCATCACTGCATTTTCTTCAATTTTTAATTCTTGATTGCTCTTTAGCTGGTTCTGCTCAACTTCAACTGATACTCTGAAGTTTTACTTTACACGTGTTTAAGTTTTGTTTTGTTTCTATTCTGTGAAATAAATACTCGTTAAATGAGCACTCTATAGACCAGAAGTATGTGTAATGTTAAAACTCTTACTGGTTTCCAGAGAGGCAGAATGACATCTGGTGTAGTAATCTGACCCAATGAAAAAATTTGATTATATTGAGGAATTCAATTTATTCTTAAGATCATTTTCTATTAATTATGTTAGCCCCATGGAGAAGATAATGGATTGTATCTCACTGGTTTTTCTTGTTAACATACTGAGCTGTCTTACTTTGACATAATCATATCGGCAAATCCAAGCAGATTGTGCTTCAAGCTGAAATGAAGTGAAGGTGAGGTTGATCCGTTTGTTTACAGGTGCGCTTATGATCCATACACAGTCCAGATTTTTCTCATATCTTCTGGTCACATTGGAGATTGGAGGGCCAAAGGTAGAAGCTGAACTTGACAGGTAACCACCACAGCCATTCTGAGGTCCTGTTGAAGAAGCAGAAGCTTTTTAACAGCAATTCCTGGCATTTATTTCATCTTCAATTCTTTAACATTAAGCTAAGAGCTTTTTATCGATGCTACAGTATTTTACCATCCTGTCTTGCAAAGACTATCTGAATGATTAAAAGATTTTGAACACAGAGACATGAATCACAATTAGATTTCATAAAGTGAAAGGCTCATGTCTTTTGTTGAATATAAAACCAGTATTTACTTTGAAAATATATCAATGGAAGTTTTTTAAAGGGACTGTAAGAAGACAGAGGGCAGCAATGAAACAGAAAAGCGTTGCTCTGAAGGCCTTTGAACCGGGATCCTTGCTGGCCGCTGAGAATATTTAGTCAGTAGGGGGCACTGAGCTGCTGGCTTTGAAAATGGGATCTAAAACCAAATTGCTTATTTTGGCAATGCAGCCGCATCCTTAAGGGATTAAATTTGGCAGCCTGACACCCCTATTCACAAATCTAGCTAAAAGGGACTTCTGGAAGTGTTTTGCTTGCTGGGAACTTACAGCCCCTCTGAAATGCAGGCTGCTTTTCATTTGGTTCCCACAGACAGGGCTAAGTCCTTGACTTATTTACTGTGAAATTTTGAACTCAATAAAGTCAGTCACATTGAAAGAAATTACCTTTGGGGAAAAGCAGTTATTTATCACATTGAATTCCAAACAAGCAAAAATCACAGATTATCTGGCAGGTTGTTTGTTTGTTTGTTTGTTTGGCTTTGTTTTCTTTTTCTTTTTTTTTTTAATAGTTTGATTTCCAGAGGTTGGACTGGGCTGGTAAATGTGATCGACAATTCATTTATTTCCTGCCCCAGTCTCTATGAGGTCTCCTGGCCTTAGTTAACTTAGTTAACTCTGGAATTTAAATTAATATTGTTTTACTTTTGCTTTGAGTTCGGAGGAAAGGGTTTTTGTAAACTGCACAGAGCAGAGGAGTAACTGCAAGCCTGTTGTCTCCTGCTGCAAATCCATTTATGAGCATTCAATAACAAATTAAACTACAGCTGTGGCTGAGCAACACAAGCAGAGCTTCAGAACTTATCTGTGTGTGTAAAAAATACGCCTGTCTGGAACATTCAGTGACTTCACCTTGGCATGCTGATACATTTCTAGACAGATAAAACTGTGCCTTACTTGAGCTACAGTATTACAAAAGATCATACTGGTGAGAAATCAGCATCCAAGCATCAGGATTGCATCAGTAACCCGGGGCTTGCAAGACTGTAGTGGTTAAAGCAGAGTGACTAAGGCTGAAAGTTGTCCTGCTCTACCAACCAAAGCCAGAAAAACCCCACCCTGTAAAGCAGTTCAGTTAAAATCAAAATCCACATAACATCAGGTTTCAGGTTTTTCTATAGTTAAAAATGAACAGAAGAAGCTTATTACAAAGTGGAAAAGCCAGAAATTAATAGAGTATAGTCCAGTTTTGTGGGCATTTAATGAAGTCAGAAACTTGGAAAAGTGTTAGCATTCATTCCAGTGCCACTGCAGAAGGCGAGAACAACAGCAGGGGAAATGTGAGCAATAAATCACATTCTCACAAATAGTCTAGGAAGGAGGAAAATGTCAGCCAGGAGGGTGCCTGGGCCCTAAGAGTGCAGTTGCCCTATATCTTTCTCTGTTCTCTGCTTGATTTATTCTGTTTCTCTGAAACAATGTTATTGGGACTGTCCCCTGCAAACATTTAAACATAACATTAAGCATATAAACGTCAGTCCAAGATCATAGTCTGACCATCCAGGCCTGCAATATTGAGTCTGGACTGAATATATGGGTCAGACACTAACAAAGCTCCCCTTCCCTTTTTCAAGGGTAAAATTGCAGAGATGCCAGTCAGACCATGGCAACATGAGTCAGGGAATTGCCACAGACCCACGCAACAAGAAGGCTCTCAGTGCTGCAGGACCATCCTTTTTTTGAATATTAAATGTCTGTACTTTTTCAGTAGTGACATTCACTGCTAACTCTGCAGCTATAAAGACAGCTCTTATACAAAGAGAAGAAATACACATGTGAGTAAGCTCTGGGTGTACAGCATATGAAAAGGACCTGACAGAGAGAGAAGAAGGCCAAATTCTCCTTATCAGAAAATTAATTCCAACTAGTATAGTATAACCAGCAATATCATCTAAGGGGAGATAAATAATTGAAAATATGATTTATAGGTAATAAAGATGAGGTTTCAAAATCCCTGGCCTGCTCAGCTAGGATAGAGTCAGATGCTTACAGGACAGTACATTATTAAACTGGAGCCAAACTAGAGGATGACCAGATATCAACTAGCCCTACATTAAGGAGTCCTTGTTGAAAAATCCATATATCTTGGTGCTTTTCAGTGCTGATCAATGTTACATCTGATTGCAGGTACTAGAAGTTACACAAGAGTGAAGCTGTGTAGATGAGGGGAACACCCACAAGTAAATGAAGAACCAACTGCTTAACAAGAGGGAACTAAGAGAAACGCTACCTCACTGTGTTTTAGTCAGGACACAAAAAAAAAGCTGCTTTAAAAATCAGCACCACTTCTGAACAGAAGGCCAAAGAGTAGCCATCTAGGTTGCAGGTGATTTTTAAAGGAAAGATGTTCATCACTGGCTAACACAGCCAGAAACAAATGTAGCTAAAATCCAAGCAAAATCTGGGACTGAGAAGTCTGTTAATTTATACAATTAACTCCTAGATATTAGAAGCTAAACTTGATTAAGATAATGAGTAATGTACATTATAGAACAATTTATGTGTCATCAGATGGACCAACTACATGGCTGACTGTCCTGTTTCAGTCTTTGCTTTCTTATTTGAAATAAAAATCATAATGTCATCATAAATCAGATGGCAATCTTGTTCTCATAAACAGCTTGCCAGAGAACACAAATTACCAGAACTAGGACACACACTGTCATCCCTAATTGCTTTTGGTGGGAAGCATTAGTGAAACTAAAAGGCTCCAGTATCATTCATAAAAGAAGGAATTGAAGGTTCCCCATGGCAAATAAAAATCATTAAAGCAGAGACCAAACACATGTTTCTCTGTTAGGAGTTATACCCTCTAGATATGGAATGAAGATAAATCTTTGAAGCTTCCTGCCTTTGAAGTACAGCCAGGGGAAAGGTTCATTTATACAGGTATGGGTGCAATGAAAGGCTAACCTACTGAATAGTTTGCAATCTATCAGAGTCAACTACACCACAGATATTTCAAAAGACTACAAAGTGATTTGGTGTCTTACCCTTCTTTTACAAATGAGCACCCTAAACAATGACTAGAAGGCTGCAAAGTTAAAGAAATTGTCTAGTTCTGCTTGAGAGTAATGAAAATTCCTTCCAAGACTTCTGACTCGCTTTTGTTTTCATTTAGAAGCATCCCTGGGAACTCTAGACTTCTCTCTGGTATGAACTAAAGATGAGTATAAGCAAAGATTAATTCAGTTAAGACTAATTCTTCTTTCTTGATAGGTCTTCCTTCCAGTGCATGGGAGTGGCCAGACTTAGTGTGGCTGTAACAATTACCTCATACCTTGTCTGGATCATGGCTTCAAACAGTAAGGCTCAGGAGGACAGGGCTGGAGTGAGGAATTGTACTCTTCTGCTTTGTCTCATGGCTGATACGGAAGGTTGGTGAACCTTCTCAAGATGGGCTGTTCCCATGTTTGGCAATCAGTGCACCAACATTGTGATTTTGTGCAGCTGCAGGCCCTGTCCACAGAGCCTGCAACGTTTCAGGAAACCCCTGAAAGCACAGGGCCCTTTAGAGTCTTTGTCTAGCCTTTATGCAGAAAAGCTTTTTGACTGGTTTTATGGCCTGGCAATGGTACTAGCAGTGACATTTAGGACTGTAAAGCCCCAGTATCCTGCTTTAGCCAGATTTCACAAATGCAGTTAGATGAAAGTTGTATCCTTAAGGTTCTTTGGACTGATACAAAATATAACAGTTCAGATGTGCTCTGTGCCAAGCCTGCAAAACTCTGATCTATGTACTGTCCTATCCATCTCCTTGATGCTTGTCTGGGAGACCAGAGGCTGACATGCAGTCTTGCCTAATTCCAGTACTTACTAATTAGTGTTCATATTTGGCACCATAGCTACTTAAGCCTTTGCAGATCTCTCCTGTGAATGAGAAATGTCTCCTCAACTCTTTTTTGTATGCACTAGAGGACAGATTTTCAGTTGAAGAAGTCATTGACTTCAATCAAGCTAAGACAATTCATGCCAGCAAACTTCACCCACAGTTTTATGAAGTGCCATTAATCTGAATATCCCACCAGCTTTCAACCATTTAGTTACTACAAATATATGTAATTATGTGTCTGAAAATAAGTTTTCCTCTCAAGTTTTCAGATCAGACAAAAATTTCTTATTTTAATGTCTGCTTTTCTTCTTATCTCTCCAATTTGAACATGCAAGCCCTTTCTATTTATTTTGCTTTGGAAGAACAAATCCTTCACTGAAGATAGTCAAGCACTGTTTGGATGTAATCCTATGCAATGTGCACTGGGATGACCCTGCTTGAGCAGGGAGGTTGAAGCAGATGACCACTGTGGTCCCTTCCAACCTCACCCATTCTGTGACCCTGTGATTAATTAACTGGCATTTCTGAGAGATTTGTAGACTATCCCTTAGCTCAACAGTTGTATTCTTTTCAAAGACACCAAAGAGATGTATTTCAACACCAAAGATGCTTTCTAAATTTAGTGAGATTTCAAGCTGATGGATATTTGAGACTCAAAATAGAAACAGTCTGGGAATTGTGACTTATGATCATATATTCTGATCTTGTTACAGAGGTTCTTATTTTCCTAGACTATAATAAGATCAAGAAAAGATATGATTAGCCACAATTTATTCACTTATTTTAATACATAAAACTAACCATAAATTATCCATGACAGTCAAATGAAACATGTGATATTAATGGGTAATATAATTGGCAAAAAATTGAATGAACTGACAGCCCAAAGAAATTTCTGCCAGAGGACTTGTGATGTTCAGACAATTTACTTCTCAACTAGACCCTCTGCAGCACCAGGTTCTGAGTTCAGGTTGGATACTTTGAGATACACCCCTGGGAACCAGTACTAATGGCATGAGAAAACACAACAACATTCACATGCCACAGTCAAGGACACATTCTTCTAAGATTTTTTCTTGGTGCAGGAAGAAATATTTGCAGGATTCAGCTGTGCTGAATGTTATGTGCTTTCCACATAACAGGCCAGAACTGCTGTTATCAGTGCAGGTGCCTAGTGCCACCCACAGCAGGTACCAACATTAATTACATAAATCAGTGCAATGAACTATTTCTGGTGGTATGAGAATTTAAATATGACTCACAAAAGGACAACTACTCCTGGCCTATTCAACAGGATATCCAAACCAATATTTTACACCTTATATAGCTCATTCAGAATTGTGGGGGCTTTTTCAGCAATTCTGAACAACCCAAAAAGATTCTGCAGCAACTATGCATGCTAAACACTGCTGAAAAAGTGCGCCTAGAAACCAAACAAAGAGCTATAGTTTCAATTTACAGGAGAGAACATGAACTACAATGAAATGAGGCAATTTTTTTGTTGTTGTTGATACAATAAAATAGCATTAAAATGTTGTGAAAATTCTACTGGATCAATTTTTTAAAAACTAGACTTTAATTTCATTAGGGGAGAGCATGACAGTAAACCTCTTAGTGACAGGCTTTTAGTGTATTCAATTCCATACAGGAAATAAGTAATTCAATACACTGCAAATAGAATAAGAGAAGGCAGATACCTCTGGGTGATTTATCAGGTAAATTACAGATCATCTTATCAAGAAGAAAAACATGTAGATTAGAATCAATTTCTATTACATGCAAACTAGATTATTTATGCCAATTACCTATGAATGCACTTTTGTGGTATATCAGGGAAGATTAATTTTTTCCAGCTATTTTTCTTCTAAACTCTACTTGCTTATGATTATTTTTCTCATGTAAAATGATTAATATTCATTCAATAGAAATGATGATTTGTATAAAAAGAATTGAGAGATCCTAGAGCGAGAAATTGAGCAAACTGAGGACAATGTAGAGGACAGGGTGTTTCAGGAATTAACATTCCAACAGCCTAATTGTTGCCAAAGGTTTAGGAGACATTTCTCCTGCCCTAGAGCCAGCAACACTAGTTTTCTCATTGTGGCTGCCCTATTCTTCTTGCCTGTCTATATTCATTGGGTTTCCTTCATCTTGTGTTTAAATCATAATCTTTTTGTGACATTAGATTGTTGCTTTATTCTGCCTGTGCAGTGCCTTGTGCAGTGGAATTGTGGCTTATGAGCTCATAAGCCCTAAAATGATGAAAACAAGGGACCACAATGATATTAATCCAGTACACAATGCTCATCTTTCACAACACATAAACTTGGATTTCTCCTGCATGCTCACAAAAGATAGTATACAAAAGGGAGGGGAAAAAGCTGGTCACAGCTTGAAGTCAAGCAGAATTTAGGGCAGTAGAGAAAAAGCAGACAATCTTCCTCCCCTCCTCCACCCCACCTTCTCCACTGTCTCAACTGTTGCAGTCCTACCTGTATTATGTGAATAAAGCTCAGGAAGAGCCTTCTGACTCAACCCACTTATCTAACCACGTGCAACACTTTTCTTCTTGTACATTCATGTGAATTCCTTAGAAAGCCTCAGGGAGCAGACCTGCATTTCAGAAGACCCCTCGATCCTACTCTGATGGTTTAGAGGCATTTTTCATTACTGGCCCAATGGAGCTATGTACATTAGCAGAGAGTTTCAAGGAGAAATTACTTCCTGTTAATAAGATCACAGCTGCATCTCCCAGCAGGGATTTCTGACTCTTTTACAGGAAAAAACCCCAAATCTTTATGTCTTCTTAGCTTTTCTATCAAATGCCTCAGGGGATCACAAATTCAGGTGAGAGGGTCATCCTATTACTGAATAGGAATAGGCAGAATCTCCATTTGTCACCAAAGTGCTATTTGTGCTATTACAGCAGGGATGGCAGAGGTATGTGCAGGCTCTGTCCCTGCCAGCCGGAGTCACTTAGAAAACTCAGATCTTCCCTTAGAGCTTAAGAGATAATCAGGAGATCTTTAGCCAAGTCACAAGCTCAGTACATGCCGATCTCATTCTTTGGGGAGAGATCTTAGTTTCCTTCCTTTACAGAGACATCTCATGTAACCAAATGCCTTAAGATGATATTGATTTCTATCTTCTCATCCTTTTATTGATTGTCTAGAGGAGCACATGCTCACTGTGGAAAAGAGTTATAATTCTCATTTTACAGACTGAAAAGAAAGGCAGAAAAAAGGTCAGTGGTAACTAAGGCAAGAGAAGTCTGTCTTTCCACAAATCTAACACTTAGAGCAGGCTGGTATCTTCCAGTCAGCCTGGCTCTCCAGCTTTGCCTGAGAGTATGTCCAAGTGATTCCAAATATGAGGCTGATAAGTACCCAAACTTAGCAGCAGAAATACTGAAAAGATAAACCCTCTGAACCACATCACAAGGGTCGTATGTTCCCCTGCCGCAAGCACACCATCTCACAGAGTTATGACAACGAAAGCTGCCTGTGAATTGTGCACTTTTTATTACACAGTGTATGGATTAGCACAGGGAAAGAAAAGATATTTGAGAAGATGAAGTTTTTTCTAAATGGCCAAATTAACACTATTTCAGACTTTCTTTTTGTGTTCTTTTTCTGTCTAGTGGGGGGACCTTGAATATTCTGTTGGAGGCAGGATCAGTGATAGAAACTAATTGTTTTAATAAAATCAGGGAAGGTTTTCTACAGAAATTTCAGGGTTTAACTCTTTGAGTGCCTGGATAATCCTAGTTTTAGGCAGTATTCCTTAAAGAGCCTGATATGGAAAGAAACTGGAAGAGCTTGTGGGGAAAGGAAATAGCTTAGTTTACTACAAACAGAAACAGTATGTTGTTTCTTCCCAATACATAATCAGGGTCACTCACAACATGAAACAGGGAGCGATAATTACATTATCCAGTTGTGTTTCCCTAGAGCAACTAGAGAATAATGTGCTTGTTGTCATCCAACAGAGGATGAGGTTTCTTGTTTCTCTACAGATACTATCTTCCTTATTCAAGAGATTTGTAATTATGAATTGTCATCTGATTGCATTTTTACTCTTACAAAACCACATGGGTTTTATCTTTTAACAGACATGAGGGAGCTTCTCTAAAGCACCATGTAGAATAACAGGCTCTTAGATCTTCATGGTTTTATTCTTTTTTATTTGAACCATAATCTCAGACCTCATAGTACAAAGATGTGTCACAGATTTTCCTGGCTCTGTTTTTTAGGCAAGCCAAGCTGGAAACATTTATAGGATGTGACTCATGTTTTCCTCTTGTAATGTGCTTTTCTCCTTTTTGGCTATTCTTTGTTATCATGGGACTGCCAAGATCCTTGCTAATGGCTATGTGGTTTAGTCCCTGTAGCTTGCTTCCCACAATGAAGAGAGAAGACCTACCATTAAGCATCTCACCACCACAGGCTCTTTGTCACACACCCCTTGCCGCCTCCTGGGCATCTTTTATAACTTGCAACTCATAGCTTCTGGGTAACACATGCAACATCTTAACCTTGTTTTCCTTGGAAGCCTCCAGAAATGTCCCTCTAAAACATCTAAGAGATGTCAAAGATTGTTCATAAAAGGCTTCTCCTCACTCTAGGAAATTATCAGGCATGGTATTGACTTGAAGAGCTTGGCTTGTGTTCTGTCGTGTGCTTAAGGAGAAGATCTGACAAGTTGCACAAATAAATCTAAAGTCAATGGCTAAAAAAATTGATTAAATGCCAACAGGAATAGGAAGAGCTTGGGGAGTTCCTGATGATCTCACCCTGGAAATACTAACCCAGGCTGCAGGGAATCTATAACAACTGATACTTCAGCGTTTAAAGACAGCAACATGTGAAACAAAATTAAGTTACCTGGAATACTGTTCACAAGACTTAAAGACCATTCACAATGTCTTAAACATTCTTGTAGCAATTACTTTGAGTAAGCTAAGTAATAGTTAATAATAGTAATAACTATGAGGTTCTGTGGGAATATTTTTCTTGGCAAAGCCTGTAGAAACAGTTATTTTCCTTATCTGTAAGTACTTTCTCAGACTATCAAATGAGAAAGTCACTGGCTAGGGATAGGGAGGGGATGCAATGACTCAGCAGAAGACTATGTTTGTTCTGCCACAAAGGCCTTTCATTCTGATCTGTCTGAGCGCCAGCTTTGCAAACCAGACAATTACTTCTTTCTAGACCACAAAAGAGTTGGAGTTAATTATACAGGAAAGTAGTAGAGATGACATGAAATCAATTTGCATGTAATAATAATAATTTGTTGCTTACCATCCCTAAACATTTTAGATAAGGAGATAAAAATCTCCTTTTACACCTTGATCTTTAAAGTAGAGTACTGAATTGAAACATTTTTTAAATTAATTATCAAACTCTGTCCCTTATTCTTGCATCCATCTAAACAAAAGGTGTCCAGTGCCTTTTTACTGGGATCTCACTGTGATCCCATTTATTTTATGGCCAGCTAATCAGAATGATTCCACAAATCAGTAGAAATCAGCACAGTGGTGTCTGGTGTGGAACCACAATCTTAGCTGACCTCAACACTTCAGTTCTTTAGAAAGTGCGAGGGAAACTGAAAGTAAATGGAAAGTGAGCATAGATTGGAAGGAGGCATCTTTAGAACACCACCAACCTTTGACTACAGAAGAATAAAATTCTAAGGCGTTGCTGTATTTCTGCCAAAAGAGAGGTCTTTTGGTGCTGCTAGGCCTTCAGTCACCCAAGAAACACCTTTACCTTCAGAGAGGCAGGGAAAGGGTAGCAAAGAAGGAAGGGGATCAGTTCAGAACCAGACTGGAATGCAGGGATCCCATAAGCCTAGTATTTAGCTTAGTTCACTCAATTTTCACAAAATCAGAAACATTCTTCTGCTTCACTCACCCCTAGAGAGGGAGGTCACAACTGCTCCTCACCAAAAATCACTTACCAGCAGATTAGGAGTCTGATAATACACATACCTAAGGCCTCTCTGAAGGATGCTTTCCATCCCCTGTCTGCTCCATAGAAGTCAGTGCTAAACACCAGGAACAAGTTATTACTGGAGCTCTTAATATTTGGAGGCAATTCTGAGCCACAGAACTTCCCAAGGAGAGGAGCATGAGTATCTGAGCCATCATACACGGCCACATAATCTTTGTAGCAGGAGGGAGATAGTTCAAGCTGGAAGCTGTTGAATCTGTAAAATACAGTTGGAGCCTTAGGTATCACACTTTCAGTTCTTTTCCTGTGTTACGTGTGTTTTAGTGCTTGAGGAAAGATCCAAGTACTAGCAGTAGCCAAAGCCATATACAGGCCAAACAAGTCTCCAGGAATAAACCAAGCAATTATTAAATGCATGGCAAAACTCTTCAGCCAACAAGCCTCAAAGAAATTTGGTCCCTCACCCACTGGGCCTCCTGCAAGGCAAGCTGTCAGCACACCTCAGCTTTCTGTGAAGCAGGAGGTCTGTGCAAACACACCCTCTCTCACTTCTGCAATTGCTCAGGCTGCAATTTCCTTGGGCACGTGAGTGGCCTATAAAATGCAGGCACAGAGTGCAGGCCAGTGAGTCTTCCTCTTAGCTGGGAAATGTTCTAATTCACAATCACATGATAGAAGAATGGATCAGTTTTTAATTTGTCAGTGGCAAGATTTTGTGGCAATAATCTCCTCTCTAAGGCAAGACAGAAATACACTCAGAAAGACACTATTTTTGGGTGGGTGTTATTACTTTGGCTGTAAAATTATTACTGTCCTTCTAGAAGTGTTATTCTTTGTCTTCTGCCTTTGAGAAGTATAAACTTCTCAAAGGCAGACAGAATTTAACTAAAAAGCATGACCTGCATTTTTACAATTTCTTAGTATTGTCTGTAACCAAAGTGGGAACTTAAAATTGTGATTTTTTGTTTACCTAACAAGTTAAAAAGAAAGATGGAAGGGAACCTGAGGCTGATAAAAGTGACTTCAGGAACCATCTCTTATTTTAGTTTGGCTTTGACCTTGGAAAAGGAGAGTCACAGAAAGTATTGTCAATAATTGCTGCTTTAATTGGAATCAGAGACATCCCTGTTCTCTTAATGACAAACTGAACTTGGATTACGTACTTCAGGGCCACTGCTTTGCCATTTCCAACTGTGATGTGGTATGAGCAGTTCATGTTGTTGTGATAATCAAGACGTGAATGGCCTGGACTGCTGATAACACCATTAGAGCCACTGAAAATGCCACCACAAGCTGTAGAGGAAACAGAAAAAAGAGTGATTAGTTTCTGAATACTAGTTTGGCCCTAATTCTCATATTTCTTTCAGGAGTTTTCATGCAAGGAAAGAAAAACCCTTGATAAATTTGGAGCAGTGTTCATTGTCATGCCTAGAACTGTTAAATGTGAGGTGTCTGTCAGGCTGTGCTCTGCAGTGGAAGAATAATCAGCATTGCAGTAACAGGTTGCTACTAATCCATACCAAATGGCACTGGCACTGTCAGGAAAAGACTGACACTGATTTCAAATGTCCTGCAGCAGGTCCAGGGAGCAGCAGGGTGGGATGGGTGCCTCATGCAGCAGCATGAGTGAGAGTATCTCTGCACTCATTCTAGCTTGCCAAAGGAAACCTGGCTGATATGTGGCCAAAGACATTCCTTCATCCAGATCCTGGCCCCATGGAAACCTCTAATTAGCCACAGCTGCACTCATAGCCCTATCTCTGATATTTCTGGAATAAATATATGCAGAGCCTCATCATCTGTCAACACCCTGTCAGAGCATGAGCATTGCTGTGGTGTTTGCTCTGCACAGAAATGCATAGAGGAGTCTCCAGGTATCACTAATCCTGTTCCCCACTTCACCCTGGGCTGGAACTCACCAGCACTGTAGGGTAGCTGAGCTGGAGGATGGAATACTTGCTTTCCAGTTGGAAAGCAAGTTAAACTCTGAAACTCTAAACTCAAGGCACTGCTTGGCTTTTCAGGGTTTCTCACCATGGATGCAAATGAGGCCAGGATGTGGCTAATGTTTATTTCCAGCTTCAGTGCTTCAGGGAACAAAACCTCTAATCTCCATTGTTAGCTTCAGCCTTCATTTTATAATCTTAAATTTAGGAGGAAAAAAAATTTTCCCCAAGTCTCCCTGCATCCTGTTGATAAGCTCAGAGCCACACACAGTTTTTCATGTCTTAAAGAAGATGCCATTGCCCAGGCCACCGCCTGAACAAAGACAGTCCCATACAGGGTGCTGTTGATGCAGAGCCCCTGAAGACTCAGGTTGGCAGCCTGGAGAACTGGCAGATAAAGGATGGGAGTTTGGAAGATAAAGAATCAGCATTATTCTACACTAGGAGGGGGGAGCCTTTTTCATTTTTTTGCAGCAAACAATGCAACTACAGGGAAGAGGAATGTTAATTGGCAGAATCTGTTTTGTATATAACAACAAGCTAATAAAGCTCCAGTTATCCTTCTGAAATGTCAGAAGTCACAAGTCAGATAGCAGCAACTGACTTGAGTGAGTTATGAAGGTCTTTTCCATGAGTAACTGCACATTGCCATTTCTCAGTGCCAGTCCCTCTTTCTTATCTGTAACAGACCATTCATTTCACATAAAGAATTTAGCTTTATGGTTTTGTTCTGTGGCTTTGAACATGAAGAATGCATTAAGGGAAATACCAAAGTTAAACACACTTTTCTTTGCAGTTAGAAAATTATACTTTCAAACATAAAAGTGGTCTCTATCAGTTAAACCTAGAAAATATGAAAATTTGTTTTGCAAATAAAACCACTCGTCTGGGATATTTGTGTAGATGTAGATTCTAAACTCAGTTGGAATTTCTGTTTTGAATTCAAATTTCATCTTTAAAACATAAAAGATCTCTTGTGAATGACAAAAGAGCATTGGTGAAAATAGTTATGAAAAAATAAAAATAAATCTATATCCCAAGTTATATTTACATTAATCCCTGGCACTGCAAGAGGGTCTACAAATGGAGGCATACAGCTGTGTCCATTTACTTCTTTTGTTTCCTGTATTGTATCATGTCATTTTAGTATAACTGAGAATTAGATAATTCTCCTGTAATTGATAAAATCTTTAAAATTAACTCAATTAAATATACTAATGATGTTTCTCCTTAGACAATGAAAACAACCAACCAACCAAGCAACCAAGCAACCAAAACCTGCTGAAAATGGTTGTATTTCTTTTCTACAGAAAAGGGAAAATATTTCAGTTCCTCACGTGGTCCCATGGAAAGTACAGAAGTGAGAATGGTGAGGTAACACATCATTCAGTGTGTTAATAACACCAGTGGCATGTCCTGGTCCTGAGAACGGTTTTGAGCAAATGCAGTGGGAAAATGTATCATCTACACCCATTGAGGTATTCCCAAAATAAGCTACAGCTTTCCTACACTGAACCATTATCCAGAATATTTCTGCCATCTCAAATACAGAACAGTGTCTACTCACCAATTGCTCTGTATCTGGCCTGGAATCCAAAGCCCACGATGTGGGAGTCAGTGTAGAAGTTGAGCAGCATTGGTCCAAAGACGCTGACTGGGTCAGGGAGCTGATTGCCACAGAGAGTGATGAGAGGATGTGTGGCTGTGCTCTTCCCACTGAAGATGCTCACTCCATCATAAAGACAAATTCTGCTCAGGAGTGCTGGGGCTGCATGGACATAGAGTGCAGAAGTGTTAGCTGCATATTTTACGTGTGATTCACTGAGCAACAACTATATAGACCTAATCCAGGAGAAGAATTAAATTTTATATTACTTTCCATTCCACGGATCTCTGGATTTCCTTTGCTTGCTGAGGAAGTAAATGTCAATTTTTAACATGCAGTAAAACTGTGGCAGAAAAAGGTAAAGAGACCTTGGATGTAAGACATCAGAATTGTTTCATTCAACACATTCTATGATCTGGAAAAGACTCCAGGCCCCTTGAATATGTGGGAGTTCACAGCTGAGTGAACACTCTCTATGAAGAGGTAAGAAGACCCAACAAAAGCATGGATGTCCTCTGCAGATAAAAGCAACGCACTTTTTTGTTACAGGCAACTAGCTACCTGGAAATTCTTCCCCCTAATGTAGAATTCAGCATTCAGTGCAGGGAATTTTAAACCATTTAGAGTGAGATTTTTGAAAAATCAAAAAGTAGTCCATAAGCAGCAAGTTTCAGAGCTAAGTTATTTCTTCTGATTTTCTGATTTTCCTCAAACTTTGGAGTACCTAAATTCAGGATCTTCAGCTTGGCTCAAAGAAAAGTCAAAAGGAAATTTGATCTTGCAGTGAATTTCTAAAGCAATCTGTTTTGGGGGGAAAACCAGTGAAGGTATTAGGCTGAGTGGGGAAAAAATTGGAACACAAGAAAAGGGAGTTCAGCATTCTATTTTTTTCCCCACTGTTTTAAGCTTCTGATTTGCAATCAGGTTTCTGAAGGAATGAGGCATTTTCTCTGACTCCCTGCCCTACCTTCAGGACTTTCTAGTCACCTCGCTGTTTGCAAACAGGTTTGACCAAGGTGGAAGATCTCAAAAATATGAAGGTCATATCAGTTTCACAGAGTGACAGAATACGCTGAGTTGAAAGGGACCCACCCAGATCATCAAGTCCAACTCCTGGTCCTGCACAGCATCTTCTCCAAGGATCACACCAAGTACCTGAGAGCATTGTCCAAACACTTCTTGGTCTCTGTCATGCTTGGTGCTGTGATCGCTTCCCTGGGCAACCAGTGCCCAACCACCCTCTGGGGGAAAAACCTTTTCCTAATATCCAGCCTAAACCTCCCCTGACACAACCTCAGGTCATTCCCTTGTTTCCTGTCACTGTGCACCACAGAAGAGATCAGTGTCTGCCCCTCTGCTTCTCCTCATGATGAAGCTGTAACTGCAGTGAGGTCTCCCCTCAGTCTCCTCCAGGCTGAACACACCAAGTGACCTCAGCCACTCCTCATATGGCTTCCCCTCTAGACCTCTGACTATTTTCATAGCTTTCCTTTGGAAGCTCTCTAAAAGCCTAAAGTCTTTCTTATACTGAGAGTGCCAGAGGAATGTTGCAAAGGACAAGCTACACTTTCAGGGGGCGTGAGAGACTTACCAAGCACCAGCCACCAGCACCTGAGAGCTCAGAGCCATGTCACCACCTTCCTGCCCAGCTGGGAGCCGTAAGCAGGGGGAGAAGTTGCTGGTACCCAGGCTGGCAGCACCAAGGGATATATTGTAGGAGCAAGAAGAGAGCCATGTGGGTTTTGCAAGGAAGCTGAATTAATGCTGTCAGTGAAAAACACAGTACACGCCTACTGAAAACCAAGTTTCATTTGTTGTTATACCTAGAGGATAACTTGATGTTTTCTTTGTCTTTTTCATAATTTATAAGCTTACTGGAAGCTGGGTTGTCACATTTATTAAGTTATCATGTTTAGTGACCTGTAAGCAATAATGGACAGTTACTTAAACTGCAGAGGATTAATGGGGAATTACCTAAATTTAACAGGAGAGACACTGAGCTTACTCTTGTATCAGATTTATTCCTGCACCTTGTCCAGTCAAAATAAGCTGCTTCCAATTGTTGCAGGAAACAAGATAACTCATATTGAATAGGATGACAAGTAGGAGTGGAGTGATAGTTCTGTTTCATGAGAACAACAGAATGATCTCAGCAGTCAGATGTATTTTAGATCATCTCTGGAGGTTAATTTAAAAAATTTCTTCTGTCTCAATGAAGACAATGTATGCTAACATGCTTTGCAATTATGTCAATACAGAAATATGGCATGGTGCTTGTCTGACTCTAGTAAGAGTAACTAAGCTGATAATGACCAGCCACATCAGATGATTAATTACACTATTAATAAAATAATTGATTAAGAATATTCTTCATTTCCTATCCTGTTTTGGAATATTTGATAATGTAATAAATTTATTTAAAATAATAAATCTTTAAATTCAAATAAAACAAAAAAAAGTTGAGATGAGTATTTTCAAGATGAGAAAGATTTAAGAAAGAAACCTAGATAATTTTCTGAGAAAGACAAAGTGAAACTAATTTCTCACCAAAGCTGAAGTCCCTAATACTTATCACAAGTTGATTTCCAATGGTGCATTGGAAAAAAATAAGATGGTTGACAAAGAATTGTGAAAAAAAGTCTTAATTTCTAGTTTTGAATCCTTATTGTTTGGGCCAATATGATTTATGACTCATAAATTCTGACAAGACTAGTCATTGTTTGATCTCTATCCTGTACCTCATTCTCTTGTTTACACTTTTCTTAATTTCTCACCAATCTAAATGCATTATTCTGTAAATATTCCCCAGATTCAGATTCTCCTCATGTCATACTTTCAGCCTCTAGACATACTCAGCACATCATCCACAATTCTTCTCTGTGGTTTTATTTTCTCTAATCATATAATCTTAGATCTTTTCTAGACCAGTTTCTGTCCCTTATGCTACAATGAAATTGCTTTCATGAGTCTCCAGAGACCTGTTCTTAGCCAGATGTCAGACCAACATTCTCTTCGAGCTGACAGGCACTTTTTTTCCACATAGTCAGCACTATTTTTCTTCATAAAACGTTGTCTACTAAGAGCTTTTGCTCATCCTTTTGGTATTACTGTATCCTCTGTTATAATTCATCCATGAGGATTCAGTGAGCTATCTTCTGTCTTGCCCTCCTTATCTCCACATTAGCTCTGTATAATCTCATTTGCAAGGACAGATGCAACTGCTGTCTCTGTGTCAGTGACCCCATAAGTTTCCAGTCACTATCTTTAAGATAAACTCTTTCCTATCCTTCCCTTGTACCATTCATTCCTCTAGCCTTGACAATATTTCTTCCAAATATTTCTGGAGAGATCATTTATGTGGCCTGACATGATGAACATATCCCTGTTTCTTTGAGTTGCTACATGCATTTGCTTTCAAGGCTCTTTGTTATCTATCTGCGCTCTATTTATCATCTCTTGGCACCATTCAGCATTGATACATTGACCCTTGTGTCCAAAGTTCACATAATAAGAGCTTCAGTTGTCCTTACATTACATTTTGAAATATGCCTTTGGGTTGTCTCCTTTCCACTTTGCAGAAATTTCTGTCCAGTCTAATTATTGTCCATAAAATCATTTGTTTGATATGATGCTGGTACAAAAACCTTGACCAAATCTAGGCCCCTGACTATCTGATCACTAATATCAGTGTTCTCTTTCTATCTCTCTGTCTTTAGCCATAGATTCTGTTTCATTTAGTATTGAAGCAGAACCTTTTTGTTTAAAGGCTGTAAAACGTAAAATTATAAGGCTTTTTTTTTCACAACAGCCGCTTCTGATATGAATGGCAATACAATTAGGAATTACTAAAGTAGAAGTATTTCCTAGAAACATATCACTGTGCAATATATCAACCAGCTCTGTAGCATAAGATATTGCTTTGAAAGCAAGGAATTATAATTCTTTCTCATATGTATTCTATTTAAAAATAATCTATTGCTAAACTTGCCTATTTTCCGAATTGCCTAGTAACAGTTGAGAAAGCAGATAGAGCAGACTCCAAAAAAAAGCTGTGACCCTATCCCAGATTGCAAAATTGCAGGCCTGTTTTTTTTTCAAAAAGGAGAAATAAACAAGTTTTTAAAACATTTTACATCAGCGTGGTATAAACACAAAGCAGTTGTCTTGTATGGACAGAGTATAAATATTACAGAATTCTAAAAGCAGATACTGCAGGAAGCCTACATACATTTCCCCTATTTTCCCATTATTTGGGTCTCTGACTTTATTGTGTGTTATACTCACACTTGAAGAGTAGTACAGCCACTTAATAATACATTACTGTAGCTGTCCTAGAGAAGAATTTGTCAGGATGTTCATCTGAATAAATCTAATGGACAAGAAATTGAATGTGATTAATTACTTCTTAGATAATAAGTCTAACAAGAAAGACAAATAAGAGGTTTTTACTAATTCTAATGTGTGATTTTTGTAGACTTTTGTTCCAAGGAGGGAGGGCATATGGAAGAAATTTATCACTGCAGAAGCTGGGCTAGTGTTGTATTGCTTGGGTAACAAACTCACCTCTATTTGTTTGGTTCTTTATAAAATAACCAAACACCACAATGCAAGTCGTAGTACAAGAAGCAAATGGCAGCTTATGCAACTTCCTGAAACTGGCAAATCAAAAGAGAGGTTCTATGACCATATTCAATTTGGCACAGGAAAAAAACATCCTGAACACTGCTAGGAAATCACAGAAGCTAAGCCAAACTCCATTCATGGGGTTAATCTTGCCTATATTTTTCTGCTCAGATCTCAAGCATCTTGTGTAAGCTATTCTTTATGGCTTCCTGCAATAGCCAATAGGTAAAGAGAGTGAGAGAGGTTTCCAGAAAGTAATTCACTCCACCTGCACAGTATAGCTGGTTCTGAGTTTATCTCCACCACTAGGAGATAAATCTGGGTGAATGTCTAAATTAAATGTATATTTTCAGGGGCTCAAAGTGATATAAAAATTGTTCTACCTACCAAGAAGCAGAGAGTTTAGATTAAATTTTGATCACAAAATCAACAAATGCAGTTCCTTCAAGTTCTCACTTGCTCTGCTTGTTGCTATATTTAGTGCCTAATACATATTTAATACTTAGTAGATGCATGTCAATGTTTGTTTGGTTCCAGATACTGACACCATACCACTGCTGTGGGTTACCAGCCTCAGTCATTCTTTAAAATCAGAAGAGGCATCCCATCATAACTGAAAACATGACTACTGTAGGGCAGAGATCTGTAGCACTGTGTCACTGCACTACAGACTATTAATTTCTGCCTTCTAATTTTCTGGAGAAGGTATCCCAACCTGTTTAAGTCAAAGAGATATGCATGCTTTACAGGCATTATTTTAAATATTTCATTTATTTACCTAACAACTATAGAAAAAAAAACTCAATTAGGTTTCTTTTGAGAGGTCATATAGTTAATAAATAATGTTAATTAGACATGCAGCTAAACTTTAAAACTCAATCTAGAACATCTATAATAGCATGTTTAAAATTTTAAAGGCCACTCTCAGCAACACAACAATCTAAGTAGGTGCAATGCTTCCTTGCATATGGAATAGCTAGAAATGTTTTTAACAGATGCTGCCAGACATTGTCCTGTCTTTGCAAAAGAACTAATGGAGTTCACACTGGAAACCCTTAGGCACATGTGCTAGATACATTCAGTGTGACTGCTCAATAATTTTTCATTTCTGCAATTATAGTTTTCAAGATAGTGGTTTCAATCTTCTTTACAATTTAAACCCAAGTGATTTTTCTTTACTGCAGGGTTGTATTTTAAGATTTTGTGAAAAATATTAGTAACCAACTACTGGGGAGTGTCATACTTCCTCTTTTCTAACCAGATGTCCATTAGCTCATATCCACAGTTCTTTCATGTGACTCAGGACTTTTAGTTGGTATAGCCTGTAAGGAAGCCTATAATCAAAAAGGAGCAAATTGCCCTGCAAGAAACAGAATATTTTTAGTATTTATTTAGATCTATGTTTATTATTTTGTCTGAGTCACTTACCTCTATGATTGAACCCTCTTGATAATAAAAACATGGATCCATTTAAAAATCAATTGAATGCACAGACAGAATGCAGATTAGTAAATTTACTCAAAGATTTGTCAAAATTGGCACCATCTGATTCAGCCTAATGTTTAGTGTCTTCTGTGTGAAGAAATGATATAATTTCTGTGGTTTATATTTTATTTTAAAAAACTTAAAGCAGTGGTTTGTAATAGGGGATGAAAAAAAAAAATTCAGATAAAATCATAGTCAAATTTTCACCTCAGACCTAAATTAAGTCTCAACCAGAATACTTTTGAATTCAAAACAGTATGGAAACTTGAAAAGAAAAGAATATTGTTTTCTGCCTTTATTGTTGGTTCTGAAATAAAATATAAATCACACAACCCAATTTAGTATAAAATTACTCAAAATCTCTTTGACTGGTGACTTCAAGGGAGCCAGATTAAGGTGGCCTCAAAATATGTGGTGCCACTCAGGCAGTTTGGACATACTGATTTTTCTGTGTTATCATGGTATGTCCACACATAATAATATGATCTTATCAAGGTTGAGAAAGCATTTCCATTCACACCAATGTGATCAGGATACTATACTTGTTACTTCTTGGCTAAATGCTGCCAATTTGATAATCACAAGAGGGACTTCTGTTACTGGTATATACCGGGTAATCACTTTTATGCATTTCCCATTGCTGTAGTCTTTTACCTAATTTCATATTTCTGTGTTCTTACATCCTTGTAAAACATCCTTGTAAAATAAGTACATTTATATCTATTTTATCAGTTAAGAAACAGATGCGCTGAAAATCAAAACAGCTGGCCTAAGATCAAAAATATTTGAAGACTCAATGGCAAACAAACAAACAAACCAACAAAAAGGCAGGAACAAAGACCCAGATTAGCCACAATCACTTTTGTATTCCAAGAAAGTGGTAAGTTCCCAAAATCATTCCTGCAAGATATTCAACAGGTGAAATCTCTCTTAATTCTTCTGGAAGACTTCAGTGACTCAAAACCTAACCCTGAAAACTATAAATGTTCATCTGTAAAAGATTTTCAGAATGGGCCATCAGTGATTTTCAATGATAGAAGACTTGTATGTTTTCAAGTAAGAAATTACACTTCATAATGCATACTGAAATTATGAAGAGCCAATTACCTTCCAAGTCAAAAGTCTCAAATTCTAGGATCACCAGTGACTGTGGTCCCTGATCTATAATATAATTGCAGTTCAGGTTGTTATCATACTGACTAGGGTAGTTTGGAGAAACAATACGACCTTCAGGTCCAGTGAAATTTACTCCGCATCCTGCAAACAAATAAATAAAACACAGTTATAATCCTGGTGATAATACTGTTCTGGGTTTGCAGTAAGAAACCAAATAATGTACACAAGGACCTCATCTCTCCTGGTGAAAAAAACCCAGGGGGAGTATCATATACCATGATGGCAAAAGCAGGTCTTACACAGAGCCAGAGCAGTGTTTTTGGGGAGTGTAGGGCCATCCTGATGTCACACTCCTGTGTAAGATCAGCCCATAGGCCTGCAGTGCCTGACCAGGAGGACACAGCATTGCTGTTCTTGTGGGTGTGCAGCCTGCACATTTTAAAATCCTTTAGTATATACAAATGTGTCTGAATCGGAGCAGGGCGGGTTGCTGGGGCACGGGAGCCTTATTTGAAAATGCCCACATTAGTGTAAGTGGTGCCATTCTTGTTTCATGCCTGACATCCAGGAGAATGTAGTCTGTCATTGGGCCACCTCTGGGTTGTTTTGCTATATGCAGAGGCAGGAAAGGTTTACCACCCACAAGTTTACAGAACAGTTTATTTTCATGGAGCTCCTTTGGATCCTAATGACTTGCATGGCCTTTGTTTCTCTTTTTTAAGACAAAAGCTTAAAAGAATGCAGTGCACAGTGAAATGCTGGTAGATTAGGAACAGGCATATGAAGACTGTGACGTCTCCACTAAGAGATTATTAGATGTTACTGACAATGTTAGTGCAAACATTATAAAAACAAAAGTGGTTTCAATTCAGGATTCTGAATGCTTCAGTGGTGTTTCCCTCAAAGCACTTAGCTTCTTGCTGTTTTCATCTGAATGCCATGAAGGGCAAGTGGTTTCCTTTGGCAGCATCCTACAAAAAACCCAAGCAACCAAGAGCAGCTGAGCAGTACCTTTTCTACTTCTGGTAGGTTTTACCATTACAAAGCACATACCATGGTTAAAGAAATGTCTTTTTAAGAAAATTAAAGCATTAGTTTCCAAGCAGTTTAACAATGAATTTTTAAAATTTAAAGCCTATTCACTCTTTTTAGCACACTGAAAAGGCAAAGGTGGCTGAGAATAACTACAAAATAAGAGCTGCATCTTGGGCAAGTCCAACACTAGAATTCATTGCACTCAGTATGGAAACTCTTTGTTTACATATCTGGGCAGAAACTTCAATGCCTTGTTGGACTGGGGTCTGAATTGCTACACACAGGTCAAACTAATCCCAAATGGACTAATTAAGCAGCCATCTGGCTTTAATATTACTTACTGCTTGTGAAAGATGCGGAGAAACCTGGAGCAGGAGCATCCTGAGACTGAAATACTGTAGTTATCACATTGTTTGGAGCAACAACAGGATCAGGAGCTGAACTTCCACATCCTGTGGCTAACAAAGCTGCTGCTTCTTCTTCGTTATTTCCTCTCCACACCTGGCAAGGGCAGATTGGAAATGGTTTAGTGCTTTCAAAGTCTGAGTAGTTTGTGGGAACCCAACAGGAATTGTATATGCAGTTTTTATTTACATTGACTAAGGGTAGGATTTGGTGAATATAAGAGTTCTAAACTTGAGCTAATTACTACAGTCAGTGGAGACAAAAAGGTTCCTCCAAGGAGTGAGTCGCAGTGAATAACTTAGGTTGCTAAAGACCTCTGAAGGGCATCTAGAGGTCATTTGCTTGAACCCTTGCTGGTAACAGAACAAGCATAGATCAGGTCCAGGGGACAGGAGAAAAACATTTCATTCATATTATTACCTACTTACATTTTATCTCTGCTTACTTAACTCCATACAACCTATGAATATGCATATCTGTGTATACAAGGAATTATGACATGTAATCCTTATGTTATTCTGTAAATAAAAACCAAAGGTGTCATGCTAGGGTAATATATGGGCATCAGATAATACCTAGTATTGATATTAATTTTTTAAAATTTATTTTGCATTCACTTTTTCAATGAAAATAATAAAATCAAGTGAAGACTTACTATAATAACTCTTTCTAATAAAGAAAAAAATGATGACGTTTTAAATTATTACTTCAACTGTACCAATAGCCAATTGAAGCTCAACCAAACCATGCACCCCAAAAACCACATGCAAATTTAAATAGGTATTTAAGTGAAATCCTCTTCAGGTAATTACTTAAATATGTGCTTGAGGCTCACAGTTTAAGTGCTGAATTTCAAGACACGTGTAAAATGAAACATAGGTAAAAATGTTTTATGTTTCTAAGCATTTAAATATTTTCCTGAATCAGGGTATTTATTGACTGGATTTAAAATGTCTGTTTAAATAATGAATTATTTACTCCAATAATAAAATTATTTTGGTTGATGTTTTTGAACAGTTTTTTACTTGAGTTTATACCCAAAAATATAAATTATCTGATTTTTAAAATAATGTGTTTGAAGGAAATTGAATGGAACTAGTACAACCAAATGAAACTCGAATGGGAAGGGTTAGCCAAGGGTTAGTCTGTAAGTGTAAGCATCTGAGTAATCTCATTCATGTGACGAGGTGTTTGAGGCAATGAATGCTCAAAGGATCAATTTATAGTCTATAGCCTGGCCAAGGTTTTGCAAAGTCACTATTGATTTTGGATTACTCTCTTTTGACTGCTCAGTTTGGAATAAATGGAAAAAATGTACATCATTCTACAGCTTTTCAGACACCTTTGTACATTTCAAATTAGACATTCAGAAAAGGAAATGGACATCAAAAATTTCAGATCTTTCTCTATGGAGAAAATCTCCAACTGGCATAGTTTTGATTATGTCATTCAGGGCAGTTTAGGAAATTAAAATTAACACTTTTACTGAGTAGCATTAAGATTTTCATATTAGTGAAATGTATAGTAACATTGTATCTATTAATTGCTGGATCAGGTCATGAAAAGACAAATTTAATCCCTGTGGGGTTTTTCTCACAGCCTTAAAAATGAGTGCAACTGTAAGTTGGTTGGTATAGATCAGATGTACAGCTGCTCAAGCCTTCCTACATGTTGCAAAATTATGTTTGCCCTTTATTTCAAGTGGGCGTTGTATTGCTGTGGAGAAAATGAACAGAAAACCACTGAACATATGCCAAATGCCTGAGAAAAAAATGACAATGAAAAATGCAAGACATACACACTCTATTCTATTGATTTGAAAACAACGGTTCTTGACAATATATGAAAGATCAGATTTCTATTTTTGTTTCTGGAAATTAAAAAAAGAAGTGCAACCTGGACCGTCTAAATACTTATAAAGGAGTTTGGTAGAATTATAGTGTACAATTCACAGGTTTTTTCTTCACTGGAGTAATTGAGAAGAACTTATCTTCAAGTTTTATTTTCTCATTATTTTCTGGTTCTGAAATAATATATGCTTTTTTGATAGTTTTCATTTTTGGGGATGCATGTAGGCTGATGGTTCCACCTCCAGCAGGGAGGTGGAATCTCAAGAACTGATAAAAATTAAAATTTTATACAGGCCAGTTCACAAAGCACACAGAAAATGGACTGTATTACAAGGACTTTAGTTGATATTTCCCAAATTTTGCGCCTTGACAGTCCAAACCATAACAAAAGCAAAACAGGGATCTGAAATCATGAATCTTTAAAGCACTGCTCTGCTGATCTAACCTCAACAATTATTTTACCTTCACATAACTGGTCTGGCAGCTTCTATTGCTATCTGGAATCTGGAAGTTCCTGTGGAAGTTCACCTCCAAGTGTTTGCTTTCATGCGTAATGATGGTCCACGTGCATCTGCTGTTCATGGGAAAGTTTTGAGGCCAATGAGGGGACTTGATTGTACCATTATCTGAGTGAATGATTCCACCACAGCCTGGAAAAAATAGCAACAGATGGGAGAAATGTTTAAATATTTTTAAGTGGTATTGTGTTCGTCTTTGAATGAATGTTTGCTTCAGTGGCTGCAAAAGTGAGAGAGGAAAGCCCTGATACTCACTGAAACTTCATTTAGCCCTCTTGATTTTCTTTCTCCTACCCCTGCAGCAGGGAGTAGTTACATTTTAGAGGTGTCTCTTTGTACTTCACTTTATTTTCTTCATAAGCTCATTCTTGCCACTTCATAGCCTTTTTACAAGGTCGATCTATAAACTCCTGGCAATTTGAAGTGAATATTGCTTTGAAAGAGTGCAGGGGTCAGGAGTACATCTGAGGCTGCAGGCTCCCCACACCCCACAGCATGCACATTGTGACAGAGAGCCATTCAGAAAAGCACTCTAGGAAAAAAAACAGTCTACTGATATATCCTTTCTTCTTCTCACTCTGCAATATGCAAATATTGCAATTCCCCGTGTGAATCTATTCAAGCCACATCCATTTACGCAAGGCAAAATGGTGACTTCCCTGGCCTAGGCAGCCCTGTGGATTCCAGTGGAATTATGGGATGGGCTGAAAAACATGCCTTTAGAAATTGCTAACACATTCATTTATAAAGGAGGATAGCTGGTCATGGCTCTGTGGCAGCTCATGATTTTACACAGAATAAGTTTAGATAATTTGAAACATATTTGCAAATACCATGCCAAGAATAATTTATTAGGGCTATGTGCACAGTACTAGCAACCCCTTATTATTTCAAATACAGTGTAGTATAAAGATGAATAAAGGACAAAACCAAAGTTTTGTAACATCCTAGTTTTCCCCCTTAATTTAAAAAATATATAATAGCTTTAATAGGAAGATGTTATTTTTCCTTCTTTTCTGTTAGAAATGGCAACTGTGTTTAAAAGGATGTGAAGCCAGGTTTTGGTCACACATACAGAATGCAGAACTGGAGATTCTCAGTGATCAAATGAGAAGAAAGCTGAAGAAAGTAAACCAGTCATATATAGAAATGAAAACTTTCACAGAGAATACTGCCTATGCACATGGCACATGTAGGCTAATGTCTATTACACCATTGAAGAGTGGGCTTCATTGCACGTGAAATCTCAGGAAACAGTCTCAAAAACTTGCTAAAATGACAGTGTATATTCATGCAAGCTCAGGCTATTGATATGTTTAAGAAGACACTCCATCAACTAACTGTGTGAATACAGCTACATCATTAGTGGACAGAAAAATGATCAGGATCAGCCAGAATGTTTGCAGCTGGAGGTGACACTATGAAGCATATTCCAGCTCTGTACTGATCTGGCATTTCTGTCAGCTTTAATTTCTACTGTAATTTCTGCCCTGCCACCATCTGCCACATCTATACTTACCTTTAGTCCTTTAATGACTTCCTGAAGTACACTGCACAAATGGTGAGCTACAGAGTGATGATAATTTCAAGAAAAGGAAGATAGCTTTGAGAAATGTATTGTTCAATCCTCTGTGTGTACCACTTTCAGAAGTGTACCAACATCTCCATCACAGTGCAAGAGTTCTAGGCTGTTGTCACATGTGCTCTTTGAGATGTTCTGTCTGCCTCTGTTTTGGAACTCACTTCTTCCTAGTTTTAAGTGTTTAAACCAAATCAAACTGTGGAACAATTGTTATTCATGAAGTGAAATGTCTCATAGTCCTTGGCAACAGATACCACTGCTGGGAGGGTAATGGTGTTGGTATCAATTTACAGCCATAAAGAAACTGCCAGTAGGAGGTTTAAAAAGTACAAAATCAATTCAAATTTGAATTCACTGTGTAAAATCAGAAAGCACTGGATAAATACGTATTTTTTTAGTACTGGCATTTTTCGAGGATCCTGAAGATGATGGCGTGCCTTTCTTTTGTTCTCTAATGCAAACTTACCTAAAGATTCTGCTGTCCATGTTGCATAAAAGCCACCTCCTTGAACAGAGTGATCAGAATTAAAGATGATGACTAGCTTGTTGGAACCAGACCGAATAGTCCCAGGTGAGTTGTTTCCGCAATACGTTCCTATGACAGGAGACCCTGGAGAGCCACCATTCAGGATAGTGACAGAATCCCAATTACAAAGGGAATGATTTTCAATGTGGAAGGCTGTAAAAGTAAGCTGCAACACACAAAGGTGACATTCAGGTGCTAAAACCAGTCACTCTAGGGGAAGGTTTAGAGCAGTTCCAGACAGATCCTATAGCCATCGTGGCACAATGATTTCTGGGTACACTCAGAAATCTGACCCTCACTTCATGATGCTTTCCTGCAAGTATTGATTGGAATCGTGCCACTATAAGTAACAGCAGCTACTTAGCTTGAAGACAGAATTGGAAGAGGAGTTCATATGTTCAAAACTGGCATCATTGTGTCCTAACCATATTTTGAAACTAAGTATGTGCTTCAAAACAGTGCTGAATATGTACAGGTGTTGAACCACATTCCTGCATGCAAAGTTTCTGTTCATGAAATATAACTAGCTCTGCAAGCAGAAAGTCTTGGATTTTTTTTTTTTTTCAAAAGCCTTGGATTTTTTTTCCAAAAGCCTTGGATTTTTTTTTTTTCAAAAGCCTTGGATTTTTTTTTTCTTCCTATTATTTTGAATCAATACACTAACAGTTGCTAAAAATAATGCTTATTTCCACCAAAACAGAAAGAGTTCTGTGACTCGTTCCCATGGGCCTGGATGCATCACATAAACAGACTGGGCTGGACTGGCAGCTCCTGACCATGCCTCCCTTCCACACAGATACCATTTGTCCTTGGAGAGATATGCTTACACCTGGGATTTCTAGTTCAAACATTTAGATTGCTGATCCTGTAGACTCCAGGATTTGTTGATGCTGAAATATTGATGTACACTAGTTACTTCCTGGCCCTGTTTCCAACAGTTTTGGGATTTTTTAAGTAGTTTCAGGAGTAGATCTTTGTAGAAAAGTTTAGCAAACATAAAGGATATTTTCCTGTACCTTTTGTGTGTCTTCACTTCCAAAAAAACCTAAGACAAATTTAGCTGTAATAGTTTAAACCTCGAACTTTTCCAGCAGCTGAAACTGGCAGCTTATACTGGAAAAAATTAGTCTGCCCTCACTGAGCATGCTACTACTCAATCCTTTCAAAACAGAAATCTGCTTCATCTGATTAATATTAGTCCTGCTTTTAGCTAGTCTGTGGATTAAAAAGAAATCTTGAGTTCTTTCAAAATAATCCTGTATTCCCTGAAATAAGTACATAGGCAGTGGTCAGAACATCAAGCAGCAGAAGAATTAGGACTGTGGGTTTGCATTTATAACCTTTGTAATTGTAAGCAAGGAAAACATGATAGGGAAATTAATGAAAGACGTTACATATGAAAATCTGCAATGTGTTCCCACAAAACTGCTTTTCAGATATTTTTCTGACCCAAACCATAAATATCAATTGTATCTGTGCTTGAAATAATCAGTCAATTCAGTGAATTAAGTTTTGTACTGCTTGGGCATAAAGATGCCTAAATTGGTCAGTCAGGAGTTTAACTCATGAAAGTAGCACCTCAGGCAGACTTTCAATACTTATTGGGAAATTGGAGCAACATTTCATTGATGTTATTTGTACCAGAAATTATATTATGTTCCAGACTAACCAGTAAGACACAAAAGTAACTTTCTAGTGGCTTGAAACTTTCCTGCAGAGAAGTAAACTTTCCTGAGCTTTGCTTCAGCCTCATGTTTATTCTCATGATAGTGAGAATATCCATGAACATCTAATAAAATGAATTATTTCAGTTTTGTAAAAATAGCAAGTATTTGTTTAAAGGAGAAGTCAGTGCTATGTTTTGAGGTCAAGTAATACAAGGATCCTTCTGTTTTTCAGAGAGAACAATCTTCAAATAGTTTTGTTGTGTTATCTTCATTCCCTCTTTTAGTTAAAATCAATGGGAAGATACTTAATTATTCCATATTTCTGATTTTCCAAATTGTCTCAAATCTGCTCCTGAAAACTCAGATACCTTCTGACACTGCTGTGCATACAATTGCAACATGTTACTCACAGTGATGGTTTCACCTTCAGGGGCTTCCAACACCCAGGAGCAGTGATTCAGATTGCTGTAGGGCTCAGGGTAGTTAGGACTTGAGATAACTCCCCATTCACCTGACTGTACACCACCACAGGCTGAAGAAAAAAACGTAACATTTCAATGCATTTTCAGAACACAACACTATAATCAAATGAGTGGAAGATCATTCAGCTTGTAATAGTAATAAAATATATTTAAGAAGTACTGATAGTTACTGAGTTAAATATGAACAATTTATCTGGGAAATTCAAAGTTTTAAAATCTTAGTCATTGAATACTGAGTAAAAGGATGCAATGACCTTGAAACTTTGTATTTATTCTAATGCTTAATACAACTCTGCAAAACCTTTGCCAGCTGACACATCTGCCTCTTCCACCTTATTGTCCATTTTTTTATCTCACTCTTAAGCAAACCAGTGACATCCTTGGACCAACACAATGAAATAAAAAAGTTTCTGATGTGTCTAGATAAGCCCCAAGGCTAAATTCAGCTGTGACAGGAAGAGGAGTTGTTCTGGCACATAAATGGCAAAGTGGTGTAATTTGCATTGATACGGCTTCAAGTGGATTTCAAAATGAGTGCAAAGGTTCAAGCAGCAGTATGCATTTCAGCTCTGCTAGCACTCCAGAGACCTATCTGGAGTAAGTCAAACTTGGCTGGTATTACCTGTTACACCCCCATTCCCAAGAACAACCAGCTGCTCTGAGTGTTGCAAAATCTCAAATGTGGTTTGGGGAATGCCAGCCGTGAGGCAGAAAATAAATCCGAGAGTTCGACTGCTAGCACATGCTTGCTTTAGAAGATATAAATAGTGGCTAGCACTGTGTAACTTTTGAGGACCTCTTTGAGAGTTGATCCCATCATGACTATTCTCCATATCACCAAATGACTGGCAACATTCCCCAGAAGTGCCTCAATCAGCCTAGGCAACAGTCTATTGAGCTATTTACCTTCATATGTATAATGGGCCAAGAATCCTTTATCTTCTGTGTTTTCATCACTGACAAATTGTACCCAGACCTGGGGGGCAGCTATAACTAGTGGCACAGATGGTGCAGCCTGACCACAAAGTCTGGCTATTAGCTCTCCATCAGCATCCCCTAAGCAAAGGAAAAAAAAAAAAAAAACCAGCACTTTTTGAGTCCTGAAAGAGCTACAATAACATAAAGGAATAGTACAAACATTCAATTCATTCTGTTTTGACAAGAAAATGGAGAAGAGTACATATCACACTTTATAACTGATTATTATTTATGGATATAAGCAGAGTGTTGCAGTTCATTGTTGGGATCAAAACCTTGGCAACAAGAAAGTTCTCTCCAAAGATATATCAATGATCCTTTTAATACCCTGGGCTCTTTTTCTCCCCTTCCTGCCATCCTGCACACTTTCATATGTCATATCAGACATATCAGACACACAAAACCCTCACTATTCTGCCCCAAAACTACAGACCTGTTGGGGCAGAACAGTGGAAAGAGATGGCCTAAAGGCTGTATCACATGGACACTTATTGAATCTTTGTTTTTGTGACATCCTCATTAAAATCGACAGGGACTTTGAGTTTTCTACTGTATCGGGATGTGCATCATCCATGAACAAACTGTCATCCCTGTATTAATAGTGAGCATCTCTTTCCCAGGGAATTCAACATATTCTCTGTATGGCCAAAAAAAAAAAAAAAAAAAGCCAGCATTTGCTGAAATCCTTGAAGCCTAGAAGGAAAGCATAAAACAGCCTCTGTACTTGAGTGACACTGAATGTTTGCTCAAGCTGATGAGCTCCTAACCATCACATTGCTAAAAGCAGTTTCTGTTTATTACTGATAAATTCTCAGGAGAAAGGAAGCAACCATAATAGTGTTCCTCATGACATCCAGGCAATGCCATTCCTGAGTTCACTTCTCTAATAATAGCAGGTTGCTGGTCTTAAAAGTCTCCATTTAAAAGCAACTCCTAGCTCTGCATGAAGTGGCTGGCCATTCTTGTGAAGAAGGCAGTAGAGCAAGAGGAGGAAACTTTGGGTGCTTTTCAAAGCCTTTTCAGAGTTATTCCAAATCATGGGTTGGTTAACTTCACATTTCCATCATATGCAAGTGACACAGCCACCATTTGAAATGCCTTGAAGCACAAGGAGGAAAATGGATATATAATAAAATTCTATCATGCAAATTACACAGAGAAATGGTAAAAGCTGTCATGATAACATGCACTAAAAATTATATTGAGCTGTAAAAGCGGAAGATATCAATGATAAATTGTGTTCAGGAAAAAGTAGTAATAACTACTTTTAGCATTAGTATGTAAAATACATTTTCATTTTTGCACATGAGGTGATTAACCATGTGATAGATGTCACTCAGGTTACTCAGTCCCTACAGTAGTGAAAAGTGATACCAATCATTGTTTTCATGAATGGCCAGCTAGCCAGAGATCTAGGCTGTTGATAAACAGAAAAAGAGATCAGAAATATTGTGCCGTAACATTTCGTTCAAACTGAAGGTAATGGTCTGAAATACAAAATGAAGAGTCTTCCACAAAAGCCAAGAGTTAGGAGTATACTTCACTGTAGCAGTATGTACAGCTGTATTACCATGTACAACCTACATGCATATGCATGAAAATTTAATAACTTAATACCTTACCTTAAAAATTTTGAAATATTTATTTTATCTATTTAGCTTAAATATTAGTCAGTGAACTACAGTCAAATCTGCTTTTAATTTTTTTTTTTTTAATTTGAGTATCATGAAGTATGTTGTATGGGCATCACAAAAGAATTTTGCACATCTCAGCTCCATTTGGGGTCTCTTGAGTCAGTTAAAGCAGACTTTCCCTAAGTATGCATCTGCTGTGTCAAGAGTCTTAAACAGCACCTGCCTGAGTTTAGTGGTACTCTAAACACTGCATCTCAGTGCTCATTAAATGTTACTTGTCAGCATACACAGGTGAATGAGGGCATTCTGCTTTTGACACCAGGCTAGCTGGGAAATTGGAGTTCCATTAGTAGTGCTGAAATGGATACTGGATTTAGATGACAAAACTCTGTAGAACAAAGTAAGACTACAATTTCTTCCATTTTCTTTGATTGTATTGCCTGGAGGCCTGAAGTTCATGATAAATGAGAGTGGCAGGAATGAAAAACAAAGCAAATACATTTTACTGTTTATTTCTCCGGGTTTTGTTGGGTTTTTTTTGGTTTTTTTTTTTTCTATTATTTCCCAGCTCCAGTGCATACATGGAAGAGAACTGCTAGTCTGCAGAGCTATGCAGGGTCTGGCTCTACACAGGACAAACCAATGCTATACATTATATATAGGTGTGTATATGTATATATATATATATATATATATACACACACACACACGCCTAAATATACATTATATATGTATATATAGGTATATATACATATACCAAAAACTCTTGCTCAAATGAGTCCAAATAAGGATGGGACAGATTCCTGCTCTCAGCCTTTTCACATGTTTGAGAAAGCATTTCCTGGTAAATTAAAACCTGCTGTCTCTGGGACTCACAGGTACAGCCTTTCTATGAAGACAGCTGCAGCTTTTATACTACATTTGGCATTAGCTGAGAGACTTTCATGTGACATTTCCAGTTGCTTGCTCTTGTGGATAAAGATGCTTAAATATGCAGGGATATCACTGGTGCATTAATCCTGTGATTTTTGTTTTTTCATTTAAAATGCTTTAGTCTGTGTTTTGCAATGTATTCTCACTGGAAATAAGGATTTCTTTTTGGAGAGTGATCTTATAGAACACAAATATAGACCTGAAGTGGGTATGCAGTCCAGAGGCTATGAATAATTCAAACATTCTTTACTCCATTCTCCATTCCCGCTGTCCCTGGAGATATTTCAGCACCAGGGAGAGAATGGGAAGTGGACCAAATAAATTATTTTGATGACTGCAAATGCTATCTCTCAAGGCAAATGAAGTGAAATTCATATTGTCACTTGTAAAGAGATAGTCAGGTGAATATTGCAAACAGCAAAACTAGTTATCTCCCCAAGATTTCTTTCCAGTTTTCCATTTTCTCCCCTGAAAGAACACATGACCAAATCCATGCATCCATTTATTTGGTAGTGAAATTCCACTTCTTATCATGGATGTAAAACAGAAGGCAGAATGTGAACACTCTCAAATGTACAGATTCTATAACAGCCACTCCCTGCAAATGTATATGAATGAGATTTGGCATAGAGTTGTACAACCAGAATCTTGATAGGCTTCATCCATTCTCCTGCTGAACATACAAACCTATTCGTAGCTCTAGGTAGTCATACTGGCAGCTCTGGTGATGTTCCAAGTGGAAATCCTCAAAAGATATATACATGGATGAATTATAGTGAGAGGGATTTTCAATGGTCCATTCACAGTTCAGGTTACTTGTGTAATTTCTGATGCCGTCATAACCAGGAGAAGAGAAATTCCCACCTGCATGTGCCATCAGGATTCCACCAC
Source organism: Taeniopygia guttata (assembly GCF_048771995.1). Classification (NCBI taxonomy): domain Eukaryota; kingdom Metazoa; phylum Chordata; class Aves; order Passeriformes; family Estrildidae; genus Taeniopygia; species Taeniopygia guttata. Next base: position 20,865,395 of record NC_133026.1, on the reverse strand, counting down.
AAACTGCAGAAACAAAATATGGTTTATTTGAAAGTAGTAATAATTCTTGTATAAGGAGAAATCTTGCTTCTCTTCATTCAGATATGCTCACATCAGAAAGCATGTGCTGATTAGACCAAAACCTTTTCCATCTTCTAATTTTTTTATAATTTACTGCACTGTACAAGAGAATTCTTCCCCGTTTCCCTAGAATTTATTAGCAAGTCTTTAAAAACACACATGTAAAGCAAAAAATTATTTACAGGATCAAAAAAATAAAATTCATCAGCACTGTATAAAATATTTCAGCATCAATACAACAAGCATTATTTAATATTTTGATAAACTCTCACTACAGCTTCAGTCCAGTATTGCTCAGCCCTACTCATTACCTAATTCTCGGCTCAAGAGAAAAATTTTCATGGAAGATACCCTCACGCCATAGTAGGATGCTAGGGGTGGGAGTTGGAAAATAAGTTCAAAAGACTCAAGGCTGTAGTAGTAAGGCTCTGCTAGGTGCCTCTTCTCTGGAGACTCAGCTTGCAAAAGTAGGTTTGCTGCACTCTTTCACAAGCTAGAATAAATAATTATCCTCCTGAGTAATAAGGGAGGACTTGAATTATTCAATTTGTCTATGGCACTATGCTTTTTGAAACTTTTCATGGAATAAGGCCATTTCAGACCACCTCTTACTGAAGACTGTAAAAAAAAATAAATCAGTAGGGACAGCAGGGCCTGTGATCCATACAGAGGCACGTGAAGTCCATTGCTCACAGAGATTCTCCATTTTTTTCAAGTTCTTTCAGCTAATTAAAGATAAATATCTATTCCCATCCAGAGATGAAAGAAAAAAAGGTATCAGAGATTTGTTATCTGTTTAGGTTTTTTTTTTTTATATGTGCCAGTACTCTAGATATGAAATGATTCGAAATGACTCAGCAGAGATCAATCACTTTAATCAAAAACATACACTACCTGCATCTTCACTAGAAGTATATGAGACACTGAAGCCTCTGGCTGCACGGGACATATCTGTCACCAAAATTACTTTCATTGTGTTTCCAGTGGATTTCACCTCAGTGCCTGGATTTACCTCCCCACACAGCTTGGCCAGCTGGGGAGAGTTTTGCTCAAGGCCATTGTAAACCTGTGGAAACAAAACAAACTCTTATGACATCAATATACAGTCTTATGAGCATCTCCTATATCATTTAAAAGTGTTTACAATCTTTAATACAAATTTCACTGATGTCCCTCACAAGAGGTTAGTTCTCAAATCTAACCAAACCTTGGAAGAAACTTTCATTACCTTGAATGGATGAGGCTCTGAAGTAAACATCAAAAATAACTTGTTTATTTTGGTGAAATACAAACATATTCTCTCCCTCTCTCTCTCCTTTTTCAAACAGAAATTGCATTTTTTTTAATTGAGAAGAATACTGTGGTTTAGCTCTGTATTTATATGTTCAATCACTTAATAATGCCAGCTAGTGATTGCATTAATTTCATTTCAAATCATTATATTTTAAAGCCAACTTGAGCTTTATCAAAATCTTCTCCAATATACAGAGTGCTGGTAGGCATTTCTGATTATTTAAAACATTTCACTTTTTGATGATCCAGGGATATTTTGCTCTGTTTCCTTTATACGCCCTTTAGCCTAGGAATTAATTTCCTTCTTTCTACTCTGCAGTGCAAGCAAGGCAGAAATGATGTTTCCCACCGAGACTTGGAATATATTGAAGGCATAAGAGCCAGCAGGAAAAATTTTCCTTTAACAGATCATTATCTGATAAAAAGCCAGTTCCCAAAGCATGTCTAAAGCATCTGTGAAGAAAAAGAAGGGAAACATCATCTACAAACCTCAAGGGATGAATAACTATTTCAGCCCCCATGCTTGTGCATGGATTGGCTTCTGATCGTCCTACAGTTAATTCCTGTGTTTGCACTGCTTATCTGAGGAAGTGGGAAGCTAAACTCTACCTCACATTCCTGCAATTTCATAGAGGAATCATATTTTTGAGGCATTTGTACACCTGACCGTGTCCAGGTATCAGAAATCAAAAATAAACACAATAAAATAACAATATCTACCTGTTTTCCCAAGATGGAGAGTGATATACAAGTAAAGTTTCCTGGGGTTTCTCTGTCTTTAGTTCAGAGTAGCCATTTGCTGCAATCTCTGCCTTTTTCTATTTTTTCTTCTTTTTTTAATGGACAGCAAAAAGTAACAATGGCAGCAGATACTTCCTCAGTCCATAAAAACTGGAACTGACTTATGGATTTTGTTTGCACAGAAAAGAGACATTGAAAGCTTTCAAAAATTAATGAATTTTTTTTTCCAGAGATTGATAATTGGTAAAAAGACAACTTCAGCGATTCCTTTAAGCCTTCTACTCTGCCTGGGCCAATTTCAAAATTTCCATACTCCAAAACAAGGAGATGAGTTTAGATACTCTACAGAGAGAAATATCTCTCATTTATCTGCTTTACCCAGATTAAATTACGATTTGTCTAAAAATCATATATAGACCTATAAGTGACTTTTCAGCTTTATTACATCCATTAATTGTCCATAAAGGTATTAGAAAGAGCAATTTCTGACTCTAAACACAATACTCACAGCCACATAATCTGATGAACAGCTCCAGTGCTCTTCAGTTTTCATGTCATTAAAGGTTAGGGTCACACGTCGGCCCTCTCCCACTGTGATCCTCCATTCACAGACTCGGTTATGTGGGTATAGGTTGGGATAGTTGGGTGAAGTAAATGTCCCAACAGGTGCAGTAAGATCCCCACCACATTCTGAAACATCCAAATATTGGTACACATCTCAGAGTAAAGGATTGCTTATAGAATTGTAGCAAAAAAAAAAAAAAAAAAAAATTGGGAAAAAAAGAGATCCTGAGAGGTTGATTTGATCCCCCTACCATGTTTGTCTCAACAGCTGTGGGAATCTAGGGCAAGATTCCGACAAACAGCCAAGTTCCTGCCAGTCTTTATCACTCAGTCATAAAAGCAGCTGAGTAGTAACTGACCATAGTAACTCCTTTTATCCTAATTGTTAGTATTTCCTTCTCTGAAGACCTCATCCCTTCAGAAGCCTGGGTGACCCACAGGCTTTGATGCCATATGATACAAGCCTCTCATTGTGGCAAAACTGAGACATTCTGACTATGGTTTGTGGTGTAAGTTGCTTCGCAAGAGTATATTTCAACCTTACAAATCCAACCTTCAGTACTGGAATCAAAGCGCAGTCTGAATCCCCGGGCATTAACTGATCCATCAGTGACAAACTTGACATAAGCAAAACTGTCAGAGGTGTCCACAGCATCAGGGAGAGTATTACCACAATATCTGCCCAATAAATTTCCTGCAAAAATCACAAAGAGAAAGATAAGTTTATATCAATATATTATTTATATTTATATTGAAGGGTCGCTTTTTAATTTAACTGGACAGGCTGGAGTAAACTAGTGGAATTGAGTTATTGCTGGCAAATAGAAGGGGTTTTTTTGCCTTACTTTGCATCAGCAAGAAAGACAGACACAAGCAAATACTGCACATTGAGAAACCTCACTTTATACCCAAAGGGAAATGCTTTCAGAATCCTCTAGTAATGTTTCTTAGCAGTACTAGGGAGGGAAAGAGAAACACTGAAATAATTCTCAGACCAGAAGCGTTGTATTCTCGGATCTCCACGAAGTCGTTTGTGCACCCATAAGAGTTTTGAATATCTAGGCCTTCTAGTCTGATGGTAAGATAGTGGCCCCTGGGACCCTGCAGAAACCATTCACACAGCAGGTTGTCTTGATAATGAAGGTCAGGATACCCCGTGCTTTCGATGATACCAGTTTGTCCTGTCACTGTCCCACCACAGGGAGCTGCAAAAGGAAATATATTATTTGGTTGACAAAAGAACCTCAGACAGATGATCTTTCCCCTAAACAAGACTTGGTACAATTGACTCGTTCTTTAGCTGTGGTAATAAGACAGGAGTTGCCTTCCAATTAAAAATCTTCCATGATCTCAATCTAATTCAATCAGTCCTGGTTGCTGATTTATTTTTTTCACCCCCACACCCACACACACCCTGCCGTTGCAAACATCCCTTCCTCTCTTTCATATCTCGTAATTTGAATAAACTCACAGTTTTCAATCTAATCTCTATCTATGTTCTTCTACTGCCAATTCAGCTGATCTTCACATTTCCCTTCAGAACCCTGCTCATGAAAGTGACACTAAGTTTGCAGGCTGAAAATCAACCATGTTACATGATTTTATCCACAATGACCTTTTTTCTACTGCTCCTTTGACAACTGGCTTTGACAAGAGGCTTCCAGTAGCTGTTTCTGCTACTGCTGGTCTATGAGCTCGTTCCTGTTAATATTTCCCTCATTTTCAGCTCTTGCTATGTGCAGAACATGTTGATATTCTGATGCCTTAGCTCTAACAGCAACTGAAAGAGGTATGCTCCTGTCAGCCCATCCCACAGGTCTGATTTAAGCCGTATTTAAAAAGTTTAACACTTGAATCCAAAATCTTCTTTAAAAAAGTAGAAAATGATAAATGCAAACATTACCAATGGAGTATTTAGCATTGAATCCCACGTGTGTGGCACTGTTGTCAGACCTGAACCTCAGGTACATGACAGCTCCTGAGGATCTCTGTGAGCCTGGCATCAAACCTCCACAGAGCTTGGCGATGAGGGGGGCACTGGAGTCAGCACCGCTGCGCAGCTCTAGGTAACTGGAAGTGCAGCTGGAAAAGGAGACAATTTTCATTTCAGTGTATGGCAGCAGTGGTTCAAAACCATTCCAGTATGTGCACAAAGCCATGAAGCTGTAGTGAATTAGATTGGTTTCCATGCAGTGTGACCAGGACAGAATCAACAAGATCATAATCCATTGCAGTTATGTAATAATTGAATCAAAAGAAGTGCTAGAAAAATTGAGAAAGGTTCATCTAAAACTCAGTCTATGATCAGATCAGATCTGACAGGAGCAAATTCTGGGCAGGGATATGAACAGCACTGGCGAAGTAGTTCTGACCATCCTAAGTGCATTTCTTTGGCAGGATTCAGATTCACTGAGAGGTGTTGAATTAAGGGACAACAAGAAGAGAGATTAAGGGAATAAAAATTCAATTCTGGAGTCTAATTTGGTGGGCATACAACAATCCAAAATATCTCAACTATAAGCTTTGCCTTCAGAATTGTGCAGTGTCCTGGAAGCCAGAAAGGACCTATTTGGGATTCTCCGTCCTTCACTATTTTTCCTGGACATGGTTTCACAGGCTCACCTTTGCCTTACAGCCCCTATCAATGAAGCTACATCAGGTGGAAAGTAACCTTGTTTTGTGGTTCAGGCAGGGAGTGCAAAATGTGTAGACCCATTGGAAGCCAGCTGCGAGGCAATGGAGGAGGGAGGCAAAGTGTCATGGTGGCAATCCATTGGCTTTAAAAGCACTTGAGAGTCCAAATTACTGACAAGCTGAATATGAAAGGAGTATGGGGCACAAATTTTACAGGAAGCGCCTTTATATCATGGATGTTTCCACTTTATCTGTCATACTAATTTCTGTTATGCATTGCAACATCCTAGGAATGTAAACTAGTGACCTGACAGCTTCAGTGATCTCTCAAAAATTTCTTTACCCCACTTGATTTTAAATATGGAAGTGTTTGTTCTCTGAGAGGAATTAGAGAAAGTGTGAGAGAAAGAAAATTCAGAATGGAGTCTCTGAAGAAAAATAGGCAAAACAATGTGGATGTATACTTTGGTGAAGGTTCAATGTAAAACTGATCTTCAAATTGCAGCTCTACTGCATGTCCATTGGGAGCAGATATGGTCCAGACACAGTCAGCATGCGGAGGGTAATTGCTTGGGTAGTTGGGGGAAGATGTATATCCACTGGGGTTGAAATCACTGATATAAATGTTCCCTCCACAGGCTGGGAAAGAAAAGATCACCAATAAAAACAACATGAAAAGGAAATGGGTGAGGCATCAAAAATATGACTTATCACTATATTCCAACACAGTTGCCTTTTGATGCCATATAATCACATCAAAAAACAAATGCATTTTATTGCTTGCTGGGGGAAAGCATTTTAGTGCAGTATAATCCTATACTCTTTTGCTCCTGCTTACCTAGTCATCCTCATTTCCAAATGTTCAGGGTCCTGAATTGAATTGCTACTACTTCTTCCTTGGATTGCTTATAAAACAAGCAAAAAACATATTTCCTGCCTTGTCCCTATGCCAATTTCCAAGAGCTAGGAAGTCCACAAATCAGACCCATCAATATTTCTGAGAATAATTCCCAACTTCTACTTTTCAAGAACTGAAATATCTGAGATAATAATGAATGTGTGAGGAATGCCAGTCAGAGCAAACATGAAGATTTTTTTCAGTTCCTTTACCTGACAAAAATATCTTTATTTTGACCAGAACCTTTCTGTCCCAAACCCCTGTTATATTCTAGCAATACTGGTTTAACCCAGGGCTTTACTCAAGTTCCCTGAATTGACGTGGTAGAAATGCTATTGTACAGCTTCACCTATTCCCCTCATGAATTCTCTGAAGTAATGCTAATTCTTTGGGGCAGCAGGGAAAATAGGCAGAAATCAAGCACTTAAAGATTTGAGCTGATTGGCAGGTTGCCTTAGCTGTTTAGATATTCCGTCTAACAGGTCTCCAGGAGTGCCAAGTGGTGTCTGTTATGAACACAGCGGGATTACTGCAAATGCCAAGTTTGTGATTTCCTCCTGGGACCTGGGTCTCTATTTTGTTCATTCTTTCAAATATGTTAGCTTTGGCAATTAATGTTATTTTCTCAGTTGGGAGTAAAACTTGTGAGAAATGTTGCCACCTTTCTAGACACACTACCCGGAAAGGTTCCTAACTTCATTTAGTGCTTGCACTGGGTACTAAATGTTGAAAATAAAGTTCATGTTTCTAGGAGTTTTTTCTTTTCCTGTATGAATTTTAAACATCTCTTCCTAACTGTAGATCTTACTTTTTATAAAGGAGAAATCTGAGTGCCAGATCAGAAGTCACTCAGTACGGGACATTTTTGCAGACATCTAATTTTACCAGGATTGGGACTTTGAACAAAAATATCCTTTAAGAGAACAAACTCTAAGTTATACATATGTATAAGTTGCAGAATTTAAGTTTGTTACCTAGACTTACCTAGATTCTTAGCCTCATATTTCAGTTTGAATCCTTGACCCTCATTCCTACTGTCAGAAGTGAAGTGGACAAACAGCTGATTGTCTGTGGTGTACATGGTAGAGATGGGACTGCTCCCACAAAAACGTCCATTCCCTCTTGCAGACACCAAAGGTGGGGCAGCATCATCTAACCCATTCTTCAGCTAAAACAGAAATTGCTAATGTTACTTAAGTGAAGAGCCTTGCAATGCAAACTTTGTGCACACGACATCTTAATACTTACAGCCACAGGGGAAATTAATAAACTAGTGATTAATTAATGCATATTAATAAAAAAGAGAGAGGGTGAGATAGAGAGAAATATAATCTTTGGTATTTCTCTTTTGGTGGTTGCACCCTGTGACATTTTGAGTTGCTCTACTGACACTGAAATCTGTAAGATTCAGTAGCGTTAATAGCTTTGAGGATTTGGTGACCCAGCCAATAACCTCACCTCTACGTAATCTCCAAGGATGCAGGAAGTATCCTCGCTCTTAATCTGGAAAGGCTGTTCAAAATGAACAGCAATGATAAATCCAGTGGCTACCACTACATGCCAGGAACAATTTAGATTAGGAGAATAGTTTTGAGGGTAGTTGGGGGATGTTATCACACCCCTGCTTGTGTGCAAATAGCCTCCACAACCTGAAAAAAAAAACCAAAACAAAATGATATAAGTCGAAGCAAAGAAAAAAAACCCCAAAAGTGTCAAATATTCAACTATTCATTTTGAGAAAAACCCTGTCTCCTAAAAGATATGATGAGTTAAAATAAATTTTGGAATGAATGTATGAAGAGCTGAGGGGTATATAGCAATGCACATGATGAATGATCTCCCAAATCGCAAGCTTAGAGATTTCAAGATGATACACTAAAATTCCTGTGAGACTGCCCTCAGACTTAGCAACTGAATAAGCAGGCAGAAATGTCAAGGACCTCTCAAAGCATGAGTTTATCATTACCCTGTCTGAAGACATTGCTTCTAGTCATGGACCAAAACACTGCCATCTACTCCAGCTGCCAGTCAGAAAAATATCCCCAGTTGTCACTGATGCCCTAACACTTTCTTGGTGCCTCAGCCCATTCAGGAATCTGTCATCATTCCTGAGTTCATGTGGGAGGACTGTTGCTGGAAATTGCTGACACTCCTGCTAGAATTTATACAGATTCCTGCATTTGTCTCTTTCTGCTTTGAGTCATTTATTTCTTTCTCTTAGTTGAGCATTCTTTCACCCTTCAGCTGAGCTGTTATAAACTTAGGCATATGCTTTTCTTCCTTCTGGGAAGTGACTGGTCGGGTTGAATCATGCTTTGTTGCATTATATTGCTGGGAAAATAGCAAATTTTACCCTTGTAGAGTCAGAAATTTATTAACACATATCCATGAGAGGTGAATAATTAGATGTGTTTATAATTAATTCAGTTGTAGGCAGCTCTTAACAATGCCAGAGTCTCTTACGCCATTGCTAGCAGCAAGGCAGACATTTATCTGTGAGAGAAGAGAAACGAGTCTTACTTTTGTGATAAGAGGCATTAAACCCAGCTCCAGTGACACTTGCATCCGACATGAAGTGGATCAACATTGCATCTCCAGTTGATCTTATTGGTCCAGGAGGTTCTCGTCCACACAGAGTAGCCAGTACTGGGGAAAGAATGTTGTCTCCTGGGATGAAAAGAACACATTAGTGTTTAAACTGAATCAGTCCACATCTGCCTGCCTGTCAATGTGGCTCAGGAATCTTCTTTTCAATACCTTTAACCCCTTACAAATTTAGAAATATTTTTATAGATCACCAAATATTTTGCTAGACTTTGCTAATTTTTTTTTTTAACTAGCAGCATGTCTCAGAATAGAGGAAGAGTACTGTTTTAGGGCATGTTCTCATTGCTGTCTAGATTGCTTAAGCACAGTGGAGATGAGAATTTGAGGTATTTGGACCTTGGGTCTCTACTGCACCCTGTCAGGGTAGGGCAAGATTGGCTTCTCACCATCTCTGATAATAAGTTTGTCGTAGTTGCATGAGCTGTGAGATTCTATGTCTAGTGCCAGGATATTGAATTCCACAGTGGATCCAGGAGCTCTGATAAGCCACATACAGTCCTCAAGATTTCTGTAATTCATTGGCCAGCTTGGGGAGAAGAGGAATGAAGGTGTTTCTTCAGTTGTTACAGACCCTCCACATGCGCCTGTCATGGACAAGATGACAAAAAAAAGAAAGCATCCTCTTTTTAAACTGAATACACCCCTCATGTAATATAAGATGACACTCCTATAACAAACCACAATGAGGGCACAGTGATGATATATGTAGTCACAGTAATGCACAAATTCTTCAACTTCAGTTTGGATTGAAAGTATAAAACTTGAAAATTCTCATCCGTAAGCATGTTCCTGTGCCAACTGCTGCAACAATGTTGTGACCTATTTTATCTTGAGGCATAGCTAACAAAATACCTAAGAGCATCTAGCACAGTTTAACATAAGCTATTGTGCTTGTTTCATATCACAATGGCCAATGATTTAGAAGGGTTTTTCAAGAGGTATAATTTTCCATGAAAGCCTAACAAATGTTTAGATTTAATTAAATACCTGTGTAAAGAAAAAATTATCCTCTAGCAACATGCTTATTTTTAGAACACTGTAAATTAGTATATCTAAGAGACTATATAAATTGTTTTTAAAAGATAGTAAAATGCTTAATTAAAATAATCACTGAAATCTTTCCCTCATTAATAACTTGGGCTTTCTCTAGTGGGGAAGTTTGTTTGGAATTCTTTAAGTAAAGCTGAGTGTATCACTGGCTGTATCACTTGTACCTGTGGAACTCACTGAAAACCCACCTCTAGCAATGGTATGTGTAACAGCAGAAGCGTCCACTGCATACCACTCCAAAAGAAAGCCTTTTCCAGTCACAGATGAATCTGACTGGAACTGGATTGTCATTGAACTGCCAGAGGATGCAAAAGAAGCAAGGTCTGCACCACAGTACGTTGCAACAAGACGAGAATGAACTGTGGGCCCATCATACACCTGCAGAGAGAAGAACAGTGCTGTTCCTCACAGACCCAGATTTTCATCTGCCCCATACTCAGCAAATTACCAAGGAGAAAATTACTCTCTTTAAATGAGTGAGAGATCTCTCAACAAATCCAAGTTAGATAGAAAACCTCTCTTATAAAAAGGGAACAAACTTTCCCTTTTAATTATATGCAGTTAAAAGTGAAATTTTTACAGAAGAAGGATCGGAATGGAAGTCATCAAATTCACCTCATTCCCTATCACAGGGCTGCTCTTTAGGAGCGTACAATATCCCTCTTTAAAAAAAGTCCAAAGGTACAATTTTTATCCTTGATGGGGAAAAATAACATTATATGCAGGGGAAAGAAACAGAGATACTTTTCTTTTTTTCCTTTATCTCTTTTCCACCCACTGAGGAACATATGTATTTTGAGCTCTATCAGATAAATAAGCAGATTTTTTTTTTTTTGGTATGTATTTGTAACCCAAAATTTTGGCTGGTTACAAGATGCTTCTCCTTTGCCACCTTTCAAGCTTACTTTTTTCTTCTCATCTACCACCCAGTAAAAATGTCCAGTGGAGAAAGCTAGAAATTATTAAATAAACATTAATATTACATTAATGATCTGATCCTTGAGTCAAGTTAAAGGTCAAGCTGATTTACACTCACTAAATGTCTAGCTGGTATAAGAAACTTATTTTGCTTTCAGAGGGACAAAGAAAGGCAGGCTGAGTTAGGAGAAAAAATGTTGTTAATATATGATATGAGATGAAAGAAAAAGATTTATTTCCTTTTTGAACTAATATTACATTTGAATATCAGTATAAGAATGAACCAAAAATATCAAACTTGTATTAACTTTGTAATATATAAAAAAAACGGATAATTGATGAATTAACTGCTTAAAAAAAAAAAAGAAAGCAAGAAGAGATTTACCTTATTTAAGTGGTTATGTTAGCTGAGTTCAGAATGAAGTTGTATTCTCTGTTGTTAATTTTGCTTAGCACCATGAGTGGTGTATTGAAGAAGCCCCTGCTTATTGCTGGGGGGTTGGACTAGATAACCTGTAAAAGACCCCTTCCAACTCTAAACTATTCCACTATTCTATTTTTTAACCTAGCTAGACTGTATTACAGGGGGGTACAGAGAAGCAATCTAACTGCAAGAAAGAGGCACCTTTCTACTGCCAGCAGCCAAATTCCGATGCAAAGAGTAAAGAAGGTGCAAGTAAAGAATTGCTGCTTGTAGGATTTTAAAATAACTTTATTTTTAGAAGCCTTGAGATGTTACTGTCCCTGCTGTCCTTAACTGAACCAGCATGGAGCAAATTTCAGTCTGGCATCTGACCTGAAATTCTAGAATAGTAGTATTCAGGATTGTACCATTGTGGACTTATTTTCAGTAAATTTCAAACTTACAGATATTTGTTAGGGAGCCAAAGAGTATGTAACTCTTCCTATAGACAATAATCATTGAAAGGACAACACAGCAAAAAGAGAAAGCCACACCACACCCTCAGAAATGCTTCCCGTTTATCATGTAGGTTTCTCTATTTGTCCATTTTACTAAAGTTGATGGAAGTAAAATAACTTCTCAGAATGAAATCACCTTTAGATTGTCATAATGGCACCTGTGATGATTTTCGAGATCCATCTGCAGGATACGGCCATGGATAACTTGGGAAGCATTAACGCTTATCCGCCACTGGTAATTGGAATTGTGAGGATAACTTCTGGGCCACTGTGGTGAAGCTATTTGCCCTCTGTCTCCCACAATGTCATTTCCATACACTGAAAAACAAGAAAGAGACAACTAATGCCTCTAATTCACATAGAGTAAAACATTGGGGGGTCCATGTGACTTAATTTACTTTGGACTAGACAGTACTGTAAGGCTGTAAGACATGTCTCAGATAGTTCTAAGATGCACATCCAGCAGTGTTCCCTTTTCTGAAGGAAATTACCCATTTGAGCCTTATGGGTCTACATGTAGGGGAAGAAGGGAGACAGCACACCTAAACTTCTCCCTGACTCTGACTACTTTATGTTCATTTCTACCCAAAAGCATTAAAGAATTTTTTTTTTTTTTAAATGCCTATGCACATTCTGGTGAAAAATGGTTCTGACTTCATTGAGGTCTGAACTATAGATAATTCATTTTGGAAAGGAGTTAAGTCTCAAAAGAAAGAAAATTATTAAAATTTAACTTGCATAATCAAAATAGATGTTTAGCTTCAGCAGTCTGTTCATGCAATAAGTCAGACTGATGTTGGCAGTGGTCCCTTGAAATTTTGGATCTATAAATTGGCATAATTTCCTTTCTTCTAATTGCACTCCCTGGCTGATGGCATCTAGATCCAAACCAGAAGATGGACACTGCAACACTCAAAAAGCAAAATGGAAAGTTGGGAAAGAAATACTTTTTTCTTGATTTTCCAATTGCCTAATAAATACGATATACTTCTGGCATGCTTAAGAGCACTCTTCTACATTCAGTAGATATTTTACAAAATATTTTTTAAGTGAATTTACAGACTTTTTGACATCAGCCAATATTTTCAAATAGACATTAGGGGGTCAAACAATCACTTCTTAGAATAATTTCAGAAGTATTATGAAAGAACAATAGTTTTCAATCAAATGACATCTACTTACAGTGAGAGAAGGTGGCCCTGAAGCCAACATCTGTGCCTGAACTGTCCGAGACAAATTTGACCCACAGGATATGTCCGACAGTTGATGTATAATTTGAAGGGAAGGAGCTCCCACAGAATCGTCCTGTCAGCGTGCCTGTATCACTCCCTTCACGAATCTCCAGGTAATCTTTGGTGCAGCCACTACTCTCCTCCAGCTGAAATGCTCTGTTTCAATAGCAGTGGAAGAGGATTAGCACATATAGGACTGGCACATACTTCAGAGTGTGGCCTGCCAGGCCATTAACCCAGCTGTAGCTGCTGTCCTTCTGTGAGTTAAGGAAAGGGCAGCAACAAAACCCTCGGCCAAGACCACCAATACAGGGCACTCACTTTCCATCCCCTTATTTTATAACAGAGCTTCAGTGTGCAGAGTTACACAATTTAAAGGGTCCTCAAACCCATTTAAAATTTCTTGGTTCTCCAAAACAACCATGAAACTCAGAAACCCCTGGGATATAATACAGATTTTTAATGTAAATCCAGTGAGTGTCAGGTGCAGAGAATATTTTAGCCCCTTCATATGTCTATTATTTCAGCATACTCTGTGGTGAGAAAAAAATTGCTGATTTAGTTGTAGTTAACACCTCAGAGGCCAGAAATCCCTTAGCAGTTTCTCCAGAATTGCAAAATATTACTGTCTCTCTGGCCTCTCTGACTTTTACATATCTGGGTGTGCAAAATAATAACAAGGATTGTTATCAAGTCTTCTGAACTACTTTTTACCCTAGAAAAGGAATAAGTAATCAAATTATAAATTCTTAATATTGCAGCAAGCTGAATGATAAATATATTTTAAAAATCATCAGTTATTCTAAGTGAATTGCTTTTATACAAACCAACATGGTTTTCAGAAGAAGGCTATGAATATATACCAAAGATTCCAGAGTGCCTCTAATAACCAATGCCTTAAGTATTCATGCTTTCTGATACTCTGGTAACAACTTCTCTCTTTCAGATTTGAATATAGCTATATGTGTTCAGCATACGATGCTGTGAAATGGTTCCAACGACTCATCTGGATATATTTCAGAACAATTTAAATCTAGCCCTCGCATTGCAAGATAGACATTTCAGTTCAGACTGAGCTGAAGAAAATTAATGCCTCATGCCAACAAAACTTTATAACCCCCAACATTAAATGAAATTTTTAAAAATAGTGCTTTCTAACACAATTTCAACATGTTTTCCAGTATTTTAGCCTGCCTTCCAGCTATGTGTAACTGAAGAAAAAGAATTAACATCTACTCAGTGTCACTTTATATAAGTGAATGTATGTTCAACGGAAAGTTTCTGCTTCACACTAGAATTCTGGATTGTTTCTGAAAAGTTACTGCTTATTTTGTAACATTTTGGAAAATATTTTCAGGCTTTTGAAAAACATTTTGGAAAATGTTTTCAGGCTGTAGTGATTTTTCTTTGCTTCAGTGAGTAGTGGAGGAATTAGAGTGTCCTTTTTATTGCATTAGTGAATCAGCACAAGCCTAACAAGTTGTGCCTTATAAAGTCAGTGTGTTACCAGAAAAATTTTCCTTTTATTCTGATTAATTGAAAATGCAGGTTTCAGAGCTAGTTTTCTTTTCTTGCTCATTCTTGGTAAGCTTTGCTAAAGGTCAGTGCCCTCTTTCTTGGCAGCAGCTACTGTTTGATGCCCAGAAACAGCGAGGCTCGGAAATCTACCTCATGGGTAAAGAACGACCTAACAACCCTGGTAAAGGACTCCACATTATTCTCCACATGACTTTCCTGTCAGAAGTGTTCAAAGGAAAGTTAGTTTAGTGAAGGGGAAAAAAAAATTTTCACATATTCTTCTGATTTCTGTTGTAGCTCCTCTGCTTTAACTGTTGGAGAAATTTTGAAGAGTCTAACATCAATTTTAGAATCTCAGAATAGAATCATAGAATGTTTTGAGTTGGAAGGGATCTTAAAGATCAAGTAGTTTCAAATCCCCTGCCATGGACAGGGACACCTTCTACTAGACCAGATTGCCCAGGGCCCCATCCAATCTGGCCTTGAATACTGCCAGGTTTGGGGTATCCACAACATCTCTGAGCAACCTGTTGCAGTGCCTCATCACTGTCATAGTAAAGAATTTCTTTCTAACCTCTAATCCAAACGTGTCCATTTCCAGTTTGAACCTATTGACCCTTGTCCTGTCACTACAGTTCTTGATGAATAGCCCCTCTCCATCTTCCCTGTATGCCCCCTTCAGATACTGGAAGGTTGCTGAGAGGTCTCTACAATGTGTGGGATATCTAGGCCCTTTATATTTATCAGTTACATTACATGAAAATGAATGTTTACATTGTAGGAATTTCCTTTGTAAAGAAAAGGCAGAATGCTGCTAAATTTCCTCTTCTTGTTTATAAGTGAGTAAGAACTGGCTTCTTCACCATCTCATGCTGCTCCACCTATTTATGTAATGCTGAATATGCCTTAATAGCAGCAATGACTAAGACAGGGAAACACTGATTGCAAGCTGCCACCAACCCCTGCTGTGTTCTCTTTCCAAGTTACTCTAAAAATATGTTTCAGTTTTACCGTTGGGTAATTACATTTCCTAACAAACACAGAGCATCCTTCCTTCAGGTCTGTTAAAGGCTGAATAATAACCCCTGGCAATGTATTTACATGAAGGACAGCTGGAGCCGGTTGCCAGGGGAGCTGAGGATTGTCCAGACACACTCGCTGTCGAGCGGATACGGCTCAGGATAGCCAGGGCTGTTGAAAGCTCCTCTGTCCATGTGGAAAGTACCCCCGCAGGCTGCAACAAGAAAGAGACAACAGAGGCTTGGAAAGGATGGCAAAAACAAAAAACCAACAAAAAAGCTTGACAGAGACAGAACACTTGCTAATCAAGAAAGCATTTCTCCTTGTCTCTTTGTTTTTTAGCTTGTTGATGTACTTGCTGAGACCTTGGCCAAAAAGAGGAAGGCAAAAGGGGAGGTTCAAAAATCGAATGACAGAGAGAAAAAGAGGTAAAGGATCTGTTCTTTTTCTTAAAAGTCAGTGGCATAAGGAAGTAAGTGGACTTACATGATGACGATGCAGCATAGGTGGCATGGAAACCCCTGGCAGTAACATCGTTGTTGGAGATGAAATTCACCACCAAGGCATTACCAAAAGAAGTGATAGGATGTGGCATAGTAGTGCCACAGTAACGGCCTGAAAGAGAGCAGAACAGAGAAGAAAAAAAACAAGTGTTCAGCATCTAATTACTACTGCTAATTTAATATTTGGAGTTCACGCCTGACAACAAGCAGAAGTAATGTTTGTTGCTTACAATTGCAGTTGTCAATCCAATCTACATAAAAAAGAAATACTCCATGACATCTGCCCAAAACTCAACTCCTGTGGCAATTTTTTTTAGCAGAAAAAGGACCTCCTGCACCCCAGACACCCTCAACCCTGGCTATTCTATCACTGAGTTTCCTCAATGAAAAGGAAAAAAAATTATATAACTGCCTAATTGGTAATAAAATGTAACAAAACCTATTAAATATATCTGACAGCAGTTTACATTTCACTCAACTGATTTCTGATGAAACAAAAAAAAAACGAACTGAAAAATAACAGCCCATTTCTCTTGTAATGGATTGTAACAGGGGATTAGGAATATGAGTCATGATCTGTCAAAAAGGCATCTGTCAGTAAAAAGAAAGATAGGAGCTAGTATCACAGAATAATTGAATACTCTGGGTTGGAAGGAACCTTTAAAGGTAGAGTCCAGCCACCCTGCAATGAGCAGGGGCATCTTCAACTAGATCTGGTAGATCAGAACTTCATCCAGCCTGACCTTGAATGTTTCCAGAGCATCTACCAATTCTCCAGACAACTTGTTGCAGTATTTCACCACCCTCATTGTAAAAAATGTTTTCTTTATATCTAGTTGAAATCTACTTTCTTTTAGCTTAAAACCGTGACAATCTCAATATGACTTTCTAAAATGTTTTTCCCCATCTTTCTTACATGTCCCCTTTAAGTACTAAAAAGTCCTTTTGGCAAGTGAAAGCCAAGGATAGGAAATAAAAGAATAATTCTGGTCTGAGTTACAAACCATTTAAATTGACTGCAGCCCCACTCCCGACAAAGGAGCATGTACAAAAGTTGAGTAAGGGAGAACATGATAAGACAGGGATATTTTGAATTTTCCAGAAATGAATTAGAGGCATCCCTAGGGATACAAGGAGAGTTGGGACCACCCTGTGTCCAGGGCTCTGAATTTTGCCACTTCAGGCTGCTCCCGGCACTTGAAGGGGATGGTACTGTCCAGAGAAGTCAGAAGAAAGCTATCTAAAACTCAGGAAAGAGCAGAAGACTTAGGCTTTCCATGGCTTGACAAAGCCATTTTCCACTCCCAGAGTTTGCAGCTTCCTTACCTGTGTTTAGCATGTACTGTGCTTATTTGTTATGTTATGCTTTTGTGCAGTTAACTGGAAATTCGGTTTAAATTGAATTGCTTGGTTCCCTACATTGTTCAGCTGAGGAGGAAGGAAAAGGCAGCTGGAGTCAACACCAAACTGCAGCTTAGTAGGAGTATAGTCAGAGCCCGGGAGGACTCTGCCATTCACACTGAAGACTTATTATCTATTCTCAATTTCCTCTGGCCAGAGAGGCCAAGGAGATTTTGTTATAAAAGAAAATCCATGGAGCAGGAGACCATGAACAGAAAACCTTCTCCTGCTTACTTTGGGTGTAGTTCTACATATATAAAATACACAAGGGAAAGGTACAATACCTTGAAGAGGAGCCTCATAGTTATTCCCATCCAAAACCTCCACGAAATCAGTTGTACAGTTTTGTCCGTTTTTTTCAATATCAAAGTCAGTGAATGAAAGTGTGACATGGTTGACTGGCAAGAGCAAAGAGTAAAAATTGAGGAAGAAGTCAGTAATTTCACAGAGAAATATTTACATGTAAACAAATGTTCTTTTTTCCCCCCGAAGTCAATTAGTTCCTATAAAGCATATCTGAAGTAGTTTTTTTCATTATATATTGAATGAATTTGATGTAAATGCATTAACCTTTAGTGCAAAAGTCCTGGTAAATCTCTTCAGTACCTTTCAGTACTTTCTAATTCAATCAACATTAGAAGGACAGGATTTAGCATATACACATGGACCTAAGTTTCCTTGTTTCTGGACAACGTCATTATATACTGAAAAAATTAGCAAATAAAACATGGAAAATCTACGGACTTTCAGAAACAAAACTTATTTCTACACACCCATGACCTGCTGTCCCTTTGCAATCTATACCATAGATCTGGACAAATGTGCCCTGCTCCAGGCTTAGAAAGAGCCACTTCTTTCATCATATTGCAACAGTCCACATTCATCAATTGGACTGGTCAAAGGATCGTTAACTACCCTCAGCTATACTTGTACAGAATTGGATTTTCCACACTCTTGGGCTGCAGGCTATATCATGAAAAAGAGGATTTATGATTCAGGGTATTTTTGACTCTCCTACTACTCTTACTTGTCTGATATAAACAAAGGTGAAGCCACAGCTGGCAGAAGAGAAGCTGTCCTTGACACCAATCTGGGGCAGCAGTTATTACCAGCCTTAGGGTTCCATGCAGTTTGAGTGGGTCAGAAAGAGTCTCATGATTTAGATGATAACTAAGTTTTCTCCCACACTGACCAAACTGAATTTGACACAAATATTTTGCTTCTCCCTGGGCCCCACTTAATTGGCTTGAATAAGCTGAAATGACAGCCATGGAGCCCAGGCTGCATTCAGCAGGGTGCTGCTGACTGGCATTCAGCTGCAGACACATGTTCCCCGGTTCCCCACTCCTTTGTGTCCCGCCTGGTCAATCAATTACAGCTATCAATGCAGGTCCTCAGGATACACAGCAAAAAGGAAAAACACAGTGGGTGGCCAGAGCAGGAGACTTGTTGGCCTTCCCAGTAAAAGCAGAGCAGGAACTCTGCTGTGTCTTGCCATTGGCTAAATCTATCAGACATGTATGCAATGCAATGAATGTATCCTGTTTATTTATGTAATGCTATAAATAAATAGCATTATATACAGCGTAAAGAAACCACATGCAGCTGTAACATGAGGCATGTGATGGTCCTGATGGTAAGTGGAGGAAGTCACTGCTTCTCACATAGCATTTTTATGGTCTCTCATGCTCATGTAATTGAGGAGACAGCAGTCATGTATGAGTTTTCAATATGAATCCAGGGAAAGTTTGTCTTTAAAAATAAATGTTACATAGGTGATGAACAGCTCAGATGATGTCTTTTTCATGAACATCCTATTTGTATAAGTAACTATGTTAAAAAAAGAATTGCTTATCTCCCGATTTATGTTTTGGTATTTACTTGGCAAATTGATATTTGTTTTATAAACCAGCAAAATAAATTTATAATTATGATTGAAGCATTCTAGGATTTTATCAACAATGTCAAAATATAATATGTATAACTGAAGTTGTATATATTATATTTAGAATAGTTGCTATTTAAAATTAGGATATCAGGACATTATTATGGGATTTAACACATAGAAATTATTTTTAGGAATCTTATACAATGTAAAGCTAATAGAGGGTATTAAAGGTGGTAGCAGTATCTGATGGAAAATATTCGGTGTTTTATGATCAATCATTAATCTGTGTAAAATTATGAATAGCTGAGAGCATATCTATGCACATAACAACAGCTTATTTATATATTTTTGTTTGTATTTGAAATTGAAATTTCGGTGTACCTTTTCTCATTATTCAATCTAATTTTTTTAATGTTAACAGTATAGATTTTATGTAACACAACTCCAGCTTGAAAACTCCAGACCAAAATAAGGTCAGCTAAATACAAGTGCTTTAATATATGTAAAACCTTAGATTTTCTCACAAATGAGTCCAATTTCACATAGTATTCAACACCTCATTTATAATTTTAACACTTAAGTCACTGTAAATTGGCTAAGATGACAAAGTTGTAAATTGTTTTCCTCACTAAGCATTAATCTTTTACAGTGAAATCTGACTTGTGACAGACTGGGAGAGCCACACTCACAGCTACCAGGATGCAGAACTTCCTAAAGAAATAAAGGAGGAATTTTGCATTGTTATTACAGAAAAGAAGATGAGGATGTTAGTCATCCTAACTAACTATAAAAGATGTTTTTACTTACATGGTTCCTGAGCCTGAATAATCCAGCTGCAGTTCTGATTGTTTGGGTATTTGGCAGGATACAGAGGAGAGGAAATTGCTGCCCCAACTGAATCTGACTCTATGAAACTTCCACATGCTTTAGAACAAAACACAAAGACATAGATACATATATAAATATTTATATATACAAATCACCTTGCTTAGATTCTGTAGTGAAAATGAATGCATAAAGTGTAATAAGGTAGATATGCATGAAATGAGGATAAAATTTGCAATAGTATTTAATCAGAAGAAATTTAGGGATTAGTTCCCAGCACTGGCTGCACTTTCTTGACCTGGATCCACATGCCATGCTGCACCTGGCTGACCATCTGCAAGAAGCCAGAGTGATTTTAGACCTGATAGTTTTCACCTCTTCATAGCCCAGAAGAGATACCTTGGAGCCAAAATAACTTGGTTTAAGGGTAGTGCAATACACCCATTTCTCTGGTAATTTGTTTATGTTTGCAGCTAGGAAATAAAAATCATAAGTAATTGTTCACAACCTTCCAGCACCCAAGGGCGGCCCCACATTGCATTGGCAGGATCCTCTTGCGAGCTGTGTCAGCAAAACTGCAATTTTGTGAGGTGTTGCACACACACTGGAGCTTGACTGAGTGCAGAGCTTTGGCTGACAGTGCTGAGTGCTGCCATGCTCATCCCTAAACTCACTGGCTGCTCATAAAGTGCCCAGGTTGGAGTTTAACACACACCTGCTTTCAACTGCAGGGTGAGGAGATGAGTACTGAAGAGTGAGGCTCATTTATTGAGCTGTGCTGCCTAAAATACCAAACAAAAGATGGGGCTTAGTTAACTGAGTTTTCTCAGGAAGAGGGAAGCTGGATTGCTGAAATCCTAGGCAGAGAGCACTCACTCACCAGGCATAGTTTGTGCAGTACTGAATCCAGTAAATGTGTTCTGAGAAAGCTGAACAGTTTAGGCTCTCACAGCTATTACCCAGAAATGCCTAATTAGGCGTCTAACTAGTACTTCAGTAACTGGGATTTCTGAGTTTTTTGTTGATATAAAATCCTCCTTTTCTTTATAATTTTTACAATATTTTCAAGAAATAAACATTTCTGGGAAAAGCAGTAATTAATAGTGAAAAGCATCCTGAGAGGAAAATGAGAGAAATTTGTTTTCTCTGCAAAAGTTAAATGTCTGTATCTTGGGCAAAAACTGTTTTGCAAATTACTGAGAAAAAGTAAAAATCAAATCACCAGGTATCAAATAGTATGTAACTTCATGAAAAAAATTCTGCCCACTTGGTGTCATTTTTCATTAAAAAGAAAACCATGTAAAATACCAATTAGTCTGCCACAAATTGGATAGTAGATGTTTGGCAGGGTATGCAGGCCTGAATCCATGGACTTCATCAACAGCACCACACAGAATTCTTTTATAGCTTTTCAGATTCCCGCGCATGGATGGACATATAAAATGTTATTTTGTCACTAGGTCTGTGGACACTGCCAGTTGCACTTTTTTCTCAGGACAGTTATGGACAGCTAACCCTCTGGGGAGGAAGAATAAGAGGTAGCTGATGTGTGCTAGATGCCCTGCTATAAAAAGTATGATTTCTTTTTGCCTAATTGAAGAATCTAAGTTGATCCTCAGACTTTAAAGACTTTTATCTATAATTCGGAAAAATTTGTTCCTGATAAAGATACACACTGGTGTGCTGCATGGGTAGAAATGACACTTTCCATGATCAGCCGTGCTAAAAGACTGTCAGATACAAAGTGGTGATGAGATAAATATGCATTAATGTAACAGATTAATTACCCTCAGTGAAGCGAGCACTGAAGCCCCTGTGCTGGATGGTGTTATCGGAGTGCAGTCGGATGTACATCAGGTTCCTGGAGGATGTGATAGGAGGAGGATGCTGTGTTCCACAGAGTTTTTCAAGAAGTGGTGCTTCATTGTTAGGACCATCAAATACCTTTTATGAAAAGATCAAATGAAGTATTTGATTTCAGTGGGAGTATTGAGAAGGCTTTTATTTCATTCCCTCTCTTATGTTTCATACATTTTGGTCATTATGTAGTCCTGCTATGGACAGTGCAAACAAACTGTACATTGCCTATCTTAACTGGAATTTCCAAAAAAATGCATATATTTCATGTTGAAGCTACTGTGACCCTTGTAACTAAATGCAAATGAAATGCCCCAAGTAAACATCTTCTTTCATGTGTATTGGGTATTGAAACAACACTCATTTAACAATCCAGATGTCCCCATATATTTGCTGTTTTCTGTTAATGGCTAACATGAGCTCCTGTGTAGCTTTCATTCAGTTAAACCTTACATCTTCTCTCAGTAAAGATTTCCAAACTGGTCCTAACATGGAACTGGTGCAGCAGTGAGAGCTATGACTCTGGATAAAAGGTCACTAGGATTATGGTTTTTAGATCCAGCATCAAGGATCAGACTCTTATATCTATGACTTAGAAAAGCTTTAGAGTGCTGTGAATTACATATATATACATGAAGTGCTATTTAAGCAGAGGATAAAGAAAAGTAAAAACAAACAAAAAAAAAAAAAAAAGAGGAAGAAAGTATATAGGTTTACAAAACTTCACTTTTAATTTTACCACAAAAGGCTTCCTTCTCTTTTTTTCCCCCCAACAGCTGATAATTTTGTTTCCTTCCTGTTTCACAATCAGGAAGAGAAGGACAGAAAAGTTATAACCAATGAGTTCATAATTTAAGCAACATCAAAATTTTGACAAGAGAAAGTACAGAGAGAAAAAAATGGCCAGTCTCAGTCTCTCATTAATCCTTCCTAGCACTCCAGCAGAAGTGATTTGTTGCTGCTGTGTTTGGAGCCATGGGACAGTCTCAGAAGTGCCTGTCTTCAGCAGTAAGGAGTGCTGGAGCTCCCAGCACAGTTGCATGACCACAGAGGAGGAGCCTTTTGGCTGCAACAGCAGTTGAATTCAGTTCCTGTTTCAGCATTAACATCCTGCCCTGCCATGGGCCCATCATTTAATATAATGGAGAAAAATATGGATTAAAATCTATATGGGAGCACCCAAAAATGAAGCCAGGAGGCTAAAAGCTAAATGAAAGCTATACAAATGCCATTAGATTAGAAGACATGTACTTTTTATTGTATCTCCCTTTACTTCAAAATGCCTCACATTCTAGCAAGTCTGTGCAAGGCAGCACCAATGAATCAGAAAATTTTAACTAGACTGCATAACACAATGCAATGTTTCTGCCTCCCTCTGGTATTCAAAGGCTTTTGAACACACTAGTGAAAAAAACCCAAAAAAAACCCAGCAGCTGAGAGAAAGATGACCTGTCTCAAATAAACCTCAGAGCTAAGAAACAAGGGACAAAACTCCTGCTTAATCCCCTGACATACCCTACATAGTCAATGCTGTCCTCATGAATTAAACATTTGCCTGTGGTTCTGTGAACACTGGCTAGCTGTGTGGGATCTTGTGATGGAGCATTAAGTCTGCAACGCCTGTTAAAATGAGTACCTGGTAAAGACACCCAAAAACATCTATCCATTCAACCTTTTCTTCTCTCTTGGCAGCCTGCCACAATCACCCTCTAATACACAGTGTGCAGTGTTTATTCTTCCTCTGCACATACATTCTGTATATAAATCAGACAGCCTGGAGTTAAAACCACAAACCATGGAATGCGGGGGAAAAAATAACCCTTAGGAAATAAGGCAGTGTCTTTCCCTAGACAGTAGTGAGAGGATTTTATCTGAGAAGAAGCATTGCATTGACAGGGCACAGAGAGAGGGCCTGACTACTCCTGGTAAAATGCTGGCTTTGATCTGCGTGCCTCTGCCCAGCTAAGGATATGACCAGAAGGATTTCAGGCTTGCAGTTAGATCAGAAACCACAATATTCACACACTAGCTCAGGAAAGAGTTGAATCTCTTCAGTTTCTTAAAGTTATTTCAAAAAACATTTGAAAAATGCATTTTTGTGGCTGCAGGGCTAAGGAAAACCAATGCATCTGCTTACTTAAAAGCCAAGTTTTCAGTTGCACTGTGCATAGCAGCAATTCTCTTTCCACAGTGAACATAACTGAGTGACTCATTGCCTTCTTCAAATGTGTCCTGAATTTTGCACAAACACATGACAAAAAGATGTCCATTTTTGTCTTCTGAGTCAAAAAAAACCTCCATATATTTCTAACTGTTCTCTCTTGAAAGATCCTCTTTGCCAATACCTGGAATGAATTAAGTCATACCTTCTCTCTATCACCCAGAAGCTTAGATTTCTACATTCCTGTGTTTTACTTGTTACACTGCAACAGGGATGAAAAAAAACATTTACTTAATCAAACTGAGTGGACAGAATAAGCTATTTCTTACTCTCCTTTTCAGGACCTTGTGCTACAAGCTCTGCCTTCTGAGCCATGTTCTCCTCCAGTCTCCAAATACTTGAAACTCTTGCTGACCTGAGCTCCTGGCATAGCATCAGATACATTATTGGTTAAACATAGTCCAAAAATACAGCAATTGGTGCATTCACAATTTCTTTCTGTTCATTTGCCTTCAAATAAACAAAATTTTTTGTGAGTCACACACTCCTGACAGAAGTGGGTACTCAGGAGTGGGTACACAGAGAGGAATTAAAAATTTACTCAAGTATGGTGACAATGACAACAAAAAACTCTTCTCAAAGATCTTATGCTCTCTACATAATATAGAGATGAAGAGATGGTCATCCTTTCAGAGAACAAACAAAAGAAAACTGAGATGCAGAAGCAGAGGACTCAACTAAATTTAGAAAGCTAAATGAATGAAATATGTTCTCTCTGCACTCCCTCCATTGACTCTAGAGGGAGCTCAGGGCAGTTATCCCATGATTTACCATCACTGGCTCAGAATACATTTGGTTGAACCTAGATCTGTGCTCAGATTCACATCTGAAATCACTGAGCAGAACAGAAAAATGCACCAGGTTTTATGGAGTTGCAGCATAGCCAAGAAGCAGCAGACACAAGTATTTTTCCTCCTCCCACTTTGCTCACATAACAATTTTTTAGAGGAAAAAAATACATTTTCATATGTTCCCCATAGAAAGGAATTTATGGTAGAAATATTTGAAAATAAAAAAATCTTGAGTCATAATGCAGGGAAAAATTAGTGGATCTAGAGGGGGGAGGGTGAAGGAAACGCCCATTGGTACACTCAGGGATGGAGGGAAACCCCAAGAGAACTCACAGAGCAAATAAAATCCTTATAGATAAGTAAAAATTCAAGAAACAGAGAAGGGTGGAACCCCTGTACTATTCATATATGGTAGTTGTTCCTATATTAGGGAGAGAAAAACAACCCACCTGCTTCCTTAGCTGCATGTATTTTCCATTTACACAGCTTTTGGAATGCAATTCCTAAACCATTCACAGTCAGACATCTACTAATATTTTCCAGCCACTCTCTGTCCCCTCACTCTGCTCTCCTATGTGTGAGGCATATAGCAAGTCTTGAAACAAGGTGAACACAAATTGCATCTAGGTGTTGCTAACAAGTGATTCTCCTATTACTGGCATACCAGGAGTGAAAGAAACCTCATTTACTCCTTTCTTGCCCTGCTGGTTCCCCTACATGAGCACTGAAAAACTCTACCTCATACACCAAGGCCTCAGATCCCTTTATTATCTCTCAGCTTCAAACCAGCATTTCCCCTCATCAATTTTCAGACCACACTCTACTTTGTGGGCAGTGATTGATGTCTGCATCAAATTTGATTCTCCAGTTGTGTTTGCACAACTGGGGCTAATGGGCAACTCCCTTCTTCAGCACTCCCAAAAAAACAAAAAGCAGAAGCAAACAACAGATACTCCTATAGCTTTGTAGGACAAGGGTGTCACTGCATGTGGTCTGCAGACTCTGTTCGCACAAAGAGCTCTGGCACAGCCATCTCCTCTGGCCACTGAGGGAATGACTTGTTTCAATGATTCAAAACTCAGCTTTCTATCCAGCCTGCAAAGGTAATGGGAGAATTGTGCTTGTAGCTGCAAAGAGCTCACAGAACTGAGCACTCCACAAAGTGTTAAGATACGTGTAAACATCCATTGGCATCAGGTCTAGAAGAGAAACTGGAATATCAGGCCTTTTCAGAATTTAGCCCTTAATTTTTTAATGGTTTGTTTGCATTAATACAAATTAATCTCAGATAGCCTGTGTTTCTGTCAGGCACTTTGACTTTCTACTCCTATGTCATAGCACAGAAGATTTTAAAGTTCCTTTTCAAAGGTCCCCTGATGTAGTTAATAATTTAAATAAAAAGACATAACCATATTTCCTTATGCTTCATAACCAGGAGAAAAAAAAAAAAGGAACAGTTATTGTACAAAGATGCTTTGTGGGCAAATGAAATCTTCAGTTCTGCTGAGCAAAATGGGGACACATTTCCTTTTTTTCTAGTTCAGAACAAAAAAGCTTTACGAGGCAATGTTGTTAAAACTGATGCTGTTTTCAAAAGAGTTTCAGCGCCTGCCAAATGGAGTTCTTTGTGAATGACAGTTTATCAAGGAGAGGAAAGCTGGATTTTGGGCTACAGTCACTGTGCTTTATCCGACTAGTACTGATCACACATGCCTTTGTACTGAGTGAAGTGTGATCTGACATCGAGGGCCAGGATTTGATGTCCCTGCTCCCAAAAGGCCAAGAGGAGACTTGGAGAGTTTTTCGTTGTTGTGCACTGATTGAGCAGCAATTTGAGTTTCTTTGACACCAACAAAAGTTCACAAACCAGCAGCAATGTGAAGCTTTAAAGAGAGCAGTGGGTCTAATGAAGCAATTAAACAGACAGCTGCAGAGCACCTGAATAAACAGTGCATACATAAAGAAAATCAGCCAGCAACAATTCCCTCTGGGTGCAGACTCCCTCTCTCCTGAGTTTGTAGCAGAGTGTGGACAATCTGCTGTGTATGTCAGCAGTTCATCCTATGGCTTGGAGCAAGCTGTGGTAAACTGCACTATAAATGGGAAAGGGTGTCATCATAACACTTATCTATTTATGAGGATATTTTGCAAGCATTTCACCATTAAAGGAAACCTTTGAAATTTCTTTTGTTACTTACCTCAACATTGTCATAGTTACATGAATGGTGATTTTCAATGTCAAAATCCGTGAAATTCAATAGGACTCTGTGGCTTTGGTCAACTTGGATAACCCAGGAACAATCTGTGTTGTTATGATAAGGTTGAGGATAGTTTGGAGAATAGATTTCCCCGCTGGTAGCTTGGAAAATACCACCACAGCCTGAAAAAGACACAATCAGTTTTAATCACAAGCTCTTTTCTTCTATACTTAGTGAGAAACCAGCTCTATTTCAAATTATGAACACCTCCTTCTTTATATTTCCTACATTAGGCTTTTGTAAGATGTGTGCTACAACAGTTGAAGTGTGCAACAAAAATCAATGGAAATTCCTTTTAGGAAAGTATAACATTATCATTATAATTGAATATGTGACAACACTGCTGGGAGTAATGTAGCCCCAAGCTGGTGGTAGATGTAATGCTGAAGCACTAGTGCTGGTGTTCCTCAATCCTCAATACTGTAAAAGCAATACAAAATACTGTTCATATGAATGCCAGAGGCCTGGCACACTGAGAAAGTAATAACTAGGCCTAGCTGAGCATAGGGTGAGAAAATTACTTTACTGAGAGAGCTGGGAGCTCCTCATAGCTCATGAGCAGTGCAGCAACAGTAAACCTCACATTTTTACTTCTCTAGCCATGAAGTTGAGGGCTTCCTGAGGACTCCCCCCTCAGGTACTTCTGGTCAGAATAGACCTGGTGTTCATGAATATCTAAATAGCCTGGAATGATGAATTCTGCGTGGGAAGTACCAGGGATTTCAACAGGACTAACACAAACAGACTTTTACATCTTAAAAAGATATGGAGAAGGGAAAAAGAAAGACAAGGATAAAAAAACTATACTGTTATTGCATTCTGGTGAGTGGGTATTTTAGAGGCTAGAGGGGTTTGGAGTACAGCAGGCAAGACATTGTAAAGGGATAAGAAAGCTTCAGGGGGCCTAAGAAGAAAAAATAAGCTGCCAGATCTCAAAAGGGATTAATTCAAAGGACTATTGTAGACTTCTTTTATTAAGAAAAAAATCTTGTGCCTTTCTCATAAAACTTGTGAGAGGAGAAGTATAAACCTTGAAAAGCTAATGAATCAGTGTGCTTAATCAAGCCAAACTGCAAGAATTAAAATTTGCCTCTCATCATTTTTCATTGCAATTATTTTCCAATAATTGGCCTTTTTATAAGAACTCACATGTAGAGGCGTGGTTGAGTCTTTTAAGCATATCTCTTGTTTTAGTGATTACCAGCAAGGCGGTGAACAAATAATCACATTGGGGGACGGATTAACCTTATAGAGATCAAGTATTTACTAATCACTCCAAATATTTTTGGGGTCCAGTCTATTGAGTTTTTCAAGCTAGTGTTCTCAGCTATTTTTCAGTTTACCATTTAAAACCAAAAGCACCATTCAGTGAATAAAGGACTCTGTATGGGTAAGTGAGTGAGAAGAAGTGGTAGCATGAAAAATCCTTTGCTCATTGCAGGAACGTCTTCATTAATAATGTAGAGAAGAAACCAAAACAAAATACATTTAAAGGCCTAGATTTCAGATAATTAGACAATTTTTAACTCTGTGTGTTTTTCAGCATCTCTAAGTCTTACCAAATTCAGTATCACCCAAATTCTCCTTCAGCTTTCAATCCTATGCTGTTTGACTACTTTGAATGCTTGCATGGCTGATCCTCAATTTTCAGACTTCCTGAATTTCTCCTGGTATTAATCAGTGTACTCACCACCTGGATTCTCTTGCCATGAAGCATTAAAGCCTTTCCCTGTCCCTGCTGCATCTGTCTCGAAGCGGACAATAGCTGAATTGCCAGTGGTGGAGACTCGTAGTGGGTTCTGTGATGATCTTGAAACACACAGCTGGGCTAGCCTAGGAGAGAGGAAATCTGGGCCACCAAAGACCTAGAAGTGGAAGAAATATTGTCAGTTTTCCAATGAGAGTATCTTCCAGACAGAGTACATGAGAACTGTTTAATTTTTAGGAGGGAAATAAAACCCCATCTATAAGTATTGAAAATGATTCAACATTTTAAAATGTAAAGCAGCTTAGAGTCTTTTTCTCTACAGACTTACTTGGTATCTGAATCACCTGTACAAACCGAGTTTAAAATTTTAGATTATTTGAGAACAACCTAGCATTAAATAGAATTGTCTGTTTGGGACTTGGCCAGATTCTTCTTCCCTTTCCCTCCAGAATTAGCACCTTGTTTCTCTGGGCACATAGACCCAGATTTTTTTGCATGCTTGCTTACTTCCTTTTTGCAGGAACCTGTGCTGATGATTTGCAACACTGATATCTAGAGGCATAGTTAAACATGAGTTTTAAACTGGGGGCAGATTTCATAATCTGATAAAACAAAAAAGCTTTGCAACTCTATTTACTTCAAGGGCAGCTGGATTTGGGTCAAGTAAGCTACATTTTAATAATGTTCTTTGGAAGCAAGGATATATAGCATACATATTTGCCACAAAAGACTGGTTTTGGCTTTTAAGAGTAATTGTTTCCTACTCAGAAGAGTGTGTGCCTTGGGCAGTCATAAACCAGAGAACCACTACTCCCTTAAGCATCACAGCATTATTATGTACTTACAATGCATTTTTAAACTAAGTGAATTATGGGGCAGCACTGAAGTCCTATTAACCCTGTTTCTTGTTTTCCAGAAGGGATGTAGGATTTTAGTTTGAGCCCATTTGTAACTGGTGGAACTGGCTCACCTTCCCTAGTCTTCCCAGTCAAAGCTGAAGAAAACACTCATGCTCAGTGCAATTTCCAATTCACATGTAATTTTGGTGCCTAGAGCCCTCAATGATTGGATTTTCTTGGCTTCCTGCATGCTAATGCAATGGCACCCAATACTAACAGTCTACCACCTTCACTGTATGTGCCTGGTAGGACTGCAGCTGCAAAAGTCAGCTTGGCAGTAACCTTGGATGTGAAAACTCTAAGAGAAATACACCAAATAAAGAATGTGCTGTTGTCTTTCAGCAACCAAACAATTAACAGAAAGATTCTAATTCTATAAGTATGCTTATTATTATATATAAATCCCAAAATTAAACTAGATAACATCAAGTTCTGATGACACAAAACCCTAACAACCCAAAAAAACAACAAAACAAACAAACAAAACCAATCAAAAGCAAAGAATAGGAATATAAGGCAACAAATCCCATCAGAATTTTCCAATAGTAGCACCTTAAGTCCACTCCAAAATTTAATAGTTTGGTTAACATCAAAAAAGTTAAACAAAACAGTGTATGCATCTTTCTCAGAAAGAAACAGTACCGTTAGAAAGAGCTTTATCTGTGTCTTTTTTTCCTATGATCATTTCAAGATGAGGGGAAACTCAATATTTTAATAAGCAGACTTTTAAAACCCCAGAAGTAGTTTGGGTTCTGTCCAAGCTAAATATCTGAGCAAGTTTAACAAAGAGCTGAGCTAGTCCCCCCACATTCAGGGTTAAGTGAATTGTTACATAATTTGGTTAATTGTGTGCTCACTAACTACTCAGAGGGTCTGACACTGCTCTGATGTTAGAGGTATAACAGAAATAATTTGGTTTTAACAAAAAAAATTCAGTGACTCCAGGTTAACGTGAGACCTCAGGAACTGAGGCTTGCATCCCCAGAAGGAATAAGGAATTAATTTTTCTATAAACATCATAGTCTGTTAGATGTTCAAAAGACAGTATTTTGCTTTGGTGGCTGATAACACAGGCTTAATAGCGTAAACGTTTTTATTTTGACTGACATAGCACTTTTTTGCATCCTGCAGGGAGGCTGCATGACTTGAATGGATAATGGCTACTCTGTTCAATCGATCGTCTCAAGGCATTCAAAAGAAGTCAGTATGGATGAAATCACAGCTCAGATTCAGAATCTGTAATGAAGCTGTCATGGTCTGGGGAAGAAGCCTGTTTGTCTGCTGGAAGCTCAGTGTCTTCAGAAAAAAATCTTACTGCTTGGCTGATTGTGAGGCCCAGTAACTGCTGCATTTGTCAGAGGTCTGTTCAAATATGAATTTTAAAATGTGTTTGTGTTACATTCCCTGAGTCAGAGCCACAGCATGAGATCTATCTGGAACACATGCTCTTAATCATCTAAACCAGCCTAGGGAAGCTATGTGGCAGAGGAAACAGCAGGAGTTTCTAATATGCATCTAATACGTCTCATGGACCAGCCTGTCATATCATCCCTGGTGCTCCCTGGGGCTGTCTGCCCCATGGGCAAGGGAAGCAAACCCAGCTCTGACATAAACCCTGCTGATTTCTGCAGCACCTCCTCAGAAATTAACTTGGCCCAAGCTGAACATTTCAAATTGTCCTATTGGGAAAGAATAAAGGATAGGGCACAAATACTGATGGAAACCTGAAATTTATGGGTGTCCTTTACATTGTTATGTGTTCAGCAACAGCTTCTGCACAGTTTCAAAATAAAAAGCAGTCAGAGGCATGCTTCTTATAGTCATCAGTGTATTTTCTTTTCTCCTTTAGGCCAGCTCAATTAATCAGATGCTTTCATAAAGGCTGGAATAAAAACAAGTTTGAGTGTTTCCATGACAAAAAACAATAAAATATTATATTTGGCTACAAAGAGAAAAACCAATAGTTACCTCATGAAAAAAAGAAGAGGGAAAAGAGAATGGATGGAAAGAATGAATTCAAGGGTGTGGTTCATAAAGAATGATAGGATGTCTGAGCTGAACAGAAAAATATAAACATCTAGTCGGACCAGACATCTGATCCCAAGATAAAGTGGTATTGGATGGCATAGCAGGGCTGCAGGACACTGCCATAAAGCCCATGGTTTTAATCTGTTCTTATCATTTGCTTCTGCCCCATTAGCTTCATTTAATGTTAGCAGTCAGCATTCCAGAATTATGAGCAACAGAAAGCTGTTTTTATGCAGTTGGTCACCCTCATGACACATATTTTCTGGGAATAACACTGATCCCTGCTCAGATATAACTTCCAGCTTTGGCAAGAGAATTAAGAACACTAGTAATACCTGATGTTTCTTTATATTTAAATGAGAAGACCAGAGCATCTGATTTGGAAGTGCAATAGATTGACAGTCCTCCTTCCTTTTCTGCTCAGGGCTACATGATGCTGAGGCAGAATATATTTATAGTTTGTAAAAATCTGGTCCATGCTAAAGGAGAAGATGTCATCATTGATGTGTCATAATTTATTCAAAGTAGGCATGGTAATTTTCCTCTATGAATATAATTTCAATAGAAGCCATATAAAAATTATTTCAATTATTTCATTGTGTCCAAAATAATGTCTTCTATTTCCATGAAACATTTTTAGAAAATATCTTTAGGAACAATTTAAATTTGCTTTCTGGATATTTATAAAAGGAATGGAATTTGATGGGGAAGAAAAAATGACAGACTGCAACAGTGTCATAAAAGAAGCAGGGAGAAAGATTAAAGGAGAATGCATTGAACACTTGAGCCATGGGGATAACCTGAGGATTTCACATAAAAAAAAATTATTGCACAGTTTTGGTGAAACATATGGCAGTCCCGGGATACTGACGTGGAAATGACAGCTTGTTTAAGAGACATTGTCAAAGGAAGGGGAAGTCGCTGCCTTTTATGAGAATGAATATGCTTCTGACAAATGTGCAAGGGTGAAATATTCAAGAAATTATGGTATAAAAACGAAGTTGGCAACAAGGGTGTTGCAATGAGAAATATCTCTTAGAATTTTCCTAAGTTGACTGCCGGGTCAAAGGGATGAGGGTGTGGGTCAAAGGGATGAGGGTGTCCCTAAGCAAAAGATAAATGCATCCAGAAGAGCAATTTCTGTGATTGCTGGGAAATATTTATTACGGGACATCTTATTTCAGGTACCAGGCTGAATGGGACATGGAGGGACAGCAGAGTGCAGAGCAACTTTAGTACTGATTTTGACTTCCTATTAAAACTGGAAAATTGTTTGATATCAAATAAAGGAGAAAGCAGTAGAAGTTACTACTCAGAGATAAGGAAAATGTGAAATCAGGGAAATAACCATGAGAAAAATTAGCCCTCAAACCCCAAAGATACTTAGACAAAATATTTTTGGGAAGATAATGTGAAAGACTTTTGGAACCTTAGTGATCACTGAAACACACAGTATCAAAAGCACACCAGTAACCTTTTTTTTTTAACACTGCAAACTTAAATGCATGTGTGGTTTTCTGCTTGGACATACATAGAAACTACAGGAAAGAAGGTGGCAAGATAAAGCAGCTTCTGAAAATGGCTAGCCATGTTCTTTTTTTTTTTCCCACTAAATCTGAGTCATCACTTGTTCTGCTTAGACTATGTCAATCATGGTATGAATGAATTTCATAACAAAAGCAAGAAAATATGTATGCGGCAAGGTACATAAAGCTCTACTGTGTGCCTGCAGGGGAAGCTCTATGCTGCCAGGCAGGACCTTTGATCAGGCACTAAGACATGAACCAATTGTTGCCTGTAAGCTGATTTATGTTAGGTTATCTGCCAGCAGATCAGAGTCAGGTGTTGGGAACTGGATGAACCAAGATCAGGAGACAAGTAACTTGAAGCATGCCAATTCTGAGGGCAGGAAGGCAGAGGAGTTCAAGCAGCAAGGTGAGCATCTGTGCAGATGAATCAGTATGGTTGGAAAGAAGCAGAACATAGCAACTAAGCTGCAAATGGCAAAAAAGGAAACCCGAAACCTAAGGTGAATATCTTGCTCAGGAGCACAGAGCAGTGAACGGCAGGGTCTTTAAAGCAGCTAAACAGTGTCCTTAAGTAGTTGATGTCTGACAACCCACTCAATTTGTTTTAGGCCAGCTATCTTCCGGTCAAAAAGCTCTCAAACAAGTGGTTGCCAGCCATCTGTACTCTTGCTGGATCATGATAGCTCCTGAGCAACCATCTGCAGATGTAGGTATTGTCCTTGGACTACTCAAGAAATGGTCATCCACAGCAAATTTAGAGTTGGAGGCTGTTTAATGGATTCCCCTGGGCAACAGAGGCATAAGGGAAGTTTATAGGCAGATTACCTTCAATCTGGTAATTCTGGGCACAAAGAACAATGAAGATGCAACACAACAATACAGGTCACCTACTAATAGTCTCTGGTGTCAGCAATGTGACATACAGGTACACTTGCTAATGCTACCGATGGAGAATTCATGGAACACCTTCCTTACACTCAGATCCTACAGCAGTCAGAATGTGGGAATGGGAAGCAGAGCTTAAGTGTGGGTACTGGACAGAAAGTTATCTAACTGTATGCTCTATCACATCACCCAGAAAAGGAGAAGAAAGGCTGCAGTAGAGTGGTATAAGTTCTCTTAATCAGTATTTTGCATTCATTACAAAACTATTGAAAAGTCACCCATGCATTATCATTGACAAAAAGTCACAAGTGTACCTCCATTTTTGATCTCAAATGTCTCTAGTGAGAGCAGTTGAGAAAGTCTATAATTCCAAAGTTCTTCCTGAAATTATTTCCTATTCCTTCTTCCTGTACTGGAAGTCTATTCTACTCTGTTGGCTGAGATTGGTCACCTGGTTGCTTACCAATGTGAGTGAAAAGATGTCATATATAATAGGGTCATCTAGTCTTATGGGTCTCTTAAAGGTCAGAACATCCTTAGAGAGGCCTCTTTTCTCCTCTTCCCACCACCCTAAGATGACTAGGATATTGCCTCTTCTTTTATTTATTTTTTTTCTGAGTGCAAAGATTCTTCATAATTTTCATCACTCAGGGTTATAAATCTCCCCACATCCTTGGAAGGTCCTACACAAGATCTCACCTGAGTTATCCCTTGCAGTGGTCCATAATCCTCCTTTGCATCAGGAAATTATCTTCATGGTGCAGCACCCTACACTTAGTTCTTTATAAAAGGTGGGGTTTTAAAGACTAAGTTTTTTAAAGCAGTTTTGTCTTTTGTTAGGAAGCATACAGTGTAATTTCATAATTAATTAAGGTATACAGTCACCAAAGACATAAAAGCAAAAAATAATAAGAACATTTTAGCTTCTGTGACAATACCTGTTGAACATAACTGTAGCCTCAGCAGAAACAGGAAATTGTGGTAGAATTGTTTGTTCTGCATCTGCAGTTCTTGGGATTATCTGTTTCAGACAGAAATGAATATAACTTGTGTATTTTAGAGGAGTAAAACTAATGCTCTTACCTCCAAAACATCATAGCTGCAGTTTGGGTGATACTCAATGTCAAATTCCTGAATGGTGAGTTGAATGCTGCTACCAGGTGCTGTGTGGATGTACCAGATGCATTCCCTATTGCTTGGGTATCTGCTGGGGTAGCCAGGGCTGTGAAATGAACCAGAAGGGCCAGAGAGCTCTCCTCCACAACCTGACAACAAAGCAAAACAGCCTGTCGATGAGGAGGTCTGGAAAAAACTCACTGACAGCTCTGATAAGGACAAGCAGTAGCACCCATTTCACTGACAAATGTGTGCTCTGGGCTGGACAGTCTGCTCTGCCACAGGGAACCTGGGAATAGAGTGGCAGGCTGGAGCTGTTTGCACTGCCTGTGCAGGAAATACTTCACCTCCTGTTTTGGTACATTCATACCAAACCTCATCCTCTGCTCTGACTGCTGAGACACAAAGAAAAAAAGGAAATTTTTTTTATTGGCTTCTAACTTTACAAGTTCAAGAAAGCTAAATCAGATCCATTCTCAGCTCTTACTAACTTCAAATAATGCACAAGCTAAGTTATCACAGGGAGGTCTTCCTATCGTCAAAATGCCCTTTCCCACTGCTTTTGAAATCATAAAATTAAAGACAGTGCAATGTGCCTCAGCCTACTGAGCACGAAATACATGCTGCCAGATCACAGTGGATAAACAAACTTTCTGACACTTGGTGGGTATAATGTTCTTTTTTTTATTCAATTGTAACAGCGCTATTGTAAAACAAACTCTGTTGGAAAAGTTATGTATTTTCTTTTCAGATAAAGAAAGTATTGTCCTAACACCACTCCCCACACCCTGGCGTGACTAAGTTCTTACATACTGTGAGCTAGATTGAAAAAAGAAACCAGTAGCAAAACAATGGATGAAATGGAGGCCCTGGTTTATCAGGACAAAGCAGCGGAACATCTGACACTAGTTTTATCATTTCTTTATGGAGATGTGCTAAGTGTACCACTAGCTTCTCTTTAATGAATTCCTGGTAAGATGCTATTCCTGACTCAGTCCCCAAGTTCAGGCATAAAGAGGGCAGGAAGGCACAGTAGCCTTCCTAGTATCAGAGCAGATTTTGATCAGTTACATTCATAATGAAACCTTACCATTAGAAAAGCCAGTAGGGTGGCTATGTACCTGTCACATGCAGAAAGAAAAAGGATTCTGTGTTTGATCTGATTTTGTGTGTGCCACTCTGCCTTCCAGCAGCATTTTTCTTCTGCTCTTAGCATTACAAGCCCGCCAAGAGTTTCATTTAGACACTAATATTTTGCTTGCACAGAACTTATAGGGTCACTCGAGCTTTGTAATGCCCACACTCCATCAATCTCTTTGGCTTCATCTCCAGAGGAAAGGTTCTGTCGCATTGCAAAGCCCCAAAATAGTTAATAAAACCATCTAACAAACCGTGAGTTCTATGTTCCGAGAGGCAAATATTGTGGTATGTCAGAAGTGATAAATGGCATCTGTATCAGAGCCTTTATTTATAGAAGATATTTTATAACATAAACCAAATAAAATACTCCTTTGATCTGCTCAACATATATACACAGATGAGTAAAACTCCTCTAATCTCTGTTAAATCTAAGAATAATTTGCAATTTGAATAAGGTGTCTTTGGCCATTGCTTTGCTTTACACTGTATTCAGGAAGCTGTAGATCAAGATCTTCAATTACGTGCAAATATTTTCCTTTCATCCCAAACTTGTGGCTGCTAAGTCCCAGAAGCATTTACTATCATCTCTACCATCAGGTCTTTCAGCTTCACACAGAAAACCTGATTTTGACTTTCTCATAGTTGGCTAAAGGACTTCTAGGACTGCAAACCACATATCTATGAAGGGAAAGAGCAGCAGGTCTGAAAGGGAGGAAAGCTGTAAGAATCTATTTTAAGCTAAAAAAGAAGATATCTAAATACAGATGTGAGGCCATGCCAGCTATGTAACACTGATCTCTCTCAGTCCATCACACAGTATCCAGCAGAAAAGCACCTTGTAAACAAAAGAATTCCCACTAATCCAGGTAAACCTTTACATAGCTGAAGTTGTCCCACAGATGAATTGGCACAGGTTTAGCTCTTCTCCCTTTTCCCCACCTTGCTTCACATGGAGCAGCCAGAGGTGGCTTGCCCTGCAGTCACAAAGCTACATTGTCAAGCTACTGGACATCTTAATTTAGGAACTAAAGAAGTTTTAAAGCGTATTTTAAACCAGTCTTGCCTTTGATCCCTATGGAGAAAAAGGCAGTGCATTTCCTTCCCTGAGGCTGTCAGCACCGGTAAATGTTAAACCCCCTGAAACTTTGATATCTGTGAACATTTCATCAGTGAGATGGAGGGGAAGAGAAAGCTTCAGTGTAAACCACAATCCTTTTTTTCTCCCAGTGCCATTAGAAGATGGCTGAGTTTCCCTCTAAAGAAACCAGGTTGCTGAGGTTGTACAACTGGAGAAAAAAAGGCACCATCATTGGGGAAGCCTTACAGTGGAATTTGCAGCCTTTCTTTCCCCTCTGCAGCCAGAATTACACAGCCACTAAGGACAGAGCTCAGGAGCAAAAAGCTGCTTTGCTGCCAGCTTGGGAAACAGAAAAGTTTTTCAACAGCTAGACTTAATGTCTCGGCTCCTGAGGGGATGGGAACAGGGATCAGGGGAGTTTCAGCAGGCAAAAGAAAGCCAATTGCTATTTATCTCAGCCTGAAGAAAGCTGGGAACACTAAAACCTAGCGGGCAGTTATGACTCAGCTTCTCCTAAAGGTTTCCTGATAGCCACAAAAGACTTTTTTTTTTTTTTTTTTAAACCTGAAATGGCTCAGAGGAGAGGAAAGCTTGTATGCTCTTCTTTGAGGCACAGACCTTTCTTCCATGCAGCCCTTGCAGGTAGCATTCAGATTGCTCACACTCCCTCTCCAGAGAGGTTTACATTTCCTCTGAACTCAATCAACATTCTCTGGAAGCACATGAGTAAGAAGGTCAAACTGCTTTTAATGTCCCCTTTCTTTTCTTCTAACCAAAGATGTTCCCAGAAAAGGCTTTTTTTATTATTTTCTTTCTTTCTTTCTTTTTTTTTTTTTTTTTTTTTAATGGAGTGATTCTTTTAAAGTGCTCCAGTAAAATGGAGGTAAAGTTTAGGTCTCTGAGATTAATTTCTTATAAATTATTTGCAAAAAGATCAGAATTACTTGAGTTTATGCCTAAGCATTCACTAATAGCAGAAAAAAGAGCTCACTGATCTTTGCAAATATGTAAGCTTCACACCTGAATTTTTTTTGACTGACCAGCATATGCCACAAGAAACTTTCACATCAGAACAGAAGCACTACCTCTGAAATCTCTGGCCAGCTGCCAGGAAGTCCGTGCATGTTTCTGTTCTTTATAAGGATGAGGTAAAGAGTCAATTCTGTTGTGCTTTGCTGAAAATATAAGTGCTCATTGATTATTAAAAAATATTTACATAAATACTTAAGAGATTAAAACTTGCTGTATTACAACATCAAAATGAGAAAACTTAAGTAATGGACTTTTTGAAATGCTCACAAAACTTTGATTACAAAGTTACATGAATACAAACCTACTCCCAATGTCTGTATTTGTCTGGAAATATCAAATAAAATTTTGATTCTATTGAAATAAATGGAATTTGTGCTGTTTATAGCAACAAAGTAAAAAATTTGGTCTTTAGGGATAAACAAAAATCCAGAAGCAGAACTTATAAATAGCAGAATTACTTCATTTTTCACTGAAATAATAGTGAATAATACCAAGATATTCTGCTCCTAGTGAAACATTAAAAGTTTTTCTCAGCACAGAGATACATGGTCTTTCTGTGCGCTGTGAAATGCAGACAGCTGCACTGTGGAATAGCTGCTTGCAGCTGAACTGCATACAGCAGATGACCGGTTTGTGCCAACCTCCTTGCAGTAATTTAGGACATTTCAGCCCTGCAGTTAAACAGAGAAAAAAAAAAATGAAGAAGAGATACTCTTTTAGTAGTGTAAAGGTCCTGGAATTCCCCTGAAAATGCTGAAAACTACTACCTACTCTGGTGTTAGTTGCTAGGAAATCAGACAACAAACAGAAAACTTAGGAAACATATATTTGGTGGTTTTGCTTCCCTCTGACTAAAATTTACGTATTCATTGAAGATTTTGCAAGGGATGATTTACAGATCTTTCCATATTACTGCCTGTCTGGTTAGCAGATGGTATTAATTAACCAAAGAAGAATCCCTATTCTCATAAATAATTATAGCTGAACAGAAATGTTGTAATCTGTGGAAAACTCTATTATTTGCTAGGTTTTCAGATTTATTAATGAGTATGTTTTTAGTCACATGTTAGAAAAATCCCATCCATAAATGTTAAAGAGAACTGGCACTGTTCCTGCAAAATCAAATTTAGGGAAATGAAAGGAAACAGAGTTTTCCAGTTGTGGTACTCATAGTGAAACATTTCAGTAAATGTAAGCTGACTGTAACTGCAAGGAGCATGTACTAGTAACATTTGCATGCAGTACAATAATACTTGCGTGAAATATAATTTGGATTTGATTCTGAAAACTTTTGCTCTCATGAGTAAGTTTGGTTATAGAATATTATCCAATGGATGAAGTAGAATCATTTCTGTGATAAGGGTTTATGCAAGAGAATAAAAATTCAAGTGAAATACTGTTTCAGGTTTTTCTGCTTTCTGATTTGTTAATGTCAGGCCTTGTTCATCCTTAGACTTAATGTGACGGAAAGACACTGAAAAGTCATTTTTGGAAACTGAAAAAATGTCAATTTGTCAAAGCTTACACAAGAAATAAACAACAGACTTATGATTCAGGCTTAGAAAATCTGGACCTCAGATCGCATGCTGACCTGCAGGGTGAGATTTTGTTCAGCAATCCTAATGGATGCCTGAAAAATGTTTCCAGTGAATGGCTTCTGCATCTTCATCTAACCTCCATTTCTCTAGTCCTTCTCTGAAGAACTAACAAACAATTTAACATTTGACCTGACACACATACTGACCATGTGAAACAGAAAGCAGAGTCATTGGTACAAATTTGGACTGAGAAATACTGAGAAGAGACAAATTTAAAAGGTCTATTGATAATGAAGAAGCCAAATGAGTGAGCTTCCAATGAAATGCAGATGTATATATAGAGCAGTGAGGCCCTACATGCATGTTGCTTTATAAGGTAAGTGACTGGTGTAGGAAATATGTGTCTCCTCAGATATGACAGTTGTCACTAGTGTAATTTTGCACTGAGAGACCTTTGCCCTCTTGGCCTCCTGAATTTTTTTTTAGGGAAAGCAGTTTGATTGGCATTCCATCTTTGTAATATCCAGACTGTTACCACAAGTTTGTTCTTTCTCAAAGGGCCAATATATGTCCCATATATATTTGCCTATATTAAACTTCCTAAACAGAGTGAAAGTAGAATAAGCACCTTGCAGATTCAAGCTTTCCACTGGCAAATAATCCTTGTGAGGCCTTGACTGCAGAAGAAAACATTAGTGATTTAACCAAATCAATTCTAATTCCATCCTCATCAATGAAACTCCCTTAGAAGAACAATGATATTTCAGAACCAAAATAATTTTTACATTTACTTCCCTGCACTAGAACTTTCTATTTCTATTTCTATTTCTATTTCTATTTCTATTTCTATTTCTATTTCTATTTCTATTTCTATTTCTATTTCTATTTCTATTTCTATTTCTATTTCTATTTCTATTTCTATTTCTATTTCTATATCTTTTTTTTTTTAAGTTAAAATTACATAGGGTACTTTTAAAAAGCATTTTCCAAAGATCAGTTATTAATTCCATCTTTGTGGAAAGCCTTTAGGTTTTCAAAGAAACCACTTTTTAAATCAGCTGTCCTCAGCAGCTGGAAAGATCAGATGCAAATGTTTTAAATTAAAATAGTTTTGCTTCATCTATAGCAGGAGGGGCTATTCAAATCATCTATCATTGAGGCAAGCTTTTGTCTTTTTTTGACTGCCTCACAACTGTGAAAAAGCTGCTGGGAAGAGCATCTGAAGCAAAAAGTATCAGGCACATGGAAAACATAATTGCTGCTCTGTTTACCATCAAAATATGTGAATGTCCTTGATAGATACCTCATAGAAACTTCACAACTGCCAGTTAAGGGGCACATGGGCAGCCTGAGAAATAGTACACAGCAGCTTGAACTCTAAAGCACACATTTGTCACTTGAGCAGAAATAAAAGCTCTTCTCTCAGCAATATATGTAGCTCTGTTATTTTCTTGTCAGGTGAGATGTTACCAGATCTGGATGTAGATTGCCCTAGGAATTTGCCCTCGGGGAAGAAGGGACAGAAATGCTTCATCTGAAATACCCAACTCAAAGACTGCATCTCCTGATCAGTTCCTCCAGACAAGGAAACTTTTTCTAGTGAAACTTTTTTATGACCTTGAAAGATTTTCAGAAGGGAGAGGTAAATATAGCACCCCAACCAGAGGGACATATCTAATTTATCTATTCTAGGGCAACCAGGCAACATAGCCACCTAGAGTAAGAGGAATAGCTGTATTTGTGCATGACACCAACAGAGACAAGAAGAGGAAATTTTTGAAATGAACAAAAAGATGACAACTGTGGTCAGCTCTGGAGGAACTTGCACTCACATTTCAAGCTGTCAGAAGTCAGAGCTGTGACGTTCTGGGCCAGGAGTGACATTCCCTAAGAGCCAGGTCTATCTGACCCCACAACCCCACCGATCCTGGTCTGCCTTAGACACAGCCCTGCATTAGCAGCCTGGGCCCTGCGCAGCTTTAGGGTGGAGCTCAGCGTACGGGAATTAACACAGGGACAGCGCTGCCTGACACAGAAATGAATGCCAGTGCACCAAAGGGCTGCAGAGAGGTGGGAAAGGAGGGAAAGCACAAGTGTTTACCATGCAGGCACATTCTGGAAAGCTTTGAGAGCTTTAGAAAGGCAAGTTAACCCAGCACCATGGCTACTGCATGGAACTGATGTCATCTGGCTGTGCATAAAAGCCTCTGCTTTTTCTTCTTTTGTGCAGCTCCGGAATGACATCACCCCAAAGCACAAGGAGGTGCCTTTGTGCTGGGGCCCTTCCCCTGCTGGCCCCTTGTCACATCCCACTGCGGGCTGTGTCCCTCTGTCCCTCCCCCGGCCAGGAACGCTGCCTCGCTCCCCGGGGAGCGCTCGGCACCTCAGCGGAGCCTGCAGGCTCCAGCAGCCTGTGCTCGGAGCCAGCAGCTCCCATCCAAACCGTGCTCAGCAGCCCTTCAGCTGCTCCAAGTGCACTCAAACCTGAGCGCTGCAGACCCATGAGCCACACAGAGCAGCTAAGGCGATTTCATTATTTTCAAGGTTGGAACCCCTTTGGTGGGATGTTCAACGGCACACGATGTAACAAGCTGTGTACTTGTTACAGCACACAACTGCTGTAAAATAAGCAGAGTGAAAAATACTACATTCGTAGCCTCACTTATGAAGAAACTGCAAACGTAGTTTGCTGTTCTACAATCATTAACAGATTTGTTTATAGTTGGCTTGCATGCTCCCCTGTTTAATAAGGCAGGCCTGTGACAGTTCATGACATGCAAGAACAAGAGAACAGACACCCAAAGCACATCCTGGCCAAAGTTATTTCATGTAGAGAAATGGGGCAGAAGTAGCTGGGAGTGGACAGTACCACAGAAAACAAGTACCACTAAATTAAAATAGAGAGAAGCCTGCACAGAAAACAGAAGTCTATAGAAATGAGGAAAACTGAGAGCTGAATGTTCCCATTAAAAAGCTCAAGTTGCTCACAGTTACTCGTGACAGCATCTATCTCTTGCTCATTACAGAAATTCTGGACACGGCCCTCAACCCTGTGCCTACTCCTGGAAATGAAAGCATATTTCTCTAATAGCTCTCAGTCTCTAATCAGCTGATCTTTGACACTGTACATGTGCAGAAACATCCACTGGGAAAGTATGTGTAGAATTATGAGGAAATGCAACGGATTTAGAGCTGCAATGGATTATTTCTATTTAGATGGTATAGAGTGGCATAAGCTGGCGCACACATACAGGGAAGGACCCTTACCTTCCCAGAGGAAACCTGGCTAACTTACCATCAACATGCCATAGCATCTGGAACCCACTTCTAGCATTCAGTCCATCAGAGTAAAACTCCACATGAAGGCTAGTCCCTGTAGTGCTTCCTGCCAGTGGAAGAGACTGTCCACAGAAAGTGCCTATCAGGCTGGATTGTGCATCAGGGCCATCATAGATCTGAAATGAAATTAAAAAAAAAAAAAAAAAAAGCCAGTGAGTAAAAAGAATCTCCCCAGTTAAGCAGCTTCCCAATGTTTTATGCAGGATTAAAAAAAAAAAAAAAAAAAAAGTAAAAAAACAAACCAGTGACACTTCTCCCACCGGCCACCCTTGCGCAGCAATATGAGCCTGGGGAGTGTGGAAAGATTTGGGTAAAAAGATGAGTAAATACAATGCCAATATGTCTTTAAACCTGGCCTCACACTGTGTGCAGTAGGAAGGGTTTGCTGTTTCTGTTTTGGTGTGTGTTGGAGGTTGCTGGGGAAGAAGATAAAGGGCAAGTGGCAATGAACTGAAATAGAA
Organism: Taeniopygia guttata; assembly: GCF_048771995.1. NCBI lineage: Eukaryota > Metazoa > Chordata > Aves > Passeriformes > Estrildidae > Taeniopygia > Taeniopygia guttata. The sequence continues at coordinate 20,821,442 of NC_133026.1, read as the reverse complement.
AGAAAAAGAGGATGTTGTGGGTCTGATTTGCTCCATGCACCTAACACACCGAGTGCCTCCAAACCCCTTGGTGACAGCTCTGTTTACATTTTCACCTGTTCAAGACTGCACCCATGTGATATGAGGAGTGCCTGGGCTTCTGATGGAGAAAATCAAGCAGTCAGCATCACGATGGCCTCCCAGAGTAGTAAGGACAAACTGAAAACCACAAGTAAATCTTCAAAAACACAAGGAGATTTCAAATCTGTTTATTTATGGTTTCATAATCTCATGCTAAAGTCTTGATTTGGAGGAAAGCTGTACTGAACCATGCTTCTGAAATTTGATTTCTTTGTCATACCCTATGTGACAGTATTTTGACAATCAGTGTGTCAGATGTAGCCAGCCTGAAAAATCTTTCTGTTCTCCCAATACAGATGAGGAATCTTCCATCTCACTCTTAAACATTGTCACTCTTTAAAAAAATCCAAAATCAACCAAACCATTAAAACTGCAAAATGCTAGGGAAATATTTCTGTATTTAAATATTTAAATGATGTCTGAAGGCAATCATATACTCACAATTAGATCAAAACACTTAATATATATTTTGATGGGGTGATAGTATATGCTTAGAACTTTTTAACTTCTTTACATTTGTTGTCTCCAAACAGGTTTAAATGGTCTTTCAAATTCTAGTTTAGCAAGTTTTTTTAAATCCAGCAAACCACACTGAACATACCTCTGTGTTCTCACCAAATACCCCATGTCCCAGTGTCATTTTTCAGGCATGAGGAATATAATTTTTGCAAAGCTAGTAAAAATGAATCATTTTAGCTAGATGGCCTTTGATTTACAATATCAGGTTGCTGACTATTTTCAAGTTAGGACTTGCTTTATTATTTCTACCTTGGTTACTATGATTCTTAAAGTTTAGGAAAACAGCAACCCTTGTCTTTTATTATCACTTTTTGACATTTCATCTGATCTTCTGTCTCACAAAGCATAGCTTCCTAACACAACTCAGCAAATCACTGGCACAGAAACCATGCCTGAACATTCTCATTGTGCATTTTTGGCATGCTTCCTTTCAGAATTTCAACAAAAAACTTTTCTCTCTTCTGAAGCCATTACTGTAAAGTTGTCTCCATGCAAAGTATAAAATCTATGAACTTTAGAAAAAAAGTGAAGGTTTATTTATCTTTGATCTCCATTAAAATAGCTTTTCCAAATATCTTTGATTTCACAAGGAATTCTGCTATGTTCAGTACTGTATAACTCAAACTATGGAAATACATTTCAGCAAATATTGATTGACCATGCTAACTACTAATTTTCATACATATTTTCTGACAGACTTGCATATGAGAGTAAGTCATTAACCCCCAGCTATTCTGTTGAAGATGCTGGTCTTGCAGAATCTTCAGAAATCTTAAATGTTATTCATTTAAAACAGAGCTGGGGCCAAGAAATCAACTTGAATGGTTTCAAATCCTCTAGCAGACAGTCCAGTTGAAATGGCTTATTTTTAGTTTAAAAAAATGGAGTTAGTTCTGTCAGAAGTTAGGTTCATATTGCAGGAATAATTCTATTGTAATATTCCATGGCCTCTTTCATGACTGGTGACCATCAGTCTAGTACAATGAAAAGCTCAAAGCAAACTAAGTGTATTGCAAATTGAGAACTATCACTCTGTTTGGTATGGTTTCTCTTGGTGAAATCAGAAAAGATTGAAAGTTTCTAATTGCATTGCTGGTAGTAATCAGATGTGTTTGAAAATAAATATAAAATTTTCCCAGAGATTAGAGGGCAATATGTTGAATATCAATCTGTATTATTTCCACATGTAAAATTTGAAGGACCACCTGATAGACAGATGAGCTGTCCCATGCCCAGCATTACAGTGATGACCTTCATCCAAGCCAGGGTGAGAGTTTTACGCATTCTTTCAAGGCATATGTTCAGAAAAACAAAATCTAGTCAGATCAAATTAGATTTTTAAATAGTAATTCCTTTGATAAATTTGTGGTATATACTACTGATATTTCTGTGGCTTCAAGCCATGGAAATCTTACACCAGAAAAATATGAATGGTGAAGAATGTATCAATGTGGAGATACTCTGAAGAGTAGCTAAAACTATAATAAGATACATATTTACAGTGTATTGTTAGCTCTAGTGATTAAAAATGAAAGCCCATTCTAAAGAACTATGGCCTAAATCATACTTAGAAACTTCCAAATACAAACAACAACAAAGAAAGCTTCATGAGTCTCCTGTAATTAGATTCATCAAGGGAGTATTATTTTTATCTAAGACAGAGAACGCCACATTTCTATGTCATTCCCTCTGAAAACAGTCCATCAGTTTTTCTGGCCACAAAGCATGGTTACTATGGCAATCCTTCGTGCCGTGCTGCCCCGTGGGTTTGAGTTCAGAGCAGCATTTCACAGGGAATTTGAGTGCCTGGCCAGCTGTAACTCATTGAGAGAGGCAGAACCACGACTGCTAGAATTACAGCTGGGTTTTTCGAGCTGTCTTTCATTTCTAAATGAAGGGAACAGCTGTGTGTTTTCACAGGGCATTTTGAACTCCTCAAACCACCTTTTGCTCTCACACAAACACAGGCAAGGGAAACTGAAGCTGAACACAGCTCTCATAAGCCATAATTTCTCTCCTGATCTCTGAGATAATGTTTCTTGTCAGGTCCTGCTTTGTCAGCTGTGTTATCTTAAACTGCTGCAAATTGAGGGAAGGTTCTTCTGCAGTCTATATGAGGCAAGATACTCCTTATGATTGTGCAAGACAAATTGGATTTTGGGACAGTGTATTAGTCACTCCTGCACCATACTCACATCAGGAACTGGTGATTTGACTCCCTTCCATCTCCCCATTGGGAAGAAAGTGCTTGTTCCCTTCTGTGTATATATTGGTTTTGTAATATATTTATTTGTTCAGACCTTTTAGCCTCCACCAGAAAATCCAAGCACTTCATAATGATTTTGGCAGACAATTCAACCAGCAAAATAGGCAAACACCTGCAACACATGTTCAGATCCCTAGCTTCTACTTTTCAGCACAAAGCAATTGCCCAGCAGCAAGCAGAACACTGCATTTCACTGGCCTGCACCCCGGCACTGGGTCCAGGTGGGGATGGGCTATGTTCAAATGAATTATTAGGCATGGTTCAATAACTGTTAGAAGAAATCCCTTACCAGGCTCCCTAGGAGCAAGTGTATAGGTTGACATGAAGGTAAAAAGGGGAGGTACCAGCTCTCTAAGGGATGAATCAAGCTGTGTGACTGTTCCACAGTGAAGTGGCAGCTGAAAACCATCTGCTGTACGTTAGAATGGGGTTGGGAAAGTAGGACTAGCAAAAGCTGCAGGAAGGGTTTGGCTTGGGTACCTCTCCTGGGGGACACCATGGTCACCAGTATTGCATTTTGGCTCTTCTGACTCTTCAGCCTGGAAATATGTCACTAACACCAATAATGATGCCCTGGAGGCCACAGCTGTTCACTTCTCTTTGGAGGAGCAAAGCAAAAGGGCATGACCTGTGTCACAGAAAAGCTCATTACCAGAACTGGAGCAGGGGCTCAAGGACTGAGCTGACTGGAAAACGAGGTTTCCTCTACTTGGAAGAAATAAAGATCTATAAAAAATGGGAAAAATCAACTTGAAATGTGTTCCATTTGGACATACTCGAGGTAGGGACAATTTTCTAGCCGACTGCCTTGTCAAGCTTACTCTGTCTCGCAAAAGTGAGCCTTTCACACTGGTAGTAAGACTCCATCTGTTCAGTTTTCCTGGCAGAAAACTAGGGGGTGGGGAGCAGGGAGGTGGGTGGGGAGGGATTGTTAGGGCAAAATATCAGTTTTCTCCTGGAGAATGTTATTTATATTAAAAGGCATAGTTTTTTTTTTTTTTGTTTTATTTTTTAATCAGGAAAACCATTGCAGAGGAAAAGCCCATGCCTAATAATCTCTGGAAAAAAGCTGCTTATATACACTAGTTAATCATAACACAGTCTTGATCAAGAGGTGATAGTCTTCAAAACCAAACTTCCAACTTTATGAGGGGAAAATCTAAATCTAAATATTAGATTTAAATCTAAATATTAGATTAGCTCAGTATTCATATCCTATGAATACTGACAGTTCTCTTTCATTGTACTGCAAATAATACTGTCATCAGATGTCATGAAATCATCATAATAATGAGCAGTTATATTAATAATTGTCTCCAACTAAGTCTTGAAACAAACTATTTGCTGTCAGAAAACCTTAATACAGGGACCAGCAGCAACAGTCCTGGGCTGCATTTGCAGAACTCAGGAAAGGAGGCATTGCCTTGGATCAGTGCAACAGAGCCATGAGCGTCCCACCCATGCTCAGAGCCTCTAGGGCAGTCTGACACACGCAAGTATCCCTTTCCTCTTAGAAGTGGGAAAGCTGATATGGGATTGTTTGGATCTAAACACCAGAGGCAGTGATTACAGGTTTCTGAATAGCTCTTCCTGAAAGGAAATGAAAGGAAAAGAAATTCTGGAAAGGAAATTTTGATGGCATTGCCACAAATATATTACCAGAAAACAAAAAGAAGCAGAAACTAGGCAATATAATCCTCATCCAAGTAACAGAATGCACTTTAAAGAGAGATCACCATCAATGGTTAAAACAAGAATTACCACAAACAAAAATAATTAATTTCCAAGCAACACATTTCTTTCCAGAAGGGTAGAGTGCAAACTTAAGAACCTGCAGGTCTGTCAGCCAGAGGAAAATCCAAAGAAATTAAAGCTCCAGGATATGGCTCAGTGTGCTAGCTGAGCACCACAACAACATTGTTTCACAGAAACAAAGGCAGATTAAGACTTTGAGTAACTGACTGCATGGACCCTTGACACTTCTACACAATCAGGCTCAAATAAACCAAAGATTTTTAACTACAGTCATATCTGCTCATTCCTGTCTGTCTAGGGAAGGTTTATTTATTGAAATTATATTAAACCAGTATTTTGTTAGCAATGAATGAATTATAAGAATATAAGAAATGCAGGGTGTATTTTTGGATTACATTTTAAAATTTTAAAATACAGGAGCAGGAAATAACTGCTGCTGAAGAAAGGAATGCCTAGGAGACATCCACCTAGTCAGTACATCTGAAAATCTGCACTCAAAACCTTATTTTTGCAGCATGTCATTCTAAATATCCAAAGCTCTATTGGAGAGGCACCTCCTCCTAATCCCCATGCTGTGGTGGACAGAATCCAGATGGATCCCTAAAGTGTCTCTGCAGCTTTTGCTGACCAAGGGACTGCCTGGGGATCCACGCCTTTGAGGCAGTGGGATCACATTCCTGCTGATGAGGCTGTTGCTATTTTGGTAGAGTGACTGCTGCCCTCAAAGCAGAAATTGAGGCGGTTCCTCTGCAGCGAGAATCCACTCATGGTGGAGGGAACAGGACTGCTTTTGAGCTTGAACAATAATATTTCCAAAGTTACTCTTCATCAAAAATCTGTGTGAAAAGCTCCCTACGAAGGGAGGGGCTGTGCCTAAAGGGGTGGAGAAGTGTGCCTGCTCTGAAAAACCCAGGGTGGCCAGAGCAGTTTGCAGCACTGCTGACTTGTGCCCAGGGCTGTGCTTCGCCAGCCCAGATGAACTGTAAGGGGAAGGAATAACACACTGACACCATAAAGGGCCAGAGAGGGCAGGAGGGGCTCTGGGAATTCCCCCTTTTTGGAGAAAATTTGCATCATTCATATCTATGGACACTAGGAAGAGTCGCAGCTTGGTCTCAGCAAAGGAAGATAGAAAAAAAGGGGGGAAAGCCTCTTAGGCTTTCAGGCTGGCTTGTGGGAACAGTGCAGGGGGTGCACATGACCTTCCACAAACTCCAGGGTGGTTTTTTTCTGAGCTGTCTGGGGTCTTCCCTTTGATGAGGGGAATCTTTGACTGATTTAAATGGAGTTTCTCCAGCCACAATGTAACTTTTTTATTGCAATGCCTGCGCTGGGTGTGATAAGCAGACAGGTCTCACGTATAATGGCCAGGCTTTCCAGCAAAATCTAGAATACAGAAGAAGGACAAAGGAAACAAGAATCCAGCTACAACTAGATGAGTCCCAAATATTCTTTATGCAACAAGGGCCTTGCACACTATCATCATGTGGTGGTATTTCACAGGCATTTTATTGTACCATGTGTTTTTTCTGAAGGAACAGGCTAAGTCACATTGCTATGAGCTGTCAGGGTGTGGAAAATGCCGAGTCCATGAAGGTCTGACTCATTCTGTGCATCGAAAGGAGGAGTCTGTGCTGGCTTTACTCGTGCTTCTTGTCATCTGAGGTTTCTGTAGGCACCAGGCAACCCTGTCATCACTACAGATTTAACTATTGTGAGGAGTCGGGGGTTTTGTGTGCATTTGTAATTTTGCTTCTACGTAACCTTTCAAACAGCAAAGCCAAAGTGTACTTTGATTCTGGCAATGCAGGCAATTAGAAAAACAAAAAATCAGAGGGCTGAGCTGGTCTTGTTTAGGGTGGACAGCTTTTTGGCCTGACACTCTCCTTTTAAACATCTAGATCTCTCATTGAAAATCAGTGCATGGGCTAAGATTTCATTATATACCAATGGTGAAGCCTTGCACCATTGGTATATAACAAATATGTATATTGGCACATGTGGAGAATTTTAACTTTTATCCTTACAGTCTTACACTGAATGATCTCTTGTGGAGGCCCATAACCCCCTGAAGGAATTCAAGGATGTGCTATTGTGCTGCCAGCTCGAATAATATGTTAATGGATACCACGGCAGTGTGGCCAGCAGGCTGTGATTTGATGTCTGGGTACAGGACCTGGGTGGGTATATTTCATACATCATCTACTTCTCCAGGGAGATGTACTATGAGTGACATTTTGTAAATCAATGCATGGCCATAAGAAAAGCCATTCCCTGTGCTTGAAGAATTCCTGAAGCACTTTAGAAAGACACACGCATAAATAAAATGTAATAATGGTAATAGAGTTTAAGCATATTTATTAATTGCAAGAGGGAGTAAAACTAGAAACAGGGTAAGATATTTTTATGTTAAGCTAATAAAAAAAAAGAGGATGACCAGATGAGTGTGAGCGACAATTATCTAATGCACTATTCCCAGATGGAGAAAAAGGATATTATTGTACATCCCTGGAATGCTACTGTGGTTTAAAAAAAAAAAGGGGGGGGGGGGGGCGGGGAACATATCCTGCTACTACCAAAAGGAAATGAAACCAATCTCAGGAGCAGATGCCATATTAATTACTGTATTAATTCAATAATATTCCTCATATAATTGTGCAGTGGTATTTTAACCACTTTGAGCCCAGTTGCTGGAAGAGTTTGGGCTGCTTAAGCACACTGACAGTAAGCAAGCAAGGCGGTGCTCTGGTCCAAAGTGAAACTCTGCCCTGGCCTGCAGCAGAAGAAAGGCATTTATTGTTATTAGACAGTTGTTTGCCCTCATAGGATGTTCTTTTGTATTAACCCAATGATAATCTAACACTGACAGTAGATGCACAGACCAAAGGGGTGTAACTTTGACAGAGAGCTCTGAAACTTGTCTTGCTGCCTGACACAATTTTACTATCTGCTTATCAGACATCTGGCAAAAGGCTGGCAAGGTCTGCCCTTGTCCTGGTTCTGGCCAGGACAGGGTTAATTTTTTTGCAGTAGGTGGAAGGGGGCATAGGCAGGACACAGGGGTTGTTCTGTACCACCTCACTTAATTGCCAGGGGCAGGGGACAGGGCCAGGGGCAGGAAGAAGGGGCTCCCTCTGGCCTAGAAAACCTGGCAGAGGGAGCTGTCTGGTATTGTCTGTTACAGTTTGGGGTCTATTTTGCCTGTATGAATAATTTCTTATACTCTCTGTCGTTAATATTGTTGGTGATACTGTTAATTTTCTTATGTCTACTCTTGATCTTTGCCTTTTGTGCCTCCCATTGGAGGGGGAAAGGGGAGCAGTGCATGGCTTTTGTGGGAGTACTAAATTGGAGAATATCATTCCTAATCCTTTAATAAAAGCAGATGCTAAACAGGATGTCAAAGGAGGGTAGTACTTTCTCAGCAGAAGAACACAGAAGGACATTGTCACTGAAAGAATGATCAGTGGTTTTCAAATAACATTTTTCTTATATAAGGAAGGAGTATATGTCAGTTCTAAGCAGGACTCTGATCTTCAGGGCAAAAACATGATATTCTTCCTGCTTTGCCTCCCCAGAGATTGTGTTCTGCCATACCAAATAAGAAGGTAATTCATCATTAAGGATGGGGACTTAAATATATGCTTGTTCAGCTAATAATGTGATGTATGTAGAGGAAAGAATGACATTTCTATGTCACTGCCTGCAATATCTCACTACTTACAGCCCCATGACTCCTCTAGAAAGACTAATGTCAGGTTATTTAGCCAAGGCACAGCAAGCAATATAAGGTAAAGACTATCCAATCTAATTACAGTTAGTGTAGCATCACCAGCAAACGTTCTGCTATTTGATATGTCTTGTATCTTATTATTGTCACTTCTGTACATGTCGGTATCAGAAACAATTAATCTCATATTCTTGCAACTTCACTGCAAAACTCCTTCCAAAATGTCACACATCCTATGAGCATTACTAGTGATGAGCCAATATCCTCTGACAGGACATGAAACACTGCACAGTGCTCACTTGCTGGGTAAGTGCTCATATGAGATCCATCCTAGAGACTGACATAATAAAAAACTGCAGTTTTGCTTCCCTCCCACATTGCCCCTTCTCAGTTTCTGGCACCTACATACAGAGGCAGAGAATTGCCCCAAAGTCAGAGGAACAGAGTTTTTTCCTTCCCACTTAACACGGGTATAAATAGTTGCATATGCTAAAGTGGTGGAGATGCAGGTCCTGCCCAGACCAGACCAAGCTGGAGTCAGCCACTGCTCCCTGCAGAAAGAGAACGCTGCTCACCATGAGTAACACCTGCCAGCTGGTGGAATGGTGGCCTAGCTGGCAAGAAGCCTCTCATGATCAAAGGAGAAAAGGAAATAGGTAACACAATACACAGCTGACTTCTCATTGTACAGATGTGACTGAATTTCAGTCTAGAAGAACCATGCACTGTATTTGTACTTGTACTCGCTGGACAGCTGACTATATTTTTCCCTCCCTTAATGTGAAACAGTTATTTGCTCTATGGCATGATAATGTCTTTGGTAACTGAAAATCACTAGGAATACCCATGTGTAGAAATTTTTGGTTTTGACATTACACATATAACTTCTGACTCACATGTGGACTAAGCTAGGGAGCAAATACCTATTTAACTGTATATATCTGACTGAATTAGTCATGAAGCAAAATGCTCTTTTTATGTGGGTTTGGGTCAGAGTGTCAGTCATAATTAAACACAAAGCTGAAGAACAGACCCTTTTCCAGTATAAAGACTGGGAGCAAAAGCATTCTGTTCAGCAAGCAAGGTTCAGCAGCACTCAGGAAAACAGCTTGCTCAGTCAAGCTGTCCCCACCCCACCAAGCACTTTGATTTTCCCCTTCAGAATTCAGCAAGATTTCAAAAAAAATTAGAGCTTTAGTTTGATACTATAAAAATATGTTCACATGTCCATAAATCTATTTCTTACGCTAACTTTTAAAGATGGCTTTACTACTTCTGGATTTTTTTTTTCAACTGCCATTTCTTGACAGTAGTTTTCTAAGGCAGGTCATGCCTCTGCCATAACATCTCTGCAACATTTAGTCTTGTCCTTGCATCATATACCACTTTACCTTACTCCTTCTGCCACTACAGCTGTGATCATCAGCTAATCCAGCCTAACAGCTAACTCTTGTCCTTCCTGTCCCCAGCCTCCCAGCAAGTAGGAGGAAATATTGTCACCAAGCCTGCCATCTGCTAGCTGCCATGGAGCAGCATGCTGCTACTGTCAGAGCTGCCACAGAGCTAAGAAGACAAAGAGAGTGTTGCTGTCTGCTGTAAGTGCCTGAGGTGGGAGAGCTGCTGCCACAAACCCAAAACAAGACAGGGGAAGGGACCCTTAAAAGCTCCGAGGGAAAAGAGCATTTGATCAGCACCAGTGGCCACTGTGGTCCATGAGCATAGCTACATGGAAAGTGCCTGAGCTGTAAGTTCCCATTTCCTTCAAGAAAATGGTGAGAGACTCTGGTGTGTGGTCCCTGCCACACCTACTTAGACTACAGTGAACGGGTTTATGTCTCTTGGAGAGAGCATCAGATCTTTCCCCTCTCAGACCTCTCTGAAATAAAGGGATCTCAAAACTGTCATGTGGCAGAAAAATAATTTATTTTAGCTGAATGGCTATGAGGTTTCTTTTAAATTTCCTTTTTTTCCTATTTCCAGCAGTGTCAGACTCCACATGGATTTCAAACAGAAAAGTCCCAAATATCTGCAGTCTGCTTCGCAAGTGAACTGTACGCTTGTTGCAGATGATTCCCCCTTTCCCCTACACCACAGCACATTCCCAGCCTTGCCAATGTGTTCCCCTTTCGCAAGATGCAGGGTGGGAACAAACACTATTCAATTCCCTGGCTGGTTCAACCTCCTTCTCTTTTTACACTATGGCACATATTTGTGCAGCATGCAACAACCAAATGAGAACATCTTTTCCAAGTGGTATTTCTTAATGGCATTTGGAGAAAGACTTGTAAGTAATGTTACATGAATTGTGAATAGAAGCCTCCTTAACACACTTCCATGACTTTATTTTCCCCTTGTTTTTTTCTTTTTTATACCTCTTTTAGTCTGTATTTTCTTTGATTGAAAGCAGTGAAAAATTGTTAAGCAAAGAGTGCTCCTGTCTCCTCACTTTCTCCAATATGTTTTATTTCTGTTCTTTTAAGTGCCTTGGATCAGGTCCTTGCTCCTGGCACTATTCCCCCACCCTTGACTTATGTCTACAATAGTGAATCTGGCAAGTTTCTTGCTCCTCACAGGCTGGCTACTGTGTGCAGGGTTCCTGCTTTCCATGGGTCAAGGCTTTAGGCATCTTGAGACTAGCACTGGCTTTTCCACTTGGCTCCAATGTTTCTTTTTCAGCCTCCTCACAAAAACAAACCAGGGCTTAATAGTTAGTTCTCAATACAGTGCTTCCTTGTTTATTTTCTTCACATGTCTATTCTTTCTTTCCATTCCTAGCCACAAAGACAAGAAGGCTGGAAGAACATCACTTTTGCCAACTTACTACCAATTTTGAGCTGTGAAAGCTGCCATAGTAACAAGGTAAAGGGGGTGAGGTAGGACATCTACAAGGAACAGGTTAGGCCATCAATTGGTCTGTTGCTGAACCTTCTGCAATACCTGGGTGTAAATATCCCCAGAAATACAGGTACTATTCCATAGTCCTCTCCCTGGCTGCAAGCTGTCTTCTCTAAGATTTCTCTAAATTTTAGTTCCTCTTGTGCAAAAACCTAAGTAGAGCACAGGGGCTGCATGCTGGCATCCTGCACAAGGGTGAGATCTGAAGGATGAATTAGTCCAGCAAAATAGCAGAATTGTAGGCAGGAGATTATAATCCACAGTATAGACTGATCATGACTACCCTCTATATTCTACAGTACTAAGTACAAAATTGAGAGAAAGTAACTTTTCTGTTTTCCCAGAAAATTTTGAGAAAACTTGTTTTTATCCTTGAAAAAATTTTTTTTTGAGGAAATTAAAATGAAGGGTACTGGGCTTTAGATTAACTCTATGGTTTTATTTGCCTAAAAATATCACATTTTTTTTGTGGGCACATTCATTTTCTTTTAGTCCCTTTAAAGATGCAGATGAATTATGTAAAGAATAAACAAGATATACAGGAACATTCCCTTTAAAAATGTAGACATTTATCAAAGTTTTTGAACATTCCTCATTCCTTCTCAGATCAAAACAAGAGGAAAATAACAGAGCTCACTGCCTTTTTGCAATCCATTTACTAATCTCAGGATTCCCCCTTCTTTGCATGGAGCTGGAATCACAACATCTCACTTTTCCCATAAAAGCCAGTGCATCTAGCCTAAGGTGGAAGTCAGACTGTAGCAACCCAGGCACCTGCAGAGTGATTCCTCCTCTCGGAGGCACACACCTCTCTTGAGGCAGCAATGCTTCACTCCCTACTGATCACTGAGGAAACAGGGTTAAATAGTTTGGATTTATCACTTGAGCTTTAATGGTTAAATTTAGATAAGATAAATTTCCCCTTGCTCTTCTGCAATCTTTTTATTTTTCTGTATTGTTAAAGACTTGATTTTTCTTGTTTCTGGAATCTGGGCACATACCTTCAAGAAGTCACGATCACAGTCAGATCCATCTTCTAAATCAAAGGCTGTGAAGCTATAGTTCAGAGTGTTCCCCTTGGTGGTTTGGATAGTCCAGTTGCAGTGCTCATTTAATGGGTAATTATTTGGATAATTTAAACTTTCCAATATGCCATGGCTACGATTAACAGTCAGCACTTCACGGCAAACTGAAAAAAAAAAAAGTGGTAATAGATTGTTTTTGTTCAATATTGTTAATCCAATATCTCAAAAATTACTAATTGAAGTTACTGATAGCATTACAACATGAGAAATATTTTTTTCAGATTAGAGAAGCCATGCAGAAAGAGAATGGTGACCTCTTGAAGAACATATTGTATATGTTTCAACCAAAACTGCAGCTATTCAATCTCACATCTTTCAGCATTATTATGACCTTCTTTTCTGACACTTGCAGACCCATCAGTACATATTTTTGAACATACATATTTTTGGGCAGTCTTCTTTAAGTCTTCAGGCATATTCATGAAACACTTTTTTTTTTTCTTTTTTTTCTTTTTTTTTTTTTTTTTAACTAACCATAAAAATGTACCTTGTCATTTGAAACAATCTGGGGAGCTGCTCAACAAATATCGACAAATAGATAAAAGTGATTTAATTCTGCTAACTAGGAAAAAATTATGATCCTTGGCTAAAACAACTAATGGAAAGTACACTACTAGTATTGGGCTTTCTAGCCCCAGGAAGAGAATGTGATAATGAAATTTTTTTAAAAGGAGCCATAATTTTCCTTGTGAGACATTCAATAGCATCCTAGCATAAGAACTGGACACTCACCTCGAATAATAAGAGCTTTCCTTGAAGTGCAGAGAAAATGAAAATAAACTAAACTAGATAAAGAACACAATTACAATTATGGCATTAGGTCAGTGAGTCTCATTTTCCTGCATCCACCTTTCCCTAAAAACAAAAAATATCAGTGTGGGCAATCCCTTGTCTGGAGAGAGCACATAAAGTGTACTGGGAGCAGAGCAGTGTCATTAATGCACAGGGAAGTGGGCAGGAGGCCGGGAGCAGACCAGCCTGTTTGGTTTGTGCAGCAAATCTGCAGTGTTTGAACAGCAGAAATAGCTGAGATTCACTTGTATATCTGTTCTATTGTCATCACCACAGAGAGTACACCCACCTCCTGCACTTTTTTATTCTATCCAAGCAATTTAAAGGTCTGTGCTTTCAGTATTTCAAAATACTTGGGATACAGCTGAAGGTCAGGGTCAGGTGGAGTAGAGTGGAGCTTGTCTGCAAAGCTACTCTGAAGCATATGACTTTTTGAAAGGGCAGGACAAAGAGCAGAAAATGAGTTTTGAAGAATGCAAGACAGGTAAAATCTGCTACCCCCTGCCATCAGGATTTTATTAGAATCACATCAGGCACAAAGGTGCCTTTGAAGGATAACTTCACACCATGTTTTCCTTTGCAACATTTTCCAATTAATCATTAAATTTCTTTCATGTACATGCAAATGTATCTGGTATCTAAGCTTCCTTATTTTACAACATACTGCCTACATAATTTTAGCTTTTGGGCAAGCCATTAAAAGCTTTCTCTGATGCATCTTCAGGAATTAAATATGAATGTAAATCACATTATCTAATAGCTCAGGTTCTATATCTGAGTGCTTTGAAAGTGCTCTTTCTGTTTAATTAATGAAAGGCAGGGGGAACCTTTTCTAATATATCCTCTTGACATTACAGTCTGAAAAGTACATGGTAGTGATATCTGTAAGGAATGAGCCAAGGCTTCCTCCCTCTTCTAATTACTGCATTGTCACACATGGATGAATAGCTCTGGGTTTTTTTGTAACCCATTTACTATTGTCCAAACCCAGGAAAACTTCACATCTATAAACCTACAACAATCTTTGTCACTTGGGCATGTCATATTTAGAGGACACAAAGATGCTTGCAAATCACTTTGTATGTGATGAAATTACACATTTTCCAATGTGCATTTAACCATAAAAAATGTAAAGTATATAAAGAGAAAAGTAAACAGATTATGACTGGGAAAAAAATAACTTTGTCATGTGTCTTCTTGTATTTTTCTCCAAATGCTATTATTCTGATATTTCTGGGGTAGTGCTATTTTGCAAAAACATGTTTGCAAGGAAAGTATTACCCTTACCACAAGATATTAATAAATGAAGCTTTTTACAATGTTCCCGATAGTCTAAATTATCCCAAGCACCCACAATAATGCAGTCTGGCTGACAGAAACTCAATTATCCTTTGTCATCCTTCCCCAAAAGCAGCTCTAAGATCAGAGAATCTTGCCATACCTGCCTTCTACTTTAAAAAGTCAGGAGCCTGAAGGAACAGAAGAGCAAGAACAGCCAAATCTACCCTGCTATGGACTTCCAGCACTTCTTATTCTGAGTAAATCTGGAGTGGTAAGTACTACTGGTCCAGGTAATAGAAATAGAACCACCTTACTAGCTTTCCCCTAAGGAGGAGATTATCTCCATCACAGGTAAATGGGCAGATAATTTTTAGGTCTCTGTAACTGTACCAGAATAGAAAATCTGGGTTGTTGGTATGCTCTGTAGATTTTACTGTGCAGATAAATATGTAAGATCATGGGCTGCAAGCAGACATGATCAGAAAACATGAGCTGTAGAAACATTTTCTCTTCCTTTACTTACCCTGTTTGTATTTGGCTAAGAAACCTCCACCTTGCAGACTATTGTCTGTCCTTAGTTTTAGGTACACGCTGTCTCCACTGGAATGGATGGTTTGTGGTATCTGATCCCCACAAAATTTACCTAGCTGTTTAGCATTGCTGCTGTTGCCATCATATATCTAAAAAAAACAAAACAAAACAAAACAAAAACAAAAAAAACCCGAAAAGATAATAAAGCTGATGACATCACTATTCTGATTAATTCTCCCCTGACAAATGTCTACTTTGGGAGATGTTACTGGGTATACAAGAGGTTAAATTCCACTTCTGTTCAGAGGAAGCCTAGCAGGCATTTCAGAAACAAGCAAAAACAGGAAGCCAGTAACTGAATACTGGTGGGTTTTTAGGGGCTTAGTCACCAAGAGGGGAACACTGCACTTTATTCTAATTTCATTAGAAATATTCAAATAATTTATGCAACAATTCAAATATGAAAATTGGTATTAACAATATGATTATTGACAACATTGTGCTTTGTTCCATGTAATTTACTAAGAAAGCATACCAAGGCCTTGGTTCAAAACACAGAAAATTTAAAAGATACAGAAAGATTCTTGTTTCTATCTACCAAATTCTTTCTATCTAGACATAAATCCTTTTCTTACCACCAGCTATGCAGACACTGCTGCCTTGCCTCTCATGGCTCTGTGAGATGAAGAGCCATGAGAAGGCAAGGCTTTCTTTTCTGTGGTAAAAAAGAAAGCCCAAGGATCAGGAAATATCTTTGTTCTTAACAGCAAGGAGCTTTCCTATTCTGAGTCTGTTCACTTAGGACCCCTTTAAAACCAAGGCCCTTTGTTTTTCCTGGCCTTTGTGCTCAGCATACTCATCTGACTCCTGTGGAGCAAAGTGTCCCAGGGCACCTACCGCAAGGTAATCAAAGCTGCACTTCTGATGATGCTCTAGATGGAACTGCTCAAACTGGATTTCAAATGGACTTCCTCGGTTCCCTTTGAGCAGCCAGTAGCACTCTGAATTGTGGTAATATGGCATAGGGTAGTTGGGAGACATGAGGATGCCAGAAGCTGCTATGAAAGTCCCACCACAACCTGAAAATAGCAGAGAAAGCAAAGCAACATTTAACAACTAGAGGAGGGGAGTATTAAACCAGGCATGTGCGATTCTTACTACTGACCTCCTTCACATGCCCTGAACATCTTCAGTAATGCCCCAAAAATCTGCATCCAGCCATTAATGTTGTAAGCAGAAGACAGCCCATAGCAAATAGAAGTATTACCTATCTAATTTGAAGGGCGCTTTTGATGGACAAGTATTAGAAATTAGAAACCTCTTCATTATATTCTTAATTATTGCTTTTTTAAACATAAGAGGAAATTGGAGCTACTTTATATCTAGGGAATAGTATGCTCTTTTCTGTGGTAAAATATAAAGCCCAAGGATCAGGAAATATCTTTGTTCTTAACAACATGCATACATATCACCATATAATTAACAGTCAGACTTTAGAATATTGGAAGCAGAAAAAATGAGGGGAAAAAGGTGAGAAATTAAATACAATGATCAAAAATAAGATGTGTAAAATAGTTCTATACTTCATGCAGTCATTTTACCTGCCGAGGTACCATCCCACTCTGCTGAAAATCCCTCTCTTGTGCCAAACACATCACTTACAAACTTTATCCACAGCTTGTTACCATGAGAGATTATAACAGGAGGCAGGTCTGTACCACAGTATTTTCCAAGAGGAGGAGAAGTTTCATAGCCTCCATCTCTAGAATGGTAAAGAAGAAAAAGAGAGATACCATGAGAAATGCTAGCAAATCAAAAATCTTGTGATTCTTTCAGGCCTAGGAAAGATCCTGGCTCTTCATCTTCAACAGAAATACTGCTACCAAATACTGAGTCTTGCTACTTGCAGTAGTAAGCCCTGCCACAACCACCTGCTTGCCACAACCACGTCGCTCTCTCATCTCAGCAGCCTGAGTGTGTCAACACAATGACAAGCTTGAGAAGTGTCTCAGGTAGACTTGATTCTCTATATTCCACAAGGTGACAATCATTGGGGCAACCAAAGGTAATCTTTGAATTTGAAGCAGTAATTTTCTCACTCTTCACTCTTTAGCCTGGCGCAAACCTAGATGAGCTGATTTATTTAAAAAAACATGTTTATTTGCCACCTTACAAATGGGAATTCATTCCTGAATTCATTTCACTGATATGATGCATATTTTGAAATATTTTTTTAGTTTTCAGAATTGGTTCTACAACCACTTATTTTCCTGTTTTAAAATTAAGTAATATTTCCAATAACATTTTTTTCATACTGTAGTAAGGATTCACAACTAATTTTCTGTTTTGCCTCCTGCACATGCCTTATGGGAATAAAAACGAGGGTGACAACCTGCTTATCAATTGCTTCCTGACCTTGTCTTTAAGCACTTTCATACTACAATCAACCTACAGGTCAGTAGGACAATAACAGATAATTTATACTTGTATATGGTATGATCTCCCTATGATGCTTTTTAAGTGGACAGGAATACTTTCAATTGCATATTCACAGGTTCACAGCTGCTTTTGAGAAAAAATTCTACTTCGCCTTTGCAACTCTGTTTTCTTGTCATCCTCCTAGCTTAAACTGCTTGCTGCTGTCTCATGTCACTGTTGAAGTGTGCCAGAACCTCCCCTCACTTGCATCTTGGCCTCTGCAGCTGTGGTGAGATGAACAATTTTCTTAGTTGACTGAATGCAGTTTATCAGAGGACATCTCAGAACAAGAAATAAGAGTGGCACTTCACTTAAAACCTGTGTAGCTACCCCATTTAACAGTTTCAGGTTTGAAGAGGCATTCTAAAAATCCAATTATGGCAGTAGCAATGTGCTGAGTTGCACTTCGAACTTTCTGCCCATATCCTAACCTGTTTAACACATCTGAACTATTCACAGTGAAAACTGAGTTAGATTTATACTATATATAAATGTTTTCTGTTCCTAAGGGGGAAAAGTGAAAAAAAAATCACTTTTGTGTCACCCCAAATTAAAGTGTTAATTGTTAAAATAAAGTTATATTGAATTTATTCTCAGATTGTTTTTCTAAAAAGAAAAAAAAATAAATGCTTTACTTAGAGAATATTGAGAAAGCTTTTCAGGTTTTCATAACTTTCTCGGGTTGGTATGTACAGCTGAAAAAACTCAGCTAATTTAGATGGAATTCAGAATCTCAATACTTCAACTTCAGCAAGCAGATTTTTGATTGGTTTTAAAAATAAGATACTATTTACCAAGGAATAACCCATACAGAATATCTGGTTTAACGTTCAGGATGAGCTTTATCATGGTGCTCAGTGAGGTAATGGAAACTCTTAGCATGATCAGACTGCAAAACCACACTGCATTCTTCAGATATGGTTCACCCAGAGGGCTGGCTCATGAGGACAGGAATGGCTGCACCAACACCACAAATTGCAAATCCATCTGCAGGCACGCAGCAGAAAGGATATGCACTTGGTGCTGCTCTACTGTGAGCAGGTAACCTTCCTGCAAATATTCCTTTCTTCTGTTTGTCTCTGTCCTGTAAAATCTCCTAGAAATCACTAGGTTACTATCCTAAGTTTAATGGTGATGCCAGTATAGAAAAATACAGCAGATTATTTACATGCTCCTCTTGTTATCCTCTAGAGTAGCTGCTGTCTAAAGACAATAAATATAAAACAGAATATAGAATATAGAATATAGAATATAGAATATAGAATATAGAATATAGAATATAGAATATAGAATATAGAATATAGAATATAGAATATAGAATATAGAATATAGAATATAGAATAGTTTGAGTTGGAAGGGGCATTTAAAGGTCATCTATGACACCCAACTCTGAAAGGAACAGGGACGTTTTCAAATAGATCAGGTTGCTCAGAGCCTCACCCAGCCTGACCTTGAACATATCCAGGGATGGGGCATCAGTTACTTCTGTGGGCAATCTGTTCCAGTGCCTTACTGCCCTCATTGTAAAACATTTCTTCTGAATAATCCAAACTCCCTCGGCTTGTTTTCACATGAGACTGCTCCAGCCCTCAGATTGCCATGGTCCTGCTTTGAACCTGCTCCAAGAAGTCTGTGTCCTTATGCTGGGGGCCCCAGAGCTGGATGCAGCATTCCAGGTGGGGTTTCTCTCACCAAGGCAGAGTAGAGGGGCAGAATCAACTCCCTTGGCCTGTTGCCTGTGCTGCTTTTGATGCAGCCTAGGATACAGCTGGCTTTCTGGGTTGCAAGGGCACATTGCCACATCCTCTGATTTTTCATCCACCACCTCACTGCTCTCACCTCACCTCTCCCCTGGGCTGCTCTTGATCTGTTCACTCCCCAGCCTGTATTGATACAGAGAGCTGCTCCAAACCAGGAGCAGGACCTTGTACTTGTTGAACTTCATAAGGTTCACATGGGCCAACAGGTCAAGCTTATCTAGGTCCCTCTGGATGGATGGCATCGTGTCCCTCAGGTGTGTCAGCTGCACCACTCAGCTTGATATCACCTGCAAACTTGCTGAGGGTGCACTTGATCCCATTATCTATGTCATTGTTGGAGATATTAAATAACTCTGATCCCAGAACAGACCCCTGAGGGATCACTTGTCAGAGAACTCATAGGCACATCAAGCCATTGACCACTACTCTCTGGATGTGACAATTCAATCAATTCCTTGTCTTCCAAACCATCCACCCATCCAATCTATCTCTCTCCAACTTAATGAGCAGAATGTTGTGGGGGACTGTGTCAAAAGCTTTACAGAACTCCACACAGATGACATCTGTAGTTTCTCATTCATCCACTGATTAGTCATTCCATCACAGAAGGCCACTGGGTTGGTCAAGAATGCCCTTGGTGAAGTCATGCTGGCTGTCTCCTGTCTTCCATGTGCCTTAGCAGAGCTTCCAGGAGGATCTGTTCCATGTTATTCCCAGGCACAGAGGTGAGGCATGCAGGTCAATAATTCCCAGGTCCTCTTTTCTACCCTTTTTAAGAATGAGTGCAATGTTTCCCCTTTTCCAATCACCTGGAACTTACCGGACTGCCACGACTTTACAAACATCATGGAGAATACGTCACAAAACAGACAATAAAACTCCTTGTTTCTGCACTAAGGAAAACAACCCAAATACAGTGCATGAGAACAGAGTCCACACACTCCATTTGCTCTCACAACTGGAATTTGTCAAGTGGGAAAGCTGACAACAGAGCAGGATGAGAGGAGGAAAAGGTAGCCTTTAAAGCTCTCTGGTAAGTCCATTTCTCACACTGACAGCAAGGTGTATAGTTAAGAATAAAGATTCTGAACATGCTTAAGTGGGTTTGGCCAACATACAAATCAGTACTGAGGACAAGAGAAATAATTAGCCTTGCCTGATTTCTACATAATCCTCAGTGCAGTGTTTGTTCCCTTCCAAGGTGAAGTTGGTGAAGCTCAGCACGATGTGTCTGTTTATTCCCACTGTGATGGTGTAGGTGCACTCAGTCCGGACAGGGTAGTTATTGGGGTAGTTTGGAGATGTTAGCGTGCCAGTGTCAGAAGTGTAGTTGTGCGAGCAAACTTTAAAAAGAAAAGAAACAAAGATAAATTAATGTCATATGTCTGCTCAATTAACAGGAAATTTCTATTTTCAACAGACAGAGGAGCAAACATCCTGTGCTCCTGTGCATTATAACTCTTCTTGGACAGATCTTACTGCTGAATGTCAACAGTATAAACTAAGACCAGAATCCAGCTGTTTCATGGGATTTCTTACATTTGAGTTGTTTTGTTCAGTTTTTACCAGAACACTGTCTGTAATAAATAGGCAACACAGAAGCAGTTTCACCTGCCTAGATGGCTTTGTCCTAAAAGCCCAAGTAAGCAGAGAATGGAAACTAAAAGGGATGTCTTGCTGAACACAAATGGCAGGATTCTTGAATTTCTGAAAAGCAGTGGTGATGGAAACTAAATATAGTTTCAAGCTATGAGGAGAAGCTACATTGTTTTCAAGCATTCCCCATGGTCAAACCTGTTAGAGAGGATTTTATATCTAAATTTCTTTTCCCATGTTCTTGGCTATAAGAGACAATAAGTTAGAAAGGGGTATAATCCCTAGAACTTGAGGACACAAGAGTTTTACTTAAGGTCTTACATTTAAATGAATTGCTTTTTTTTTTTTTTTTTTTTTTTTTTTTTTTTCCTCTGAGCAATGAATGAGCTGGGAAGAAGAAAATAGTGTGAATTAATCCTGAGGTAGAATCTAAGCAATAATTAAAAAGAAGCTCTTTACAAAGCACAGACAAAGTCTAAGAATAAAAATATTTGCTATAATATAGTATGAAATGAGTAAATTTTGGGCTGTGACTACAAAAAGGGCAAGAACAAATGTGAACTGCACCAGGTGTTTTCAGGCGAAACAGGAAATCCTGATGCCACTGCACAAGGCAATGGTGATGTGTCACCTGGAAAAATGTGGATAACCATGGGCACTGATGTTCTGAAAATCAAAAGAGACCAAGTAGGACAGATTGTGGAGATAGTAGGAAATTAGTAGATTGGTAGGCAAGAGACACTAGAAGAGCTTAACTTGTTTGGCTTAGCAAGTGCAGATAAACATCAAGAAGCATGAAGAAAGGAAAAATAGAACACATTCTCAGTGACAGGACTAATTCAGAAGTTAAAAAATGTGCATGAGTACAGATATGTAGAGTTTTTATTAGGAATTAAGTTTCTAAAGCAATGATCCAATCAGTATAACAGATGTAGAAAGGAGAAAACATTTCACTGGTTCTTAAGATACAGTTTGATTAATTTAAGGATGGGTCCACATTATGTAGCTTTAAACAAAAGAAAAAAAAAAAGAAAGACATAGGGAGAAAAAAAAGGGGGAGTGACATAAAATTGTGGGCTGGATTTGGTGACCCTGGGGATTCATTCTTGTCCTCCACTTCCCCATTTCAGGTCTTACAGGTTGCAAATATAAGAAATTAAATAGTTCCTACCAAATAGACAGGTTTAGACTAATTATAATAGAACTGAGAGAGTAAGTAAAAGAATCATTTAAGCTGGTTGCCACAGATCTCTGAGATATGCTTTCTAACACAGCACAGCTGCAGTGTAGCTATGTTTATGCTTAACTCTTTAATTGCATAACAATTTAGGGGGAAGGGATGGAGCTATACTTCAGGCCCTTCGAGTCTAAGGCAGGTCATTTCCATGTCTGTTCTCTAGCCATTCTAACTACTAAAACATTTTTAGTTTTAATAGTGGTGTTTTTTTGCATTCTGGGTCATGTGGAAGGCCTCTGTTGCAAAAATTTTCTGTGGGATAAATGCTCCCAAAGCTAGCTCCCAGACTCATGTTCCTGATTCATCATGGAGAGAACAGAGAAACAGGACACAGAAAAAGGTTAATAATTTTCTGCCATTGGCTTGTGCTTTGGTGTTGACAAATTCAAAAGGTTTCCTGCACTACTTTACCTAAAATTATTATCTATGAAAGTCTTTATCTAGAATTTTAGTCATTTATGTGTTCCATCACCAATATGCTTTAATGTATGCATATAATAAACAGCTTAGTTTAGGGTCCTGGTCACCATAAGAGCTTTGTGCTGCTTTGTAAATCCTTATAATGACCTGGCTGTGCTGCCAGCTCCCATGGTGTTTTGTGATATGTAGGGCTTATCATCAAACCCCAGATCCTCAAGTCATATGTTTTCTTGAGAATGCTGACTGAAGGATTAGAAATCTGGCTTAGAAATGTGACCCAAGTTTTCCTAACAGACCACTACAGAAAAAAAGAAGTAAAAAATTAAAATGTGTGTATATTATTAGGTTATTTATTTTTAACTAATTATTTCCTCCTGCTTTTGGAGGGATAGGTGTCTGATTTGTGATCTGAAATCTGTAATCTGCTTTGTAATCTTGATGATTAGAGCTCTTGCAATACTGCTGTTACTTACTCTCTCAGAGACTGAGACAAAGAATACCAGCTTTCAGCCTGTAGAATATTAAAACTAGTGTATTAGATAAGAACTCTTACACTAAAATTAGCACTACAGAAGCCTTTTTTTTTTTTTTTTAATCAGCCCTTTTAATAATTTCCACAGAATTATCCAAGTTCCCTCCTCACCAAAGTTTTTCTTCCTGGGAGGAACCCAGACAGAAACTTATATCCCAAGTGTGCTGTTTTAAACTGGATTCTCTGTACTGCTTTATATTTCCCTTAACAATCTTCTTTATGAGCTAAGGGATAATAAATACAGAAGATGGAACAGCGACTACCTTATAAATGGTTCACTTCTGGCTACAGTGAAAGAAATCCAAGTATAGATGGAGTATGCTGGCTGCTATGAGGATTTAGAAAAGCAGAGATGAACCCATGTTTTTTGACAGCCAGCTGTTTTTCTGGTAACTGGATTAATTCATGGTGTTCTACTGTCAGCAGGAGAGCTGGCATTCCCCTTTAGCACTCACCGCACTAACAACATTTGGGGGTGTGCTTGGGCAATAACAGACCCTTCTGTGAGCACCTAGCAAAGTTTGCTGGAAAAAAAGTACTTTGACTCCTTTGCCAAAGTTCAGAATGCAGTCTAATAGTATATGTGATTATTATATGTCTGGAACAAAACTTGAATTCCGTTTAGTTGGAAGACACTTATTACAGCTTGTGAAAAACAGGAGGCAATTGTTGAGGATAATCACACATCTTGCTTTGCCCAGTGTATGAGGTTTTGAAAGCTATTCAATCTGCCCTCTGATTTTAGTACTGAATATGTTAGCTTTTCTGGAAAAAATGCCATAAATGTCAGTACCCTACTGTAATAGCCAATAGCAGAGAAAAATGCCAGCTTTTGTACTACTCATTCGTGCAATCATGCATAATGTAGAAAATTATATCCATTTTTTTCCCCCTAAAGAGATACCAATCAGTTGCCACAATCCTAATCAATCAAAAAATCAAGCAATAGTGCAGTAAGTAACATGGGATTTTTCTTTTAATCTCACTGTACCAAAGGAAACTGTGATCCCTAAATATTCACTCTTTATGTAGTACCATGCATGTTTAGGGAAAAAAAACCAGGAAGAAACTATCACAAGAAGTATATGCCTCTCTGCAGGCAATGTGAAAGCACATCTGCACTTCAGGGCCTTCTGTTACTGCTGCTGGCAGATGCTAACAGGCTTGATTTTTAGCAAGGAGGCACACAAAGGTCTTTGGTGGCATGCTAGACCCAAACTCCCTCAAAATACTGGGTACGATGGTTCAAATAGAATCTCTGTCTGCCTTCTGCTGATTTATACCTAAACACACACACTGGGGAGTTGTACTGACATATTTTGGTTTTTATAGGCAGACTAACACCCTGATCAAACACTGCCAAGTTACAGCAGCCTAACAAGTTGTCAGGTGCTAGCCAGTTGGCACCTGACAAAAAGGCTCAACAGCCAGATGAGCCTTTTTCCTGAGACTTGGGGTGAGCTGAGCAGATGTCCAAGACACATATAGGACATAAGCCTTATTTTCTGGCTTAGGTCAACCTCATTCAAACATTTGTTAGCCATAAGCCTTATTTTCTGGCTTAGGTCAACCTCATTCAACCATTTGTTAGCCATTACTTTCCATTCTCGTCATTGCTCATTCAGCTGAAGACCAAAGCCAGGCATGATACTCCTAACAATTACCGGGTTCAGTCAGGAAGATGGGAATGAAGATCTCAACTTGTACTCAGCTGTCAAGGAAGAAGACTCACAAATCTATACTACACTTTCAGGAAACCTTTCATGTTCATGGATTCACAGAGGTTTTTCTCTCTCCTTATCCTTCTCAAACTCTGGCTTTTCCAAACATTTTAAGTAACATATAATCCACAATGAAGCTTTTAAAAACCAGATTACCTATCCTGATAAATAATATTCACCATTCAGAATGACAATGAGGAAAATTATCTTTCACCAAAGCCAGATAAACATGAGGAATAAAAAGTATACCAGGAACGTAATCTGCTAAAAACCGTGTTATGTATAACTTGTCCCAGCAGAAAGACTGAAATGAATCATCTCTAAAGAAATAACAAAAACTTTAAAAACCCCAAACAAACAGAAAACCAACCAACAAAACATACTGCCAAAACCCCAATTCAAAGTAAAACAGATTAATTCTTACTTATTTGTGAAGAAGTTGAGGGGGAAACAAATAATAGCACTGACTCCACTACTAATCCTATGGGAAAATTGTGGCCTGTGTCTATCAAGACCCTGCACAAAAGTTCCAAGAGAGACTAAAGTCTTTCAAATATTTTTTCAATATTTTTACATGGGTTATTTGTAATGTAGCAGCCAAAACTGGCAGAAGAAACCCCTAAAATCTACCATAACACTTACATGGCTTTTGTGACATTCATCTATTTGGTAGCTGAGACCTGGACTCTTTGTAACAATCAAAATATTACCTACCTTGTATTCTGTGTAACTTTCACATTTAAATGACAGAAGGATGGCAAAGAACTAAGAATCCAAGCTACCTAAAGTTGAAATGGGTGATACACAGTTTAAAATGACTACCATGAGAGCATGTCTGACTGAAGGATTTTCATCTGTATTGTTCTACATGAGCTATTCACAGCTATTATCTGGCAGACCGCTAAAACAATTGTTTGCACTTTATGGGCCATGGCCATAGCTGCATCTTGTGGCATTCAAATTTTTTTTTTTTTTTTTTTTTTTTTTTTTACAGGAAATATAGCTTTGGCTTTTATTCTTTTCAGGCTACTTTTCAAATATTTAATATATCACAGATAAGCCATTCTAACAAAAACATTGTTTATCATGATGCATGGAGAAGAAAATTAGTTCCATTCTGCATTAAAAAAAATTCACCCCTACATATCCTTCTTTTTTTTAAACTCCAATTTATTTGGCAGGCGGAGGAGGGACAATCTTGTCTGTGTTTTCAATAGCTCATTCTCTCTGAAATAACTCCAGGCAAAAGACTATTGAAATGTGTAATATGAACCAGATCATCTTTGACAAGTTCTGATATTGGTTATGCTCTAGCTGGCTAAAAAAACACAACTGAAAAATATGAAGAATTCTTATTGCACAAGAAACATTATTAGAACCATATTTTTTAGCAGAAAAGAAGTCTAAATTAGCAGCAGATGTAAAGCAAAAAAGTCATAGTTTTAGTATATCTCTCTGACATTATTATGCTTAGCAATTTGCTACCTTAGTGTAACTGGATATACATGAGATGAATATCAGACGTAAACATCTCACAGTGGGAAAATTAAACTTTATATGATTGCAGGGAAGTGAGGAGTTGCTTCTCACAGCAAAATCCATATACATATATGTGTTTGCCTTCTCTCAGGCCACAGAAATTTCAAAACACTTTATTCTTAATAA
Organism: Taeniopygia guttata; assembly: GCF_048771995.1. Lineage (NCBI taxonomy): Eukaryota > Metazoa > Chordata > Aves > Passeriformes > Estrildidae > Taeniopygia > Taeniopygia guttata. The sequence goes on along the minus strand of NC_133026.1, from coordinate 20,795,059 downwards.
AAATGAATTTTAGCTCTCTGGTATTTATGAAAGTTTTATGGTACTGCTATACTTGCACTGGATCAAAAGAAACAAATCTTTGTAAAAAATCCAAATAGTTTCAGCCTCTCTGTAAGTTTATTGCTCTCAGTTTCAGTAGCTATCTCCCACTCTGCCATATTTATACAAGCTGAAGTGGTTGAAATTAAAAAGCATTTATTCTAGTGATTGTTCCAAGAGTGAGCATATCATTCCAAGAAATTGCGAATTAGTGCAGTTTGGCTGAAGAGTAGTAAAGATATTTGTGTTCATTCTGGGAAAAGAAAATCTTAGGTGTTATATAGAATTTGGATTAGGATACTACATAGCGCTCATTTCACATAAACATATGATATAGTTGTTAAAAGCATTGAAGAGACAGCAGATGTGCATTTTTAAGACATTGTTTGAAAACATTCCAGGGACAGCACTGATGCAGTTGGAACTCCACATGACACATATTGCAGTGCTTTGGATGAAAGATGAGAAAAGCCAATCACATGGTGGTGGTAAAGGAGGGGAATACCGAAGAGAGGAGGCAGAACTGTGAAACTGGAGAGCTTCAAAATTACAGAAACAGATATGGTTACAACAGAGACAGAAATACGGATTAATGTTGAGTAAAGAATACTTTGATCTTGATGGACTCTGAAAAAAGTTGCTATAAGAATATTTAGGAAGGAATCAATCCACCCATGAAATAGTAATCTGAGGTCAGTTAAAAAGAAAAAATACCAGATTGAAAAGCAACAATGATATTTACAGAAAGTTTAGTTTGCAGTTGCAAACAAAGGCTAAAAAAAAAAACTTTATAAGGGTTGTAACATCAAAATTTCTTTCTAGCAAGAATTCATATTTCAAACTACAGAGTTTTCCTGGAAAGATGTTTTAAAAGTAGAACTTCTTTTATTACCTATTACTTTCTAAGAAATAGAAATGTCCTCCTTGCAATAGTTCTCATTAAATCTTAATTGTTTATACTGGCTTTTTGGTTTCAATGCCAGATAACTCAAATATAAATGAAGGCAGCTGAGAAAATGGTTTCTTTGAATTTGTAAGTTATCTTGTTGTGAATAAAACCACAGCAGCAAAATCTGTAGGTCTCACCTGCACACATGCTTGAGAGACAAAATAATAGCCAATTTTCCCAAACACACCGCAACATGTCACCAAGAAAGCAAGTTAGGAATTGGAAAATTTGCTGCTTTTAAACGGGTTGAATAAATTCAGGAATTAGTAAAAAATAAAGAAACTAAGATCAAACAATGAACAGCCGTTGGTCTTTTATGGCTGCTTAGATGAGTACTGTGAATTTCTGGTATTCATCTAACAAATGCCTTGTAGTCTGCACTCACACGCAGAAACCACATATAAACTGATTAGTGATGGATAACAAACATCCCAGCTACAAAAACTTTCTCCTTTTTACTTTTTTTTTCCCTTGTGCCACTCTGCCTCTTCTGTGGTTTACTTCTGCTGGCAGGCCCTGTCCCTCTGCCACTAAGTGTCGTGTACAGTCATTTCTTGAGCAAGTCCAGAGATGGTGACTCCACCACCTCCCTGGGCAGTCCATTCCAATGTTTAACCACCCTTTCTGTGAAAAAATTTCCCCTAATATCCAAAAAGAGAAGAGAACAGAGAGAATGAGCATTCTTCCTTTACCTCACTGAGGTAAGTGTTGACCCTTTAGAAAATACTTAAAGAAGGGATTTAATGCATAACAGGAGCCTTGAACTCTGGTGGAGACAGAAATGTTGCACTCTGTTGTAATTAAAAAATCTATTGTGCTTTCAGGTTATTTTGCTGCTTTATCAAATTTCATCCTATTGACCTTTCTCTACCCACCATCAATATTGAACCTTACAGAGACTAAATAAAATTTTTATGGCACTCTAGAGTCTCCCATTCTTGTGAGTTGTCCATGATCACTAAGTTTCCTAGATCACCCATACTCAGTTCAGAATGAACAAAGAAAACTTAGAAAATACTTTTCCTAAATAATTCATGCAGTTCTGCCATGTCAGCTCTTACTGACTTTTTAAAGAAAGCAACAACGCCGTTTGCAGAAATTGCTTTCCGCTTTCCTAGGGAGTAAAAAAAGCTTTTGAATAAAGCAGAATGAATAAGAAGGAGTAGAAGAGGCACCAGCAAGTCTTCTGGCAACACAGAAAATGTTTCTGTTTCTTGTAGTGGTTATTTACAGTGACAGCTGAAAACATTTAATTTGCATAATGAACAGACTGACATATTACCTTTGGATGCATCCAGAGAGATATAATTAGCTGAGAAGCCTTCAGATGCAATGCTGTGATCTGTCATGAAGGACAACGTCATCATGTTGCCACCACTAGTGAGAGATGGTGGAATTGATCTTCCACAGTATCTGCAGCAAAAAGACACCTCAAATTGAATGGCATTACTTTATAAAGCATCTGTATCAATGGAAGAGAATTCAGCTTTCCTGTGAAGTTTGAATAGTTACACATACACAATTGTCTCCTTTGGATGGTACAGATCCCAGGCAAATATCCTGTATCATGGGACTAAATAGCACACTACATGTACAAAGGTACAAATCTGAAGTGTGGCAAAATCAGAGAAGAAACTCTGACTTACATAAAATTGTCGAATTCTTATTGAATTTATAATGTGCTGTACCTACAAAATACTCTGTTCTTTTGTAGGAGTCAGAGTGGCTGGCCAAACACTAAGATTGCAAAATGTTCTTCATTATGAGAGTCATTTGCTCCTTATTTTCCAAACACTGCCATGCCAGCCAACTATTTTACAGTCTATAGCTGCAGCTGAATACTGTTCCCAAGTAATTCAAATGTTCTTGAATTATAGGGCAGCAAGAAAACCTTGTGTATACACCAACTGGAGAAGTGAAATGAAAGAAAATATTCTTCCCTAAGATAAAATCAGGTATCAGAAGAAAATGAAAACTAAATCACATAAAATGCAGGTTGTGGTCTAGTTTTTGCAGATATTCAAATGTTCAGCTTTTAAAGTAATCTTTCTTTCACTTCTGCAAGCCTTTAAAATCCTGTATTTTCTGGGCAAAGATATATAAATGCTTTTCAATTTATTTTCCATAAATCAAAATGTTAATGGAGTGGGACAAAGCTAGCTATTGAAACCTATCCTTAAAAGAGCTATCCTTTAGACAAAACTTCATTTCTCCCAGTACATTATTTATTAAATGTGCTTCTCCTTCCATAGTCAAGTAGCAAGCTGCCTTTTCTATTCTAGCAGAGAAATTGCTGCTATTGTTTCTATGATGAAAAGAAAATAATCTAAGGAATAAATTTAAGGAAGCAAATTGAATGTCAAGACGTACAGAGCAGTGCTCACTCCTCAGTAACACAGATCTTTTGGACGAATGGACATATTTACCTTCCCAATTTTTGCTCAGTGCTGTTGTCATATATTTCAAGATAATCTTTTCTGCAACTATAATCAAATGCCAAGTTAAATGAAGTGAATGTCAGGCGGATAAAGTAACCAGGTTGAATGTTGATAATCCAGGTACAGTTAATCCCATGTGGGTACACATCTGGATAACCAGGACTTGTAATGGTTCCTGATGGTCCAGTGAGAGTTTCTCCACATACTGCAGAAATTTAAAACATCAGGTTAAATTATATGTTTATAAAAAACCAGTTAGACACTTATAAAATTGGTTACTTCTCTTAGTGAAATTTCATAGTCTTTCTTTCTTGACACATACTACATGGCAATTGATTCAGAATTTATCTCCCATCACACAATCCTAAAACTTGATTGACAGTTGTTTTCAGTTTGTGGGAAAATTTGGAAAGTCCCAACAGTCTACACAGACAGCAGCAAAACAATCCTTACCTGTATCTAATGGCCAGTACTGAGCTCTGAAGCCGAGGTTGGTAAGTGAGGAAGCTCTGAATTTGATATAGAGATTGTTCCGTGTGGATTGCACTCTAGAGGGTACAGCTGTACCACAGTATTTCTCCAAAACAGGAGAGTCTCCATTGTTGCCATCTCTGACCTGAAGAACAGTGTATTCAAATATTCTATAGATTTTTTTTCTTACATTCAATATCAAGCATAAAGTAATTCATAAGGACTATATGAAAGAGATCCTTAAGAAGTCAACCCTACCCTTTCTTCATGTGGTTTCTACTACAGGCACATAAAATATAACCTTATGCCTATCAGAGCAGCAGAGAAAACACAAGATCTTACACCCTCAGCAGTAAATGGCACAAAAACCTTCCAAACCAGGCCTATCTGTTTAAAGAAACCTGGTACTTCTCTTTGATTATCAAAACAGTTATGACATCTTTGAAGAAACAAGAAAAGCTTTGGGATCCCATTATGAACCTGGAAAAGCTTTTGTGACCGCTGGAAGGAATGCTTGCCTGTCAAGAACTTCCACTTTGGTGGAGATGAGTATTAGAAGGAACTTGCAGATACATATCTGGTATTCATAGTGCGCGTGTATTGCTCTTTACCTCGATGTAGTCCGAATCACAAGTGGTTGTATTTCGAATATCAAAGTCGGTGAAGTTCAGAATCACTGCTTTGGTAGCTGGCTGAGAGATGATCCATTCACAGGTCTTTGGGTGAGAGGACATCCTGGGGTAATAAGGTGAATGAATTGTGCCTGCTCCAGACAAATAGCCTCCACAGGCTGCCAAGAGACACCAAGAATCAGTACGTATGATGGATGATTTCAGGGAATGCATCATAATGATTATGTGATATATAACAAGTAACACTATGAAATTTGAAGAAAACCAACCCTAAACTATCCTATTAAAGCGGCTACTACAGATCCCGCAAGTGAACATATCTAAAAGAAAAAATTGTATACCATGTATAAGTATAGCATAATAATGCTTGTACAGAAGACCAAATTTTGCCCATGAAAACGAATGGATTTGGCTCATTTGTTTCACAGATACAGATAAGCTTGTTGGTGCTTAAGAACTTAAAGACAGGCAAAAATGAAAGTAAAAAGATTTAGACAGAATTGATGCTATAACATCTTTAGTATTTCAACATCAAGTGATAAATCATTAGTACCATAGCACAGAATCATTAATAACATATCACAGAATATTCTATGTTGGAAGGGACCCACAAGGATTATCCAGTCCAACCCTTAAATGAATGGCCCATATGAATATCAAACCCACAACCTTGCTGTTTTAGCACCATGCTTTAACCATCTGAGGTAATCTCAAGGTCAGAAGCAATAAACAGCATGTTTCCAAACATGCTAGGAGTGCCTAGAGCATACCTACTGCAGATAGCTTTTTAAATAAATAAATTGACTCTGTTCTGTTCTTTCCTGTCTTTTGAAGTTTGTGTTTAACCTATTATATAAATAATATATCATGGAAATGACTGAAAGTGTCCAAATTATAGTAAGTTCACTGTGCAAATGACCAGTTTCACTTACCAACTTGATAAATAGCCCTGAAGCTAGTTCTCTGCACAGAAGCATCGGACTTGAATTTGATCCAGAGACTATTGCTGGTAGAAGTGATTGCAGACGCGACTGTATTATGACAGATTTTTTTAATAAGAGGAGACATCTCACTGTCACCATCTCGAACCTAGTCATCAAAAAAGAGGAAAAGAAAGTGTTAGATCATAAAAGCACTGAGATCTGATATCCAGGTAAAACTATAATCTCCCAAGAGCTGCTACATAACAAAAAGGAGTAGCTGTTTTACATATTTATGAGTGTGTCACTGTAACTGGAACAAGCACAGGACTTATAAGAGCTCAAAGGAACAATCAGATGATCAGCACAGAAGACACTAACACATGCTGCTGTCACAGGACATTAGGATTAAATTATCTTCTCTATGAACCATGGTTTTAGCACTATTTGGGCCTATGTTTCCAAAAGAGACACCTTTCATATGAGACAGATAGGGTACTCACAAGTGATAGCTGTCAAATTTTTGCCAGCACTAAAATCTGCTGGGGAAAGAAAATGGTATTTTTGATTTTCTTGCTCTGGCCATGAAGTTTCCAGTAATTTTTGTATGGGACTTCTCCAGAACAAGCATCTGTCCCATCATACCCATACATCAATGCAGGCTGACAGCTCACTAACAGGAGATGCAACTCCAAGTCCCTAAAGCAGTAAAGAGGCACACTGACATCTTTTCACTCTTTTAGCTGAAGAGTTCAATGCATGATAATGGCAATGAGGCTACATCAGGGAATCTGGCTTTTACATTATGCCCTGACCTCAATCAATTTGCTAATCAAAGGATAAATGCATCTTATATTTTTTCCCTAAAGTTGATTTATATCCTGCTTATCAGGGGAGTAGACAGGAAAGACTTAATTGTACCTCAAGATTCAGACACCGAATCCATACTACATGAGTAAGAATAGCTACATCCAGGGACTCAGGCAGAGCCCTGGTATATCTCTGAGGTTCCCATCTCCCATCTCATTTCAAGTGGGCAACAACAACCTGAGGTCCAAGACATGGGTCCTCTGCTCCCTGCCCAAGCAAAAAATGCATTTTTTGTCCCAAAGATTCTCCCAAAAACAAAATGCCTTTTTATTTCTGTACAAGTGGTGGTAGTTCAGGTAGATGGAACTGCTTTTAAATGCATCTACATGCTTTCAAAGTCAAAAAATCATTCCAGTGAATTCACTGGCAAACCAGAAACATACAGCTTTCAGGTCCCCTCTCATCACCAATTCTTTTTTCCTCAGCTGTATTCATCCATGGGCTGGGAGAGAAGGTAAGGAATCCTCATGAGTGTCCTGGTAAACAGGCAGTGGCTGGCCTGCTTGCCCAGCTTTGCAATGTCAAACTGGTGAGATGGCTTTCTGACTAACAGATATTTTCAATTTCTCCGGAATTTGAGTTTAAGGTGTCAGAATTATTCTGGATTTACAGCAAAGCAGCTGACATCAGAATTTGTGCCAATATATTTAGTAAATCTTTGGAAAGTAGTGAAAATTTCCAGAGTGGTAATTCACAGGGGTTCACAAGCTTTTCTTGAGCTGATTCTCCTTACATTCTTTGTTTATATAGTCCAGTGAGTAGTGATAAAAATAACAGGTTCTCTAAACCATATATGCGTGTAATGTCTCCTATTGCCAGTTAGAAGGACAGCATGTAAAAGGGGCTGCCTTGGCTAGCATCTTACCTCTGCATCATCATGTCATAGCCTTTCTCAAATAAGTTTTATTGTCTCTATTTTCTTATTGCAGATGCCTTCCTTACTAAGAAACTAAACATCCCGCCCTGAGCAAGTGCTGTGAGCTGTGTCTGGTCCCTGTGGAAAGTCTACAGATTTCCTGTTAGAGCCAGGGAATGGAATAATCTGCACCTTTCCAAAGTGACAAAAGAGTTGTTGGAGAGTGACTTTTAAAGTAACTTAAACACCCAAAAGTTATCTCCCTAGATGAACCAGTGGGAGAGTATTTTACAAAAGCACACGTGAAAAAATCATGCCTTAATAACAGAGCACAGCACTTCGGTTTTACTGACTGCCCCAGGCAGAAAATGTCGTCAGGCTCTGGACTGAGCCACAGAGAGAGAGGGCAGGAGAAGAGGAGGGCAGAAGCATGGAAACTGAAGGGCTTGTGACTGATCAGCAAACAGTGAGGTAAATGCCTTGCTGAACTAATACAAACCGATGGTGTTCAACAGAAATGGTTTTGTTTTTGTGGCTGCTGTGAATTTAGCTGCTGTTTTGCCAGCAATTAGGCAAGAGGAGTAGCAAGCCAAACAAACAAAAGATGTCTGTTTTCATTAAACACACTTCCCCTCTCATTTCAGAAACTAATTACACTTCATTCCAACCTAGGTCTTTGAATTACAGGAGGAGAGAAGGGAACGATGACAACACAATAACATCTTTTAAAAATAGACCAACAGCATAGAGCTCACAGGGGCCTGTTCCTCACTGGTCAAGAAGAGATTGAATACAAAACCAAACCTTTGCTGCCACTGAGCTGCATGGCTGCATGGCTGGACCCTGCCCTGGGGCTGCAGGGACGACTCCTGCCTGCTCCAACTGAGGCAACGCCTTCACAAATCAACCACTGACTGTGCCCAGCTTGTTTTCCTTCTGTTTAGCTCTGCACAGCACAGGCACAGTTATATACAGGCAGCAGTAGCCAGCAGCCATCCCACACGGGATGAGGTGTTGGTGAGTGTACAGAGAAATGCAAGCAGGGTACGGCAGCAGAGGCCTTGAGACATGGTGAGTCAGGCACGACGCAGAGAACAGGGATGCCATGATAGGAGAGGGGGCACTGGCCATCAGCACCGTGAGCTTGTCAGGCTCTGAGGGCATCACCGCGACTCACTGGGGCCAGCCTTGCCTCCTCCAGAGCCCTGCACCTGCCCCTGTCCAGGAGCCATGTCAGCCCCGCAGGGCTGTCAGTCCCTGCCCAGCAAACCCGCTCAGTCTCTGTCTCCCCACAGTGCTGCCCTGCCTGGCTGCTCCCCTGTGTGGCTCCCATCCTGGCCTGCCCCTGCCCATGCCCAGCCCGCAGGTGCCCATGGCTGCCCTGCTCCCTGGCCAGGGCGCTGGCACAGGCGCTGCCCCCGGCCTGCCCAGCGCTGCACCAGAGCTCACCTGCGGCCAGCTCCAGGGGTGCAGACAGCAGCTGGACAAAACTGGGCTTAGGGATAACAAAGAAAATCAAAACATGGTATCTCATGTACTTAAAAGGTACCCTACAGCTGTAAATTTGTATGTAACACAACATTGCAAACCAATGAAGAGAGAGCTAGGAGTAAAAGAAAAAGTCACCTCTAGTGGATCACACTAAGTACTGACATTAGTATTGCATTATTGCATTTTCCATATAGAAACATTCCAACTGTACCATTTTGTTTTCTTTGCCAGTTAGATTTAGACTAGGAACAATTCTTGAATTTGACTTGTAAGATTTCAGTTATGGCAACAATAAACTCCCAGCTTTACATATGTATATAGAATTATAGAATCATTAAGGTTGGAAAGGACCTCTAAATCTTAGAGTCCAACTGCAAACTGAGCTTGGCCAAGTCCACCACTAAATCATGTCCCTAAGTGCCACTTCTACACATCTTGTAAATACCTCCACAAATGGTAATTCAACCACTTCCCTGGGAATGTGTGTATAAATATTTATATTTCCTTTTAGTTTCCTTTTAGTGTCAGATCAAAATCTTCCATATAACACTTTGACTCCGGAAAATGCTGCATAGCAGCTATGGCATTAATTTTTTTTTCTTGCAGTTGACATTAATTTACCAAATGTTCCAACTCCCCCTTAATCATGTACAGACTATTAAGAGTTAGTGTTAAGCTAGACAGGTTTTCTCATTCTCTTATCTTTGCTCCATCCAAATGCACCATCCTGTTCTTTCAGCCTCTGTGACTTTTGGACCCTAGTAAATTCATATACTTAGTTGTTTGATCAACACCTATTTCTGAAGTGGCCCTTGGGACAGAAGTACATGCTCTTGTACACACATGCAATCAAACTTTCATATCAACTGATTAAGGGAATCACCTCTATATAATTTGCTGAACAACCATGATGACTCTCCAGCTCCATATGGGTGAAGTTGAGGAATATTTTTTCATCCTCTGGCTGTCGGATAATGTAAACACATTGTCGGTTGTTGATAAAAGGGTTAGGCCAGAAAGGAGATGTGATAACCCCTTCACTCTCTGTGAAATTTCCTCCACAACTTGGATCTGCTATAAGAAGAAAAAAAAAAAAAAAAAGGGAGAGGTATTCATAAGTACAGTAACTCCTTTTGAGGCTGCCTCTGTACAATGTCTGCAAATAAAAAAGAATCGCTATATTATTAAAGAATAAGTGTTAATTACATCCATTCATGTGTTATCTCTATCTTGAGAATGTCACAGACCAACCTTTAATCCTGAGTATTTTACTTACCAGGAGATGTTGTATACATAATATGGAAGCCTTTATCAGTAAGTGAGTCATCAGAGTGGAAGTGAATAAATGCATATGGACCAGTGGTTTGGAGTGGGGGTGGAGATCCAGTGCTACAGTATTTACCAAGGACGGGGTCTTGTGGAAGAAGACCATCTCGAATCTAGATACAATGATAGATCAACATTTAGGATTATCATATGTGTGCCATCTGTGAACAGTACCAACACTCCTTAAGCTATCTCTGAGGCCCCAGAGGTATTATGGATGGTGGGTGGAAGGAAAGCTCATAGGAAGTTTCCTCCAAACACGGAGGAACCAAGAAACAGATCCACAAGCATAGCTGTGATGCTGCTGCCAGGAGTTATCAAGGGTTTTGTGAAAGGAAAAGAAAGTATCAGGAGATCTACTGTTGAAGTGTTTTCTTGAAATCATGCTCTGCATTGCACACAACATGCTATTCCAAATTGGCTTCTCATTTCCATGAAAAGGTATTGGCAAATTCTGTAAGCATTATGTCATACTCGACAAAAAGTCCTTAGCTCATACATCAAGTTGTGGATGGCTGTGAGCTACGATATGAATCTGTTAGTCTTAGATCCCTTTCCTGAATAGTTTCCCATAGGCTCATGAATTCTCTGTGGGTTGACATTTGACAAGGAGTTTGGAGACTGAACTTTGTATGAAACTGAAAGCCTCCCATCAAGTATTTGGCCTGAATCCCATCCTTTTTGTCACAGGACTTCCATTGACTTCATTGAAGCAGGTTCTCATCCCCTTTCTGTCCTATTGTCTCTGATTGTGCATGGATGGCTGGAATATGTAAATAAAAAGGAACATTTCAACCCAGGATTAAATTTTCAAACAGTCCCCTTCTGTGCATAAAAAAAGTTTTGAAATATCTTGTTTTGCAATAACATATCCACAAAATGTTGTCATAATTCACAATTACACTTTACCTCTAAATAGTCATAATCGCAGTTGTCATGGTCTTCCAGGCTCAGTGTGCCAAAAGCAAATGTGATGAGGAGGCCAGGACTGGTTGAGATGGTCCAGAAACAATTTCTGTTTACAGGATAGTTACCAGGATATCCTGGAGAGGTTATCAAGCCGTAAGTACCTGTCAGCTCACCACCACATTCTAGCAGAAAGAGACATGGAACAGCAGAGTGTTTATCACCACATGTCGGGTCAGAAGATGAATTGTCCTGTAGAGTCAAAACTAGCTGCCACTTTGGGGTCAGAATAAATTAAAAAAAAAAAAAAGACCAAGCCAAACAGACTAGCAAGTTTCTTCTTTCTTTAAATTTTGTGGTTAATCATGCAATTTTAAAAGGAGAACTCTAAATATTTAGTGATTTGCACAGTAAAAGAAAGATTATTACCCAGTTATGATGGACATGCCTTAAGAAGAATAATCAGGAGCACTGTGTTTGGGTTGGATTTACAAAATTAAGCTAAATCTCTGCACTTTGTAAATAGTCTCCAGTTTTTATCCTATCAAAAGACTAGTTCCATTAAAAATAAAAAAAGGAAAATGTAATTACAGATAAGGCTGTTTTATATACCTGTAATAAAATAACATTAGTGCAATAGTTGGGAATAGGAGGGGTACATCATGCGTCATACCTCAGGAATAGCTAGTTTAATCTCTATCTATACTGCTGTCTTTGCTTTTTATTTTGTTAGTGCTATTTTTTCCTCCAAAATACCTGAGAAGTTTTCACTTTTCAGTACTTGTATTTGTCAATTAGTAATTATAGATCTAATAATGACAATTGAAAGAAAAACCCCACCAAAAATCATATTCAAAGCATTTCAAGAAATATTTCTAGACATAAGGAAATGGCATTTTTTTACTCTATGGTTCATTCAGGACACAACCCAATTTTGTTTCTAGATAATACACAGAACACTGAAGTGACCTTAATGTTATGTGAGATTTGAAGTTTATCTCTGGGAATGCATTGCCACACCATCTGGATCAATCACCCAATTAGCATTACCAAGAATTCAGGCAGAAATGCACAACAAATCATACCAAAGATCTCACACATTCTTTACAATCCAGTTCTCTATAAACTAGCATGTTTGGAACATTTAGGCTGTTGTAAATTGTCAGTGGCATAACAAACCATTAACTTGCTTGCTCGGAGTACCAGATACTTCTGTGAGAGAAGATAAATGACTAAATGAATGGCATGCCAAGAAACACATGCTCTTTGGGGGATTCCTCACAGCAGGTATAAGGCAGCCTTAAAAAAACAAGCAGAAAGCTATGCATGCATAGGCCTAGAGCTAGAGTTTGAAAGTATCTTCAAGTGATATATACATATATATGTCTACATTTCAGCCTCACTCCTTTGAAAATACTGTCCTTCTATTCCTAATGTTTCCTAATCAAAGGAAATAAATAATTCATTTTACTCCAAAGCCTTGAATATATTTTTCATTTCATCAACTTACCAGGATCCTGAGATTCCCAATGAACAGTAAAACCTCCAGTAATGGTGTGGTTTGAGTATAACCAAAAATACAGAGAGTTGTGGGAACTGAGAAGCTCTGTAGGACCTGGGAAGCCACAGTATTTTCCTAGCATGTGCATTGATGCTGAAGGCCCATCATGGATTTGAAGGAATTCAGAGTTACACTGATTACTTGTCTCCAGTTGGAAGAATGGGAAAGTAACACGTAGAATCTAATAGAAGCAAGAAAACAAGAAATCTCTTTTCTCCATCTGCTGAGATACTATCTATGTAGAAACTTTATAGAGCAGATATAGGTATTCATGCAACTGTGAAAATCTATGAGCTTTTATGTCATTTCCTGAAATGTTCCAGGACAGGAAAGAATATTAAAGAATCTTAAGGGTCAAAAGGAAAGAGAGAAGGTAGACAGACAGATAATTTAGTCAGTGAAGTTTTCTGGAGAGAGCATTATTTCTATAAACTAATAATTGAGATCATTTGCCTGTATGTGTAAACTATATATACCTGTGTCAATTTCAAGCCATGTGAAAAGCTTGAAACACAGCATAAAATACCTTATTCTGGGTTTCCCTAGGCAGTTTTTTTGCATCACATAATTAGCATTTTTCACCCTTACTATGGTTGAAAGTGTTGCAATGGGAGTTAAAAGGTTCAGTCATCTTGTTTCCCACATATAAAATCAGTGTCTCTAAAGCCCATTCTGCATACTTAGTGACATGCACAGCTTTAACTTTGTTCAGATTCTTCACTGATGTGCTGAAATATGCTCTGCTGAAAACAGTAGTGGCTCCAAGGCTTAAGGCTGAGGACATGTCACATACGTATATAATATGTAATGCTGTATAAACCACTGTTAAGCATTGGTTTATAAAATGACTTAATTCATTCCACAAAATGTCAAAAATACATCAAGTATTTCAATCCCAAGTAAGAAATGTAATGCTAAATTATGGAGTAGCATATTTTGTAGTTGTTATTTATAACACAAGTGGAATTGTTAGTTGCAGATCAGAGTCAGATTATACATTTGTGTGCAACAGTTAAAAATTAATCCTTAAAAAAACCTCAGATGCTGTTATTGCACAAAGCCATATGAATTAAGCATTCTACATTTCAGCACTCAGAGATCAGAAACATGATCTCTGTTTTGGGGTCACGGAATCACAGAATAGTCTGAGCTGGAGGGACCCAGAAGGATCATCAAGTCAAACTCGTAAGTGAAGAGTTGGCCCACGTGGGGATCAGAGCCACAGCCTTGGTGTTGTCAGCACCAGGCTCTGACCAACTCACTTAGCTCAGGAACCACCTGTGGAGCCCATCAGAGCAGAGCTTTTCTCATGAATTTATTCACAGATCACATGCTAAAGCAATGTAGAACATTGTAGCTGGAGTAGGTTAATAAACTATAACCCTCAGATGCTTAGGAAGAGCTTGGAAAATCTAACCCAAGCACATCCTTAGGCTGAGGAGCCTGAAGGCTTGTAAGGATCAAAAATTTATTCTTTTGAAAACCTATTTATTCTGAGGGGGTAGGATCACAACATGGGAACACATGTAGCATGAAGACAGTCATGTTTGCTCTGATAAGCTGAGGGATCCTACTACCCTACTGAGGGTTTCTTTAACCTGAGCTCTATTTTACCTTGTTGGGAGTAGTTTGAATAACCCAAGCACAGCTGACCTCACTGCTGTACCACTGGCTGTTTGGGTTATTAGGGTAACTGAAAGTCCCTCTCAAGGCTGAGAGGAATCCTCCACAAACTGCAAAAACAGAGAGAAAATTAAATAGATTTTGTGCCATTACTCTACAGACTAAACCAAAACCTAACTTCTTTCTTGCATAGCTTTTTCTTCTTAAACATTTAAAATAATATTGAAAAATACCTCTATAAAAGGATCTTTAGGACTTCCTCTCAAGTGGAATGACATCTCAAAAAAGCACAAATTCCCCAAAAGAAAAATAATTCTTGGAAAAAGAACAATGTATCACTTGGAACATGTGGATACTGCCAAAAGATATTAATTCTGTCTCATTATAGTATCCAAAAACTGCTTTGCTTCCAGAAGGATACCTCCAGATTGAATATCTAAATTTTCCACTTCAATGAAATAACATTTTGCATTTTGAAGTTAAGACGATGTAAAATTGTCTTTCTCAGAAGAGGTATATCATAGACATTGTCCTCAGGAAGTTTTATGGTTCTGTTTATCCTTTTTGGTCAAATTTCTGGGCCTGATAATCCCTCTCATGATATACCATGGTCTGTTCTCTCACTGAACCATTCAGTGCATGGGAACTGAGAACCCCAAGCAGCTACAGAAAAATATGTCTGTAAAGCAGCAAAATACAATGCACATATAGCTACAGTGTGTACCAAGCACCTGTAGTTTAACATTGAACTGATTCTAAAGAAATAGCCAATTCTCAGCAAAATGTTTTTTTCACGAAGTGGTAAAAAGACTATAATTTTATTTGAAATGCCTGTATAAAACATCTCACCTTTTTTCAACCTGATTCAAAATTATTATGTAAGAAAATACATTATTTTTTTCTTTATTAAAAACTAAAAGAACAGGTGGTACAGTATGATTCCTTACTGCATAAAAAACTGGGTTTCTATCCCTTCATTATGAATGGCTAAAAAGAAATTCTTCCCCTTATGGACTTAATAATAAAATATTAATAATTAATCATAATAAAACATTACTAGTTAGATACTTCAGGAAAATAGAAAAAAAGCCCAAAATAGTTCTAAAATAGAGTGGATTTCACAGGGGATCAGTGGAAGTTTTGCATACTATATTACATTAAAACGTAATCTGCATTCTTCTTAGCAGTTTACAGTAAAAATGAGCCACTGTTGTCACAGGGACACTGGACTCACTGGAATGTTATGCTGACCTTGTTTAATTAAAATTAATTGCAAAAAAAGTTCTCAAACAAACAGAAGAAATTATATTAGGAGGAAAAGGGAAAACCTTGCAATCAGTATAAAACTGAGAGTCCCCCATTTTCATGCCTAACATTTCTTTCATTACATCTCTGTTTGAAAACCTTTTCTGGTTTTTCCTCTTGACTAAGAACATCAGGACCTTTCAGCTTCATAACAGATGAAATAATATGCACAAAAGAGAAACATCAATATATTCTTTTGTTCTCCTTATACTGGATAGTCTTTCCCAACCAGCTTCCCAGACAGCTTTCTCAGGAACAGAGATTTGATTTCAGGATGCCTGGCATCTAGCCAAGGCCAGTGGGCCTGCAGATCAACTTCATTGTTGCGTTCCTATTGCTAAACAAAACAGCTATAAACAAAACTCATGGAAAACTCTGACTTGGAGGGAATTTGGGTTGGTACCTCTAATCCACCAAACACAGGGCTGTTTTTCACATCATAACTCCGTTCTTATTCACATGTTAATGCCACGCATTAATATCTACTTGCTGAAGCCCGCTGTGCCATGTGCCAGGAGGGAAGGAGGGGGAGGAGGTTCTGGCTGTACCTTGCTGGGCAGTCTGGCACTGTGGTCCTGTCCAGCCGCTGGTGCACTCGCAGGAGTAGCCATTGACCCCATCGGTGCAGGTCCCCCCATTCTGGCACGGGTTGCTGATACATTCATCAATGTTCTCTGTACAATTAGGGCCTGTCCAGCCTGCATTACACAGGCAGAAATAGCCAGAGATCATTGCCTACAGATATAAACACATCAAATAAACTATGAGCATGAATCACTTAAAGAAATCAACGGAGTCACCAGAAAGACTAATGTTTACACTTATTTTATGAGGAAATATTGGACTAAAGAAATAAAACCTTTGGTTTTTTTGGCCTTGATGGTCACTGTGATTAACAAAATAAACATAAAGCCTAATTAGATTATCTATCTCTTTGGGTTTTTCTATTAAGTTATTTCTTAACAGGGCTCTTTCAAATTACTTTCTTAAAAATCAAAATCCTTACCCTTTTAGCCATTCAGAAAAATGTTTGATCATGCTGGAATCAAGTCAATCATATTACCTAAACCTTATAAATATCAAGGCAAGATAACTGGTTTATAAATAATTTCTCTCAAGACCGTTCTCTGGGAAGTCTGCGCTGCAGATTTGTGGGCTGTCAGCTTCCATTTTATCCCAAGGAATGTTAAAGGGGAAAAATTTCATCACCTTTTCAGCTTTATTCCTTATTCTATATGCCTCTTTTCCATTTCCATTGTTGCAACCTGTACTACTTCTCCATATTGTCAAGTCTTTCCATATCTCTGTTTTAATTCCATATGTTCTCTTACCTTATATTTCTTGTTTTATAGACACAATCTTTGAAGGTGAAGCAGAACGTGGTCCCAGGTACACACTACAGTCCCATCTTTGATAGCATACAATCAGTGTATTGCATTCTTTATTTGCTTTTCCATTATCTATTCATGCCCTCTGTGTCCCAAAGAGATTTTCAGTATGATGGAAGAGGGTTTTTATGTGTATTTAGGGCTCTGAATGTTATTTTAGAAAGTGTTTTCTGATCTGCATTGCCTGATACTTAATTGAAATTATATTTCCTCCATCATTATGCTGGCCAAATATAGCTCTGCTGTTTCTCTATTTTATTAGATGCTTTTGTAGTCCCATTACTTACATCTGTGTTATTATCTTCAGGTAATTATCTTCAATCTCACATCTGTGTTATTATCTTCAGGTACTAATTTGTAGCCATGATTGCCCACTGTTGTATGTTAGGATATATTTAGGGGAGGATGTCATATATTTTAACAGAATGACTAAAATGAGCTAAATAGTCAGAAAAAGTAGATAATATGTGGGCACAACAGGCCCTATAAATATCTTCCAATATGACTGAAGACACAGTAGATACGTATAGAATAGAGAGCAAGGAATGCTGAGGAGTGGTAGGGTGTACATGAGAGGACCATCACATTTCACACAGAAAATGGAAAGAGCAAGAGGTAATACACCCCAGAATCATAGAAACATTTAGCTTGGAAAAGACCCATAAGATCATCAAATCCAGCTGTTAACCTAACACTGCCAAATCCCTATCTTATATTTCATTTTCCCTGTTCCTCCAGGGACAACCAAAAGGAGAATATCTATAGCCTAATGGGGATAAATGGGAAAAGACTACTGGAACAAAAATTTTAGCATTTGTAAATATTTTGACAAAATCACCATTGTAAATATCCTCCACAACAAAATCCCCAGCTCTGCAGCACAGATTTTCCAGGGCACAGCTCACCTCTCTAAGGAAGCCAAATAACCTTTCACAGGGCCCATGAGGACAAACTAAATGTTGACTGTGCATGAGAATGAATTCATACCACCAATCAGTTTAGGTTCAAAAGACTTGGTTACTGTCAGTGAAACCAATTCCTTTGAAACATAATTTCTACATTCATATCAACAGCCTGAGACTCCAGGAGTGCTCTCACAAGATCAGACTAGTAGCTCATAACTAACTCTGCTGGATATTAACAGTCTAAAAGTCAGCAGAGGTACTGGTTCTGTTTTCATGGGTAATTACTCTGTGATCCAGGGTGGTAAATTACTTTCCTGTGCTACCAAGAACAGTCCTGTCCCATCAGCACGAGCTTTCCGTTGGTTGATATGGGCTACCAAATACATTTCTCAGGCCATTAGTGCCAAGATTGCTACCTCTACTTTGCACACAAAGAAATGGCTTGTGTGCCCTGAAAGTCACTTTGCTTTCCTCAGGTATATCCTTTGGTCTTGCAATCCCCACTGACTTTGCCTCATTCCCAGTAGTGTGTCTGCACCCAGCCTTCAGCCTCTCCAAGTCTCCCTGGCTGGTTATAACTGCACAATGCTGTCATTACGTGTGAGGAGCCCAGCACTTACCAAGCACTGCCCATTTGCACAAGGGTTTTGCAGCTGACAGATATCACTGAGAGGAGAGCACCCATTTGGCCCATATCCACTTCCAGTGAAGCCAGATGTGCAGGAACAAAATGCCATGGGCCCTTGGGAGATAAGACATAATTCTGTTACAATGCCAACACCAATGTCTGTAAATGTCCTTAACATTTTGAAGGAGAATCTTAATATTAATTCCAACGTACTTGATCTTTTGATACCTGCCCTGGTCAGTGCCCAGTTTAAACACCAAAAGAGCCTTAGTGTTGTTTTGTTATGGGCAGAGAGTCCAAGGTCACCTTCATGGGAAGTGGTGGGGTAGTCAAAGGGTATTTTTGGAAAGGGGACTATTAAAAGCAGCTGTATAATTGGAAAACTGCATCAAAGAGAAATGGTGAACGTCTCCACAGTTTTAGCATAAAGTCTTTTTGGTGGAGCCTAAATCTACTTCTGTCAGTGTTTGTGTAAAAGTCTGCTGGCTTTAGCTAACCTGACTGTAAAATCCTTTGTGTGAGGCAAAACTGTCTATGGAAAAGGAGCTGCAATCCAGAGATGTTGCTATAATGTGGATTTATCCTAACCAGGCCCTCCTTGAGATTCACGCTGATATTACCTTACAGTCTTTAAGAAAGCATCATACCTGGAGCTGAGGTACAAGTAGCCAAAGGATGGCACCCTCCATTATTTATTGAGCAGATATCAACCTGGGTACATGTTTTTCCATCTCCCTCATAACCTGTTTAGAGGTAAATTTCAGTTAGTCTGTAACTGAGAATTTTCTTTGAGAATTGACAGTAAAACAATCAACTGGTGAGTAAAACACCAATTCGTGGTATAAAATCATAGTCTTCTGCACTAAAAAAAAAGAATTGACATAGCTGATGAAGTAAAACCTGGCATATTTATTATGGCTCCTTCATTGCAGGAATGGATTCTGACTGTAAATAAATCCTTCCACAGTTGTGGAAAAAAGATATATTAGTGTATGTCAAATAGATAGGTAAAGTCAGTGAGGCCATAGAAACCCATGTCTCTCAGCCACCATGTCTTGCCTTCCCTACACATCTGCACCCAGTCAGCCCTAACCACATCCAGACTTTTTCCTCCTGCACACCAGATCAACCCTTGGACCTCAAACACAACACCCACATCCTCTCAGGACATTCAAGAGGACCTAAGCCCTGCATCACAACTCCTCATGGCCAGACCTGACATGATCAAAACTTGTCTGAGGCCGCATTTCCAGCATGGTGATATCCCTTCAGCACTCTGTAACTGGGAGTCTTCCTTACCTGCAGTCTACTGCCATTTAAATAGCAATTAAAAAGTCAATTAGAAATACTTTTTTACTGCTATATTTCTAGTATTGATCTCATACATTTCAGAAAGCATTTTAAATCATAAAGCATAAATTATAAAGACCGAAGTTGCAACTTCCACTGCTGTACTGCAGCGGAAACACTGCCTCCTTAGATAGCATTCAGAGCGTGACAATTTTCAAGGCTTTTTTTTACTGCAGACAATACAGTCTGTGATTTATGGCACACAGGATACTCCTTCAATTAATACAAACAATGAAATTACTACCATAATTATGCAATCCTTGTTTCGCATTAATCATCTTGTAAAGGAAGTTCTTCACCAAATCAAGGCTATAACACTGAGAACAGCTATCTAGTACAAGACAAATCCATTTCATAGGACCCTTTTTAGAGGCATTCTCTATACAATGTTCATTAATAGCTGAAGTAATTTGAGTATACTTGGAATCTGCATTCTGTATTTACAGTATTGAGTATGTGATATTTCTATAAAACCAATTTTAAGCGTCTTAAATCTACACCAAAACAGGCTTGTATATGTTGAATCTTCATCTTTTAAGCCCTTCCATAGTATTATCAACAAGAAATCCATGTTACCTGGTGGACAGAGCCCACAGCGGAATGATCCAACTGTGTTGATACACTGGACCATCGGTACAGTTGAGCAGCCTCCATTATTACTTGCACATTCATCAATATCTTGGCAAGTGTAGCCATTTCCTTTCCAGCCTAAAAAGCAGCACAGAAATGACATCAGAAAGAAAATGCCTGGCCTTTTTGGTTTCTTTGACCAAATCTTTTCATAGAGTACAACTGAATTGCACTTCCTCAGCACAAGAGTAGACCTGTCTCTCTCGTAACTGATTAAAATTAATACTCATCTGAAAATTAGGTTTCAAATGCGACAGGGTAGAGATGTGAGTACAAGAATGTTTTATTTTAACTGTATTCTGGATATTTCAGATTTAAACACACTTTTACCTAAAGAGGATACAGTTCTGGTCTAGTGCATGTATGTACATTTTGCAGCAAAGCTTTATTGCAACTTCAGTTAAACACTCTAAAAACTTCTCCTATAGACACCACCTGCCCAGCTCAGGAAGAGAAATCATAGGTTATATGGTCTGAGGGAACAATCAGATTTTTATATTGCCTTAGGGCAGGAAACATACAGATATGAAAGTACTGCAGATGTATTATATGAAGGTGACAGGATATGATGGACGTAAAGGTACTTGGGGACATGAGAGCTATTTAGATGCTCAGTTTAGGATGAGATAAATCATGCATTGGATGCCAATGCCTGTGTTACCTATATAAAACACAACTTGCATTTATTCCCTAGAACACAGACCAAAGCATTTCATGGAGTTACACTCATCTGCATCCTGTGTCTGTGCTTATGTTACACAGGCAGCAGTACCTCTACCACCCCATCCAACCTGAGAGCATGGAAGGACGAGATACCTGTGGGGCAGGGACCACATCTGTAGGAGCCTAGAGTGTTGTAGCACTCCACAAGTGGATCCTGTGAACATGGAGGATCAGGGAGGCTGCATTCATCTATATCAGCACTGCAGGCAGGGCTGCCAGGAGGGGACATCCAGCCAGAGTCACAGACACAGTGGTACTTGGGCTGCCACAGAAAACATCACATTGCATGTTTAAGGCATTTGCAATAGTCAATAAAAAGGCAGGAGGAGTTAATTTTATTAAATGACTTTCAAACTATAGCAAGAAAGCTTTCAGAGCATTACATAGCTTACATGTTTTGTTTTGTAAGTTGTTTCAGTAGTTTTTTCAGTCTATTTCTTCCTCTGATTTTACTTTTACAGTTCTTCAGATTATGGAAGCAACTCAGGCTCATTCATTAGATTCATAAAAAAATATGTAATTTACCCCAGAGCTCCCAAAGAAAATAAGATCAATTATGAGCTGTACATAAACATAATTAAAAGTTATCAACTTGCTTTTTAACTGGGGCAAAGAGATCATTGTAAGCGACTTGAATTCATCTTTGCTGTTTTCTTTTAATCAAATTATTCAGTAGTCTATGCAATGTGTAGCACTGACATTAAAATGCAAATACATGTTTTCTTTCATGAAAACATTTTTCTCTCTAGCAAACCTTACTAACAGCCAGATTTCAGCATTTATCTAGCTTTGGTCCAATTAAAGTTAATGGGAACTTTATTGTTGATTGTCACAGGAGCAGACACTGTTAAGACAACACTGAACCCTTTTGAAAAGCTTTCTCAATAGAAAGTGGGCAGAAAATAAGTGATGAGTTTTGAAACTTCTAAAAATTAAGCAAAAAAATTAATTTATAGCAAAGCAAAAAAATGTGCTGTGACTTGAATGGTGCATGGGCATACAGGAGTATTAAGGAGCACCAGCTTGGCTGAGTGATTTTGGAGGGTTACTCTGAGTGAAAAGAGCCAAAGCTGGCATGGTCCATCTGTCCCTTTGGAGTGAACACCCTGTACCCAGATTCTTGCCCAAATGGAATGAGCTGACTTGCTCTAGAAGAGCACTCAAGTGTGTGCTAGCATCTATCCAGTGCAGATGCTTGGAAAGACTGGGCCTGGAGTCAGACCCCACATCTACCTGACACTGAGGAGCACCAAAGATGAGAAGCAGCCACACAATCACCATGCAGACCTGGCAGCTTCCAGGCCTCTGACACCAATGTGCCACTAATGTGCCACTTTTTCCAGGAAAAATAAGATTCATGATGTTTGTCCTTCTCAGTATTAAAGCAGTAAAATATTCAAGCAACTTAGAACTCCCAAAATAACGAACAGTAAGAATATTGTATTTCAAATAAGACTTCAACTTATAAAAAAAATATTCCCAAACTCCCTATGGATGCAGCAGTAGATCTAATACTGTGACAAGTACCTCTAACAAGACATAAGACATTTCTGATTTTTTATGCCACCCTTGGTACAACAGAGAGGCTGTTATGTGGTATAGTGGCCTTTCTTGCTGTTTTCAGCAGCAGTTCATGCTATGCAGTTTTGCCATGCTCAGCAGTATTTGCTGCCTATTCATGCTGTGCTTTATGCTGAGGTTTATACATTGCTCCTTACCCTGTTGGGCTGGTCCCTTTCTTCATCTACGCAGAGGCCATGCCCACAGAGCCTCTCAGATCCTTCCTGGCAGTCATCAAACTTCAAGGCACAGTGACGCCCATAGGTTTCTGGAGTACAGGAGCAGCTAGTAGTGAAAGTGGAAAGAAAAATCAAAATTTTGTCTTTCTACCACTGTTAAAGATTGTTCATTGCCATTTTCCACTTTATGGGGTATTCCTTACAAAATACATCTATTTACCTATATTGACAATCCTGCTAATAATCATGCAGAGAGGCAAATCTCCTGTTCAGCAGAGACTCAAGAATCATTTGAGACTTGTGTACATTCATGACTGTCTGGCCCTATGGAAGTATCTACAGCCTTTTGTTACATTCATAAGCACAAATCCAGAAAAAAAGAATAGTCTAACATAAGACTTAAATAGAATATGAGCATGGAAACCCCATTTCAGTCAAAGAGCACCCAAACTTCCTTGTTCAGTTATGACCATCATATGATGTTAGGTGCCTAAAATCCTAACTCCAGCAATATACAGAAATACCATGTCTGCCCTGTCCTAGAGACAGGAGTACTTTCACCCCCACACCACAGCAATGGGCAGCTGCTGTCTCAGCGGCACCTCAGCTTTTAGGGGTGTGTGGTGGGCAAGAGGTGGCATTTGGGTTTGGTGGGGTGGGAAGAACAAAGCAGTGAATTGAAAGAAGGCATTCTACTGGGAGGATCTGGTTTGAAAGCTGCCACATGCGTCACAGTGTTATTTATAGGGCAGAGCTTAGTTACAACACTATACATCTGCGGTGGAACTGAAACTGGGAACTTTTAAGCCATTGGATAATGTTTCCCTTTTCTCTGGCTCTTTATTTCCACATCGACAAAATGTGAGGCTTTGAAATACAATTGAAAGGGATATAAATGTACAGAAAATCTCCTATCATATCATTAGCTTCTCAATAAAATTACTGTGAGACTCTTATTTGGATTCAAGTTTTGTTCTCAATGTCTGCAGCTTGCAGAGACATATGGCAGGTACACACCCTTCTTGCGTTGCTTTTAAGCTGCCTAATGAAAAGTGCTTTGTGAAAGCATTTCTCTGCAGAATTGGAATCAGGGTATTCTAGTGCAGCTGACCTGGACCTTGAAGCAATTTATATAAAATAAGCTGCTGCTTTCCTTCCACTGTATCACATGCTCAGCTGAAATAGCAGTTTGATAAGCCAATTGCAGGTAACTGAAGAGTACACCCAGGACAAGCAACCCACATGAACTTAGGCTTCAAAAGCCCACAACAGCTTAATGCTTAACTGCAGTGCAAGACAGCATGTTCATTATTGTAAGAGACAGCAAGCAGAACAGCACCTTCCCATCAGTGCAGCAGCTCAGCCTGGGCAAGCACAGAGGCAACAGGTCAGGGAACCAGATGACTTTTATATGTCTAAAGTACATTCAGAGCTTCACGTTCAACTTCAAAGGACACAACAAGGCAATCTGACCGTCTCCAAAGCATGAGAACAATCTCCTCTCTACTCTGGCACTGTCTCCTGTCCACTCTGGCAAAGATTAATCTGCTACCCATCTGAAGTTTCTCAGAGAAGAGCTTCCAGAAGTCGGTCACACTGCAAGGCACTTCGTCCAAATTGTGGCATGTTGTGATGAGACACCTGTTATTTTGGTTGTGACACAGAAATCTGATAGACTTGGGGATTTTCACAGCTTTTCATCCAATTGATACAATGTTCCCTTAAGATTCTGGCTGAGGAAGGTGTTTCTGGATACCTGCTCTTTTCCCTCATGTTTCAGTTTTCTTGAGTTACAGGAAAACCATGCAGATAAAGAATATGAACAAGGGGGGAAGACTGCATTTTGTTCCATTTCATGGTGCCCAATCCAGTACTTCCAATCACCTGGTATTATCTCTGCAGGCTATGGAAAGTCAGATATTACCCTTTTCTTTCCCTGCAGTCCACAATGGTGTAGATAACTATGCCAGAGCATTAGTGGGATGATCTGGGTTGTTGAGCCCTAGAAAGCTCAGCAGCAATGTCCTCACAGTTGCTGAAAAGAGATGTCATGCTCTGCCTGGGGATGGATTTAGCATTTGGGGAGCACTCAGAAATAAGTAAGACAATATGTGAAGGGAGACTAAAGACAGTACAATGGACTTGGCAAAGGGACTATGTAATAATCCTGAGTGTTTGATGCAAAACAGTAATATTAAGGTTTCAAGGATTTATGAAGAGATCTTAGTTCATTTCATGAAGCATTGATTCAGCAAGTACCAAGGAAGGCAAGCAGTACACCAGGGAAGAATCTGGGGAATCATGACTGTATCGACACAATGACAACACTTGTAAGAACAGCAGACCTTAAACCTTAATTTAGTAACACACCTCTCTGAGCACAATAAGAAACAAATAAAGGCAGGTTGCTTTGTGTGTTGTTTCCTTGACAAATATCTGTTGCAGACAAACTAGAAGCATCCTTTAAAATCAAATTAAAGCTTACAGGAAGTATCACACACCAGTGACACCTCAGCAGACTGAGGTGTAAATGCTGAAGCATGAGGAGCACTACAGGAGAACTTTGAGGTCCTTCCAAGAACTGACAAAGCACTATAAGCCAGTGTTACATCAAGCAAATATTTGAGGGGGCTAGGATTTCTATGCTGAAGCAGGAGACAAAATACTTTGCAGAAAGCTGTGGTATGCTCTCCAGCGTTCTTGTTCCCATTGTACAGGGGTAGCTTTGTCTTATATGTGAAAGTTATTTATTTAGCAGATTATTTGACATTTTGGAGAATGAGACACAAAATGTTCAGGCTGGCTTGCCCTGTAAGCAAGAGCAACCAGAGAAGAATATGCTCCAGAGGATTCGTGTGTGGGGCTCAGCACACAGGCAGCCCAGGCACCCCTTGGTTGCAGACAGCACTTCTCCTCCCTTGCTGCCTGGCAGCACTGTGCATTCCTTGCTCGGCTGCTGTCTCAGCAGGGCCTGTGTTTTGTGAAGGGGTGAAGGCATTTCACAGAATATTCTGTGTCAGAAGGGACCCACAAGGACCATCAAATCCAAGCCTCAGTGAAGGGCCTGCATGGGGATTGAACCCATGATGTTGGTGACATTAGCACCCTGCTCTGACCAAATGGGTGTGCTGGGAATGCCAGTGATCAAGGGTGATCACCTCCTTCATTCTCGTCCTTCACCTGCCTTTGATCTCAAGGGGTAGGTGACAGCAGAGGGATGGTAATGTGGCTGTGCTCTGTGGGCTTGTGTGTGAGTGCTGCTTACAGCCCAGCATCAGCCTCTGGCTGCCCCAGCTACACCCCATGGTGCAAGAAATTTCCACTAAAGCAGCTGCACCTACAACAGGGGGCTGGGTCACTGGAGCCAGTCTCAACTTGCAGCCTTCTCCCCCCCATGGCTGTGTGATGGATCTGGTTCCTGCTGCTCCTCTTTTGTCAAAGCAGACAATGGCTTTGGTGGCCTTTCTGTGTCTGCAGTGGGCTCAGTGTACAGTGCAGTGAGGATTTTATTTGTTCCCAGACTGCAAGGGGTTATAGTGCACCGATATTAAACAGACTTAATTCTAGAACTTGTGCTGCAGGCATGATATGGGGTACAAAAATAGCAGAGTATTCTACATGGGATATTTGTGTCTAGTTTTGAGAATTACCTGTAGCTGCCTGGTGTGTTCGTACAAGTGGCTCCATTCTGGCAGCCTAGTGCTGTTCCGGCAAAAATCTGGCATTCATTAACATCCACTGAGCACAGGGGGCCCTAAGATGAAATGGAAAACCAGTTTATTTTCCAAATAACTGAGAAATGAAGCAAACCATGGACCCAGTGTTTAATATAGTTTTCAAAGATATACAAACCTTGGGCTGTTATCAACACACATTCTCTTATGAAACACTATAACAAAACTTTATTTTTCAGCTGTGTTTCTGTGACCCTTGCTATCAGTCAGATGGGGATAAAATATATCAGATGTAGAAAACATGAACAGCACATTTTTGTCATCCCCTCACTTTCCAACTAGAAAAAGACTCAGAAAATTTTCTTATAAACTGTTTCTATCAGGAAAGCCCATAAATTTTGACCCAAATCATGCTGGGATAAAGTTTAAGTTGAAATCCTTTGAGAAGAAGATATACAATTTCCATCTCTGGTGCACATAATAGCACCATTAAAGCATTTGCTAGTAAAGTTTCTGTATTTAAAATATTCAGAATGGCACTGATTATTTACACCCCCAGTTTGTCTTACTTGTTTAAGACTGCATAACTATCCATCCCTTCCCCCAGTCTCTCTCTCTTTGTGTAAGGTCAACAGCAAAGCATGCAGTTCAGTTCAGTGCTCAGCAAAAGCCAGACTAATTCTCTGCTGTGGGAACTGCCAAGAATCACTGACTTCATGGGCCACTGCCTGCATGTAACATTGCAGGGTTTGGCCCAATGCTTTGGGCTTCTCTTTTTAACACATATATATTGATATTATTGAGAAGCAAACTCCCCAGCCAATGAGTGATACTGCTGCTCTGCTGCTCTGCTGATTTCACTTTACCCTGAGCAACCCGAAATGCTGTGCTTTGTGGCAATCACTCTAAGCTAGATGCAGTCTTACAGTTGAAATGCACATTCTGTAGCTGAGGAGGCTAAAAACTCACCTGCCAGTTGCTGGGACAGAGGCAAAAGAAACCATCCAGTGAGTTTACACAGGTCCCTGAGTTCTTACAAGGGTTACTACTGCAGTCTCTCCTCTGGATGTCCTGAAATGCCAGAAAAGAGTAGAAAATTAGATTTCTGCTTAGCATTTATTTTCAAGACAAACCTTTTTTATTCCACCCACTCCCAATTCTTTCTTGAATTCGTGCTGCATTTTTTTTTCAGCAAAGTTGATTGTAAAAGTTTTGAGCTATTTCACTTATCCCTGTACAAAACAATGATGCTGTGATTGCTTATACACAGAATGGCCAAGCACTAGGATGAGAAAAGCTCTGTAAAAAGCAAATGTTAATAGAGACTGTTCTTCAGCAGCAGACTGGGAGTCTAGATGGAAAGTTATCTTGTCTTTTTGATTCCATGGGTATTTCATCTAACTATTTTTACTGGCACTGTAGGTGTGGCTTGTCACAAGCTCACTGGAGAAGCAGGCAACAGCTGAAACTTAGTTCCAGTACAATAAAAATCCAGTTTGAGTTTCTGGTCTTTATCTTGACAGACCAGTGAAGGAAAAGTTCACTTCTTCTTGGTATCTACTTGTTGTTCTTGAATGTACATGTTTTCCTGTTATGAAATGCAGTCTCCTACACAGTTTATATTTTGTAAGAAGGCATATCACCTCCTCCACAAATCTTGGTGCTTTTTTAACCTTCTGTTGCCAAAAAAAGTTTTCCTGAGGAATGCAGGAGAGGAAAGAAATAATTTAGCTGTTTAAACATTAAAACCTCACTTTATTTACTTGAGGCTGAGATTTTCTTTTCTGATCTGTAGTTTGCTTCCCATTGACTTACCAGCTGTAAGCTTTGAAGTTGGTTATCGAGCCTCAGGATCTGCAAAAGAGATGTGAATTACATTGTGCTTAGTATGAGAACAACCACAGAGGTACTTGCTGTATACTGGTAAGCTCACAAAATTATTTTCCTCTGAGAAAAGAGAATAGCTGGTATGTGAAACCAGGTGACAGTCAGATCCAAATGAGGCCCCACTCACTGAGATTTTGGTGGGTTTGGCTGTGCAGAAAATGACAGCTTAAATATGTCCCAGCTTGGATCCACAAGGCAAGACTCAATCTTGCAAAGATGTGTTCAGGTGCTGAAAACAGAGAACTTGAATATTCCTGTGGGACTTTTTGGGTCCTCAATGACCAAATGTGTGACAAGGACGGAGACAGAGCACTGAAAGCCAAGAAAAGGGGCTCCACATGTCAGTGGGCTGTAACCACATACAGCAAGCTGACACTGAATCAGAGACTGTGATGGATACCTATTAGCACAGTTTCCCTAAAGGAAGGTCTCTTGCACTATAAAAATATTTTCCTATAAGGAACTTGTGGAAACACTGTAACAAAAGATACTTAAATCAGGCAACCATTTAAAAATTTTCTCATGCAAAAAAAAAACCACTTTCAGGAGCAGGGAAGTGACAAAACTGCACTGATCTTTTCTTTCCACGGCAAACCCCTACAGCCCATTTCATTTATGGAATGGGATGTCTGTGTAACAATTATGAAGACATATATGGTCCATTTCCAGAATTCATCCACTAATATTAGAGGATATAGTCAATACAGATGCTGACAATGAACAAAGAAGAATCACAGTAACTGAAAATTTTGGGGGGATTTACAGAAATAATTCCATTGTCTACAGAGTTACTGAGTAAGTATTTCAAAATTAAACACAGGCTCCAGGCTGATATTAAATAGGGATTCTGCTCCAGTTCCCTAAACTGGGTGCAGAAATACTACAATTAATCACTGTGAGGAATGGAAACGTGAGAATGCTGGAGGAGGAGAACATGAAGGTACAGCTCACCTTGGAGGTCAGCAGAGTAATCTGCTGGGATACATTCTGCAAGGCACCACTGGCTTTTTTAAGTTCTTGAATCTCTGTACTACTGTCTCTAACCTAAAGTTAAATGATAGAGATAATGTGAAACAAACTTTGACTTTTCAAAAGCTTAGGAAAGTTTAGTCCTTGCATAACTTTACTATTATAAAGTTTACTTAAATACAGACAGCTCTACTACATACACAATTTAATCTTTTCATTATCTTTAGTGATGACAGGATTACTTTACAAGTCTTCAATAGCTTACTTTCATACTGCAATAGCTTACTTTCATATTAGACTGCTGATACAGAGAATATAAAATAAAATACAAGACATATCAAACACTTGTGAAAACAATTTAACTATTTATATGTAGAACTGAAAATGAAAATATATTAAGGGAAAATAACTATATCACCTGACTAAGAAGTTCTGCAAGGTCTTCTCCATTAATTTTTACTTTTCCCAGTGGTCCAGTTCTAAATTCAATATTTTTGCTGGAGCCAGCATGGAACACTAAATTACCCTGCTCGGAGGATAAACGAGGCCTGTTGGATATGTGAAAAAAATAAAATAAAGACATAATTTAGTTACACATATCTGCCAAAGAGTATGGAAAATAGGGCTGTAGTAAAGCCATTCTGCCCCCATTACCAGCAGTTACAGGCCACCATACCAACAAATGCATTTGCAAGCAATGGTACTTACTGCTCATCATAAGTGGCTCTTTTCTGCCTCTTTTTTTCATGGTGGTTTGGGTCACAGCTCAATCCAGTCAGTAATAACAGCACAACCACAAGCTGAGGAGCAGGAGGAGCCCAAAGCATTGCTCTCCTCCAGCTGTCCTGCACTTGAAGTGAAACCTTCAGTGCTGGACTGGGCTGCTGTGAGTCCAGGTGCCCTTTGCTCTCACACAGCTCCTTGTTCACAGGGTGCCCATTCTGCTGCCTTGTCTTGCAAGGGTGAACTTTATCTCAGACACCTTAATTAAAGATTGACAGTATGCAAATCCCCCAGACATTAAATGCATTTTTCTCCTTTTGTCTTTTGGGTCAGGAGCTTTGAGAGATCATTAAATGGAATCTGCCTGTATTTTATCACTATGTCTTTGCCCTTTGTACAGCTGAGCACCTTTGTGTCCCTGAGCACCCTGTAATCTGCAGAAAGTGCTCTACCACGTGCTGCATCACAGGAGCGAAGAAAAGATTATTTGGCAGCACTAAAGGACCTAAATTGTTACCAAAACAGTCTCCTACCTTAAACGTAAAACCCACAGTGGCTGGCAAGGAATATTTGTATTGAAAGAGAAGCTTCCAGTCAGTAATTTACTGGGCAGATGACACAAACAAGACAGCAGTGCTGAACAGCATGCGATGGATTACAACAGCAAAGTACAATTTTAACTGAATAGGGTTGCTCTGACTCAAGGGTGACTCAGTCCCCACATGCTGAGGCTCAGGCTGTTCCTGCTGAAAGCCATGAGAGATTCCATGTCCCACCTCCCCTTTGCTTTTGCCAGAGTCTCCATATTCCCCTTGCACAAGACTGCTGTTCTTTGTTCTTCCTGCTTAGAGGAGCTCTTTCTGTGTTTTCTTTCTTCATGCTAGGAGCTTCCTGACGTCCAGGTCCAACACCGTTCTTTTTGATTTTCCTTTTTGCTTAGTAGACGTCTTATTCAGGTTGCTCACATTTCAAAACTCTACTGACAAGAGTTGCAACAGTTGTAGCTTCTCTTGCTTGTAGCATCCTTTAAGCACCAAACCTTCCTGGAAGCCATGCACTTCCTAACCCTACCCAGTCTTTCCTTCTGCTCCAGTTTGTACTTGTCACCTACAGATGTCCCAGACGTATGTGGAACCTTCCCTGGAGCTGGGGGCTTGAATTCTATTCTTGAATTGAGTTCTTGAATTGAACTCTACAGCTTTCACAGATGGAAGCATTATGAGATCAAAACAACCTGGGAAGAAATTGAATATGGCAACAAAAAATACTAATGTAATCTCAAAAAGAGACAGACGCACACTGAGGACATGAATGTGAAGTCAGAACAGCTAATGTTTGTGGTGCTGCCACAGATCATGTGATCTTCACTGTGAATACCAAAGTGTTTTAGGCTGTATCAGCTGTATTCCACCATTTTCCCAAAACTTAGATTTGTACTATATGTTATTATCTGTGTTTTCATAAACTTACCTTGGAATTCAGAACAGCACCAGCCTGCTGACCACGTCCCTTGTGCTCCCAGTGGGTGTGATGCAGGTAACCCTGCAGTCACTGCTGCTGCGAGGGATCTGGAAGGGCGGTGGTGAGGCCCTCCTGAGCCCACGGGAGACAGCCCATCCCATGTACCTGCTGGTGAGAAAGGAGAAGGACAGCTCTGTGTATATTCACCTGCTCTGCAGCAGTGAGTCTATCTGCTGTTCCTGCCAGAATAGAGAAACATAAGGAAAACTTTGCATGTGATGTCCTTTACTAACATGAGGGATAATATTTCCATAAATATACAGAATTTTGTTGTAGGAAATATGACTGCTCCATTCAATCCACATGAGCTATGTTTTTTTATATCAACTGAGAATCTCTCCTGCCACCTTTTTTATTTTTACTATTATGCTTTTTGCTGTGAAACCTCTGTTAATGAATAGGACAGCATAGGCAATTTATCAATATTTTTGTCTAGTCAACCAGACACCTTCTGCCTCTGGGTATCCTGGCACTGTCCATTAAACCAGTGCTCATTAACATTCTTCCTGTTGATTTTGAAGTCTGTCTGGTGGGGACTTTTTCTCTTTTTGCTTTGATTTTCTTTTTGTTTTAACAGTTTACTGAGTTTGTGTAACTGTCAGTTGGATGTCAACTTGAATAAACTCCAGGAAAACTACACCTGCACTCCGTAGCAGGCTGGCTGAATGTCTGTGTACTCCAGGAACTTACTTTCACAAAGTCCATTTTATGCTGACATTTCCTATCCTGGCCTTTGACTGTGGCCCACAAAATCCTTTCTTTCCTCTCTAAATTTCTTTTGAACGCTGAGTATGCACTGCCCCTCTCTGCCACCCATCAGCCCTTGATTCAGGCTTCCCTTTCCAACTAATTTACTCCAATAAACCAACAATGAGTGAGCAATAAACTATTAAGGATGAAGACAAGGCAAGGAAGAAGAAGAAATTCACCTTCTCTTAACTGCAGGCTTTATAGCTTAGAAAATGGTTGGCTTCGGGACCAGCTGATTTTGACTATGCACTGATTATAGGATGGAAAGAGAGGGTTGGACACCCACCTATTTGCATGACACACTATTTTCCATTTCATTAGACCTTCCAGATTTTAGTTAATTTAGTCTTTATTCCTAGTGAATGCACCTCAGGCTGGCCAAATTGAGAAATCTATAAACCTTCTTAAGGACAGAAACAGGTCCACACCTTCTAATTTTACTGTAATATAGTGAATTGAGACATAATTTTTGGAGGAACATAATGGAAAATATACAAATTTCTGGCACAAGAATAGGGGCTGTTCTTTCTAACAAGAAGGGCTGGCACGAACCTCTCCTCCTGGGACAGGTCATTCATTACCTCCCTAAGATGAAGGCTCAGAAAACAGCTCTAAAGAGCATAGGTTGTGTGCAGATTTGGCAAGAGTAATGGAGTGTTTGTCTCTAATTCTGGTTGAAGTTCATCCTGTACTAGCAAGGACTACAATTTACCACCATCTTGTGTAGCTGTGTGACATGAAATGGTGGTATTCCTCTATTTCTCCAGCAGTATGTGCCTGCAATGCAAAGATACTGGTGTAGAAGACAAGAGCTGATTCAAATCAAGGCCACATGATTCAATACACATTAATTGCTCCTAGGAAGTAACTCAAATGCATAGACATTATGAGAGTTTTTGACAATTCTACCTGTTTAAATGGAGAAAGAGCAGCCAGTGGTGTGAATTCAAACCTGGTTAAATTTTTAATGTTAGACTAAAAAATAATCAATTTTTTTCCCCTACAGATGCAAAAAAAAAAAAAAAAAAATCTTTGATCCTTGCTTTTCAATGTTATCACTTAAATATTTGCAAATAATTCTAAATCCAGTCCATTGCTGGTTAAATACCAAGTAGAACACATTTACAGAAGTCTTCCCTCAGCTGTGCTCTTATCTCCCAGTACTTCTGTCTTCACTTTCCTGGATCCTCCTTCGTCTTTCTTCCTAGTAATAACCTAGAGTTCAAAAGTGACACACAATGTATGAAGTCATACTGTTACCTCCATATAACTGCGCAAATTCATGGTGTAAACCCTGCTCCATATTGAACTCAGCATATCCCATGTGTTCCTACAGCTCTGAGACAACCAAGCACAGAGTTGGTAGCAGGCCCTGTGCAATGGATCAGAAACCATGGGGTTTATATCAAACATGGGTGACTCTGAAAAGTAACATCCCCCTGCTTTTCCTTACCTACAATCACCTATCATCAGTCTTTCCCTCTCTTCATGAATGTCTTGAGAGTTTTATGGCCACAGCACCTTCTCCAGGGGCTGCAGCTGTTCAAGCCTCCATTTCTCACACCCCTCCTTAAGGATTTCTTTTTCTTTTCAGCATTCTGCTCTCTGCCACTTGTTTAAGATTCTGCTTCCTCAACACACTTGATGAAGTTCATAAATTACCTGCTAATGAAGTTAAACTACCTGACCAGGAAATTGAGTTTTTCAGTTTTTAATAGAAAATGACAAAGATAAGAGTCTTGATTTAGGTAACTACTTAAGCTGAAATTGATCCACTGTCCAAATTATCCCTGGATTCCTTTATCGTAAGTAAGATTTAACACATTAGTTTTTTGCTTTCCTTATGAGAGTTTTATTTTAGTTCTTCTTTCTGTTTTTTCTTCCTACACATTGTTGTTTGTATAAACCACTTTGATGCCTCCTATTCTCCATTTCATTCCTTTTTGCAATTAGGTTAATGAAAAGCTTCCAGTCAGTTGTATTTGCTTTATTCTTTTCTATTGATTATTCCAGTCCTTTTAACACATTCCAATGGCTTTAACATACACTGGAGTTATTTTTAGGCACTTCCATTGGCATAGCCACCCTTCTTCACTAATAACCCTAAAGGCATGAATGGACAGAACCTGCACAACCTCTCTCAGATTCATTCTATTCTGTACTGCTGGCTTTCACCAAGAAGCTCAGAACGAGCCATGTCTGTAAAGTGTTTGCTGTGTCTTGAGGCCGTGGTTACAAGTACTGGCATTCTGTCACCATACAAAATAAGCAATAAGAGTCATCATCCTGGGCTAGAAAAGATCTCTCCAGGTCAGTGGATCATCCAGGTCACTCCAACAGTGGCCAAAAGCAGGTAGGAAATGAAGGGTACACGAAGGGTGAGCAGATATAGTACCTCCCCCAGGTACTCTCTTGGCCTCCAGTTATTTGCAGTTTGGGAACTTCTTCAGTCAGAAGATTTTTCTTACAAGAACTTGTCCAGTCTTCTCCTTCTCCACAAGCTTCACCTTATAACACATGTGCAAAAATGAGTAATGCCTTACATTAATTGTGGTAAGTATACAGTGAAAATGCCAATAAAAATATTAATTCTGAGAAGAATCCCATTTTAAGTGTATTATTTATAAACAGAATGAGATTAGTTTATTTTTTAAAATACATACAGGCAAGCATTTGAACTAATGAAGACTATTTGTTGCAATCTTCATCTGACAAAATATATCTGTACCATCAGCATGCTTTGCTTCCAAGTGCCAGGCGGCAATTTAAAAATATTTGAATTAAAAAGGCCCAGTGCATGGACAAAAGCTCAACACAAACATGCTCTCACTGAAGCTGGGATTTCAGGATGTATTCCTGCATCTAAAATGAGAGACATTCCTCCCTGGAGGAGATTTCAGAAACTTTTTTGCTGCAATTTCCCAAATCCTAGTGAAAGGCATCCAACCAGAGAGGCCATCTGACATCCAACAACTCTCTCACTAAAAGTGTTGTGTTTCAATTGATTTAAACCCTTCCAACTCTGCTTCTTGTTTCACCAGAGCTCTTACCTGAGAAGGTTCCTCATCCAGCTTCCTCCCACTGTCAACAGGACAAGGTGCAGGAAAATCAAAGAGAACAATCCAGTTGTTTAGCCTTCACAAACAGCTGCCTGGCCCTCTTGGGCCACTATTTCTTTTCTTTAACAGCTATAACCCCAAATCTTACAATCAACTAAAGATAAAAATAACAGAACTCTTGTCCTGCTCTTCGCAATAACATTTAAATTGACATATTATCACTACTCAGTATTTCACAAACTTCCCTAATGAGGTTGTAACACTGTAACACTCACTATTTGCACAGGCAAAGAGAAAATGGCAACTGGAATTAATTTTGGGCTCTATGTCTATTTTTTCATGGTTTCACATTATTTTTCCATGGGTATTTCTTTGATCACTTCAATTTTATACAATATTTACATAAGACTGCTCAGAAATGCTAGTGCTCTTAACCAATTATTATTTAATCTCTTCTAAATCCTTAATAATATGTCATATTCTTTAAATAATACACAGAAAAAATACAACACTTATGTGGTTGTAAATACATAGAAGACAAAATATATTAAATTGCTAAGGAAAATAAATATAATTCAGTATTTATACAAGAATTCAAGTGTTAAACTTTGTATGAAAAGCAAGAAGAGGAGCCAAAGGACAAGTTGATAATTGAACAATTAATCCATGAGATGCAGCAAATATTTTTGAAATTTTCCACTTATTTTAGAAATGTGTGATAACTGCTAAAACAAATTGTATAGTCATTGAAGCATTGTGACTGTTCAGATTTCTATTGAAATGTCTCTGTCAAAACCAAAATGGGCTTTCCCTTGTTTATATTTAAGAAATAGCTATCGCCAATCAATGTTTTCCCAGACTGTAATACAGACATTCCTGAAAAGCCTTATAATTGTCCTACCAGACAAAAGTGAGATAAAAAAGGCTCTGGGCAGGAGCCTTACATTCACTGCATGGAAGGATGCCCCTCCACTTTAAGCATCAAAAAGTACTCAAACTCACTGCATTAAAAAAATGGTGTTTTAGTAATTTTGCTGCTAGACAGGTTTCTTCATGAGTATAGGGAAACCCCACACAACTCAGATACAAACTAGCTGGTATAGGGAATATTTTTGTAAGTCAATCTGCAAGCTTAAAAAATGACTACATAAATATAACACCACCAAATATGACAACCTTTTTCTCAGTGGAAATTCTCAAATTTAAGGGAATACAACCACATTACCTCACTCAGATAATGAAATGTAATTAAGGCATGCAAATGAATGAGGTACAAAATCAAAAATCAGATTCTGGGTATTGTCCTCCCTTTCCAAAGCTGTTTTCCAGATTTTACTTCTTCACCTTTCAGCTGCTTTTGTAATCACATTTCATTGCAGTGAAAATGCTTAAGCTGAAGTTGCAAAGTACAGCAATGATGTAGGCTGCAAAGTACTTAGGATTAGGAGACTGCTTGGAAGAGGAAGCAACATGATCATCAGGTGAGGTCAAGCAGGTACAACCCAACAGAACTCAGTAAACCAGTCTATTAATAACAAACCAAGGGGATAAGCAGCACTCACTCAATTTAGCTGCACCAGTATTACAGGGTTAGCAGGGGTAAAATACACAGATATCTATTTACAACTCTGAATTATTTCAAGTTTTTTTCCTTCAGAAACAGCTCAAATTAGCAAACATATTCAGTCTTTACAATCATACTGAATTAAAATTCACTATCCATATGTAACTGGCTCTGTATTACTGTATCAGTTTTAGGTGCAGCTAGGTACATTTCGATTTACACTTCAACACTAAGTTACAAGTGGCATATAAAGCATTAAGATATGTTCTACACACAAAGGAATTGAAAATTAATTGTTAATAATGATCTTTTTCCAAATATTACTACAGTGAAGCAGAATGAATAGAATATTTACATGATTTAGCAAAAGGAAATTCCAATTTATATATCAAATTGATATCCTTTGTTTTCATACCTATGTTTGGAAAATAATAGACAGCAATAGATCTTTATACAACCACATTTCTACCAAGAACAAGACAAACAAGACCATACAGATACTAGTTATTGATCTGGCTGATAAATCTACACAATAACCATCGTGGGTATAGGTGACCATGGTTCACTGTCAAAACCCACCTGCTCTTTGCAGTTTAGTAGCCAGCACAGCAGTACTTTTTTGATATTTCAGTACTACAAGTGACCAGGTGAGAACAGAGGCCAACTTCACCTTCTCTAGGGCTTTGTCCAGAGCACTTTCAGGAGAAACCATTTCCATTTCTCTTTCACAGCTGGAACAGCCCAAGTGGGCAATATGCTCCTGGAGAATCAGACAGGCTGAAGTAGGTCAACCCAAGCTTTCCCTGGTATAACAAAGCAGCAGGCAAATCAAGACTGAAGAAGAAACTCAGGACCCAGCATAAGATAAAGCTGCATTAATTTATCTACATACATTTATTTTTAAATTGTTTTCAGGACTACAGCAGATGAAAATACAGTATCTCTACAGCAGCTCTGCTCTCTGTGGTCTTCAATTTCTCCTGCACTACCAAACCCAGATGGAACATACCAAGACTGTTCCAGTGTCATCCCACTGGCTGGGGGGAGAGGGGGATGAAACTCATTCATTTTTAGGGCTGGCAACTTTAACTTACTGCTTAGGTGCACAGGAACTATGATCAACTACAAAATCTTTCTGTCTTCTGGCACATAATCTCCCTAAGGATGCTTACTAAGTATCATTTTAACTCTTCCTCACTCAAGCTGTTTTTAATCTAGATACCAATGGGAAAATCCCAAGGAAAGATAACTAGATCACACGCGTCTTTAGAGGGCTTTCAGTTTTCCCATCATTTTCTCTATAATTTCAGATGTACTGAACTCACAAGACTTGATTACAAACCCACTGAGTCCAGCTCTATGAGGCACTGTGCAGGGGAGCACTGGGGATGGCCACATGCAGTGGTTTCACCTCAACACATACTCCTAACCCCAGTACTACTACCAAGGTTTGTGAAGAAATTTTCAGAAGAAGCCCATATAATTTTTCTCCAGTTCTTATGTCACAGAAACCTAAACATGGAACTTTACATTTTTTTAATGTCTTTTACATGTAGGTCTTTGGTAAGGAGCAATGATCTTATCCTGAAAAATGTAAGTGAAACAGGGAAGTTATTGTCAGGCCTGTGATAATCTTGAAATATTTTCATTCAGCTGCAACTAAACAAATCATTCCAGACAAATACAGTTGGGTTCCAGAATCCTATGGGTATTTAAAGATAAGACAACCATAAAGAACAACACTAGGTCTTAAAAATTATATATAAAATATTGACTTTATTAGTTTCATGAGCTACAAAAATTACATCAAAATTTCAGATCATATATACAGTAAATCATTTCAGAATGGATCACTTACATTTAAAGATTAAGACATTTTTCACATAGAATTTAGTCTCTGCACCTAATTGAAACAGCTTTCACAGTTTCACACAGTACTGAGAAAATGGTTTCAAGATAAAAAATAAAATAAAAAAGTAAAATAAAATACTCTTATCCTTTCTCATTGAAGTATTTGCATATGCTGCTATTTTTCATTCTGCAAACTATAAAGAACTTTTAAATAAAGCAAAGAAGTCCTGTAAACTGCCATTTAAATAAAACACCTATAAAGTTTAAATCCATCATGAATGCAAGTTATTAAAAAGATATCAAAAATTTTCAGCAAAATGTCTGGACAAATATCTTGGCAAGCTCTGGTTTTTGTCCAGGTTCCATCAGCTTTCTCCCAAAAGGTGGAAGTATTTTCTGTCACCAGTCCATATGCATCAGTTCCAGGTTCTAAATTATTCAAGTAGAATGGAGATCAATTTTGCCACCACGTGTACATTGAGGCTGTTTCCCAGAAGACGATAGCATTGCTTTACTGTTACCTTTTCAGGAAAACCTAAAACAAAAACATAGTGCAACATCACTAGTCTGGGTTTGTTCCTACTTTTTAGTCTAATTTTTTTTTTCAGTGAACATTTCTTAGTGCAGTTATCACAGATTGCAGCAGGATTCACCCTCTCTCCAGCCCCCCACAAAATTAACGAATTTAGAAAACCAATTCACAACCAATAAACTGGATTTGTATCAGTTCTTCTATTATCAATACTGTCATCTATGAAGTTTCACAAGAAGCTTCAAAACATTCCTCTGTTGTGTAACTACTGCTGATCTACCTTCCCTTCAGAGAGCTCAAAACATCCAGCAGTCTCAGGGAGGGGCAGCAGCACTAAATCCCTGCACAACTGCTACTCTAGATAACATCCACAGAAGAACACGACCACAGCAGAAAGAAAACGTGACAATTCTGCAGATGGACTAAACTGTACTCCATAAGCTTTATATTGTACTTCCCACATGATCTCCTCTATCAGTTCAGTCAAATCACAAGTCTCTCAGTGCAATATACCACCCATACAGATTCAATGATGAGCAAGGCTTATTCAGTGAGTGATCAAGCAGCTGAACAATTTTCCATGTAATTCAATGCTGACCCCATTAAACACACTCTGAAATACAGACAGCAGGAGAAATGTCCTTCCCATAGTAAGTGCATGGCCTGGCAGAAAGGGAGAGCCAGTAAAAATGACACCAGCCCAGGTATTGTGAAAGAGATGTGCTGTGTACTGACTCCCAAGCTCCTGAGAGTGAAGCAGTTTTGAGCAGCCAGTTTGTCTGCTCTGTCCTTGTTTGCACTCTTACCTTACTCCAACTGTGAGAGGTAAAGTACATTTGCTTCCACCTGAGTGAAAGATGAACAGCAGTGGCAACTTAACTGTTAGGGTCATATAGTAAACTGCTGAAATTTGACCACATTCAATTATTTCAGCATTCCCTAAGAGGAAACACGCAACTTTGACTCGGAGGTCATCACCGCCCCAATTAGCTCAGATGCACAAGCACACTGTGAGTGCAAGTAGTGATATGCATGTTCTGAAATTTTCACAGCTGTTCAGAAAAAAATCTGTTTCAGAGAGAGCTCAGGAGAGAACGTGGTTGGACAGTTATTGAGCCAAGGGAGGCTCTGAGGAGGAGGTGGTGTCTGGGAGGAGTTGTTCCATCCTTCTCTGCCAGTTATTAATGCCTCAAATGTGGACTGCTTTGGTAAACACATCTTCTGCCAGCTCCATCCACTCTGCCCGGCTTCCTGGCACTCACTTTTGGGCAACCGTTCCTCTGTCTTTGGAACGATCATTTGCACTCCCACACACACTTCCTTAGATGAAGTTTTCACATTCCATCAATGAATAAGGTACAGAATAAAAGCATTTTAAAAGCATACATGAAAATAAATATGTATTTATGTACACACACATGCACTTACAGCCCAAGAAGCCTATCTGAATACTGAAAATGTCAGAATTTTTCCTTCTACCTTTTGGCAACCAAAAGCCAAGAATTAATTTTCAGAACACATGGTTTCCTTTATCCCAAACCTCCTCCCTCTGACTGTTAACATTGTCTTGCACTTTCTATCTTCTTGGCTCCAGAGTGGCCTACATCAGAAGGTCAGATTCAACAATACTCTCACTGCAGCATTTATGTCACACACAGAACCTGAGGACATTGAGGTCTTAACAGCACATACTTCCCCACCACGCTGGGTTTTGTTTCCTAAAAGCTTGCATGCATTGTTAATAAGAAAAATGGAAAACACATCCTGACACCACTCTGATGAAAGCAGGTCACAGGTGCAAGAACACTGTGTTCACTTTTAACGATATTGCTGTGGGACCCACCAGAGTGACTAAGACAAATTACTGCAGTATTTCATTGAACTACAGTGCAATTACTATCTATACCTTTTGATGTTAAAAGCACAAATAAATCTAGTCATGTTAAGAATGAACAATGACTTTAGCTCTGGACATCACATATTATAAAAGGCCATCAACTTCTTAAAATGCAGAACCATTTAGACAATCACGTTTCTTCTGATGATGCTGTAGCTGCACTAGTAACAGCATCTGTTACAAAGCTGCTCACAGTCTGTTCACATAGTTTTCAGCTTATAGTTTCCTCATGCTTCAGTTTCTTGGACCAATAACGTATTTACAGTGGGTACAATTCCAAGCTTCCTGGTTTTGAAAATTTCAGCCTAAATGTTGCTGTAACTATAGAACACAGTAGCAGAAAACTTTTAACACATTTTAATATGAAAATACCACATTTCACAATAATTACTTGAAGTTTAGCATAGGAGAAATGCTGTCAAGGCAACACCCTTTGCTGCAGCCATAAAGATATCCACTTTAAAAAAAATCCAGAGCTTGCAAATTCTCAAAGGAAACTGAGATTGTAGTACCTAAATTCACTAAAGATTTCTGTCAGGCTAGAGTCAAATAACACTTTTTTAACCAAAAAGTGGGAGAAGTTTTAAAAACAAAGAAATGTCAGACTTGTGACTCAGTGCAGGGGGAAATGCATATTCTACCTCTGACTCAGGAGTATATGCCAGAGGAAACCACTGAATGAGAGACAGGCTTGCTTTATGTGTCATCAAAGTTGGAAAAGCGGTACCAAGAGGGAAGGAAACTGCAAGAACTGTAAGACAATTTTAATACTGCCATAATTATGGCAAAAGGCTACTCTCCACTGAAAGGTGGAATCCCAAACAACAAAAGACAGGTCTGCTAAATGAACACATTGTACATGGTGATGATCTGGATGAGCCTCAAATTCAGAAGCCTGATTTGTCTTCAGAGTTCAGTTCTGGTTTGCAAAAATATTGAACCTCACAGGTGTCTCTTCAGATGAACTCTAAACAGAAAGCAGGGTAACACTCCAAGCATGAAATGATAAAAGTCAAGTTTCACAAACTGATCACCCCAAAGAAGTGGAGTCTTTCCAACATAAATCTCTCCATTGTCTCAGTTCTCCCTTTGTAAAATACAAGAACACATTAACCCATCTGCACCTCTCAGTAATGTTTCAGAGACTGATTTAACAGTGGAAAAGCTCCAGCTGTATTTAAAAAAAGAGAAAATGGGCAATTTTGTGCACAAGAGACCTTGAGCAGCATGATAAACCTATACAAGCCCATTCCAGCTCTGTTAAGTTCAAGTATTTTGACATCAGTCTACATTAATATGAAACAGAGCTGTAGAGCTGTGCTAAGAGGCTGTCTGCAAATAGAACAGATCCATTAAAGACAAGAGGCCGTGAAAAAGCATTGCATGTTGGTATGTAACAACACAGAATACATTTTCAAATACTCATACACATGTAAGCTCAGTGCTGGCAGCTCTAGTTTCACTGTGCAACTTTGATAATGCTCTCCAAATGTAACAATTTTGAATATAGTAAGTAATAAAAGAAAAAAACAAACTAAATCTGTGAAAGAAAGAAAAACACAGTAACAAGCACATTTATCAGAACTCTAAGTCACTGAGGAAGTCAAAGCAAAATATAACAAATTACTCAAGGTTCAGTGCTGTCTTATTCTTTGAGCAATCTGGTCTAGTGGAAGGGGAAATAGATGATCTTTAAGGTCTCTTCAAACACAAACCCTTCCATGATTCTATGTATTCTTCTGTTGCTGAGTGACAATAAATTGATCTGATGTGATGTCAACAGGACAGTTTCTTAGCAGACAATAACAGCTACACTTTCCTGTTTGCCCTTTTTTACAAGGAGAATTCTGATGAATTTACTTCAGGTTTAATTCTTGTTCATGTGTATCCAGTGTACTGATACTGCTGAGTCTTGTTCCTTGTCTCCTTCCTCAAAAAAACAACCACTTAGAAAATGAAGAAACTGACCAAGGGCTGCCTTCTCTAGAAAATAGAGATGGCTTAATAGACTGGTTACTCCTCAACAAAGAAATATCTGTACCATCTGAAATTCCCTGTCAGCAGCTGTACACATGTGGAAGGGAGAAAGCATGCAGTTCAAACACCGAGAACCACAAACAGACTTCCTAAGCTAGCAGGATATGTTGATTACCACAGTTGTGAGTAATACTGACTGCTGAATAAATAGTTTCTACGTTAAACAAAGGTATTCCTCCATTGTGCTTCACTAACAGAGCATTTTGCATGCCAAAACCTTCTTCTTGGCTTATGAAGATAAACCTCATCACAGAAGCTGGTGCTTAGAAAACATGAAAAAAAATAGTGGAATTTTAGAGAAATTCAAAGTTAGCCAAACAGCAAGAATCAACCAACCATAAGAACTGAGCAGTCTGAAAAAAAATGCAAAATAAAGACTGGATTAGTCCCAGTAAAAAAAAAAATTACTTTGGCATTTCTGAAGAATAATGTAGAAGTGTGTATTTTGCAGCACGTACCAAATTCCAAAGGGAATCCATGAAGATTTGCTATTTCTCTTGGGGTAAAGTACCTCAGTTTTAGTGTTGACAATTTTATAAGCTTCTCTTCTTCTGGTAATTCGTCAATGTGTTTAAACACTGATTCAAGCTATGAAGAATAATAAAACCAAGAAATATGACTGATGCAGGCCAGATACGCAAAATTTACAGTCACATCTTAATAGATTATTTCCTTAATTATCAAAGTAACAAAGACAATAGCATGTTTTGCTTGAAAGTGTTATTTGTACTCTGTTCTTGCAGACAATATCTCAACACACAGACTTGCAAGAAAGAAATCAATATTGCCATTAGGACGTTCATCATTTCTTCCTCCAATTCCAAGCTATACCAATACTTAATGGGGCAAAGAATAAACATTTGTTAATGACAAAGGACAGTGACTCAAAATAACTCAGTAACAGACCATTCATACAAACTAAGCTGTGTGGATGCAGCTGTTTATTAGTAATACTCTCGCTTTGAGATTATCCTGAGTTCCAGAGCTGCATTCCTCTTATGCTTAGAAATGCCCTATAATATTATTGAACAGCACAGAAGTGCAGGAGG
Organism: Taeniopygia guttata; assembly: GCF_048771995.1. Lineage (NCBI taxonomy): Eukaryota > Metazoa > Chordata > Aves > Passeriformes > Estrildidae > Taeniopygia > Taeniopygia guttata. Next base: position 20,750,796 of record NC_133026.1, on the reverse strand, counting down.
AAAGGCTAGTGTACAACACAGGCTTTGTGAAAAGTATCTTTGAATGCTGATTAACCAGTACATTTATTACCTTCCCCAATGCCTAAATACCACTTGGTCATGAGCTTAGCATCAATAGTAGAACTTTTCAAAATACTCTTCACAGATAAATAATTTTGAAATTCAAACATGTTAAACATCTGACAATATTTCCTGAATTATATGCATACAAAAAACAGCTCTTGATTCACTGTACTGTAGGTTCTCCATAGAACTAGTAATTTTTAAGGTTTTCACATACCCTTGTGAAACCTCTGTATGGCATGACAGATAGTAAAATAATAGGTACTCATATTCTCCTCACAGAGAGACACAGTTGTAATTTTGGTCTAAACAAACTGCTGTCTAGGAACACAAAGTAAACCAATTGGAAACTCAGCTGCCATAAAATGTACATTTAAAAGATTTTTTCTTATAATATTCAGAATAACAAAGGAGAAGACAGAAAAAAACTCCAGCTTTGAAACAAGTCTCAAGTTTTAAAATAAGTAATTTTAATATGTTAGATTGCACACTTACCTGTACATCTACCGCTGTTTGCAGAACTGAGCCAGTCCCTTCTACATAGTGTCCATACCTTAACAACAACAATAACAAACTTATATTAGTATTTTCACTGGATTTCATGGCCTTGACAACTGCAAAGGTGCAGGGAGGTTACTTAGGTTCCTTAGCCTTGATGAACAAACAGCCTCCTGGATAGATATAGCAGAAACTCTTGTTATAAACTCTGCTAACCCTGGAGTGCAGTCCCCTCTGAATGTGCTCTCTGGGGACGAGTCTGCCCTCAGTGCTCAAGGGTATATCCACACTAGTGTCTTATACATGGCACCTACACAAAGCCAAAGAATTCAAGCATAGGAACACCAAAAAAAATCCCCATCTACATTGCCTAAACCAATTTTACATTACGGCAAAATGTGTTAAAGGTAAAATGGTCACAGAGGTTCAAATTAGTGCTCCTTATTGAAAGGAGGATCACTAGTGTGAGCCTCCAGCTTTCATGTCAAAGCATTAGGAACAAAGTGGTTCAGTTAGGTTTAACTTCTGGTTGCTTGTAGATTTTCTACTGAAAGAAGGGTGATGGCCAGGCATCTATGCAGAGCAGAAGACAGAAATAAGAAGAAAAACAATTAAATCCAAGTAAACAGTAAGTAAACTTGAATTCTCAAATCTGTGATAGCTGTTCTGCATGCTTTGTGGTTGACTGCTTAACAACATGTTTACTCTGTAGTCTCTTCAAGGCTATCATTTAAATATAATCATGGGCTTTCAGAAACATGCTCTGTTGGTGTAACTATGGCAGTTTGAACATTCTGAACAGAAAGAGAGGGAGTCAACAACAGATGTCTTTGTCCTGCGGAAGGACTTCAGAAGATCCCCTGCATTAGAGGGATGTGGTCTGCATCAATTGTTAACAGACACTCTTCTCTAGTTTTATCTGTACAACTGTAAAGGAAATTATAAAGGTCTTTTGTTCCACTTGGGACCCATTCCTAAAGCATGGCACTAGTTATGTTTCAAGCCTCTCTAATTCCACAGTGAATAAAAGAATACTCTCCCTTCAGCACAGATACAATGACCCAGCATGGCTCAATCTTGAGTATTTCATCCTCAGCTGAAAAAGCTACAATTAGTTCTGCCAATAAAAGGCAGAGCAGCACTCATTTTAAAACAAAGTGGTTACAAATCTTCCTCAGGAATAGAACACCTAAACGCTGTTACAGATTAAATACATGTGGAATCTATTTTGTAAATACATCATCTTTAATTGGTTAGTTGCATTCTGCAAATTCCCTAACACAAAGTTTAACGATGTGATACACACAGCACTGAGGAATCCTCATCCTCTTGTATAGCATCTGGTAATATTTCAGTTTACTATACTGAGCCAAAATGAATAAATGGGGTAAAATTCAGAGTGGTATTGAAGTGTTTTATTGGGAAAAATAAATATTCCTGTCTAAATAATTGGCACTAGAGTACAGAACTCCACCCCCCCAAAAAAAAAATCCAGTTGGTGTCTGCGCGCATTAAAGGCCGTGTATGTGTATGCATGCTGGTTTTTAATACAAATGTGGGCATATGGCTAATGTAATGTTAGTGGGATTGTTTTTTATTATTATTGAAGGTGCTGACTACAGAAAAGTTAACATTCCTACCTTAGACCCGGAACATAATTAAATTTTGTCACAGTAAAAAAATGACAGATTGATTTTCTGACAAATTTCATTACAAGTTTCATTACAAGTTACAATGAAAGAAGCTGGCTTAAGAAATTACAGTCTTCAATTTTCAACTGATTCAAGATTCCCTGCCTCTTTTATTTCTGTAAGCTTTAAAAAAAATCTTTTCATTTCATACATGTATTTTTTCTGGGTATATTGTGTTGCAATATTTTGACTGACAAAAAGTAATTTCCACAAAGCAAGAAAACTCTTCTGTAATTGATATTTGCACTATTTTAAAAGATATCACTTTTCTTGTCAACAGCATATCAAAAATTTAAAGTCTATCTGGAATGACTACATCTAGAGAAGTTAGATATGATTTTTACTTCCTCTGTCCTTTAAAATAGTCAATTTCCTTTCAAAACTTCAGCCACCACAAACACACTGCAAAGGGAAACCACGGTGTTGGTAGTCTCATGGAACTCAGCAATCATTCACTAAGTGCCCAGGAAGTCAGGATCAGAAGGGCACACAGAAATACCTGCTTGATCTCTCATGCATCACAGGCCATTACATTTTGCTGTATACTCCACCGAAGCTTTTCAAAAGACATACTGATATAGCAAAAATCACTGATGAGCTATCTGTGTTTAAAGTCCCTGAATTAGAAAGGACTAGAGAAGGCACACCCAGATTATTTCCATCACATGAACCTTGATAGAAATTCCTGAAAACCAAAGAGAAAAGAGGGAAATTTTTCTCCCACTCTCAAAGCTGATGGTCAGCGCAGCTTACAAGAAAGACACCAGACAGGCACAGCAGCAGAGGGATACTCTGTACTACCCAGAGTGCTGATCCACCCCATTCAGGGGTCTTTTTCCTAGATCTCATGCTTCAGAGAAATATAAAAACAGAACTTCTGGAACAGATACAGAAGGGACTTATTTTTTGCCTCAGAAAGTGACTTTAATGAGATGTAATTATAAACTCTCTCTTAATGCGGAGCTGTAAATGAGATGATTCCATTGAGAAACATGTTGGCAACCAAATTCCCCAAAGGCTCTTGGAAAACAGAACAAAGATGGTAGATCAGACAGAGCTACCACCACAACTACCTCCATATCAGCAGAGGGATAAGAGTCACCTTCCCCAGTGTCAGATTTCCTACCAAGTACAAAGACTTGATTTTAACTACTCAGGAGCCTCCTTGAGTGTGATCTTGATAAACATGACCACAAACTACTATGATGTACTTTACTGAAACCACAAGTGGCCAATTACTTTTGATGACACTTAAGGCATACATAAGACACATCAGACACCATTCTGGCTAAGGGGGTTTTTGACTAATCTAGTTAAGAAAGATATTCCACAAGATGCTGACTCCCCCTCAACTCAAAAGAGTGAGAGCAGAAAAGGCACATACATATATATCAATGAGACCTGAGGGAAAGCCTTTCCCATTGCACAAATTTCAAACTTAGAAATTCTTTTTCTCCTTCTTTACTGTATAAAAGTTAAAAAAATCCTGCAGGAATTCTATCAATTTGGCAGTCTAATTTCTCCTAATTAAAAAAAAAAAAAAGTTACAATTAGTTTTAACTCATAATCTAAGACATTTTATTGAAACACTCAGCAAACTCAAAAAAACCAATCAAATTAGAAACATTTATCAGAATTAAAAATTCCCACAAATTTGTGGGCTCCAACCAGAATGTTTCAATATAAATGAATTCAGTGGAAAAGCTCCTGACCAGGTTTCCATGGAGTTTCAGAACACTCACCAACTTCTAGAAGTCAAACTTAAAATTGTAAAGTACAAATCAGAAAACTACTAGACAGAAAAGCACTGATGTTCTGCTCCATCAAGTATGATTTGTAATGCAGCAATCTAACTAGTTTCATGACAATCCACAGCTATTCTGATCTACATAGCTGAAAAATCCAAGAAATCAATAAAATGTACAGTGGAGACAGATTTAATGAGGAATGGATCTGTCATGCATGACACTTTGTAACTTCATTGAGCAATATAAAGCAATTCATTAATGAATCAGCACTATACCAGTCTACTGGAACCATATTTCCGCAGGGATAATTAAGCTTCTGTGAAGGTCAACAACAAATGGCAACTGTCTTTTGTGAATGCCTTTTTGGAGTGGACACATGATGTTCTGCCAGACAGATTCTCATGCAGGCATTCCACTGGACCAGACAGCACAATATAAAATGAGATTTCTTTCAAGGCCTAGGATTTTTTGATGAAACACCTATGATTTTACAGACACAAGTGAGAAAATACACTTAAATTTTCAGGACATGATTTAGCAAGATATCTTCTTGGCAACTTACCCTTTTGTAAAGCACGTGGATCTCCGGCAGGTGGGTTTAACAATGTCTAACAAGAGAGCATAGCGCAGTAAGGACTTCGGTGGTAAGAAATATTGACTCATTTCTTCATTTTCCTCTTCCAAGAAGTCTTTTAGCATTTGAATAGAGGAATCATTATCCTGATTATGTTTCCTTTCCATTTCTTCTACTGTTTCAAGCTTAAACAGAAAGGGCCCTTTTGGTAAACTCTTGCTGCTGGAATCTGGACCAACGTTTGGATCCAGATTCTTCTCCTCAGTGGACAAAGAAGAACTGGTTTCACCCACTTTGTCAGTGACTTTTTCCTTGAGTACACCTTCTGGATCCTGATCTGGGAATCTTGTCAATATCTAAGAGGAAATTGTGACAAAAATAAAATTAAAGAACTGTATTTAATAAACAACTTGACAGCCAACCACAAAAAGAGTAAGAATTCCTTCTGAGATGCTCACAATAACCTTTAGATGTTATTTTCATGAACATTTAAAAAGCAGTAGTATCAAGATTAGTTGACCTATTCGCAATGATGTCAGACCAGCCTCAAATAATTGCCTTTGCAGAAAGACCTTTCCAAGTGTGTAAAAAATATAGCAGTATGCCTGTTTTCTAGCCCACTATCAGGCTAGAAAACACATCTCCCAACTGTTTAAAGCCATCTAAGCTACAGATTTGTACATCAGTTCTTACAAAGCTCAATATCCAGGCTGAAAAAGAAGACAGAAGTTAACTTTTCTGTTGGACTCACTCACTCTTCTCCATTTATCAACACACAGCACTAAACTGAAAATTTAACCCTCAATCTTCATGAAATGAAGCAAATTGAAGTAACATGAATAGACTCACTTGACCAGGAGCTTGAAAGGAAAATGGTTCTTGTTGAAGTTTTGCAATTAGAAAATACCGCAGCCTGGAATTGGGAATGCCAAGCTGTAATCAAAATTCAGAAGCCTTTAGTCCATGTGATACTAGAGAAAAAGTGATCTATAGCATCATACAAGTTATCTGCCATTACATGCAGTAACAGAACTATGACATACTAATATATTTTATGACTTCAGACAATATCAGCATTCACAGAATCAGAGACTCATAAAATGGTTTGTGCTGGAAGGGACCTTGAAGGTCATCTAGTTCCAAGCCCCCTGCTGTGGGCAAGGACACCTTCCATTACACCAGGCCAGCTCAGAGCTGGCCTTGAACACTTCCAGGGACGGGGCATCCACAGCTTCTCTGCTCAACCTGCTCCAGTGCCTCACCACTCTTATCACAAAGAACTTCCTCCTGATTCTAACCTAAAACTACTCTTTTAAGTCTGAATCCATTCCCCCTTGTCCTGTTACTACAAACTCTTGTTAGTCCCTCTCTGTCTTGTAGTCTCCCATCAGGTACTGGAAGGCTGCAATTAAGTCACCCTGAAGCCTCCTTTTTTTCCAGGGTATTCTCTAGGTACTAGTTGATAATATCTACACACTTGTAACTTCCATACCTAAGTACTTCCAAAGATCCAAATGAGCAATTATTCTCTGCATCTCATGCTTTTGACCATCTCTGTAAATGAATATGAATGTAAACAAAATTTTATGTGACACAAATAGAAAAATTCACATGCCTCACAATTTCTTGGGACAGGTACTATCTGTTTTCTGTTAAAAGCAAAAAAGTCTCTCTTTGTCTTTTTAAACAAGGAATTATAAGACACCTAACAATTAAATAAATCTATCACAATTGGTTTTCAAGCTACATTCTATTAGCTTCTCTCAAATATTATGGTACTTCACTGATTCCAGTTAGTCTTGCACAATCTGAAATCTCTCTCAAACTTTTTTCAGTTTCCAGGGTAACATAGAAACAAAGCTCCTCCTCCCACAAGAAACAGTCACATTTTCTGTGCTGGGAAATCCAGAGGCTCTGAAGCAATGAGGCTCCTGCAGGGAAAACCACCTTCCTGGTTACAGTGTAAATTAATGCCTTCTTAAAAATATCAAATGGTAGCAAAGCAATATGGGACTAGGATCTGAGCACAAACAGCAATACAATACTGGCATAAACCAGTATGAGAAATCAGAAGTCATGTCAGTTGGTTTTCTCTTTCAAGTGTACCTCAGCTTCAGGCATGACTCTTTTCTAATACAGAATTTTCAAATGTTCTTGTACTCAGTGCACTTTGAACAATTAAATAATGATAGAGCAATTTTAGTACTCACACAGGTTGGAGACAAGAGAAATTCCTGATATTTAAATCCACATGTTGCTAGTGTTTGCAAAAGTTCATTTCTGAAAGGAATTAAAAAGCAATTACTCCCTTCACCTAGTCTTCAGCCTCTTTTTTAATCCTAAATAAACACAGCTTAAATTCAACATCATATTTACCAAAGCATTCATTGAAATAATTGGACAGCAAATTATTGATATGTCATCTATTACTGAATTTGAGAGACAACATATAAAGTTCAGTGTTAGAGACTATTATACATCCAAAGGCACCTCACTCTTATAACAGTGCAAATGCCTCTTCAAAAACATCCTATCTCTAGGAAAGTAATTGTAGTGTGTCAACAAGGAAACTAATCAGAGGGCAAGATACTCTCTTTATTGAGAATCATAAAACAGAAGATTAAAATCACTACAAATAGCTCACTACTTCCTTCTGCTCCTATACACAGCACCAGTTAAGCCTAACAAAAAGGCTAAATAGAGGGATGACAAAAATCAGTGGTTTTGATTATAAAAGCGAGGTGGGACAGTGCTTTATAAACAATGGAAAAAGACTGTAAGGGAAATAATCTTAAAAAGACTTTTCTTCTGTATTCCACGCAGACTGCACTAGGCTGGAACTATACAATAGACAGGAGCTTTGACCTGTACCCAGCATTGCATACGAGACTTCATCCCAGGTGTCATAAGAGAAAACAGGTGTCCTAACTGGGGTGTTTTCTGCAGTACAGCTTGTCCCAAGCACTGGACAGCAAGGCCCAGCCTAAGGAATCCTGAGGACTACAAGAGAAGACCCTGAACACTGAACCAGCTGAGCATGACTCCCAGCTGCCTGCCACATTCAGTAAGAGCATGACATAGAGGGTGGCAGCTGGTGCTTTAAGGAGTGCACAGAAAGATCCCACTCTGTTCCAGTGAGAACCGAGAAGGAAGATGGCAACTGTCTCCTGCTTTGGTCACAAGAGAGGTGAGTGCTCCTCCTGTGATTAGGTAACTGTAGTGACACATTTCCTCTTCCACATTTCAGATTAAGACTAAATACAACCTTCTTATTGTATCTCTGGACCATTTGATGGCAGCTCTGAATCAGGGATAATCTACTAACAGTGCACTCAAGAAAGCCCCAAGACTATTCTGTGATCATAACACAAGATACCATGGGATCCTGTCATGAATAAGCCCCTGAAGCCTCTGATTGTAACACCTGTTATTATTTTTCTTTTAAAACTAATTCTGACCTTTTCTAAAGCAAACATGATCATCAAATAAAATCAAATCAAATACTCATCAAATAAAACTAAAAATAAAATACTGTTGTATTTTTTCCACTTAGAGACACAACCAATTATTTAGCAAGTTCTTTTCACAACCTAAGATTTTAATTCCTGTCCCATCTCCAGCTATTTTGTTAACTCCAATTCTAGGAAATAAAAATCCCTTCTAAAGAATAAATCCCTTCTCCTTCTAAAGAATATATCCTTTTTGCAAACTAAAACCTGGATAAATTAATTAGAGTTTACCTCGCAGAAGAGGATTCAAATCCTTTAACGTTTTCTAAAAGTAGGTATTTTGGAAGCTTCTGAAGCCTACAAGGAAAAAAAAGCAAATCAGTGTAACAAGATGTAAAGTACATTACATTCATCCACAGATCTGTTTAGCTAGTAGAAAGATCAAAGTATTTCCACATCATGCTAGCTGTTAAAGTTTAGCATCCTTAAAAAAACAACTGAATTAAAAATGTGGACTGCTGGTAAAAACCACAAACTCCACCTATGTTTGGATGAACACCTGTACCCTCTTGTACTCCATACATGTACTTTTGAAAATGTTTATCACTCTTCATTTCCTAAAGCAGATTATTAATTAGATTCAGTGTATAATAGGAAATATAATTGTCGGGGGAAAGCCAATTGCTACTTAGCCATAATACTGTTGTTTTCAAGTGCTCGTACTGGAAATCAATGTCAAAATGTCACATAAACCGTACTGATAACACATCAGAACCCGTATTTATTTAACTGATTTAAGAAACACAACATATTTAGAGTTCAAACTGCAGATATTCTCAATTTTCTAAACTTGACTTTTTTATTTTGATGGGGGAAGAAGGTGTGTCAGCTTTAGCAGGATCAGTGCAAAGGTCTGGAAATAGGCACATTCCAAAACCACTGTATTAAATCTCTGGAGAAATAAGCATGCCCAAACTGTGCCAGGGACTGTTCCAGCAATTTAGAAGCATAGATGATTCAGACTCAAGTCTGTGGGAACATTCTGTAGCACTGATTAATTCTGTAAGACTAATGTAGACACACAATGTCAGTCACACACTGAGATCTCAGAACAACATACAGAAGTAGGATGTTAATGCCCGCAGACAGCAGCTTCATGCTTATTGAATTTAGTGACTTTGGACTTCCATTGGAGCAAATCACAGCAGAATTTGTTTCAGCACATTTTTAATTACCACCAATTAAAGACACATGAATTAAAAGAACCACTGTATCTCACAAGAAACTGGAAAATGTACAAGAAACTATGCCAAATTTAAAAACACTAAAAATAATAGGGAAAAAGTAATATTAGGCGGAAAAAAGCAGCATCAACCAAATTCCTTGCAGAGGAATGGAGACTATATCTGCTGGTATATCTACCCACATTCTTAATCACTGATTACTATGAAACTTATTTTTCAGCAATGAATCCAGAGCACAGCCTGAATACCAGCACTCACAAGGGATTGACAGATCACAAGGCAACTAATCACTGTACAAAGAGGAAGTGTTAAGTACTTGGTAGGTATTAACATTAAAAATGTTTCTGTAAAAGCAGCATTTTGATGTTTTAGTATTGGATTTCACTGGGTTATGGCTTGGACACAATAAACAGACAGTATCTGGACCATTTGGGTTGGACTTTGCTGGCTGGGTGCTCCAAGGATTTCCCATGTCTTTCCAGATCTTGAAACTGTCCTTTCCATTATCTCTAATATTTGTCATCCCAGGCTACCTCTGAGTCTCATTTTAGTAATATTTCATTATAAATGACTGAAAAAAAGCTAAGTACATCCAAGGGATGAGAAATTATTTTATACTTTTCATAAACTGCATGCATACATAGCAATTTAGAATGTAAACAGATCATTCCCATATTAAGAATTTCCTTTTTTGGGGCTGAAATACTCCATACTCAATGTCTCACAAATGTATCATATTCAAAAAACACATAAGCACTATCTTAGTAAAACACAAATCCACTGGAACTGAGAAAGTCTACAGAAACCATCATGTTGAACCTTCTACTGACTACTTAGAGTAGGTGCTGCTTCAAGAACCCTCCCCAAGGAGATAAGGGACATTAGCTGTGTCTCCTGGAGTGTTGAGATAAAAGTGAGACAGCCAAGCCCAAGTCCTTTGCATCATGATGATAAAAATTCAGGTCCTGGAGTGTCTAAAGCTCTGGTTTTGAGAAGGAAAAGCTTCTGCTGTTTATCCAGCTAAGTCCACAGCAGCTGGGAAGCAATATTTCTGTATCAATGCACTATAATGTCCAAAAACAGCCAGCCTCTTAACTATGTTTCAGTTTAATGGAAAGGAATCCCCAGGTCAGGATGCCTTTAAGGATATGGAAGATACTATTATTCTGACTAATTATTAACTTAATCAGTATCTGCCAGGTTTCATTTATCATTTTAACAGATCAGTTGGATACCTGTATTACATTTCTTGTTCCTCAAAAGAAATGCTTTGCAACTTCTAAACAACCCACATTCTCTCCCTAATTTTGTGTCTCTGACAGAAGCAGGGGAGTAATAATAACAATTCTTTTTTCTCTAGGAAGAATTGTCTAACTTACTGGGCTACAGAATCTGTGTTTTGCTCTGTGTTGTCTGCCACAGATTTCTTATGTATGGCCCTGCCAAGCCACTCAGCCCTTCTGTGACATTGTTCTCTCTCTGCTCATGACAAAGGCAAAGACACAGTTCCATTTAATGCTGTTGGCTGCATAAAGTTTCTAGAACAAGGATGAAGACTCTTTTCTCCCAGTGCTAACATCAGTTTGAAAGAAAGGCTTTTTTGTACTGGCTTTCTTCTGTGTTGAAAGCATTAATGAAAAAAAAAAATTAGTAAAAGAGACACCAAACTTTCATCTGTCCTTCTCCAATCCTGACAGCAAGATGAACTAATGGAGGAATATATAGGGAACAGCTGTCCTAGTCTCCAGGTGAAGAAAGACTGCCACTAATAAAAATAATTATGGCTGTTTCATTAGGAACTGGGATCTGACCAGGCAAAAAACAACAGATGAATTCAAGGACACTGTCCAGACAATGCAGTGCTATTCAAATTCTTTAGTATTACTACTCCAAGCATGAGATTGTACTACAAACCAAAAACAAATCTGCCCCAAGATATCTAGAAGCAGCACCAAAAAGAACAGAGACTTTATGAATGAACAGAAGTGGTTGCAAGATGCATTGCATTGTAGAGTCAATAGCATACTTAAACCAATTTTCAAATGGTACCTTATGGTAAAAAAGGCAACCCCGACTGGGAAGAAATTATGATGTCTGGCTCCAGATCAAAAGGCTGAAGGATAGCTTTATTATAACTATACTATATTACATTAATATACTATTTAAAGAGAGACTATCCTATTCTACATACATACTTCTTACTTAGCTATCAACCTTGTGACTGCCTGCTGAGAGTCCAAGACACAGATGGATCCAATTGGTCGTTGAACCCAAACAACCTTTACCAGAATCCAATCAAGCAATCACTTCAGGTAAACAATCTCCATACCAAATTCCACATGGGGAAAACAAAGGAGCAGAGATAAAGGTTGTTTTCTCTTCTTCTCTCTGTGCTTCTCCTGAGAGACAGAATTATGTCTCTCTGTCCTGAGAATGTGAATGCCACAGTACCTCTTCAAAAGATGACTATACGTTGAATCTAAGCTTTTGTAACCCATTATTTTAAAAATTTCATGTTTCCATGAGACCAATAGACAAACTACTATATTACCTACTCCTGTTTCTATGTAAAATCAATGCAAATTTGATGTTGAACTGGAAAGAACTCTTTTAATTTATCATCTAGGCACAGTTTAAACAGACATAATGAAAAGGAAACCAGATGATGAAAGCATATACAGCAACAATGAAGTGATTACAGCATTAGTAAAATGCAAGTATTTGTAAGTCACATATGATCACGTGAAAACAAACACAGAATACAGCACTAGTAGTATCCCTCTAAAACAATAAAGATTATCTTGTCTCACTGAAATATAGAAGACCTAGTTACAACAAAGTCTAGTTACAAAAGGGCCTTTACAATGAAGGTAGAAGTTCATTTATACCTTGGGAGAATATCAAGGATATAGAGAAAGCTCTTGGACCGTGGATCGGACATGTCACCTTGCAGGCCAGTTCTAAGAAAGAATAAAGAAACACCGGTGTATTAGTCAGAGCACACTGGCATTTGAGTTACATCTTTCTACAGAATGCTGACACTTTGCTTTGAGTTTTGAAAGAGGATTCTGCAAAAGCATCACGTACAGACAGGAGGACCTGCTCACAGAGGCAGTGTCCTGAGAGATGCTCTAAGGAATGAATGTCTGCCTCTGGAATCCATCAGCTCACAGCAAGGTTAAAATGGAAGCATTCAGTAATGAAATCCACTCCCCTGTCTGCAAAGGCTTTAGCATTCTGGTCTTGTCCAGCAAAGCCTTTGAACGTACTTGGCTCTGAATGAACAAAAAACCCCCACTGGGTTTCTGGGAATACCCTGCTATTTTGCACTGAATATATTAAATTACTTCTATGAATTAAAGCCTCATTGTTCACCATTTAGCAGGATTGAGCCCCACATGAATAACTTTGGAATCAATTCTCTAACACAAAACTGGAAAGATTATGTAGGTAACAAAAATGATAATGATTCCAGGCCTGTGTTTCCCTAACTTATACTTGTATTAGCTCATGAAAAAAAAAAAAAAAAAAAGCTTGGTAAGATAAGAGCTTTAACATGTTTAACATGTATCTAAATTATTAGCCATACAGATTTTTCTTTTCATCCTATTATAAAGAAAAAAAATCTGAAATGTTTCCTATATACATCATTTTTTTTTTGTACTAATTCATTTTTACAGATCAGTACCATTTTAAAGAGATTTCTTTTCAATCTTAGAACATTCAATGAGATATACTTTCTTACACAGTCATTATTATCACCATCAACAGACTTTTTTCATTAAGCTACTACTTTGCATGAGTGCAGTTACTAGAATCTTACCCCACTGGTCACTGCTGTCAAATGATATGAATTCCAAATTAATCTGACAAATAACATCTCATTAAACTCAGTCTTTAATCAGAAAGATATTTCTCCTTATCATGCACAAAATCATTTCAAAGCCATTATCCTTCTGGTCTTGGCTAAAATAGAAATATTCTTCAGAATAATCTGTCTGTGTACATGTGCAATTTTCAAAGTACAAATAAAACCACATTACACTCTTAAGTCTCAGGCAGAACTGAGAAATTCCAATCCTCCTTCTGGAGTTGCCCCAGGAAAATATTAGATTGATATCTAAAAGGAAAGGCAGGACTCCCAAACACTAAATTTCACTATTAGAGGAATAATACAGTTCACAAAATTGGTGATTAAATTAAACTGAATTAATATATACATATGCAAGAAGGTGATCAACAATTAAGATGGAAATTGCTGCATTTCTTTCACTTCAGTAAATATCATGGTAAACAGAGCTATAACACATTTTCTTAGGAAGAGAAAGATACACAGATCACCCACACATAGTGTCATTCTTGATAACATTTCTCCTTTGACCTTATATAGTGCAATAACTACACTTTTTTCCCAAGTGTGCTGTACCTACCTTGTAAAAGGCTGACAGGGAGGACTCATCAAAATCATATCAAAAGATAATCTGTCAAATTCTTCCAGTGTTATGCCCTGAAAACAGAAAAAAAATTGAAGAATGTTGAGTGCTGTGAACCATATGAAATTCTCAAGTAATCTTTCCGATCAAACCCCTCTTACTTCCAGTATACTTCACTTAGCAAAAAACTACCTAATCTATCACTTGAGCTAGTAATTTAAAAATATATTCTACCTTGGCAGACCATAAAATTTAAATATGCATTCACTGCTCTTCATATGAAACAAAACACTAATACTAATAAGGTTAGCATTTATACATAACCTTGAGGTTTGTATCTGTTCATTCTTTGAGGTGTTTAGTGGTTCTTTCAGTCAACTGTTATTTCTCCTGAAAATAAAGTATCATTATTCAGATATGAAGTCTTTGTATATCACAACCAGTGTTCACATACTCAAAATATGTGTAAAAATATTTGAAAAGTAAAGTAGCTCAAGTGCAAATATGATAATTTTTACGGATCCAAATCACGGGTTTTAGCTCTTAGGAGCCCACTGGCAATGCATCCTATAAAGTCTATTTCATAGTTTTTCCCCTATAAAAAGTAGTCAAAGATATTGTATGGCTGGAATTCTCCTCTACAAAGACAATCCTGCTTAGAAAAGAAAGAATTAGGTCTGTGGTAGGAATTAATTACACTGGTAGAAATTCCTCTAAACTGTCGGTGTTGGTGTTTTCACCAACACTAGAGGATCACCACATTAAGGGGCCAGGAGGGAAGGACAATGATCAAGTAGTTATGATTTGGTCAAAGAAATCACTCCTTACATATTCTGAGGGATACCTATACAGGAAATGTAATGTAGCTACCCTCAGAAAACTAGACAAAAGCTGCTATTCTTTTCCAGTATATTTGAAGAAGATGTCACTGTCTCTAATAATCTGCTCTTGTCTTCTATAAAATGATACGGGCAAAGATTCATATTCTTTTCCCATTAGAAAACAATAACCTATCATTTAGCCAGTTATAATTGAGTGCTGAATAAGCAGTTAACCTTTAGCCGCTTATTTAACTCTCACTTAAACTGGTGTCTTGAAACAGACACAGTATCTTTTACCGTCATGTTGTAAAACTGTAAAAGAAGATTCAGAAGTATACAGTAATTTCTAACTCAATCCATGCAAAACTTCATGCCTAGCTTGCCCATCATCTATTAATACAGAATCCAATTTTACTTAGTTATTTTTCAAATAATTTGGCAAGTGACAGAATTCCTAAAACATTTTATCTATTGAGACCATTAAAAAAGATTTCAGGAGTGTTCAGTCCAATATATTTTGTTGTGTTTCTCTGAGCCCAAATAAAACTTCAAAACAAAGGCATGCCCCAAGTAAATTAATTAAATTTTTTCAAAGTACATGAAAATATTTTTTTAATCCGAAAATATGATTTTTGACATTCCTTCACTGATGGTAAGTGCTCCTCTTGACATTTATATAACCTTTCTTCATGCAGAAGGCAAGACTTACAAGAAAAGCCTTCAGTATGAAATCCCTCTTACTTCAACAAGCAAATACAGCACAAGCAACCAAAGTTAATGCAAAACTATTTTATCCATAATAACATAAATATTTCTGTTTCTCTTGTTAGTAATAAAGACAGTGAAAGCAACTCACATCTTACAAATGCCAGACTATGGTAAAAAACATATTAATTACTCACCTCAATAGTCTTTGCCCATAATGGCGTGCTGGGAAAGTTGTGCTTATAAACATCATTGGCAAGAGTGTTCACATCAACAGCAGCTACAACTTCTGCATGTGTGCAGCTTTCTAAAATTAAAAAAATAACTTGAAAATTCTAGCTTCTCTTTACTACTCTTAGAAAAATGTATTTGCTCAGTTGTGTTACAGCATTGCTCAAAACCAAAAGGCAAATTACACAATCAAATTCTGCTGTGTTGTCTTTGAAACTCTGTATAAAAAACATACTGTTTTTCTAATCATATGGGCAATACTTCCCTTCTTTATATATCCAAAAATGGAAGCTAAAGTAGATTAAAAAAGTAGATAAGTAAAGCAGGTAAAAAAATTCCAAACAGGGTGCACCTCTACAACATTTTCACCTCTGTGCAGGTCTCCGTGGCCAGCAAGTTCCTGGCTACAGGAATCCCAAGTCAACCTGCCAAGCCCCACTGCCACTACCTTACTCTCTGACAACATACAAGAAATAAGTGTGTTATTTTAGAGACTATTTTTTCTCATTATGAAAAAATAGCACCAATACGTTTGACATATGTCTACTCTTCCAAAAAAAATTTAAGATGCCTGAAAAACATTTGTGCTTACATTTCAGTAAAGCCTTAGGCCTCAAACTCAACTGCTGCCTCCTTTGAGTTAAAGGTCCCAAAATACCAAACTTGGCAGCTTCTCCTCTCTTGGACAGAGGTGTTATTGAAGAGAGGACAGTGTAACAAACTCACAGCTAAAAAACCCTGAAATAAAAATACACTTAAAAGAATGTAAATAAACAACTGTTAATTTATAGAGTAACAGAGTAATAGGTTCTGCAGAAGCTAAAGAGATAAAAAGAGCAGTGTTTACT
This sequence comes from Taeniopygia guttata, assembly GCF_048771995.1. Lineage (NCBI taxonomy): Eukaryota > Metazoa > Chordata > Aves > Passeriformes > Estrildidae > Taeniopygia > Taeniopygia guttata. Next base: position 20,734,491 of record NC_133026.1, on the reverse strand, counting down.
CCATTGCTCATCATGTCACACTATTTGTAATTACTAAACACAATACCTTCACTGAGGCTTTTTATCCAAGAAGACGGGTTGTGGTTACTGTCACAGCTGCAGGCAGAGAAGTGCCCCTACCTCCTGATACCCGAGATCAGTATCAACCACCAGGATATTTACATTATGGTCGGCATTACAAAGCCTCCGAAGAAACACAGGCAACTTTAAAAAAACTTTTGTAAACCAAAAGAAACAAGGCAAATAGCCACATGCCTTCGAATAATCTATAAATATGCTCAAGTAACACATTAACAAATGACCTTACAAGACACCGTATGAATTACTGCTAGTCAGCTAATTATTTACAGTTTGAGAAGATGAAAGCCCAACTGGAATGATCCCAGTAGATTTAATTTTGAATAATGCAGTAACCATCCATCCACTATCTTTCAGGTTTTCAAGGCTGTCTTAGTCAAAACTAAGATGAAAGAGAAATCTGGGTATTGAAAAATCTGTAGCAGACATTTTAGCAAGGACCAAGCTGGTTCTTCCAGGTTTATTTGATGCAATCGAGGGCAAAAAGATAAGGTTTTTCACAAGATAAATACTTACAGACCATTAAGGGTCAACATACAAATCATTATTTGCCATTACTGTCTTGACCTTTTGACCAGAAGTTGTAACTGAGAACTAAATACAGGTGTATCCACAAGAACAATAGCATGACTACACCTGAGATTACAGAACAGGTAAGTTAACACTGACACCTAGCGTGAAAAGAAAGCTGGATGAATGCCTCAATTTACAAACATATGCAAGAACCAACACTCTCATCTTCCTAAAACAAAGCTGCAGCATCTAAGTAACAGGAACAAACTTCCAAGACTGTTAAAGAGACTGCTTTTCTCACTCACTACTTCAGTTCTTAAAACATATTGTCCTAACAAGCTAACTCTTACTGTGTTTTCCAGGTAATCCAGAAGAAAAATAAAATTTAAAAAATCAAGACCCTCAAATTATTATCTAAATTAACAGATAGTTTAAAAAGGGCAATTGGGAAGGCAAGCTGTGTGCTTTCTCTCATAGCTCATGATTCAGACACTCTTTTTTTTACTGCCATCCATTCAATATCTCCCTGCACACATACAAGCAAAAATAGCTGAGGACTTCACAGGCCCAAAAGCCTGGGGATACTGGAAGAGAGCACACAGCTAATAGTAACCTATTGGATCTCCTTGCAATACAATGTTCAGTCTAAACCAGAGATGTAAACCAGCATGGAAAATGGACAGGAACTTTTCTTGAAGTATTCCACCTGAGATCCTCTCTTCCTAATTCAAACACTGATAACTTTTTCAAAGCTTCTCCTCCTTTTCATTTCAAAGTTGCAGATCACTTGGGAATTCCTGTTATGGAATACACTCCCTCTAAAAGCTGATTAAGCGTATTTGTATGGAAATGCCCTGGAAACACATGAACGAGCTCAAGCAGACAAGCAGCTCTCACACATCCAACCTAACAAAGAAAAGCTTGTGTAAATTTCAAACAATGCGAAAATGTAACATTTTTAAAGAACTTCTCCTGAAAGTTAAATAACATTACGTCAAACTGTGATATTCTGCTTTTCTATAGCAATTACATTTACTACTTGAAAATTACTATAAGGAATGCACCATAAAAAAAGCCTGAAAGCAGAATCTAAGAAAAACAGAATCAACACTGTGTTTAACTATCCCCACTGACAAAAGGCACAAAACCAACTCAGGAATCGCTGACTTGGTGGGATGTTAAATCAACTCCCCAAAATACATAGCAGAACTTCAATATATACACATACACAGCTCTGGGGATTTTTTCATCTCCCTCAATAAAGTACATCCAATTTTCAAAACAAAGACATTTAAGAGAATTACGACAATGCAGAAAACAGTATCATTTTATTCAGACTAAAGAAAAAATAATACACATATCCTAAGTGAAACTAAGAGGCTGCTGGAATACATGATTTGCAGGATTCCTCAACACCAGTCTTTGAACTGAGACTTTTCATTTCTGAGCAAGATGAGTTCAAATAGCTCAAATGGAAGCCACAGACATGATGAGAAGTTACTGAGGGAGGTGTTACAACTTATTTTTACGCCGACTAGATTTTAGTATTTTCTCTTGGCTGAAAGCAGGTGAAATCAAAATTGTATCATCCTATTAGTAATGTATTAAAAGCTTAAAACCTCTTGGGACACAGACAACAGAAAACTCTTTGACTGTTACTTAAACTGTCTAAAAAGGCAGCAATCACTCTTTGGGTCCCAGTTCTCTACTGAATACACAATGCTTACAAAGCCCTTTCAGCTATGGAGTTGTCATTCTTGAGGGAAAGGGACACTGCTGTAAGGACTGGAAGGTGATGCATCTGAAACAAAGACAGGATGTGTGCATTAGCTTCTGATTTGAAAAAGTAAACCCAAAGAGTGTCACCTTCAAAGGCCAGAAATAAAATTTCTGACATTACAATATCTGTCCGTTTCCTCTTTAGAATTGATTCCTTTGTCATGTGTTTCTGCAGACTTTGAAATTAACATAGATCTGTTTATATTCACTACTGTACTTTTGCAATAGAGTCATCAATGTCAACAGAATACATGAAATACACTGTGTTATAGCAAGAGTAGTGGTAAATTGTAGTATATTGGAAAATAGGATCCAGAACAATTATCTATTCTGACAGGTATATGGAAACAGATGGAAAAAGGAAGATTAGTCACAAGTTTTGTCAGTCCCATTTCCTTTTAAAACAGAGAGCAAAGATTTAATTTCTGAGTTGTCAGTTCTTGGCTGAAATGATTAGGCTGAACTGTCCATGGCTACAGTCAACATGACTATCAGTAAACTCGATACTTGGTTCCTGCAGAACACTTAGTAACTCCCTTCACTGCTCTATTTTTAAAGGATTCTATCATGTTAAGCCATATAAACTTTATAAACTTACATTATAGCACAACTGGTACCATCCTGTGCTACAATGAGCTGTATTTTGGAGAAGCATTAAATTGAGTTTAGGTGTAAAAACTTGCTCAAACCAGCAATCTTTTGTTTTGCATTGTGCTGAATGCCAAAGCCAGTTTTGCCTCCTTGGCCTCTCCTGGTGGGATAGCTTTGCCCAGTGTAAATACACACACCAGTTTACTGTGCTGTGCAATTCACAGAGTCAATCAACTAAAATGAACAAACACACTTGACAGAGCACAAGAGACAAAAGCTGTTACTCTGTAAAATTGAAATATAACAATTGCAGAGGAAAAATATCACCAACTTCATCACTGCGAATTTATGGTATTTTTTTAGAATATGTCCTTTAGTGTTTCATGCAAGAAGACTTTTTTCAGGGACCTGGCAGATTACAAATGCTTGTGGCAGAGACATGGAACCCATTTTTCATGGGAAAACTGCCTAAATTAATAAGCCAGTTTAGGTTTGTTTTGGTTGGGAAGGAGGAAGAGCGGGCTGTTTGTTTCATGGAAAGTTACTAAGGAAATGAATATGTAGCCATAGATTTTCTAAAAATAAACCACTATTTTTCACTGCAGAAACTCTGCACTTTATAAAGAACAAATTAATTCACACACACATAAAAAAATTATCATAGATTTAGACATATTTGACTTAAACATCAATCTTGATAAATCCTAAAAGGCTTGGGGTACAGCATGGGAAGAAGAAAGAAATGCACTTTCATCCCTTAGCTGCTTCAGTCTTTCAAGAGCGTGAATATGAACAGACCCACTGATTTCTGACTTTAACTTAGCTGAACTTTACCATCTTTTGATGGCATCTTTATCAAAAGATACCAGCAAAAGATGGTATCTTTTTGCAGGTCTTTGGTTTTAAAATATTATTATAAAGCATTCAAAATCTAAAACCAGAAATTCTACATGTGCTGAATTATCTATAGCTAAAGTACCAACACAGAGCTAGACAATCCCCAAGATTTTTCTTTTTCAGCTTTAGACTGAAACCTATGTCCAGAAACAACTTTCTCTTCACCGTCAAAAAGAATGTGATTAAACTATGAAACTATGTACTCACAACTTCTATGTACTCATTACCAAGAAATACTTACAAGAGACTATAAACTTCCATCAATATGTGAAAACTCAATTATTTTTTACTGTAGGCAAGGACAATCTCAAAACCAATTGCATACTATTTGGTGCCAAATGCATTCTACGTTAATGATAGCTGCCAAAACAACAATCATCTTCATCCTGCAAGCTATCCTACAACTAAGTTTTTGAAAGATCACAGCCAAGAAGGGCATCAAGGTAGAAAACTCAGTGCCAGATTTCCTGAAAAATACCTATATGATAACTGAAACACTGGCAATTTCACAGAAAAGTAGAAAGTTGGACCAGCTGAATTAACCATAACTAACTCCATTACATGGCAGGAACTAGGCTACAAGAACTGCAGAATCCCTTTTGTCGAGCAAGGCTTTTCTGGGATGCTGCCACTAAAATATTACATGCTCCCTTTGTTTTCTACATATTCCTATTATTTTTCTTGGCTTATAGATTCACTAGAAACCATAGTAAGATAATATATTATTATACATAATCATCATCTGTTGTGCATCTGGCTTATGGAAGCATTGGCACAATGGACGCCTTTCTTCCAAACTTCATATTTATATGGAAAAAAAATCCCACAATCCTTCTAATATTTCTGTACATGATTTTAAAGAAGATGCTGAACAATCTGCCACTTGCTAAATGAAGGAAAGGATGGGAGACCTTTTCAAACAGCATGGTTTCATGTACAGATAGAGTCCAAAAACATGTAAGAAACACATTATTAAAGTACTTCCAGCAGAACATTCACTTCTTCTCTGTTTTATTTGCACGTAAAAGCAAACACTTTAATGCCTGTTGACTTTACTTTGTTCCCTCATAAATTGTGTAAGAAAACTGAATCCAGATGTCTAAAGGACTTTATAGCAGGAGAAATTATCAAATGCCCAAGTACATTTCTGCTCCCAAATGAAATCCAATGCATCAAAACCAGTTTTATATAATAACCTATTATTAAATACTTAACCTAGTGCAAATTTTGTAGGACACCTTTTGGTCAATTTGCCTATTACTTTTAACAAGACTCTAAACAAGATTTTCATCTAGAAGTGTATGGTTTAGACATTTCCTGAGACATAAGCATTTCCCAATGCTTATGGGCTGAACTCTCATAGGCTTCCCAGACACATAAGCATCCAGATTGAAAAATATTATACCAACTGTAATGCAAATAGCTTTGTGTCTAGTCATTTTGCAAATTTCAATTGGTACCTGACCATTTTAAACTAGTTAGGGTCACTTACACAAATAATAAATGTCCTTACTTACAGTCCCTTTATCTGCTTTGGCTGATACCACTACAGAAAAAGCTCAGTTTCACTGTTCATACCTATTGCAATTTCTTCAGTCAAATGCAAATCTGTAAGAAATTACACCAAAGACTGACACTGTATCAGCTTTGTCAGCAAGTTCAGAAACACTAAATGTGGAAGCAAATGTACCTTTCAGGAAATAATAAAGGGGGTTTAGTTAAGTCCTTCAGTCTCCAAACTACACCATTAGGTGACATGATTTCAAGACTTCCTATTTGTAGTAACTATTCGCTGAGGCATCCCTAATTCTTTGTATCTTGGATAAAACTTTACAGTCTTCAGATAATCTAATGAGGCATTCCCAACATTACCACACTTTTAAGTATTTACTGAGTTACAAGTGATGTTTTCCCAGGTGGAAATTCACAGGACATCACATCTAGCATTATAAATTATTAAACATTGCAGCACACTACTGAACTGCCCCAAGACATCCATTATTATGGCAAGAACACAGCTAGATAATTCAGTACAGACTGAAGGAACCACGGCGTAAACTAACTTTTAGGAATCAGTCCACTTTCTGTGGAAATACAGAAATTTCCTGCAATACAACAAACATGGATAGCTTGCCATAACTTCAGGAATCTGGTTACCAAAAAAGCAGCATGTTACCATTAGAGTCTACACCATATAGAAGACATAACACACTGTTTTCATTCTACAAAAACTCCAAAATGTGCAGTTCCAGACAAAGCCATACTTGCCTCTTAATAAAGAATGTCTCTGGAAATAAGGAAAATACATCCTCAAAACAGGTGGCTAGGAACAATGTAGGAAGCTATTTTGTTGTGTATTTATATACATAGAATAAATACATTTAAATCTATTTTATATATTTATGTTCATAAATAAAGCACTTAGACACATTCAAACAAAAATAGGATAGTAGGAAAAAATGTTACTTTGACAACTGTGAGTGTGTTTCAAGTAAATAAATGATGCTAAACAGATTTCAGTCCATAAGCATACCCTTAATATTCCATAGCTCCCTAGAAAAATAGCAAGACAAGGCAAGTTTCCACCTGATGTTTTTATGACAATGCTCTCTGCTAATGCTCCTGAAGAATGAAAGATTTGAAGGATTGTAGTTACAGTTAAAATTGTTATCGTAAGCTATACTTATCATAAGTGATTATCCTAAGTTCTACTAATGCGTGTTGAAACATGGACTTCAAAGTAATAAGGTCCAGGGTACTTTTCAACGGAAATCAATAACCCTAACTCAATTTTTAATTTGGGGAAGCCAATTCACAGAGAGTCTCCAGGATCTGCTGAAGGTCACCGGGGCAATGTTTTAACAATTCAGCAAATTGAGCTCCAGGGTTCCTTCTGCCAGATCAAAAACTCACCTGGGAACACCGCTAGTGTGAACTCCCTATACCAGCTGAAATTCCACATTTAATTTTCATGTTTATAAAATGTTACACTAGCCTCAGATGGTCAGGCTCGCTCACACTGGAACATGGCTCAGCTGTTCACCTAACTATGGCCTATGAAAACCAAGTACACGTGCATGCTAGTGGGAAACCCTGGCTCCTGTGGTTATCACCTTGGGCATTACAGCGATCCCCATCCGCAGCAGGGGTGTCTCTGTATTACACAGAGCACATAATAATAAACACAAAATCACGGCCCCTGCAGAAGCAGCTGCCTGGGCCAAACAAGGAGCAGGGATCCCTAATTCCAGTCCCAACGTGCTCCTGGGTACCTGGTGCCACACGCCGGACTGGGCCAGGGGCTATGGGAGAAGAGGGGCCACCTTTGTCCGCCCCATCGGCAAGAGAGAAGCACCCTGCACTGTCCCCACTTCCTCAAGGCGGGGCCCTCTCGAGAAGGAGAGGATGGAGCCCCCGAGGGCGGGGTGCCCGGGCGGGGCGGGCAGGACGGAGCCCCGCGGGCCGGTACCTCTGAGGGCCTGGTGCATCCCGCCGATGCCGCTGTACAGCTCCAGCACCCGCAGCGCCGCCATGCTCGGCCCGCCGCTCCGCCCGCCGCTCCCGAGCACCGCCCGCCCGTTCCGCCGCGCTTCCGTTCCCCCGCCCGTCCCGGCCTGCGGCGGCTTGCTGGTCGCTCGGGGAACCACGGGCGGGATCGGCCCCGCGGGACGAGGCACCCCCGGCCCTGCCGCCCCCGAGGTGCCCGTGGGGCGGCGGCTCCGCCACCTGCGCCCTCCTGGCAGTGAGGGGGCGGAGAGGGACCCGCTGCCCGCCGTGGCCCCCTGAGGGTCAGGCCGAGCCGGGGCGGCCGGCGCAGGGAGCGATGGCTGGGCGGGTGCCACAGGGGCTCGTCCTCATGAGGGGAGGCGTGTGCGGCTGCTGCCGGGGCCTGGCGGTGCCACGGGCCCGGCGGGCCGGAGTTAGGCGTACGGCGATGTTTTCGGAAAGTCCTTTCGCAGCCCGCACAGGAAAGAAGGAAATTACTGATGAAACTGCTCTCATTTGCACCAACGCTTCTTGCTAAATTGAGAAGGAAGACACTGCTCAACGACACTGTTGCCCCTGAAAAGTGTCCGGTCTCTTAAACAAATATATATATATATATATATATATATATATATATATATATATATATCTGTGTGTGTGTGTTCATATATCCAGTCTTGTAAACAAATATATATATATATATGTGCGTCTGTGTATGTATGTACATATATATGTATCAACCACAGTAAATGCGTCACAGACTGTTGCATGGGTTACCCACCACAGTCAAGCAGACACTCACCTACACCTCAGTTTGCAGATTCAGATTGTAAAGTGAAGATGAAATATTAAAAAAAAAAAAAAAAAAAAGCACCCAAACCAAACCTGAACATGTTTCTCCACTAGTTTCTTTATTTGATTATATTGTTGTGGAGCCTTTAAGAAACCTATCAAAAACAAGGTGGGTTTAAGGAATAGTTATTTTTCTTTAGAAGCTGCCTCATACAGCATGTCATAGTAGCTCCCACCACTTGACTTACAGTGGGGGAAGAATTTTTAGCTGAAACTGGGGGGCAAAAAAGGAGGTAAATTGCTGCCTTTCAATGCACTCCTCCAAAATACAGGATGCATGACCTGTGGAAAACAGTGAAATTAGAAACAAAATTTCAAAGTAAAAATATCAGTCCTTGCCAGTTTTTTTTCAAAATAGTGCTGTCATTCACCTGGATCTTCATTATCAGTGTCTAGGGCTGCTGCTTTATTTGTCAGCCATAGGAAGGTGATTAAAACAAGAAATGCAAGTCTATATCTAGCCTACACCACTTGAAAGGAAGTGCAGCAGCTGAGACACCAGAGGAGAGCAGCAGGCTTTGCAACCAGGTGCATGCAGGTTTCCTGCATTGGTGGTTGATGGAGAACTGAGAAAGTGGAATTACATGGTGCAACAAAACTAAAAATGTGCTTGGTGGAGAAAAAGTCATGGGACAAAGATGCTGAAGGCTCTGAAGAAAATTGGTCAAGATGATTAAGATGGGTTACAAAGAGCAAAGTTATTATCAGCTAAGAAGATACACTTTAATAGAACCCATTCAAGATATAGATGCAAGGTGAAAATAAAGAAAAAAGTGACTTTTAGACTATTGAAATCAGTAAAGCCAATTAATGAGTTTGAGTTTCTTGTCTTACTATTCCCATAACCTACAGATTACAGCAATGTCAGATACTGTGACGAGTGAGAGCTGTAGTCAGCCAGAAACAGTTGATTTATTTGGAGCTACCTAGTACCTGGAGCAATTAATAACAGACAGGAAGACAAGGCTGAGACCTGTTTTTTCTTCTTTCTCTGCCTCAAAGGTATTTTTGCCATTCATACACAGGAAAATTGGAGTCATATGGAAAAAGCAGCAGCGATGTGTCTGCTGTGCGGGTTGGTGGCATTAGAACATTCCCAGCTCAGGGGAAATCCTCCACCTACTTCCTCTTCCAGTGTAGTAAACTGGAGAATATGATCAACATGCCTCCACTCTGGCAACAAAAAAAAAAAATTAATAAGCTAGATTGGGAATTTATTGGCTTCCTCTTGTAAAGAATGGGAAGAACCTAAACTTCCATAGTACTCATTTTTAAACAACTGGCAGCAGTCACTTTCATAATTCTATATGACTGTGGCTGCCCTAACCTGGTTGTCATTATAAATTGACAGCTGCAAAAAGAACCAAAATGAAAACAGGGAATCTGGAAGCAGTTACTTGTAGTGTTCTTCATTTTAAAAATGTAAAGTCAACAAAATAATAACCATACTTTCTTGATCCAAATTTAGATAATAGTATTTAAGGCATGCTGCTTATTTCAGACAGGAGCAATGGCTCAGAAGTGCTGAGATCCATGGCCACTCATATCTTGCTTCTCACAGGAAAACCTGGAATGATGGCAGAGTTAGGGTGAGCCCTGTGAAAGCAATTGTTCATCCTTCACTCAGAAAATCTTGCTAATTTGTGCTGCCATTGTCATGGGGAAAGCTAAATGTTGCTCACACATTGTCTTGTGACCCCAAAGCAGCCACGTCTGCAAAATTTCCCAATTGGATCTCTCTGACTTACTGAAATTTGGGTATTGTGACAGCTCCTTTTTACTCTTCTCCATGCAAATAGGATGGATAGGATTCCTGTAAAACTCCATGACCATTAAATTTTATTAACAGAAGAGATTAATAGCAGAGTTGAAGTCCAAAGTCCAACTCTGGACTCCGCACTTTTTAGGACACAAGTATGGGCTGTTTCATGTATCAATTATGGCTCCACAATGTAGTTGGGTTTAAATAACAAATGGAAGGCTTTTCTAAAATGATGTTAATTTATTCTTAATGGGTACATCTACAGAACTATGATATTGCATTGATGAAACAGCTATTTGCTTGACTCTAATATATTTATAGTAAAATCTATTTTAAGCAAACCAATCTTTTAATGATATTTTTAAAGTTGGGGACATAAGCATGTGATCAGCATTTTCACTGAGACAGCTTTGAAAACTCCTGCCTCCTACCAACTAGCATCGTTTCCTCAATGCAGAAGTTTCTGGAGTTTGGCCACATCTCTGATGAGCGGTATGATACAGATAATCATGCTAGGTCTGAAATTGTTGCCTTGGTAATCAACAAACATCCAGTGAAACAGCTACATGTGGTTAGAGGAACACGAAACCACTGCAATATTTTCGCTTCTCAAAAGTCTTCAGAATTGTTAAAAACGTTACAATTAGCAATGCTGCACAAGAACATCACAGAAACATGCCCCCTTCCTTAAGAATCTGCATTGTACTTGGCAACTGAAAAACAAAATTACAAAATATGAATGGACCATGTAATCTTGTCCTCAAAGTGAGAAGAAAAGATTTTCACTGCTCTGTTTCTATAATTCAAAAAAAGGCACACAAAACTCCATAAGCAGTTACACATAAGGCTCCTCCCTGCCCTCCCGTTAGCAGCAGAGCAGAGCAGCAGGGCTCGCCCCCAGCTGTGACAGGAGCTGCCAGTCTGCAGTGCCTGTCACTGGGTTTTGTCGAGGCCATGAATGTAACCCCTCAGCACAAGGCTTCGTGATGAAAGGTAGTGGACTTGAAGCTGGGAAGTGTTTGTGAGCATTTCCTCTACATTCAAAAATTTGAGAGAGAGAGCAGAGAAAACCTCCCTCTGCTCGTACACCGGATGTTTGAAAATGCCTTCATGGTGGTCAGCCAAAACTTTGTAAAAGCAAATATCAATGCTGATGGCTGAACAACAAAAAATGCTTCTTCTCTTCAAAGGTCTGATATAACCTACTAAATACCCAAGTTAGGATCAGGAAGAGAATACAAACATCTCTGCTGTCTGGAAGGGAAGCTCATATTCTGGGGCAGAAATCACTGTGGCCAGGAAAGAATGTGAGGCATTTCATACCCTTGCAATGCAACCAGTGAATTGAAAAAAAAATCACTGAGAGCATATGGCATCAATTATTGTTTCCATAACCATTGGCCCAGTAGGTTACTAATAAAACTGAAAACCTTTTGCAGTTTATCAAAGTCTATCTTTATCGGATGTTATGTTTCAGAAGGGTATTTGTCAGAGGTGATTTCTGCTGAAATGCTGCTCAGTAAAAGTAGCTGTCGACCACAGAGGCGGTGCTTCCAGGAAGCCAGCTGGGTTGCGCCTGTATGGCTGAGGAAGTCTATGATTTTCATTTATAATGCCATGCATCTGCAAGACTAGAAATGAAAACCACATCAAACTAGGTTTGTCAGCCTCTCCCAACACATTTTCTAAGAACTCTATACCAGGGAAATTTATGTAGCTGAAATTATTTGGAAGAGTGATAAGACACAAACATTTTTAACCTTTTGCTTTTCAAATATATTAATAGCTCCATTTTAGGATTTTATTTTAAGGTTTAGGGGCTAGGTATATACTCTGTCAGGAATAAGGAATAAAAAGACATTGCTTCTCTAATTAAATCTTTACTTTTCTGGCTTAAATACATTTAAATCTAAATAAATCTGGCTTGTTTGTTACCTTTGGCCTGCAGTGGTTACCCGGGATGGATGAGAGGCATATGTTAACATTATGTTATTGGCTTTCTTACACATTCCGTGCTTGCCAAAAATAAATTTATAAAAAACTATATAGTCGCTGGATTGAACCAAACTGACTCAGAGCTCTTTAAGGTCCCTGCAGTCAGGCAAAAGATTGCTGGTGCAATGAATGCATTTTGACTTAGACCTTTGAAGGGTGACAGCAGGCACCGAGCCAGGCATTTGTTAAAGGGGGATCAGTTCAGGATGAGGTAATGGCGTGGGAGATCCCAGCTCGCTTGCAAGGGCAGGAGGAAATGATGTGGTGCCTCCTGCGATCTCAAAGGGAGGGGAGGGGAAATGAAGGAAAAAAAGAAAGTGCAGACGGTGAGCCTGGATATGCCTCTTAACTTCTTGCTTAAGGCAAGAATTTTCACCTGCAGTATCCCTGTATGATTTGCATAACTTATACTGTGCAAACTGAAAAAGACTTGTAGCTGTATGTCATTGTTGGTCACACTTTCTGATCACAAGGCCATCTAGTATCCCCTACAGCTTTTGTACACTGCAGTTTTGTCTTTTAAGGAGATCAGCCCCTGCCCAAACTGTTGGTTTTTTTTTTTTATTCAGTCCATGTGGTGAGTTTAATCTCTGACTATGAGTAGCATTATTTAGCACAGGAAATGAGATCTGGCATGGTGGTAGGATTTCACCAGAAGGGTATTTTCTCCGAAGAGAAAGAGAACCTTTAATGCAGCCATAGCAGAGCTGTAACTGTGGCCCTGCTGAGCGACCTTCAGATTAGATTAAACCAAATTCTATACAGTGAGTACTATAAAATCTGCCCAAGAAGCTGAGCACTTGGTGCCTAGGCAGCACAGACATGTCTTCCACCCTGGTTCTATTGCTAGCATTTGCAAATGAGTTACTTTGATGCTATTTGATGAGTTACTTTAAAGCTATTTGATATCAGTTATGGATTGCAATTGCAAAAGTTACTGTACTTAAAAATTCTCTTTCTGGCATTGGAAATGTTTACAGATATCTGTCAAACACACCAATATAACATTTGCCCAAAAGTCTCTTGGAAAGTAGTTTATAATAAAAAACAGAGTTGAAGAAGTTGTTAGATTTCATAAGGATAAACTGAAATAAAAGATAAATTGAAAAGTTATTGTGAAAAAAAATCTAGGAAAAATGTAACAGTGTCCTTTTTGGCTGCTTTTGGGGCCCGTTCCCCTTTCCCCTTTGCCTCAACTAAGAACAAAAGCTTTAGATTTTTCTAAAGTTGAAACAAGCATTTTTTAGAAAAAGGACTATGAAATTAAAATGTTATTTTTACCAAAACAGCTTGGAGAGAGAAGCCCCAAAAAGCCTAGCCTAAAAGGACCAAGAAAGCCTAAAATAGTTCTTTCTGAAGAAGAGAAATCTTCTTGCACAATACATATGCCAGAACCAAGTAGCAGTGTCAAAATTTAGCAGTAGGGAGTTGGGCTTACTTAAAACTCCAGCAAATATGTTTCACATAATTCACCAGAAAAATACAATGGGAGATTGTTGGAATTGTCCATTGGGAACCCTGCGTGTCAGATGAAGTCCCTGAGGATGATTTTATCACAGTTTTGGTGCCACATCAGATGTAGCACTCATCTTCAACAGTATAGGACACTGAGGACACTGTTGTTCAAAACCTAACAATATTAAACTCAAGTAATTAATTAACCTAACCTGTGTATAATTCACATTGTCATTGACAGTCCAGGCATTATCTATACTATTGTAGTACAGTAGTATTGTGTCCTTCATCAGTGGGATTGCTCTCAAGATTCCTATTGATATGACAGAAGTTGATTGTTTTCAGAATACAACTGCAGGTCAGTGGCATTACCATATTCAGGGAAAACCATGCCTCTCCCTTTGAAATATCCTGACATCTGATCTGTATATTCTTTCATCCTGATGTGCTGGACTTACATGGTAGTTCTGGTAAATTCTGTCAGGAGTTTATAAAAATGCCTGATTCATGTCAAATAAACAGCTACAAACACTGACAAAAGTCTGAGTTAGTAAAACTGAAACATCTACAAAACTCCTGAATAGTTGTCAGGTCCTTCTCCTGTCATCCTACACATGCTCTTTCCCACCTGGTATGTGTATTGGACCATATACAAGACCAAATTCCTAAGGAAAATTTCAGTTAGACAGCGAATTGTCTTTGTATTGGGAAACAGAACACTGTTCCACCTGAAAAGGTATGGACACCTCTGCTCTTCCAGACATTTGCTCTCTTCCTTCTCCATCCATACGCATATTCTCTTCTGTATTTAACTAATTTTCCACTCAATTCCTTATGGCCCACAATATATTATGCATCTTAAATCTGGATCATCTTCCCTCCTTAATTCCAACTGCTTGAAAATTAGGCATAGAGCTGGCATGTAAAAACTCGGTCTTCTCAGCTTTGGGGTGTGTGCAGCGCCGCCTCTTCCCTTGGAAAGGAACCAATTAATCCCAGAATGGCTAACACAATGTATGCTCAGTTTATGAGTCTCATTGGAACCAAGGATTTGGCACAAGCACTTGGACTGAGGAATCCACTAAAAACTTGGCCTTCAAGGAGCTAGTACTGTTCTGCTTGTCCTGGGCATCTCAAAGGAAGAATGGAACAATTGCTGCACGCAATTAATGATTCCATTGCTGTGTCCTGCCTCTTCCTCAGAAATACCATTTCCTGGTATATCATGGCAAGAAAACATTATCCTATTTGTGCTTTGTGTAAGTGATGGAACTGGGGGAGAGAAAAGAATGAAATCACTACTCAGATTAAATTGTTTTTTGGCTAGAGGAGCTCTTTAAGCAGTTTGAGTTGAAAAAGCTTGGCCAAAAAGTAGTAGTAAATGTTTAACTGACAGGGTTTGCTAATGGCTTACAAGAATCACTTCTTTCAGATTTTCCCAAGGAAAGAATGGATGGATGGATGGATGGATGGATGGATGGATGGATGGATGGATGGATGGATGGATGGCTCGTCCTTGAAAAAGTTTGCAATCTCAAAATTTAAAACAGTGAACCAAGACAGGGCTTCCCATTGTAATGTGGCAAGTAACTGTTCATCCACGCTGTTGACTTCTACTTGGATCAACAGTTTGCTGCAGGAATTGCAATCTAGTGCTGAGCAAGGCCAAGATGGTCAGCAGTGTGGCAAAGGACAGAAAGAAGCTACATACACTATGCATTTTGCATAGATTCTCCTGAAAACTTGAGCTGCTTAAATCAAATATTTCATCTGATATTTATGATCCTTATAAACTGCCTATCATGATCCTTGAACAATTTATTGGTCTTTGATAATATACAAATTTCTTGAAACAAGGATGTGAAGAGATAAAATTTCAAATTATCTATTTTGGGGCACCCAAAATCAAGACTGAGACACTTTGTGTATTCTGCAAATTGGTTCTGCTTAAAGAGTTTCAGGTTGAGCATTGAGCCTTAAACTATGCCAAACCTCTTCTCAGTTTGGAAAACCTCATTCTGTATGTCCCAGTCATTGCTAATTATTGCTGCCATTCAGCAGTCAGTGCTATTGCTGTTAAATGAAATGAGACAGGGTGTCATTCTTAATTTGAATTTTTTTTTTTTAAGGGATGGATTATATAAATTACTATACTTGTCATAGAGCTTAAAAACTTCTCTTCTCTTCTCTTCTTGTTCCTAGAGGTGTGCATGGTGTTTGAGACAACCTCAGGACACAGGACTGTAGTGGCTTTGAAAATGATCAAGTCATTTGGTACAGAAATGTCATATTTTGATACAGAAAACTTCCTATTCTGGCAATTATAAACCATAGTAGAGGCACCTAATGCATGACAATAATAATTCTTTGGAAATGTAAATTGTGCGATGGGGTAGCTTGACTCATGGCCAAATCACTTCCTTAATTATGAAACCCCTGCCAGTTTCATATAGTTCATTATAGATTAAAATAGAATATTTTAGACAAACTTGTTTAGTTTTGAGTATAGAGCCTAGTCATTTACTTGAAAAAATCAGCAGCTAGTCATACTAATTTGATATGCTTTGCAGCACTGGTAATGACAATAGGCAACATAATTTAAAAAAAATTTCATAAAAGAATTTGCCAGTTTCTTTATCAAGACAAAAATTAGTCAAGGAGGTTACTCACACAGGGAGAATTCAATGCTGGAACATTTAGATGTTCTGCAGCCTGGTGATATTCAGAAATCCGAATCAGCTTCTCCTAGTCAGAATGCAGGGAAATGGGTTATCAGAGTTCAGAAAAACCATCACTTCCCTGGATGCACTGGCCTTTCTTGGGGGCTCCTCCTTACACTTGGCTCTCAGCTAAAGGGAGGGACTTATTCCAGCTGAAGATTAGAGCCAGAATCCCCCCCTTTTTTTTTTTTTTTTTTTTAAACAGGGATCTTTCTGTTTCAAAAATCATAGCAGTCTCTGTGTTTTTAAGTCAGGTTGAAGGTTTTCTTAGACAATGAAAGCCACAGCAGTCACTCAAGTGATAGGCCAAGCACTTACTCTGGCTGAGTACTACAGAGTATTCCTCCTGTTCAATTGTCTGTAGGGTGTTAAGGGTCTTTTATTTCCTCATGTTAAAATGTGTCCCTATAGCCCAGAGTTTGTTTAATAGCCATGGTGCAGGGGATGCATGAAGGAATGCCTCTACAGCCCCATGCATGCCTGGGCTTACGGATGCTGTATGGTGCTGACACAAAAAATATTGTATTTGCATGGCAGGATGTTTTTTCATCGGTATTTAATATTTATGTGTCTTTCTACACATCTTGGAAGCAGAAACTTTAGAAAAAGGGCATAAATCTGATTAAGAAAAGCATTCACATCTTTTTAGTCAAGATTTATGTAACTGGAAAGCAGATTCAATATTTGGACTAAATTGTTTTCACTTCTTACTGTTTAAATTAAATGGTAAATTTAAAAACTTAAAAATAAGTGAATTCCAGTCTTTTCAGTGATGTTTTCAGACCAACAGATATTTTTGAAAGGAAATAATAGAAATTCTGTCATATGGACTTTTTCGTTTTTAGTACAACTGATATGCAGTACAAAGCCATTCAGGTACCCGTACCTTCTCTCTATGCATATCCACTTTCCCCATTAATGATAGTTACACACAGTACAGGTGCCTTTTTGCTAAATATCTAGGACTTGATTCCATACTTCATTCTTGGCAGCAAAGGAATACATAATTATGTGGGGGGGAAAAAAGGCCTCAAAAAAAAGGCATAAAAGAAAATTTCAGTGTGAACTGAAACTCTTTTGATAAAAATACCTGTTTGATTTTTCAAGAGTGCCATTGGCTTAGCTCTGATTTACTTCTGTAGAGGTGATGCTTTGGGTTGGTCCAGGGCACGACTGTACACTGGAATTGCAAGGGAAGGCATTGCAGTAAACAGCACAGATGACAGCCAGTAGTTTATGAATAATCCCCAATGTGGTGCTGAGTGATGCTCTTAGCTGTCTGTTCTTCATGTCAGAAGTGGTCAAGATCTCCATCAGCCACTGCCTCTGAGAGTTCCATAGCATTTCCCATGAAACTAGACATTACTGTGATTTCATTTCCATTCAAAGTACACTCTCAGTGATGTTTATGGCTACATTGAGACAGAGTCTGTTCTGAGAAGGACAGAAGAGATCTTTTCACATTTCAAGGGAACATGTTTTAATCCCCTAGAGAGTTTGTAATGCAAATGTGCATTAAATTTATTACAGCTTACAAGAAACTAACAGCTTCTTCCATTTGTACATCTGTGTAAATGCCAACCAGCAAAAGGCACTTAAAGGTTTACTGTAGTCCCAACAGCCAACAATACCTGAACATTTCGTAGTGAGACACAGAAATGAGGTAGGTGGCCAAGAGCACATATGCAGCAGTGACATAAACATATGGAAATTACACTTGAAACATGAAGTGGGTGGGTCATATTTACTAAAACAAATACCTTGGATTTTAGAGGCAAAACATTTTCTGAATGAGGATGATTCTTGCATATGTTTGCCATTGAAGGTTTTGTGAAGTATAAGTTGTGCTCTGTTAGGAAAAACAGATGGGGCACCAGTACACCTTTAAAAAACAGTCTAGCAAAGCTATCAGTATTTCTGAGTACAGCATCTTTAATCCATGAAATTGTTGGTTATGTGCTGTTTTGCTTTTTGCCTGCAAGTATGTACTTCTGTGCCAGGGCTCTAACAGCTTACAGCTCAAACTTGATGGCTTAAATAGAGCTTTGAGAGGGCTGGGCAGCAAACAGCGTCCAGGCTGGGCTTTGGGAACCCTTAGCCTCAGGAATGCTGCGTGACCTCTGCCTCTTATTCAGTGGGTGAATGGAATGAGCTGTAGCCCGGGACTTATACTGCAAGCACTTCAGTAGCTCAACCTTGTCAGCTTCCTTTGCTTGACTCAGCTTCAGTAAACAAAAGAAATTAAAACCTCAAGGACTTACATTTAGATACAAACTGCATTTCTGCACTTCTGGTTGCCAACAGAATGAAAGCAAAGCAGAATTTCCTTCAAAAATCCAAGATCTTTAATAAAATACATAGGTTCACATCCTTCCTTGTAAAGTACATTACCTGAAGTCAACAGTAGTTGACTAGTGTGAATTGGGGTGTGAAGATTACCTTTTTCTCTACCCACTGTTCATGTTCAGGTTTATCAGAACTTCCAGTGAAGCTAGTTCTTCCTGCAGGACTGCAAGCTAAAAAGAATCAAAAATCAATGGTAGTTTTGCATTACCTAAGTGCTGAAGCAATACATTACAGATAATGTCTGCAATGTATCACACACTTCCCATAGCAGAGAGAAAAAAGATGCCCCTTACCTGATGCATCAGTGCAAAATCTCAGAATGTGAGTCGTGCTTTGGCCACTCAAGTTGCAAGTTTTCTAAATGGCAGAGATTCTGTCATCTTCTTTAAGCAATCTCTGCATCCATGCTGAAATAATCTGCTATTAAAAGTTTTTCTCTGTTAACTTTTATGCCATTCCTATTGACCTGTACTACCTACATCACTCTTTTCCATTGCTGGTAGTCCAATTTTGATAGTAAAATTGCTCTGAAAACACTGGGATTTTTGTCTGGCCTTTTATTTTACATATGTATTTGCAGATCATAGTTAATGAATAATTATAATTTTGCCAGGTGCTCTCCTAAGACTCTGACCATGCACCTACCAAAATGAATAGCAAAGTCTGTTGGGCACAACAATGGAGAAAACAAACCTCTGTTAAAATCTAGTCTGATTCTATCCTAGTTATTTTTCAGGAGCAAGATCCTGAATGCAGCAATTTCAATAATGTACTGTCCACACACAAAAAACCAGAAAAAACCCAAACAAACAAACAAAAAACAAACAAACAAACAAAAAAAAAACCCTACAAACCACCACCAAAAAGAGCCCAACTAAATTAGTCCTGGGATCATTGTTGCAAAAATGGCAGAATTAAGCCTTAGGCATGTAACTGCTTACCCAGCTACAAGGAAAACATATTTAACATGTAATGTTCACGTCTTAATCACAGGAGCTGAGATTGCTATCCTGGGAGGCAGCTAAAGAAAACACACACATTATTTTTCTGGTTGTTTAT
This sequence comes from Taeniopygia guttata, assembly GCF_048771995.1. NCBI lineage: Eukaryota > Metazoa > Chordata > Aves > Passeriformes > Estrildidae > Taeniopygia > Taeniopygia guttata. The sequence continues at coordinate 20,714,958 of NC_133026.1, read as the reverse complement.
TTTGAACACTTTGGCAGCCCTTGGTAATAGCATAATTTTCCCCTGGTCTTACTCTTTCAGAAAGCTCTTAGAAAGATACCTAGATAAATATACATCGTACCTATAGAGGGGTTTTAGTGGGTTATTCGGAGTATATTGCCAGGCCTGTGCCATTAAACTTGCCAACCCCTTCTTGCAGCCACCACGCTCAGTGGAGGGGAACAAGGAGATGAGGGGGGAAATCCAGCGCCCGTTTCCGCGACGAAGATGCCGCTGCTGGCATCGCGTCCTCCCCGGGCGCGCCGTGCCGGGGTTCCCCGCGGCCGCTGTGTGGGACACCGCCCTGCCACGTCCCGCAGGAAACCCGCCAGCCTCCCGGGACCCAGCCACGACACAAGCTGCCGCCCACCCCCCGCGCCCCTCCGGCCGAGCCGCCCCGCTCGCCGCCTTTGTGTCCGCGGCCGCCCCCCTTCCCCGCGGGCGGGGCGGAGCGGGGCGGGCCCGGCGGGGCGGGGTCGCGGCGTCCATAAGAAGGGGCCCTGGCCGCGGCCACCGCCCTTCTTCGCCGCGCACCCCGGCCGTCCCGCTCCGCTCCCGGATTACAAAGCCCGCTCCGCCGCCGCTATGAGCATCAGCACGAAAAACTCCTCGTACCGGCGCATGTTCGGCGGGGGCAGCCGCCCCAGCACCGGCACCCGGTACATCACGTCCAGCAGCCGGTACTCGCTGGGCAGCGCCCTGCGGCCCAGCAGCGCCCGGTACGTGTCCGCCTCGCCCGGCGGCGTGTACACCACCAAGACGACGTCGGTGCGGCTGCGGAGCAGCATGCCGCCCATGCGGCTCCACGACTCCGTGGACTTCTCCCTGGCCGACGCCATCAACACGGAGTTCAAGGCGAACCGCACCAACGAGAAGGTTGAGCTGCAGGAGCTTAATGACCGCTTCGCCAACTACATCGACAAGGTGCGCTTTCTGGAGCAGCAAAACAAGATCTTGCTGGCCGAGCTGGAGCAGCTCAAGGGCAAGGGCACGTCCCGCCTGGGCGACCTCTACGAGGAGGAGATGCGGGAGCTGCGGCGACAGGTGGACCAGCTCACCAACGATAAGGCACGGGTGGAAGTGGAGCGGGACAACCTCGCCGACGACATCATGCGGCTGCGGGAGAAGTGAGTGCCTGGGGAAGACGGGTTCGGGCTCCCGCCGCCTCCCCGCTGCTCTGTCCCTTGGCGCGGAGGCAGCCCCTGAGCATCCCGAGCGGTACCGGGCGGGCGGGAGGTTGGGCGGGGGGATGTGGGGGACCCCCGCTCCTTCTTCACCGCCGTCTTGCCCCTTCCAGGTTGCAAGAGGAGATGCTTCAGAGGGAGGAGGCCGAGAACACCCTGCAGTCCTTCAGACAGGTTAGCGGTCGTGGAGGAGGGAGGGGCCCGAGGCGGTGGTGGCCGTGCCTGGGGCGGAGGGTGGGAGTGCCGGAGTTTGCTTTCCTTGCACAAAGAGGTTCCGTCAGTTCTCACGCAAGCCCTCCGTGTTTTCTTTAGAGGGGTGCTGCCTCTGAGGGGTGGGGACGCAAACTATTGTCCTGCTTTATCCAAGTCTAGCCCGTTTTACAAAAAACATCCCAACGTGGAATCACTTTCCGATCCAATAAAAGTGAAAGGGGGCCATCTGCTCGCTTGGCTGAAGGGTATTAATGGTTTCTATGGGATTCACCGTGGAATGCAGATACAGGCATTATGGCAAGTGTGGTGGCAGCAGATTGAAATAATAGATCCCTTTGTGTTGGAGGGGAGGGTGCAGTGGGCTGCATTCTTACTAAATGTGTAATGGTGCGGGAATATTTCTAGGGAAATGTGTCTATTATGGGCCAATTTTTGTACAAAACAGAACTCCTTTTCGATGAATCACTGGTCAGTGCATTACTGGGCAACAGTTTCAAATTTAAGGGTTTTCATGTGGGTGTTGTCTGCTGACAAGACGTAGACAATATGTTCCTTGGGGCGAGGTCACAGAATTGAGTTTGCCTCCTCTGGGTGTCCCTTAAGAACGTGGAATTTAATCCTCTGTAAAACAAAGGTGCTAACCTAGGAAACAAGTAGCGTTAGAGTTTAGTCTTTGTAGGATGCTGTGATGTTATCCAGTTAAAGTAAATCTACGTGACAACCAGAAACAACTGTGCAAACAGCGTTCTAAAATTCTTAAGCTCAAGTTTTCACTTGTGCAAAACCAGCTTTCAACTTAGATTAAGCCTTGTTTGGACTAAGATATTTAGGAATGTGCTTTCTCAAAACAAGGTCTCTTCCCTAAAACTACTGGTGTAAAACAGCATTGCTAGCATTCTTTCAGGCTGGAAGTGACTGCCCTTATCACCAGGCAGCTGGGTACAGGCTGACTTTGTCCCAGAGCTCTTTATAGGCATTAACAGAAGTCACTGTTCAGGAAATCAGCACTTGATTGTTAGTGTTTCCCTGGGAAAGGCTTTTGACTGCAGTATATTTACAGTCCTTGAAGGAGAGCAGGTGTGTTCAAGAGATAGTGTGGGGAAACTGAAACAACCTACTCCCATTCAGAACTTGGGAATTCAGTCTCCACTGGTATTCTGGGCACAGAAGTTTTAAAAAACAGTCCGAGATACTGCCTTAATTTAAGTTTCTGGGATTTTTGGGGTTTTTTTTGAGTGCTATGACAATTTACTGTAGTGTGAAGTTCTGTGAAGGAGCCTTGAACTTAAGTTTTAGAGAACCTCATCTATTTTGATTCATTGCTGAATTCAATTAAAGGATAAATTGACTTAAGGTTGACTTTTACATGATCTTTCATATTTAATTGGTACTTTAGGTATGCCTGTATTTCCGTCCAGTTGAATCTTTTGAAGGCTCTGGGCTTTAAAGTGAGCTTGGCTTGGTGTGCATACCCCACACTCATTATCCAGCTCTTTCCTGTGTTTGGAAAGGGTTCACTCAGGAGCTCAGCCTCCAACAGATGTGTGCGTGCAGGACAGTCAGAATTGGATCCATTTAACCTCATAAGCTGTAGCTTGTGCATAAGAAATGCAAATCATTGTCTATGGAAACTCTACACTAAATGCACTTATGACATAACTGGTGCCTGCTGGTGTGAAAATGAAATTAAATTCACAAAACACCAAAGCTGAAATATCCTGTTGAGCTTTCCATTTTAAAACAATGCACAGCTTTCTATTATATTTTTCCACTGGAAAGTTGTATAGATTTTGATCACTTCAGCAGGTGTTTTGCTGTTCTGATGTATCATCAAAGATACTTCTTACTTGATGGAGCAGTTGTGTGCTTCAGTATTTTGTGCTGAGGGATGTACTGTATAAAGTATATGTGAAAGTTCAGTGAGGACTTTTATTTGGGGCAGGACAAGCATCACAGTGAGAAAGTTACTGCAGCTTTGCCAGCTAGTCTAGCAGCAAGGAATAGATCCTGAGCCTAACAGGTCAGGTCCTGGCTAACATGAGGTTTGTCTGAAATAAACATGGATGCTCAACCCTGCAAAGTGTGTGGCTTGCACTGAAGACTCTCCTAGGATAAAATCAGTGTGTATTCCAACTGCATGTTAGTTCAGGCTACAAGTAGCCAATTCATTTATGTGGTTCTCCACACATCTGGGAGCTACTGAAACACTGAATCTTAGTGATAGGGAATACATAATGATAGCATGTGATAAAGTACATACCACATATTGTGTCTTCAGTTTAAATTGCTTTAAATTTACTATAGGGTCCTAAAATCTTGTAGCTATTCAGTTATTAAAAAAAAATAGCCTTCAGGGTGAAGACTTCTGCAAAATCCTCTAGAAAATATTTGGATGACTGGCCAGTTATGTAAACATGTTGGGTCATAGCCATGTAATTTTCTGCCAGAATTATCATGAGGGGTTTTGGAGGGAGGAGAACAAATTAATTCGGAAATTCTTTCCCTGAATTGAAAAACAGACCTGATATGAACTGTGGGTGTAAAACTGGAATTAATAGAAAAGCTATGGAATGATACATGAAAGGGTTATTTTTCTGGATAAAGTAAACAGAATCATTCTTCTGGAGCAAGGACCTTGCCCCAGAGTAGGAGTGATCCAAGGAAAGGCTTTCTAGGAGTCTAAAGAAAATACTCCTTATTTCAAAGATGCCATAATAAAGAGAGCTGCTGATTAAGAATGCTTATGCTTTGGGCAATCCAAAATAGCTTTAGAGTAAGCTGTGAGAACCTGATATGTTAATACCCTGTGAGCACAAGCATGTGTCTGTGTACGTAACTAGTGTGAAAGGAACAATCTTCCGCTTTGCAAACTAAATGCCTTACACATTCAAAACGTAAGAAGTTGCCAAATAATGTGTAGTTTTATGTTTTTTGAACTAATTCAAGTTGTTCCCTTATATCATTCATGACGTGTCTTCTGTTATGCTCTAAATGAATTTTTGCTGTTGATTAAGACTATCTCTGTCCAGCAAAAGGTGGAGCCTTTGCCAGCAACTGCGGGGGTGTAGGCAATGATGAGTAGCTCAGTTTGTGTTATGTTCACACCTTCTTTTTCTCAAGGGAGATCTGCTGACCTGCATTGTGAATATTGCAGTTCTTATACATACCTCATCAGCTTTACAAGTATACTTTAAAAATGTGGTCTGTGGATGTAAGGGGCTCTGTGCTTGTTCACCAAGGAGTCCATAATTTAAGCCCACTGATAGGCCTGACAGCACATGTGTTGCACTTTTAAGCCCCACTGAAAAGAGTGGAAGTTTGCAAAGTGCAACTCTTTGCCAGTGTAGTCAAGCTAGAAGCACTCACTGCAGGCTTCTGACTCAAGTATTTGAAGGATTTACACCTGCTATGATCTGTGTGCTCTTGATCATGCTTAGCATGGTCAAGAGCACAGCAGCATGTCAGCAAAGATACAATCAACATATGTGGTATAGTTTCAAATTCACAATAAAGGTGCATATCTAAGGTTTAAGGCTAAGGTAGGAGGTGGCAAAAAGTTTTTACAGCTTTTGATTTCCTATTGTCTTGCTGAAAAGCTCACATGTAGCATCAGCCTGTATGCTGCTGAACTTGCTGTAAGAGATTTCTCTACATCAGTTTTGTAAGCTTACGAATTGTTCTTCTCTCTGGTCAGGATGTTGACAATGCCTCTCTGGCACGTCTTGATCTTGAGCGCAAAGTTGAGTCCCTGCAAGAGGAGATTGTATTCTTGAAGAAACTTCATGATGAGGTAAGCTGACAGATGAGGTCTGTGTTCAGATGCAGACTGTCTATCAAGGAAGTTATTTGCTGGTTCTGTCCTAGAGCCCCCACCTGTGTATGATCTGAGTGCTTTTGTGCAATAATGTTGAGTGTCTGCTTCTCTCTAAGGAAATCCGAGAATTGCAGGCCCAACTCCAGGAGCAGCACATCCAAATTGATATGGATGTTTCTAAGCCTGATCTTACTGCTGCCCTGCGTGATGTTCGCCAACAGTATGAAAGTGTTGCTGCTAAGAATCTTCAGGAAGCTGAGGAGTGGTACAAGTCCAAAGTAAGTAAAATGCATCAGGCACTGGAACTAATTCTGTTTAATTAGTTTAAATTAAACTTTCCTCTAGCACTTGCTGTTCCCTCTGTCTCTCTAATGGACATGAACATAACCATGACACAAAGTCTTTTTTTAAATTGTAGTCTGGGAAAGGTACAACTGAAAACATTTTCTGCCATAACTACAGCAGCAAAGTAATGGGTGAACACTGGGAGTCTTTCCTGTGCTTGTACCTGAAAGCAGATATTGGATGAAGTACTGGAGAAATTAGTGAAAAAATGGTGAAAAGATGGGAAATGTACAGGGCAGGAAAACAAGTATGAAAGTTAGCTATGAATTCTAATATAACATTTAGAAACAGAGAGGCACTTTAAGAGTAATAATGTTTAAGCATTTCAGGTGCTAATCCTTGTAATACCTTCAGTTGTCCTCAACTGCTGTGTCTACAGAAGTTCTGTTTCACCGTTTCTGTTGAAGTGTTATGCTGACCAGACTGGGGTTTTCCAGTTTGCAGATCTCTCTGAAGCTGCTAACAGGAACAATGATGCCCTGCGCCAGGCCAAGCAGGAAGCCAATGAGTACCGCAGACAGATCCAGTCTCTCACCTGCGAAGTCGATGCTCTTAAGGGAAGCGTAAGTAGAAGACAGCACTTGTTATTTTTCACTGCTGCTTTAAGCACTGCACTGCAGTTTAATTGTTAATTTGGATGTGAATGCCAGTAATCTGCCATGCAATTCAGCAGTATATTAATACTTTTTGAAAAGGGTGCTGTGGGCTCAATTTGTATGTATGCACAACAGTGCACTGCCTAGATTGATACACTGAATCAGTCTTACTTAAGCTGTGTACAATAACTTCATTCTTGTGCTGTAATATTCACTGTTTATTTAGCACTTTCTGAAAGTGTTTATGCCTTGTCTGTCAGGTACAGATAAAGTTATAGAAAAAACCTGGAGGAGCAGTGAAAGGTGCAAATTTTGCTGTTGCTAAAACATGACTGCTTTAAAGACAGGCTTGAAATGGGTGTAACAGTGTTTAGCCCACCTGCAAATCTACTGTACTAAGGACTGCCTGCATGCTGACTTGAACTGCATGTGTTGGGCTTACTGTAAAGGATGGCTTTGCCAGCTGGCACAATAAATATGTGGCGCACCTCAGATCACGCTGCAGAATAACTCTCCTTGAATTTGCAAGGGAATATAAGGAGATGACAAATTTGGGACATATACATATCTGGGCATTTTCAGAAAGGATGCTAATGTAACACTACTTTCCTTCTTTAAAATGTTGAGGGTCTCGAGGGTGGGGAAGAACCACGGAGCTGCAGCAGTGCTTGATTTCACTGTTCTCTTCCAGAATGAGTCCCTGGAGCGCCAAATGCGTGAAATGGAGGAGAATTTTGCTCTTGAAGCTGCTAACTACCAAGACACTATTGGACGTCTGCAGGATGAGATTCAGAACATGAAGGAAGAAATGGCTCGCCATCTCCGCGAGTACCAGGACCTGCTGAATGTAAAGATGGCTCTTGATATCGAAATTGCCACCTACAGAAAACTGCTGGAGGGTGAAGAGAGCAGGTAATCACATGTAAACACTTTTCTAAGACCAGAAATTACTAGAAGATACTTTATACCTATATCTGATTTTATCAATTTCTTTTTTCCTTCAGGATTAACATGCCTATTCCAACCTTTGCTGCTTTGAACCTGAGAGGTAAGCTGTTTCTGCTATTTCAGTTTAGGCAGTTGCTTTATCATTAGTATGAGGGCTCTGGATAGTTCCTTTTATGCTGGTTTTTGAACTTGTGTAAGTGCAGTTGTTGTGAATACTCTTCTTGGATGCAACTACAGTATTTGCAACTACTTAACGTTGGATGGTAGCAGCTCTTTTTGTTCCTGGACAAATTTTTAAATATTGGTACATAGCAAGTACTTAGTTTGGATACCTGCTGAAAGTGCTTTAAGGGACACAGAAAAAAATGTAGAAGACCTGGCTTATTCATAGCAGAATACTTCTTTATATACTAAATTGGGATTCTTAAAGTAGACACTAAAATCTGTTACACCTAATTTCTTTGAGGAGGCACTTAATCTAGACTATTGGTAATAATACATCTTCTTCTGCAGAAACCAACATTGAGTCTCAGCCAATGGTTGACACTCACTCAAAGAGAACACTTCTAATTAAGACCGTCGAAACTAGAGATGGACAGGTTGGTGGTAACTTTTAATTTTATTTCTATCACAGCTGGTAACCTTTAAATTCTTAAGTTTGCCTACTGCTTACTGCAGCTTTTATGTGGTAGTAAGTATTGAGTAGAACAGCAGCTGGCATTTCAAGCTGTGTGAACATACAGATATAGCAAACAGGTTTCTCTGGGGAAAAAAACCAAAATTCATCTGATAGTAAAACTTTTAAATTGGTGACTGTTACCTGTGTATTGCTTATTTAAGTTCAGCTGAATTAGCAAATTCTCCCTAGATTTCCTTAGGAAAGCATATGACAGTAAACAGAGATACTTTACTTAGGATAAGATGCTGTTGTTGGTGTAAGTAAATAAAACATGAATGGTTTTCATATGCTATTTACAAACTAGAATTTCTCATAAGTGAGAGCTGATGCCCACTTGTGTACATTTTGGAACTGGATGTTCCACTTGTAGCTCTTAAAAAACCCACAAAAATCTTCCTACTAAAACTTAATGCAAGCATTTCTGTTTTTCATTAGGTTATTAATGAAACTTCCCAGCATCATGATGACTTGGAGTAAAGCTGAAGTGAAGATGCATACTTACTCAAGGAGAAATTCTTACCAGCAAGATTGAAAAAGTTCATGTCTTAAAGGAAGAAACAGCTTTCAAGTGCCTTTCTGCAGTTTTTCCATGAGCGCAAGATGATTATGCTAGGAAATAGGTCTTAGATCTTGCAAACTGACTCTCCCTGAAGGATTAGCGTTTACAATGGAGTCTAGTTTACAAATAGCAATATCTTGTGCTGCAATACTGTTTTTAAGTATCTGAATTCAATAAAACTGCTTTTCCAGCACCGTATGAGCAACCTGTCGCTACTTCAATAAATCTTTGGAAAATGGCTCTTGATGTGTTCTAATTTGTTAAACTTCATGACTTTCTGGAAAGCCATAACAATATAATGCTGGAATTATTATACGGTTGACATCTTTAGTACTGGCTGTGTGGAATGCTGTTTTTTCAGTTTAACTAGATAAACTGTCTTACTTATTTACTGCTTAGGTTTTGGAACCAATTAAAATGGATTATAACTGGCAGATGCATAATGTATTATGATATCACTTGAATAAAAGATGATACTTCAAGCTAATAAATATTAATCTTTCTTCCATCTAGTTAATGCAGTTACTAAATGTCAGAATGCCTGAAATACCTTAAAACTTGATTTTAAAAAACAGTATTTGTGTAGCATAGAAATAGTTCATGTGAGCCCTTATCTCAGACAGCACCTTGCAAAGTTAACAGCTGACTTGGTGCATTAACTTATTTTTCCAGGAAAAACTAGTTCCCAAAGGCTTGTTGATGTTACAGAAACTACATGAAGGCTTTGGCTGGAGTGGGGGTTAGGAGAGGCTCACTTGCCCTTTTGCTGACAATTCCACTATTTAAACCCCTTTTAAAACAGGAGGGCCACCATGCTTGGTGTTCCCATTCTGCTGAACATCAGGTGTGAATACAGCAGAATGGGAACAGGGAAGTTCCACTCTGCCTTGCCACAGTCTTCCAGGAGGCAGTAGTGGAAGTTGATGTCCTCTCTGAATGCTTAAGTTTTTTTCTGCAGAGCAACATACTTCTCAAAAGACAAAGACCCACAGCAGAGCCCTGTGAAAGTAGCTACTGTGTTCTGCATTACTTCTGCAAAGTCTTCTTTCTGTAAGCTTTTACTGAGGTACAGATATTCTGGAATGAGGAACTGCAACCTGAAAATTTTATTAATATAATAGCATTCAGGGTAAGGGTAAAACTTCCATGTAGTATAGATATACTAGCATTTGGGGATTGATTTCTAAGAAAAACTTACTGTTGCCTCCATCTGTTAGGGATGAAAACAATTTACTCCTTTTACATCCTCATCCTTACCTTTGCTCAAGCATGTGAGTAACTGGATGCAGTTAGGTATTGGAGGGGGGTGGAGGCAGCAGGAGGCTGTTTTTTTCTCATCCCACTTGCTGGCAGCACCAGGTTATGAGTCCTGCAGCCAGGATACTAAAGAGAGAGGTGGACGCTGCTTGAAACCTCTGCAGCTCCACCACACAGGTGCTTTATGTGCTGCCCAAGAGGAAAGTCCTGTAGCAGGTCCAGTGTTTGTTCTGGTGACTCCCTTTATGTGAAAAAGCACAGAAGTGACACTGAGGAGAGTGCCTGGACCCAAGCCTCAGCCACAGCTTTTGCCTCAGCAAAGCAGAACAGATCCAGCCTGGTCTGCCATATGGTGGGTAGGATAGTCTCACTAGAAACTGAGAGTGAACCCAGCCTTTCTCATGTTGCAGAGATTACAGACACCAGGTTTTCTACTACCTTTCAACATCCAGACTGCTTAAAAAATAAACCACAAATGAGCTTTCATGGGAACTGTTTTCTGTGATAATAACAGCTCTGGGCATGTGTAATATCTAATTTTACAGTACTAGATATTACACTATATTGTAGTGTATATATTAGATATATGCACTATAAAGTGCATATATCTAATATATACACTATAATATAGTGTATATATAGGTATGAGTGTCAACAACAAGTGGTATAAGGGGCTGATGTCCTGCCTGAAGCAGACTACTTCAGTCTTTCTCTGGATCTAGTAATTGAAAAAGTTGAGCCAATGCTAAATATAATTTCTTGTCCCTAAAGCAATGTCAGAGCCCTGGCTGGTGGCATCCGTCAGTCATGTAGGGGATGGTGGGCACCCTTGGTGGCTGCGGGCAGAGACCCACAGCACAGTGTGCTCTTTGAAATGCACATTGATGTCTGGAGTTGTGATAGTCTTTCAAATATTGCTTCCACTCTGCCACCAGCTACCTGGCTCAGTGTTTTCTCTTGTCTTTGATTACTTCACTCAGTAGATAAAAGAAGTGCCTGTATCAAGCACTGACTGCAGCAAAGGAGTTATTCCTGGCTCTTCAGTGTTTAGGGTTACTGAGAACACAGAGACGCATGTGGCAGAGCTCTCAGTCCCGGGAATAAATAGAAAAATAAATATAAATAAATAAACCTAGTTGCTAAGGGAATAAGAAAATTGCAGAAAACCTCAAAAACCTGCACCCCTGTGAGAACAAGATCACCCTCATGGTGGAAATGAGAGTGGACAGTGACTGTGTAAACTTCTGTGTTTGATCTAGGGGCACCAGCTTTATGCTCATATATAATTACTGAAAGCTGCTTAGTGCTGAGCAAGCAGCTGACCTCAGAACTGTATTTCACATCCTAATAACTGCAGGCAGCAGCTGCACCAAGTGGGGCAGCCCCATCGATGGCCAGGCACTTGTCCTGCCCTCCAGCGAGCCCCACAAAGCTGTTTCTATGAGCTTACACAGGTAGGGCCTCCAAATATCTAAGCTGTTCCCACAGTAAATAATAATAATCCTCCAGATGGCTGAGAATCCTCATATTTAGTTTGTTTTGCCTAATTTAGCTAGAACCTTGTTTTCCTTTTTTTTTTTCCCAATAATTTTGCAAAACACGGAAACTGTTAGCAGAGACTCCATAGACCGAGCCCCTGGGAACATGTAGCTAATGCAGTTTTCTGCCATCCAGTCGGTCTGCTTTAGTACACAGCACATTTACTCCTCCCTCCCTCCCTCCCTCCCTCCCTCCCTCCCTCCCTCCCTCCCTCCCTCCCTCCCTCCCTCCCTCCCTCCCTCCCTCCCTCCCTCCCTCCCTCCCTCCCTCCCTCCCTCCCTCCCTCCCTCCCTCCCTCCCTCCCTCCCTCCCTTCCTTTTCTTTCTTGTTCTTTCTGCTTATTTTTCTTTTTCCCTCTCCTCTCCTCTCCTCTCCTCTCCTCTCCTCTCCTCTCCTCTCCTCTCCTCTCCTCTCCTCTCCTCTCCTCTCCTCTCCTCTCCTCTCCTCTCCTCTCCTCTCCTCTCCTCTCCTCTCCTCTCCTCTCCTCTCCTCTCCTCTCCTCTCCTCTCCTCTCCTCTCCTCTCCTCTCCTCTCCTCTCCTCTCCTCTCCTCTCCTCTCCTCTCCTCTCCTCTCCTCTCCTCTCCTCTCCTCTCCTCTCCTCTCCTCTCCTCTCCTCTCCTCTCCTCTCCTCTCCTCTCCTCTCCTCTCCTCTCCTCTCCTCTCCTCTCCTCTCCTCTCCTCTCCTCTCCTCTCCTCTCCTCTCCTCTCCTCTCCTCTCCTCTCCTCTCCTCTCCTCTCCTCTCCTCTCCTCTCCTCTCCTCTCCTCTCCTCTCCTCTCCTCTCCTCTCCTCTCCTCTCCTCTCCTCTCCTCTCCTCTCCTCTCCTCTCCTTCTCTCTGATATTTCACTGTTGAACACATTTGTCTGGCTCACAGAGAACTCGCAGCTCTGTCCCAGCCGAGGCCTTCTCTCTTCCCCTCCCTGTGGCAGCTCTTTTCAGTTGTTACATCAGTAAATGAATCTGGTTCTTTCACTGATGCCACACTGGGCTGGGTGGGAGCATCTGCATTTTTTTAAGTGCATGGAGGAAATACCTCCAAGACTGCTGTGAGGCTCTGACTGTTCAGCTGTGAGGTGACATTGCTCAGGACTCCTTGGCTGAAGCCTGCCGAGAGCATGGTGGAACGCCATCCACCATAGTGGTGGGGTCTGGCCTGGCTGGGCCTCAGGCTGCAGGGTGCTGCCCCACAGACTGGCAAAGCCACAACAGCATCCGAGGAACCTTCAGAAAACTGCTGATAGGAAACTACTCACCCCAGCCCGTTGGGATTTGGGGTTTGGGCCAAGTCCCACCAGTGCAGGCCCAGCACCAGTGATTAGAGCATTTCCAGGGCTCACATTCAAAGTCCTGTCTGCAGGTGCAAGGTCCCACATGTAGCTGGGCACTTTCAGACTGGTCTGTTTTCCCATTACTCAGTAATTTAAATATATCCTGTAAGTTCTCATCACCTTTAGGTACCCATGGAGCATGGACACACTTGTGGTTGACATCCCAGGGCAGCCACCAAGGACACAATGGTGCATTGAGATCACGTCCTGCTGGAGCACACCTGGTGTTGGGAGGGACCTGTTCCTGGCCAGGACTTGCTTATGCCAACTGCTGGAAGGGAAGGCATCCAGAGGATATAAATTCCCATGTTTGGAGAGGATGAACAGTTGAATGGCTGGATATAGAATTTTGCTAGTGCCCTAACAAGTACTGGAGATTTTAATTATAAAATCCTTCCACAGGGGAAGGGAAGTCTGGATATTGCCAAAAATTTTTAAGTAATTTACAGAGAATAGACTGTTCTAAGAGACATTTACTTGAGTGCAGTTACCCATGCAGAACTAAAATGTGCCCAAAATAAAAATACATCTTCAGTCTTCATTTGGTCTCTTCATGCTCATGCATAATCCTGTAGATTTGAGTTTCAGGTTCACGGACCTTATCTTACCGAGTGCACATACCCAACAGCACTTCAGGTATCACTATTGCTCACTGCTAGAGCATTTCAGATCTCCTGCATTTCTGTTTCCCGAGTTTATCTGCTTTCAAGAGTCTAAACTTTTAATTTCCTCTAGAGTACCCTCTGCTGTTCTTTATGATCCTCTGCAACACCCCTGTAGGCAGTGAGGTATTGTGAGCCCTGTTTGAAATGCAGGGACAAGGAGCACAGCAGTCAAGATCAGAAGTGGAAGCCAATCTCAGGCTGGGAAGGTGTTTAGTACTGTGTACTTTTAAGGCACTTACTGATTCAGGTCCAGGTATTTTTCCAGTCTACATTGCAGATGAAGTCCCCACACAATGAAGCTCACACAGTATGGGGTACCAATGTAAAGCACAATTCAAGTGAAATTCTCAGCTTCATCCAGGAAAGCTATAGAACAAACAGGGAAAAATCTGTGTCACCAGCAGTGTAGAGTGACCTTAGTGTGAGGTTCTTTTCCTGTCCATATCGGGCATTCCAGGTTCCCTCCTGCACAGTGCTCAGGCTGACACAGCCCCTCCCAGCCCAGTCCAGGCCATTCCCTAAGCCCACGAGCCGGTCGGAGGGAAAAGTTCCTTGTGGGCTTCCGACCGCAGCAACCAAACTTGTTCTGCTGGAAAGGGCAAGTCCAAAGCAGCCACATCTCTGCGCAGCGGTGTCGCGGTTTCTCTGGGATGCCTCAGGCTGACGTTTGGGTCGGTTTTTCTCACAGAGATGTATGGCAGGTGTCTCCCTGTGCTGGGTGGCGTGAAGTGCAGGGCAGGGACAGGCCAGGAGCCTTCCCAGGGCTGGTGGCTCCCTGCCTGCAGCACACGGCGGATGCTATGGCTGCAAAGGGAGAGCTGATGGTTCCTCCAGGAGCTGCCCTGAAGTTATTCTCTGCTACTGTCAGTGAGACAGGAAGATGTCTCAGACTTGACAGACAGCATATAAATACATTTGCAGGATGGAGAGGTGTGGTGGGTTGAACTTGGCCAGCAGCCAAGCGCCTACAGAAATGCTTGCTTGTCCTTGTCACTTCCAGTGAGATGTGGGATAGAAAAGGAAAAACCAAAGTAAGAAAATTGGCGAGTAGAGATTAATAGGTGAAGAAAATGTGGGGGAAAACTCCAGGAAAAATAAAGGTAATCTTACACTATGTCCCACAGCCAGACAGAGGCTCACCTGGTCTCTGAACAATAACCACCTTGGAAGCTTTCTTCCTTTCTTTCAGTCTTTAATTGCTGATGATTGAGCTGACTGAACATGACATTGTATAGTATGGACTATCCTATTGGCCACTTCAGGTAATTTGTCCCAACTGTGCTCCTTCCCAGTGTCTTTCCTACCCTCAGCTAGACTTGTTGATGGGTCAGAGTGGGAAACAGAGAAAGCCTTGATGCCTTGCAAGCACTGTTCAGTCAAAGCATGAGTGCACCATCAACACTGTTTTAGTCACACATCCTAAGCACAGCACCCCCAGGGCTGCTGTGAAGATGGTGAACTCCATCTGAGCCAGACTCAGTCAAGAATCTTGCAGAAATTCAGATGGGAGCGTGTGTCTTTGTGCCTGGCAGTGGAGTAGAGGACATACACAAGATCTGAGAATGACCCAGATTCAAAGTCTGTGTTTTCCAACTTAAGGGGAGGGTTTGAAGCCCAGATCTCCCAACTTAAGACACCTTACAGAGTTTATGGGTGTCCAAGAAATGGATGAGCTAGAAGATCTCTGCCCTTTGATGCAATCAGCTTTATAATACATAGAAAAGTGAGTCATATGAGGAGGTTTTGCTGCCTGAAGCGCTCTATGTGCAGACCAAGTTTCCATTCCCACCTCTAGCTGTTGTTTAAATACTGCAAGCATAACTTGGCTCCCACCTACAACCATTACAACCATATTTTGAAAGGTTATTTTGCAAATTGGAGATGTTTATTGCAAACTGTTTATTTCAGCTTCAGCGGTCAACTTCTTTGATGGTGCTTGCTGGAGTGCATGACAGGTTTGCTGCCCAACTTTTCTCTCAGCTCTTAGTGCCCTACAGCTGGGTGGCTGTGGAAGTGTGTTTCTGCCCCACACAAAGTACTTTCCCTGATCCTTTAGGCTAAAAAATACTGGACTGTGATCTAGGAGGGGTCTGGAGTGGGAAATTCTTGTGTTGGTAGGGTATGCTTCTATCATGGCCAAATCCTGTTCAGTATTCAGATACTCTCAAAATGAAAAAGCTTTTTCTTATATGTTAACAGAATTTCTTGTTTTTCGTTTCCTGCCCAGTGCCTCTAGCCCTCCTCCTGGACACCACTGAGGAAAGCCTGGCTTTGTGTTTAGTAGTCCTGCCACCAGGTATTTATGTGATGTAAATTGATGTGATCCCTCTGAGCCCCCTATTCTCCAGGCCAAAGAGTCACAGCTCTCTCAGTCTCCTCTACTCATATTTCAGGTACTCCAAACTCTTCATTGTCCTCATGGTCCTTGGCTCAGTTTGTTCTTCACGTCCATCTCTCTCTTGTACTGGGAGAATTGGACATGGCATTGCAGAGGGTCTCACCAGGGCTGTGCAGAAGGGAAGGATCACCTCTTCCAGAAAACTTCACTTCATCATATCAAATTATACTTACTAGTCATAAAAAGGATCCATAGAAAGTGGTGGCCTGGCAGATGGTGGGAAAGTAAAGGCCAGAACTCTGCAGCAATATAAGAAAAGACATTTTGGGTCAGGCCAGTGATCTGCCTGGCTTCCTACAGAGCTTTCTGGTAAAAAGGGCACAAGAAACAGGGCTCCAATTCCTGGAATGGCCTTTATTTTAAAGCAAAGAGAAATTCAGGGGCTTTTTGAGCCAGTGGCTTTATCCAGACCATTGATGAAGTTGTCTGACTTTATATGAGTAGTTTTATATTTTTAGTTTCTAACAGAGTGTATGTCATAATATGACAGTATACCAGGGAAGATTGATTGAAGATGGATTATTTTATCTTTATTGTCTGATCATTTCGTTGACTTTCCAAGAATTCTTGTGTTATGAAACCGGGTAAATAATCATCCTGTGCTCAACCCCCTCCGTGTTATACCTCATTTGACAGATTTCCCTTCCCTGCAAGTGTTCAAGGACAGATTGGATGGGGCTCTGAGCACCTGGTCTAGTGATAGGAGTCCCTATCCACAGCAGGGAGATTGAAACTAGATGATCTTTAAGGTCCCTCCCAACACAAAACATTCTGTGTTTCTGAAATTTTCTACTCAGTCTCCTCCAGTGCATTTGCATGTTTCAACATCTATAGTGCCTCTCATCAGGAAGTCATCCTGTAACCATAATAATCCTCATCACTCTACTCCTCATTCTAGTTCTGCTATGATGTCTTTAAAACAAGGTGACTAAGAACATGTGATCTTCAAAACATGTGCATTAGAGCAGTACAGAGTGACATAATGAGAACTCCTGTTTTGTGCTCAAAGTAAGTAAAAATACCCTAGCTACTTTTTTGATCAGTGCTCAGTACCAGGCTGATGCTTTCAGAATGTTATCCAAAGTGACTCAAATATCTGTTTCCTAAGGACAAACAGCTATTTTCCCCCCTACTTTGGCGTCACTGACATTAAATTTTCATTTCCCATTTGATCACCCAGTTATCTAGGAACACAATACTCGTCTGCATCTTTGAGCTCAGCATTAACATTGATTGCCCTTTTTCCTTTTCTCAATCTGCTGGACAGCCTTGGCTATGTCCCTGGGGAATGTATTGAATGGTAAAGTCCAATGTATGAATACCCATAGCAGGCCACTGACAGCTTCCTTCCACAGTTAAGGCTCTCCATTATTTCTGTCATTTCTGCCCTCTAGCTTAAAACTGGGAGAACAAGACCTTTTTATCTCTTAGAAATCTGAAGTTACGTAAAATTTTTTGACAAAATCTTCCATCTACACCACCCTTACGCACAAAGCTTGTATATTCCTACAGATGTTTCCACGACATCTATGAAGTGTGACTTCTCTGGGAAAAAATGTGTGTGGAATACTGCCCAGCACAGCTGCTCTCACAGTTCCTCCTGATCTTTCCAAGTAAAAACACTAGCATTATTTTTCTCTAGATTTCAGCATCACCCTCTCTTTTTGAGAGTCTAAAGTTATAACAACCATTGTCTATTCCTCTGACACCAGATGCATTGCAGTTCACAAACTAGCAGTTTCATGCTGAGTTGCTGCAGAGCTGTTTGATGGTTGCCATTCTGCCTTCTTCTTACCTGTCAATGTATGGATTTGTTTCAAAACCTTTTCAGTTTGAGATTGTTCTTCATCTGTCTCAGGGGGCTCCTTCACCTTTCCCTTAATGAGCTGCATTCATCTAAGTTTTTTCTTATTTTTGCTGAGTAATCTTTCTACTTGACTACCTCACTTGAAGCTGCACTGAATTTCTAGCAGACATGATGGTTTGGATGTGTCTGAAAGTGTTTTTTATTAGCAACTTGCCACTTGAACAGGTACTTGATCCATATCATTAGAGAACTATTTTTCAACTGCCAGATTTTCCTGGGTTTCCCATTTGGATATGACTTCTGTCAGAGTCTAGTAGTTCCTTTCACTATCCTTTTAAACTTGGGTGGTGGTTTTTTGTGGGTTTTTCGTTTTCCTTTTCTTTTTCCTTTTTCCTTTCCCCTTTTTCCTTTTCCTTTTCCTTTTCCTCTTCCTCTTCCTGGAAGGTTTTTCAGCATGATGATGGGCAGTTCTCAGTTTAATATGGTGTCATGGTTTTACCTCAGCTGGTAACTAAGTGTCACACAGTCACTTGCTTGCACCCTGCCCCCTCACCTGTGGTGGGATGAGGAGAAGAATCAGATAAAGTAAAACCCAGGAACTGAGATGAGAGCAGTTTAATAATTTAGATAATGTATAAAGTATTACTACTAATAATAATAATAATTACAGCAAAAAAGGAGGATTACAAAAAGAAAAAGAGAGAGGAATAAAACCCAGGAGAAAAAAGTGCTATACAATTTCTCACCACCTGCTGACTGATGCCCAGTCCATCCCTGAGCTGAGCTCTGCCCCTCTAGGTCAACTCCCCCGAGTTATTATCCTGAGCATGAGGTTCTGTGTGTGGAATATCCCTTTGGCCAGTTTCATCAGTTGTCCTGGCTCTTCTCTGTCCCAGCTATCTGCTCACTTTCAGAGCATGATACACTGAAAAGTCCTTGGCTCAGTGCAAGCACTACTCAGCAGCGTGTTGTCAACATCCTGAATCCAAAACACTGCACTGTACCAGATACTAGGGAGAAAATGAATTCTATTCCCACATGAAACCAGGACGTAAAGTGTCTCAAAAAATATCTTTGTGGCTAATCAGCATTTTCATTTTTCTGGCTTCTGAGGTTTGTTGTGTTTGTTTGTTTTTTGGTTTGTTTTGTTGGGGTTTTTTTGTGTGTGTGTGTACATCATGCAGCTGCTATATCCACCACTAACCTCCCCACTTTTCTCACAGGCTGTAAATGTCTTGTCTCTCTCTGTCCTTTGCAAGATATGTTTTCAGCTTTTCAGTTCTTTAACCCATAACCGTCTATCTGCCTTTTCCTCTGTAGGTAGTAGAGCTCATGTGTACCTAACTGAATTTGGAGCAATTGCTTTGAACTTCACATCATCTCTTTCAGACATGAAGAAAAGCTTTCAGATGTGAGTTTGTCACTTTCCCCCAAATTGATTAGATGGACTAATAAAACATAGGACTTCTATCCACAGAGTTTGATTTATTGTCATCAGATTTACAAGCACTGTAGATGCTCCCCACATGGGCTGACAGGGAATGACTTAACCGCCATGGACTGTCCCACCTCCCCCAGCCAGGGAACAGGGAAGGCTGTGGTGGAACGACAGAAGGAGCAGCCCCAGCCCAAGGTATCAGGCACCTCCATGGGGAAGGAAGCGCCTGATGTAGACTGTGTAGACTACTGAAACTGTGCACCTACAGCTGAAAGGGGCAGGTGTTCTGGTACTGCAGGACATGGACAACGCTTCTTCATCTCAGCTTTTGCTAAAAAGACAAAATTCAGGAATCCCCAGAGACCAGCATGAAAGATTGGAGCGAGAAAGTTATACTTTGGTGGAAGAGAATCAGGTCAGAGAACACTTAAACAAACTGGACATACATAAACCCCTGAGCCCCACTGAGTGCTGAGGGAGGTGGCTGATGTTGTTGTAAGGCCACCTTCAGTCTTTCCTTCCCTTGCTTCTGATGGTTCTCATACTTCCATGCAAAACCACAGTCACTGCAGGCTTCTCACAACAGATCAGTGTCCCTTATAATCCATATCATCAGCCTCCAGCTGGATAGTTGCACTTAACTGCTTCAGACTTAGTTGACGTTTAAGGTAAGGCATGGGTAAAATTCTACATGAATAAATTCTGCATTCTGTGGTCTGACTGTTATGAGGGTAAGAAGGAGAAGCAGAGGTGGTAGAAGTGCTGCAGGATGAGAAAAGACAGATTTATATAAAGGTTATAAAGGGTTAGAAAACCACTGTTTTGTGCATGAGACAAAACAAAGTACTGAACTGGTCTACCTTTGTTCAAGCTCCTTTCCATGCACACAAAGCAATTTCAAATAGAGGATTTGCTTTTCACCTCTCAAATATTGTTTCTGTTCATCCAAGAAGCCCTTCCCCAAATGCACTGTATATCACTGGGGACCTGCTCTACACTCCAAATGTTTTTTTCATGTAATAAATTCTTGACATTTAGAAAATCGCTTCTAAATTTACACAGTGCAGAGCTCACAGTTTGAGATTACCCTCTAAGCACCCTGAAGTGCCAGGCGCATAAGTAAATATCTTTGCAAATACATTCTCATTTATTAGTTTTGCAAGAGTATTTTCAGTTCTTGGAGATGGGTGATTACTACAGGACGAAAGAAGCACTTCTGGTTTAAAATTAATAGTAAGAAAATGGAGGAGAAATGCTTATCAAATTACATTCTCTCCCTGATGTTTTGATGTTTCCTATCTTTGTAATTTAAATTTCATAATAATAGTACTGTATGTCTAAACTGTCCACTTGTGCTTTATGTCATAGCCAACCAAGAACAGACCTGTGTGAGAAACATCAGCAAGGGATAAATTGCCATTTTCAGGGACAGGAAATATTGTCTGTCTGCAGGTCATGCATCATCTCCATCATACAGAACATAAATAGACTTCAAGAGGTACTACCTAGTCCCACAACACTACTGGGAGATGACCAAGCATTACTGTCCCCATTTCAGAGAGGGAATAATATAGGACTAAGTGCTTTGCCATAGAAAAAGCCAGGGATCGCTGTCTACTCCCACTACTTAAAAACTGAAAAGTTCCCTACAAAGGTATTCTTTCATCTGACCTGCAATGTCTCACCTCGTTTCCAGGTGTGTGGAAAGTGAGAACAGATCCATGATGGCCATGAATTACTTGGCACCTGTTCTTACTACCACCTGTGGATGGTGCTTGTGCTGCACAGACCAGAGTACTGATGCATTAATGCTGCCATGCAAGGATACAACCTTAACCAGTAAGTAAGGTGATATTTTCACTTACTTTTGCTGCCAAAACCCTAAAACTCTTGTTCAAACTGTCTCTCTGCTGCCGGGGGCAGGGCATAACAGCACAGTGATAGATGGGATAAAGGGCCTGTTTCTGACTGCAAAAGGCATCCCAGATGGTTACCCTGGGACAGGCTGGATAGGCCAGGCTTTTCTTCAGTACAGACCGAGCCTTAGCAGCCAAAACCACAAGGAACCAGGGATCCTTGGACATGTGTTCGGAACCCTTGAGCCCAAGGCCTTCAGCTCAGAGGGTGCCTGTGTTTTCACATGGAGTCTGTGAGCCAGTAGCAGTGATACCCCTGATGATTCCAGACTTGTTTTGGTCTAGGTGTGCCAGAACATTGTTTTTTGTCCAAGTTAACACTTTAGTGAAGCTAAAGTAGTTTGACGCTTTTTTTGACAAATGACAGATGAAGCCATGTGGAACATATTGAGGAAGGGGATGTGGGGAGTGTCCTTGTTAGCACAAAATCATGGGTTCATGCTGCTTACCTCTTCTCTGAGTGTGGGTATTCAGATTCAATGAATACTGCCCAGTCAAGCTTCATGACTTTCTCTTTGCAGCATTGTGTCACAGAGAACTGGCTTCCAGGTTACTATTGCTTGACTCCAGGTTCTGGCACCGTCAGGAAGATCTCCATGACTCCCAAAGTCCCTCAGACTCACAGTTACTTTATGCCTCGCTAATGAATTTATCCAAGTGAAACAGTGAAAATCCCTAAGTGAAAGCTGTTTGACTTGCACTGCTAGATTGACAAACTAAGCTAAAGACAAAGTACAATCGGATTAAACCACTTTTAATGTGTCTATTCAGGGCTGCAAAGCAGCTGGAGCACACAAATCCGATACTGATTTCAACAGTGAACATTTGATAAAAAGCTTTTGCATTCTGATTAACTTTTTTTGTGACTGTGAAAATTGTTTTAGAGGTCAAAGAAATTAAGTTCACTAAGTTTGTTATTCACAAAGGTTAATCTATACCTATTCTTTTACAGAGAGTCCTTATCAACCTGATCTCATATGCTGTCTCTAAGGGATATTATATAGTCTGCTTCTCAGCTACTATTTTCCTGCTCACGAGGTGTAATGCCACAGGGTGATGATCAGGCCTCAGTCAAGTCATGGCTGTGTATGAATGAAGAAGGTGATAGCTCAGTCTAGGGTTGCACCTGCATTTCACCCACTCCCTTAGGATGAAACACTGGATGTGATGGCTCAGCTACTCTACACTCCCTCCATAAACCAGGGAATCTAGGATTTACCACAAGCTAATTTAGACACCTAAAAGAAGCCATTCTATTATACTCCACTTCTGTCCATGACCATATGTTCTGGCCACAGTGGTAACTTTGAACTGTAGTGATGACACCTGCAGTCAGTTCCACGGAAACCACCTTTGGTGTTAAAATGCATCTACTTCAGTTCACTGCTAGCCTGAACTGCACTGAACTCTTCAGCTGAGCCACGCCCCCCTTTCTTTTTCTTTTCTCCTAGTCTGAGGTCACTTTGAAGTGATCTTTCATCTCAGCTGATCTCTTGCTGTCTGACTTTTGAAATTAATATCCTCAGCAAATCATTCAGCTCCTGCAGAGCACATACAACACAATCAGTATAATTACTTCATGTCATACCTCAGTTGTCACTTCACTTTAATGGACTGCAAGTAAGATGAACTTGAAAAATGCTCTAAGTTAATGTTCTCATAGTTTCTGTTTTAGACTCTTCTGAAAGATGTTAAATGTATTCAGAAAAAGAGATTTCATCCTAGAAATTATTATCTGTATTATAGCAAAGCAAATAGGGCCAACAGAGTTCAGAGCTCTATGATCCAGGCACTGTAGAAAAAACATTCAATGCAGACAAGGAAAGTGTAGGACATCATGGGACTGATCTAGTAAATGTAGGTGTTTATTATGTAGAAATTTATATATAAGGTAGAACTCTGACTATGAAGGAGCTTCCTGTACTTAAGGATCATGGAGCTTGGCAAAAAAGTCTTCCTGCCTTTAACTGGAGACTGTGGATGGTGAGATGAGTCTTGGGCTATTTCCTGTTATTTCACTTAGCTTTAGACCAAGGTGAGATGCCCATCTGCCTCCCACTCTTGCCCATTCTGTGCTTCAACATGTTTGGCTTTTTAAAACACATTTTACACCAGCATTTGATGGAGAACTGTGAATTCAATGTCAGAGTACTGCAATCTTCCATTTTAGGTCACTCCCTCTATCACTTAATAATCACACCCCTTCATTCTTCCTTCATAACTTTTCTCCATGATATATCACAAATAAGCCTATCCAGAGTATCTTAAACCTTGTCTCTTACTCATCTACTCCAATGCCTCAGAGAACATAATAGTATTTTTTTTTATCTAGCCTTGAAACCTCGCCTGTAAATGTAAAAACGTTTGGTTTTGGTTGGTTTGTTTTTTGTTTTTTGTTTTTTTTTTTTTTTTTTTTTAAGATAACTAATTTAAAATCCAGCTAGAGAAGAGTCCTTTTGCTTCTCTTTTATGTCATAATCCAACTTCAGGACATTTACTGAGGCAGCATGCCACCACCCACCTCACCACCTCAACTCCTTCCTCTACTACAGGTGACTGAGAACATCATTCCCACCTTCCAGGCAGGAACCTGAGGGTGAGGTTGGTAGCAGCCTAGAGGCAGGAGCTGTGGCCATGCTCTGTGCACACACAGTAGGAGGCTGCAGCCCACTCCTGGTGTCCTGCTTCGGCTCACAAAAGTTTCTGCATATTAGAGAAACAATGTATTAAAGGAGCAGTTCAAACTGAGGGACCTTTACTGAGTGATTTTACTTTAAAACTCTACACATAATATAAGAGCAATTTTTGTCCTTACAAAGATTAAAAACTAAACAAAAAGAACCAATGTCCCTGCAGGGTTGGATTTACACAAGCACCACTCCGCTTAAAATTCAGTCAGAATATTTTTGCTTTAACAGTCTCTCAAATTACCTAACAAAAGTATTTTCAAATATGAAAGTTATTCTATTTCTAATGCTTATATAATTTTCCCAGCACACCCAGCATTCCTTCCTCTGATGACAGCAGCAGTATGTGAGCTCCTGGATAAATTCAGCTTTTAGAAAACAGACAGCAGCTTAAATTCAGTCCTCACTGGGGTCTCTTTCTTTTCATTTACATGATAAAATATCTGCAGTGCTATACTTAAGAACTAATGCTTTCATTATGGTATCTCCATTAACCAGATGGTTCCATCTATCAGTCTGCAGTGGCCACAAGATCTTAACATCCCTATTTAGTATTAATTTGCTCTGGTGCAGAGTGAGGATGACACAGACACTTGATACAGGATGGAAGAGGCAAGCTAAAACTCAGCCATTGTATCTCAAAACTCAGGCACAGTTAGTTACCAGAACACGGGCATACTGGGATCCTTGAGAAGGAAGCAATCTCTCCTCACCTTTTAAAATGTTGATGTCTTCCTCAGCCCATTTGTGTATTTTTCCAGCTGCTGGTGGGGCTGTGGCTGTGATGTCAGATGCCCTAGCCCACTGCCATGGCTTTTAGCCTGTGGACTCTGGCCATGCTCTTCTTCTGGACTAAGCCAGCACCCTCACGTTGTAAAATCTTTCCATGACATTTTTTACCTAACAGAGGCAAGAGGAAAACCTAACCTGGCCTTGGACCCCGTAATTGCTCCTGAGAACATTCCTTCTAAAGCCCTTCTAGCACCAGTGATCTAGTGTTTACCACAGCAGGAGTGCCACCTCGGTGGCAGATGTCCTGCTCAAGGAGCATGGTTTGAGCTTGGTGCGATCCAGAGGTACAAGGACTGCAGGACAGGCACAACCTCAGTGCACAACCACCTCCCTCCCATTCTCCTCTTGTCCAGCTGACTTTTCCCAGACTGCTCCCCTTCTAAACAGCGGGTAACAGCAAGGCAATGCTTTGTCTAGGGCTGCACTCAGTTATTCTGTACTTGGGCCAAGCAGTTGGAATCACCTGGTAGTGCTGCTCTTTCAACATTTGGCTGTTCATAAATATTTGAGATGGCTAAGCTCAATCTAAGACACTCTCCTCAGCAGAAATCACACTTGTGATTTAGAACCTGCTCTGATTATGGGGATACATTTGTATCTGCATCACTCATATATGCCATTCCAGCTGCCAGCACAGCAAACAAAGGAAACCCTTTGGTTCTGATCATCAGTGAAAGACTCATGTACTATGGGAAGGAGGTAGACTGTCGGAACCCAAAATGTCCCTCAGACATTTTTAGAGGTTCCAGGCCTTGGTCAGAAGCATTTTAGACCCTGGCAAGCAGCTGAAAACAGCTGTGATTTTGAGTTTGAACCATGGAATGAATTACCAACTTTGAGGGTGGAACAAGCAGTCACAGAATGTTAGATGGTATAATAAAAATAGTCACAAATTAGAGGGTAAAATTTTTTAGCGTTGTACAGGGGGGTTTTAGTACCTGTACAGGGGGGTTTTCACTTTGTACAGGGGGGTCAGGAGTTCTAAGATGGAAGAAAGTGGTCCTTATCTTATTCTTCCTCCTTCTTCTTCCTTACCTCCATGTTCTTAGTGATGTTAGCATTCACAGATTAGTTTAGAATAGAAAAGCACATTGTAACGTAGATAGTAGATATTGGGAAAAATCTATAAACATATAGTACGTAATATATCATATAAAAGATAATAACAGCTTTGGGCGGGGAGAGAGACGACGAAGACACCAGACAGTGAGGGTGTCAAGAGAATGTGTACCTCTGCCTGGGCCGCAGACCAAAGCAGCCGCAGCGGGCTAAAACAATCTTTTAGATAACTAACAATAAACTACCTTAAAACCGGACAACAAGAGGCTGTAAAGTTTTTCTTTGGAAGCACGAGTTAGAGAAGAGACTTTACCACCACACGAGAGCCCCGAATCAATCCCGAAGTTCTCACAGTAGACCACAAATATCCAGATCTTAATCTTCAGGCAGGAGCCAGTTGATGGTCCATGAGGCCAAATAAAAGCTTTCAGTTCTAAACCTCTGTTCTGTCTGCAATAAAATTTGGCAATTGCCGTTCAGTCCCTAGAGGGCCCTAAAGGATAATAGTCTTCCTCACAAAACAGCTGCATGTACATATTTGACCTGATTTATAGAGGCAGTCAGCTTCTATTTGGAGAAGTCACTATAAGTGACACAGAAGTTCTATGACTGCCTTCTTCCCAAAAGTAAAAAGTAAATGCTTGGAGGGAAAATTCTTTCTCTGAACTCTATCTGTTTAAAATTCATTCACTACAAGTATCTTTGTATATGACCAAAACCTATATTAAGAAAAAAATCCCAAAATAAGTGACTAAAATATGCATAGAAATCTACTAGATATGAAACGTAAACTTTAAGGCATTTAGAGATTTTTGAAGAGCTAAGATTTTAGTTAGAAATAAGCCTTACTAGAGCTAATTAAAATAATAATAATAAATGAGTAGGCCTTGATGAAGTTAGGAGTTAGTAGTTAACTAATAATTGATTGCTTGTCAGCACAATGTTTGGTTAGCTGGGTTTATAATGAAGAATATAGAAACTGACAAATAGCTTTTAGGAACATAAGACAATTGTGGGCCTCCTATGTTCCGAAACCAATTGAAGACAAGGAATGGGACTTCTACCAAGAGTTCATTTGTCATACTTGCATTGAAAAGGTAGAAAGGTCAGAACGAGGAAGACTTCATTTACTTCCTTATTTTGGGGCCCCTCCCCATGAAAGGGACCACCGACCCATTTCAAGGGACAAACTACGCATGCTTAATAGCTTTTGGAGTGATTAGCATACGAAGCGGGGAATGGGATGTACCAAAATTATGAATATGTATTTTTATTTTGTGTATTCAATACTTGTATGGATAAAAAGACTCTGTAATCACCTGGAAGGTGCGGTGTGTATTTGGGAGCTATCCCGCACGCTGCCCGATGTCGAATAAACATACACTTTCTAACTTTAAACTGTTAGAGAGTTTTTGTCTGTCACAGTTGGATATCGATACTAGATCAATATCCATATTTTTTAAAATAAATCAGATACACATCTATCAGACATGTACTCGTGGTCAGTATTTTGTATAAAAAAGCTTTTGCATCTGTTGTTTAAAAATTTTACATTAATCATTGTTTTCGAAACATTTAGTTATCTTTAGAGATAGTTTTCAAATTTAAGAGATATTTTCAGAAGAAGATGGTAACAATTGTGTTTTCATGTTTGGCTCCTTTCCATGTCTGATGTTTCTTCAATAGATAATTTTTGAAAGTATTTCACGTCATTAGAAGTAACAAAAGAAGATAGTTAACTGTGTTGCCATGCAAGGACAGAAAAGACTGAAATCACTTGAAGGTACCATTTAAGTAACAGGTATTTACACATGCACCAGTGCCCCATTCCCCTATACTTGCCTTTAAGCACAGCTTGCTTTTTTCCTTGCACAATTTTAAGGAACTGTCCACATTTCTACTGTCAGTTGCTAATACTGTTCTAGAGGATTCAGACTAATGCATTTTATATGCTGCTGCCTCAGGAGACATATTTTTGGTTGTTTAGTCTCAGGAATTCACA
This sequence comes from Taeniopygia guttata, assembly GCF_048771995.1. Lineage (NCBI taxonomy): Eukaryota > Metazoa > Chordata > Aves > Passeriformes > Estrildidae > Taeniopygia > Taeniopygia guttata. The sequence continues at coordinate 20,687,713 of NC_133026.1, read as the reverse complement.
AAAGAAAAAAACACACCACAATTATGCCTAATAAGTCTTTATTTCCAAACATAAATTGCAAAAATATTCTATTACAGAACAGGTAACAAGTACAGAATTCTAAGTATGCCTTGTAACAATGAAACCATGGCCTCCTTGACAAAAAAAATCATCAGGCACTTAAAACAGGAAAACAAAGTACAGATTAAACCAGCTGCAACAGATGACTCACCAATACAACTTCATCTTGGTTTTCTGTAATAAAAGCACACACATAGCTGAGGGGCTCCTGCCTCCTCCTAAACCCTGCGCAGAGACATTTCTATATTACACTGCACACATTCTACTCAGACAATATCAAGTTCACATCTGAAAACATAAATAAGTTCAGCACTGAGAGAATTTGAGGAACCTTTTTGGAACAGCAGTAGCAGAGCCTACACTAGCAGCTTCAGAGAGCTTGGTGCATGTGGAGGAGCACAATTATACCAGCCCCACGGGGGAGTAAGCTCTGCTTTGACAATTGCATTGGAAAGAATGGAGCTGAAATGAATGCAAACAATACACATTTTAAGAGAGAATGAAACCTCTGGGCAAAAGCTATCATGGTAACTTTATGAAATTACATTTTGGCACATGGACCAGTCTCTGAAAAGAAAAGCCATGCATTTGCCATCACTGAGGAGCAGTCCTGTGTAGGACCTCTCCATTCACCTGTTTTGTCCCTTGCAGATCTTGAACTAAATCAGAAGCAGAGGTTGCCTCTTAGGCCTGTCTTAGAAAGGTAAATCTAAGATGCAAGTGTCCAAATGTCTAACAAAAATATTCCTCTAGAAATCAGTCAAATACCTTTATAATTATTTTGGCTTGTATATGACTGTTTTTAGGTGGCATTATGTAACTTCCCACACACTTTACTCTGGTGGCATTAAAAAAGAAGAATATTTTAAATAATTTTAACTAGGTACTCAAAAGAATATAAAGAATATTAACATAAAGAATACATATGAAGCCACTATATAAATAGTACATATAAAAATGCAGAAATGTCAGCTGTTACACTTTAATGTCACAGGATTTCAAGAATGGGTTTGTATTGTAAATACTGACAATAAATAGACCAAGGAAGAAGTGTTTTTAGGGAAACATCTCACAGCCAAGAAAAGACACAGAAGTACCAGCTGCAACAACAAACACTGATGTATTGCTGAAGGTACATCAGGATTTAGCAAAGACAGACCTGAATGTTCTTTTGATGGCAATATGAGGATGCTGGCTCCAGTCACAGCCAGACTTTTCATCCTTAAACCAGCATCTGCTGACACCTGCACCCAAGGGCAGTTACTGCCCATGCTCAGAGCGATGTGAGCTCCATCACCACACATCACAGTACTACACTGACTCCTTGCTTGATAGCAAACTCAAGCTGATGTACTCCCATCGTGTTAAGCTCTTGCTGCACTGCTGGAATCTTGACACCGAGAGCACACTGACACTTATTCCTGTAGCTGTGACCCAGTAACCCCGGGTCACTCCCCTGGTGAGCTGTGTTCCCAGAATAGGAAGGTATTCTGAAACGTGCCCTTATGAAAGGAGACCACCAAATAATAGCAATAGTCCCTTTGTTCAGTGGAATACTGCAGAGTGTTTCTGCTCTACTTGATCATAATGATAATTTTGAGCCAATTAAATACTTTATGAAAATCTGGAACAAAGGTTAATAAATAGAAATCTGCCAACTTGTTATATGCCGTGGGCATACAACAAGCCTTGAGGATTTCCCCAGAGTACCCCGAGAGATTAGCAGAATTTGAAATTTTTCTGTCCAGAAACTCAGAGAAGGATGGTCCTGCCTAAAATGACTGAATTCAAAATAGAGCTGCGCCTTCTAAAGTAACTACATGCCCCCTAATTGCTGTTGCTGGCTAGCAGACTTAGAGATTAAAGAGATCTGCTGCTGAAGTACCACAAGATGAAGGATTACTTGGCTTCGAATATTTTCAACTAAGATATGTTTAACTAAAAGGCTCACGTGTAAGAAGTCTACTGCTTCAGAGCATGCAGCAAGTGGCTATCAGCTGTTTGAATTAGAGGTGTTGCAGAATAAAGAACTCCACAGAATAGTCCTTGGGTTTGATCTCACAGACTCCTGTACCCAGGTGGATGTGTGCTTTGTGGACCTGAGTGTCCCTGGAGGTGCTACTGCCTGGATATTCAGGACGTCCCTCCACAAATTTGTCACAGGAGAGCAAATGACAGGACAAAAAAAGATCTGTAGGTCACATGCACTTAAAGCTAGATTACTGTGATAGGCTGCAGCTCCACCATGGAGTCTGTGCAGGCTCAAGGTGTACATGCTCAATAAACCCAGATGAATTAACTGATCCAAATATTTGCACTGCATAAAATCAACTGATACCTAACAACAGGAATATTTTGCTTGTAATTTAGAGAGCCACAGAAGGTCAGAAGTCACCCAGATAATTTAGTTTCTTTTCCTGAGTCACTCAAGACAGAAAATCTCATCTTTTGTCAAGCATGGTGGTATGTCAGTCATCTCACTACTGTATAAAGGAAAGAGAATCAAAGTGAGAGTAACTGGTCTCAACCCCCTCAGCCTTCATTCACCTCTTTTCTCTGCAGATGCTGTTTTATATGCTGGGATTAGAAGAGGCTGAACACAAAGGAATATTGAATAACAAGAAAGTTTATGCACGTTTACCATCAGTGAACTGAGACTTTTTCTGCTTATCATTTCTGAATCTGCTGGGGTCACCAGCTTGTTAAAATGACTGTAATAAGAAAGAGAGAAGTGTAAGCAATAATCAGCAGTGCAGGCACCTAGAGTCCTTAGTGTAGATGCCTTAAGCATCTTCTGGCACCACAGGGAGAGATGGGCTCCAGCCCACTGGAACAGCTGCTGTACTGCCAATCCCCCTTGCAGGGGCCCATCTCTCCCTTCTGACCAGGCAGACCCTCAGAGATGTTACATTCTGAACTTGGTCAAGCTTTCAGGGGACCACTGGTCTGTCGAACAGCTGTTAGATAACAAAAGGCACTTGTGTCCCTACAATCCCACCTGCATGGTCTTACCCCTCCTTTGCTTTGACTGTGAAGTTCTCCTGTCTCTTGGCATGAACCAATTTTCTCATTCTGTTGCCATGGTAGGGTTTCACCATCTCAGAGTGCCAAAAGAGCTCGGTGTGGGACAGGCTGAGGCCAACACGGCCTGCAGGGACCGGGGCAGCACAAGTAGGGGGACTGGACCTTGCAGCCAATCCAGCTTAAGTCACCATGGAGCTACAGCCCAACTTTAGCACCTGCAGTTAGGACATGTGAATGTCACACAAAGCTGCCTTCCTTGAGGTGTAAACCCAATCATTTTCAGCACATTTTACTGTGCTGCAACCATAGCAGTGTTTGACTCACAGTCACTCAAACTCCCTAAGACACTAAACAGGGCTGCATAGCACTCCACAGGGTAAAGAAAAATAACCAACTCAAGGCAGCACTGGCTCCAGAATGAGAATGAACATGAGAGATTCAGAAGAGAAAAACGAATAAAAGCATCCAGGTAGGCTTTAATCTAATGATGCTGTGATGCAGTGGTGCAAGGACACTGTCAGCTTCTGCAAAGGTACAGTGGAAATATTAGCACACTGTCAGTGTTTCTATTTTTAGAAAACCATTTAATCTCAACATTCATTCTACAGCATGTGACAGCATTGGAGGTCCACAATCCCTAAAAATGAATATTCCTGATATGAAATAGAGGGAATTGAAAGGTCCTTACTAACCTTTGGTCAAGGATCCTTAATCCAAACTGATGTTGGCTCAGTCTTGCAAAAGAATTGTCTGCCCTCCTGTAGAGTGAAGTGGATATAACTAACATCTCATACTAACTTCATGTCTGGAGCAAGGCCTGAGGATCTTCATCTAAAGCATAACAGAGTATATTTTTATTCTATGGAGAGTTAAGAGCATTTGTAGGAAAGGTCAACAATTCCTTCAAGCATTTCTTATCAGCCCTGTGGTCCACATAAATCACTGAGAGCCCTGAGGGTGTGGAAGATCAGGTTTTCAAGTCACTGGCAAGTTTAAACTTTGTGGAAACAGTGCTAAAATTTCAGTGGCTGTCCATACTATAGAAATTTCCATTTGCTCTCAATTGTGAGTGCTACATCACATTCCTTTAGTTAAGACCTCTTTTAATCAAGGAAGCCAAAATAGATTTCCTCTTTTTGGCTAAATCTCTCTTAAAATGTATTCTGATGATCTTTCTGGTAATACTAATACATGTGTTTTTCAAATAATGTAGCTGCACAGAAATAGTTCTGACACACAGTAGCTCCTGCTCTTTGTGGTGTGTTATGGTAGGTACACTGTTTACATTTATTCACTGAGACAGTGCCTCATGTTACTAAAAAATGCTTTTGAAAACAAGTTGCTGCAAATAAATTTAATTTTCTCCTCTCCCCATCTTCTACTTCACACAACCAAGTTTTGCCCCTTTACTCAGGCTGAGTAGTTAATTGAATTTAGTCTGAGCAAAGAATGATCTTGCATTATCTCTATGTGCACACAGAGCACTTGCAATTGTTCTGGATACTATGCAAGAACCTGCAAAAGATGTATGAATTTTCCCCAAGACACACCATGGAGCTGCTACAAAGCCAATATCACCTCACTGCTCTACACTAGGCTGGAGTAAGTTATAGTACTTACATGAACATAGGTGTGCCTTTGTCTGTCTGGATGAAATGCAGCAAGGTTGTCCTCAACCTCAGCTGTTTATATCACCCAAAGGACAACGACATCATTTTGCACAGCTTCTATTAAAAACACTCCATGTGAGTTATTTATAGCAGAAGAGATGCTCTTTTGGGAGCAAATTTGTCTTTGATCTATAACTAGGATGTTGCATTAGGCAATCATCCATAACACTCATAACATGGGTGCAGGTCCTTTCAACAGCCAGCTCTCTGCATATGAGCAGCAGATACTGTGGCCAGAAAATGGCAAAAATCTCACAGCTGGGGAAATAAAAATATGGATTGTGGTGCTGGAACTAGAACAGATCAAAATAAATCAAACCCCTGTGCTCCTCTCTTCCAGTTACCAGCTGGTAATGCAGATGGACTCATCAGCTCAATTCTGCTGTTTTGTTTCTGTTAAGGGCTCTACTGACACTCAGAGGTCCACATGTCTATTAGTGGCACCAGTTATTGCCTCAAAGTACTATGTACTTTTTACCCCTTATTTTTCAAAAATGGACTTTATTGCTCATATTTGCAGTCAGAATTTATGGATACTTCTGCTTGGGTAGGAGTAATACTGGATTCTGATATCATTATCCAGGAAATGGATCCAGATACTGAATGTGTCTCAATCAACATACCTGTAACCATAATGATTGATTCTAATACTTTCAGGAGTGCTTATATGATTATAAAACTGCTGCAAGGTAAGCATCCAAATATTACAATACAGTAATGCTCTTATGAAGTATAAATTTAAACAGCTTTTCTGAACCTTATTTTATAAGGTCCAATTCATTTATGTGGGATTTTTTTTTTGCAGATATAATCCTCAAAGAGTGGAACACTGAATGCTCTTCAAATCAGTTGATTTGGGATTTAATGTTGGAGCAGCAAAAGGAGTTTTACTAAACAAAATACCTGAAATTATCTAAGTGTAAAAGAAGGACACTCTATCTTTGAACTGACATTTCAAAGGAATCTCAAAAGAGTCAGTGAAACTCTTATCAGAATCTGGTTATTATAAATGTTAAATTTTGTTTGCTTGCTTGGTTGGGGTTTTTTTCTCTAGTAAGCATATAGAAGCATATAAGCAGAAATAGCTAGGATACAACTGCTTGTCAAAGCTCCTGTAAATGTTAAAATGATTCTTCCCCCTGGGCTGATATTTCACTTTCTCTTGTTATAGGATGTTGCTCCACATGTATTCTCGGACCATATGGAAAACTTAAAGAACTACACAGGTTATAAATTAGGGGTATGTAGTCAGTTTTCTCATACATCCTGGTGTAGAAGAGCTTGGGGTTGATGGTAAGAGGAACACTCTTCTAATAATGCTTAATGCAGTTTCACTACCTGTAGTCACATATGAATACAAGCTATACTACATGAAAAGAAATTGAATTACAGGCTTGGTACCCATCATCTTTCTAATGAAAATTCCATCCCAGGTATGAGCCAAGACACAGAACTGTAATAGTAAGAATGTGTGCAAAGTCATGCCCTACCATGACCCTGGGGATTGTTGTGTGGAACTAGGTTCACAGTCCTCATTTGGAGCTGAACCTGGACCTTAGACAGGAACACAAGCAAGTAGAGTGGTTTATAAATAATTATAAATCTCTGGTCCTTCATACACTTGTTCTCAGAATTAACATCACTCATATGAGTGATCCCATTAAATCCACAGCACATCATCTATTGCTCACAAAATGAAAGCCCATTAAATCCACAGCACTACTTACTGCCCGCAGAATGAAAGCCCATAAACCACTTAACTACCTCTGACCTGAGGGATTTTCTCATCTGTGCACCCTGGGACAAACTAAGAATGACATGGCCATGAATTAATTACTCCTCTGCAGGTCTTCTCATCACTTCTCTCATGTAGAAAAATGCCAGGGATTTTTATTTACGGGATGAAATTCTTAACTGAAAGCGTTTACTGCCAATTCATGCAGCCACCACACAGCGACTATTGCCTATACTATGTGACATCAACAAAACCAGAGATCTTATGTCAAAATATTTTTATGATCCTCTAGAAGCAAAACATGATGAATGTCACATATTGCCACCATCCTGAGATTGTGCTTTGCTACCATTAAACCAGCAGTAAGGAGTTTCAGAATTTTTCAAATAATTGTTACTTTCCATTTTAAAAAATGATCACTCGAAACTTTTAAATGTAGCAGTCATTGTGTGAAAAAAAAAATCACTCCCTTTTCTCCCCAAGTGTAAAATACTTCTCTATTGTAGCATTATTGTAGAACTGTATTATATGCAGTTTAATGCTCATAAAATCACATCAGATCAAATCCAACACAAAACTGCTGAGATAAATTATCTTCTTAGGAGGATCATCACCCTGAAATTAAAACAATAAAATATGTTATTGGTATTTCTTGTTTAGCGGAAAAAACTACTTTTTATATTTTAAATAAGCCAATAGTTTAGTCTTTGTATGCATTGCACCTTCTGCATCACTCTTTCATCTGTCTTTCAGGCAGTGAGTCTGTGAGCTTTTTATACAGACTCACAGGCTCTCAGAATTCTCCTGGCTAAGCTGGAATGCTCCTGCCTGGTCTAACTCAAGCTTCTGCTCTTTCTAAAGTAGGACTCCTTCATTTGGATATCCCCAGAACCGTTCATACTTATCCCAGCTACTCCACACTCTTCAGGCTTCCTAAACTAACCAAGGCAGGTCTAGCAAGCATCTTCATGGGGACACATCCATTGCTCATTTGAATATGGATATGCTCTAAATCATATTATCTTACTCATATTTTGAAATTGCCAGAGATTGCAGTTATTCTGTTTCCTCAACAGGATAGTTCTCCTGTGGAAAACCAAAACAAAGCCCTTCTAGATATGTAAATACATACTCATTTTAATTGAAATCTAACATAAATTCTCATTTGATTTAATCTATACTTTTCTATTCTGATAGGTTTTAACTAAACCAGAAACAATTTATCTCCAGTTGTTTCATTACTGATATTATTCTTAACATGTAAATTTAATTCACTGAATGCTTGAGCCAAGTGTGTGCTTAAAAGCTGTACTGCAGGTATCTAAGGCAGAAAACCTTTCTTTCTTTTTACTAATTTCACATTGGATAATATTTGCCCAAGTCAAGAATAGTCTGCAATTTGGCTGCTTGACAGGAATCCAGAGGTGTCCTTATTTGAAAATGTGGTATGAGTTTGCTCAAGGTAATTATAACTGAACTGTGGGTTAGTCCTTATTTCTCTAGCTACACTGGGACACCACAAGCACAAAAGAATTTCAATAGTATTTAAGCTCATGTAGGCATTCTACAGTTATAAATAGGTTATGTGTAGCAGTATTCACCACTTACTTGGATTGCAGCAAATTTCAAGATTAAAAAAAATATCACATGTTGACAGAGTTTGGAAAAAAAAGTATTATTTTTGATGTTAGTTGCTGAGAAAGTAAGCAGGCATCCCCCTGCTTTACAGGATGCTGCTCTGCCAACTCCACCTTGAGTGGAGGGAGTCACTGCTGCTCTCTGTCAGAAATAGACCACATTTAATAATATGGCTGGAGTTAAAAAATTCATACCTACTTTTTACTTTCCAGATAAGATATGCAGCAGAGAGTTCAGCAGTTCTTACCTCCTAACCACCCGCACACCTCTGCTCAAGCCCTCCTCCCTGAGTCCTTCTGCTCTGACAATTGAGCACTATTTTCTTCTCCAGACTCAGAGTCTCAGTTTCATTCTTCCTTTCTGTGGTTTTTTTTTGTGTTGACTGACTACTCTGAGCAGATGCTTAATGTTACTGTTTTGTATGTCAAAGCAACACATACTCATCTGCCCTGCTGTCTTTTCCCAGCAAACAGAAAACCTGGTGGATTCTCGGTCAGACAAAATTTGCATCTTAACCAGGCTTCTGGGCAATCAAATTTATGCCAGTCTGATTAATTTATCATCTGACAATTTTTCTAATCAGATTTTTTTCTATTTTTAAATATGAATTAGGTCATTTCCCCTCCTTGAACCTAAGTTTGCTTGAAGCTAATGACATGCCCTTATCAGGTTAAACCAATGAACAAATAAGACTTCCTTCAGCTGCATAGCAAAAATGATTTGGTAATCTAATACAAAATAATAAAGATCATGAATTATATTTCAATATTTTGCTTTTGCTGCATTTTCTGTTTGACCCGCTGTGATAGGGGGCACTGACTTTAGTTATGACTTATACATGTCTGTTGAATATAATCATAAAGGTACAGGAGAGGATATTAAGACAGAATTCCCCACATTGTGTAGACAGGGCTCTCACATCTGACAATTCTCTCTATCCAATAAAAAAAAAAATCCATTGGCAAGGATGGTGTTTAGGAGCAATATTGCCAAAAATGACTAATTGGGATGCAGTTATAATCTCCCTAGAGGTGCTCTCAGCAGAGAAGCTTCCTTCATTTCTCATGTACAGCAGCAAACTTTTGTGTCCCAGTAATGTGTGTGGGAGGTTCTGCCTGAGTCTTCTGTGGGCACACACTGGTGTAAGGAACCTACAGCTACCCACTAAGAGGAAAGAACACAGAGCATGGAGAAGAACATAAAATGGAAATTGAAAAGAGAAAGGAGATTGTTGAATTTTTAGAAAAGGTCATCTTCAGTAAAATATACTCATTATAGAATTTTAATTATGTCTAATAATTGCTAATACTAGCAGAATGGTAGCTCATGCTACCATTTCTTTAGTTTTCTCTTTGTAAATATAAGTGTAAATAGGACAGCACAACTTATTCTTCTAGTGGTTTTTTTTTCCTATACAGCTTATTTGGCAAATTTGGCCACAAGTGGTTTTCAGTCTATCAAGCATGGACAGCATTTAATTAACACATACAGATACTTAAATATTTTTGTGGCTCCTGTCTTCTTCTCTCTAGAGTAAATATTTCTAAGGAGCTGGTTTTCATTTTCTTACCTCATGTAATTACTGCAATTAAAATTACACAGTATGTCTCCAATGATTTATATTATAGGAATAACAAATACAATGGAAACTGCTGGATATAAACAGCTTAGCCACTAAGAAAAAATACATTATGTATTAGTTACCCTTTCCAATATGCTGCAACCTTTTACAAGCAAAAAATGAAAGTGCATATATATACAATTCAATTCTTCCTAGGTAATCTCCTGCCATGGACTAGGAAAATGCATTCACTATATGGATTCTAGGTCTCTTCTCACGGGTTTTATATTATTCTAATAATCTGAAAGCCATTTAATTTTCTATTTCTTAAAAAAAAACCTTGAAACCTGCATAAAATTGTGCCTTCCTGGTACTAACAATCTGCTATTTTAAAACTTAGCATTCTCTCATGATAAAGTAAGTGTGAACATATCTTTGACAACATGTTTTCTAAATATCAAAAAAAGGATATTTTCAAATACATTTCAGAACCTAGCCAGAAGAAAAGTGCCCTTAGCTTTTAAGCTTGAAATTTCTGGCTTGAACAAGATGATGCTATTTATTTAACTTGAGTAATACAGTCATGAGAATACATCAGTCCAATTTAAGTATACAGTATACAATGGCAGTTCTACTGTACACTTCACTTACTATTATATTAACTTGGACCCCCTGGAAAAATAGAGGTCTGTGAAAGGAGACTCTTACAACAGTATTGTGAGTTCAGGAATTTCTGAGTTAGCTTAAAAGATGAAGAAGTATTTATATCAATTGGTCCAACTTTGTCTACAGGGGAAGTCAAGATTGAAAACATGCAGACAAATCTTTTCAGAGTCATCTCTAATGTGTACACAGTAAATTGGCTCAAGACCAGAGGGCCAGACTGTGCTGCATTTCTCTGAGGCAGTACACAGAAGGTAGAGGTCCAAGGGGTTGGGACAGACAGAACAGAGGAAAAGGAATGACACTTCATCCTATAGTTGTAACTTCCAGATTCTGAGCTGCCTCTAGGTAAAATGCTCAGCAAGATCTGCTGCAGTGTATGGCAGCTCCCTCATTGCCATCCGCAAGCTGCTCCACATCCCAGGCCCGTGAGCACACACTGCTCAAATCTTTACCCTTTAACAAGAGGCAACAAGGCCATAGATGCATACTTCCCCTTCATGGAACAATCCTCATCCTTACTCTGCTCTCTATATACACTCAGAAAGGCTGGGCCAGGATTAGGTGTCTCCTGAAGATCACAATGTGTGAATGCCTTTAATAAAGCAATTCTTAAAGGAGGCTGGTACCTGGGAACCGATACCAAACCAAACATTAAGTTGGAAGAGACATGTATCTGAGACAAGGAGACACTTCTGATTGACTATGATTTATAGGGATAATTTTTATTTAGCTATGCTCCCCTTCTAATATTCACAATTGGAAAACATTTCTCAACTCTTGTGATACGTATTTATTCAGAAAGATTCAATCTTTCACTTATGTGGAAATACAACCTTCATTGAGAGTAAGGTAGAAATGTCTCTCTAAGGAAGAACAAACTCACACTTTGTAAAACAAGTTTTCCCTTGGCACATTAGTGAAATAAAGACATTTCATGTGGTGAGAATGGGACCTACCTTTTCAGTCTGATTCACATTTACCGAACTGCAACTTCAAAATGCCTTTACTGTGAAGCTGAAGGATCTGGTTGTATTCTTTGGGCATTGCGTGGAAACCTGGTTTAGGCAGCTGGTTGTCATAATAGTGGTGGCTGATGGGCATTTTCTCTGTGGATTTTGAGAAAGGCCAGAAGCCGTAGAGCTTCACATTCTCACACAGCTCAAGAGCAGCACTAGTGATCATAAAACCAGATGACAACCGGTAGGCCTTCACACCCTTAGTTCTCCAGAACTGGGCAAGACTTTTCAGATAAGTGGGGTGAAAAAATATTGCCCTTTGGGTTGCTTTGGACTCTTTCAGAGTGTGGTATACTTTAAAAGAAGTGGCCGTGTTGCTTCTGAAGGAAAACGCTGGCAGTAAAAGAAAAGCATCTCCATAGACCGCAATGTTTTCCAGAAATTCTGTCTTCTTTTCATTTAGCTTGTTGTATCTGAAAAGTACAAAATTTTAGGAGTGGAATGTAGTATTGATACAAACATTACAGACCAGAACAGCACAACTGCACTTGCAAAGATATTATGACCTCTGCTGTTCATATGAACTCTGCTGTTCTCTGAAGTTCAGCCTGTCTACACTGCAAATTTACATCACCCTATTATATGTTGTCATATGTGCAGCTATAAAAATCTGACTCTTGTATAATAAGTACACACTACATAGGATTGAACTAGCAACACAGGAGATACTGAAGCAGATCAAATTCACTGCTAATGAGACTAGGACATGTTTACAGAATTGATCAATTCAAGAAATTAGGACGAATGGAAAAAATTTTGTACTCATACTTTCTCTGTTTAAAAATACATGCACTACAATATATACTGTATGTGCTTGTGAAACGTGTTTCTTACATCAAAATGTATACGAAAATCTGTCTTGAAAACCTCTGTGTCTGCAATGTGTGGAAATCCAAGGGTGCATTTGAGCAGTTAAAGATTAGTGTGTACTCAAGTGCAGGATATACTTTTTAAATAGCCAAAAATATAGGCATCCCTGATTATGTTTTTCAACAACAAAGGGAACACATGGATATCTATAAAGACGTAGAGCTCTAACATCACAAATTACAAGTATTTATTCTCAGATGCCTTCAGTCCCCAACAAAGAGCAAAGTCTTAGTTCTCACCACTGCATAATTCTGTGCTCCCAAATACTGATTAGTGAAATTCCCAAGTTATCTGAGAAGTGATGCAAGCAAGGTGGTCACTCAACTCATGTCCTCCATAGATCTGAATTTTCTGAATCACCTAAATATGTGGAGCTTCCACCCCTTTGGGACTCATAGGACTGACTCCTCTTTTGTAGATAGTTGTCTATTTCAGCAGAGTATTTTCACCTTTTAAAGGCTATCAGAGTCCACTTTTTACTAATTACTCCAGCAGAAGCTGGAAAAATTTGTTTCATTTCCCTTCATAACTTGAGTAGGTTCAAACCTTCTTTTCATGCAGCACTTTGAAACAAAGGACAGCAGCCACTTCCATTTCCATTCAAAATATTCATGGAAGAGTTACCTCTTGCACAGCTAAATTAGTGCAAGGAGTGATACACCCTTTCTCAACCTGAAGGGGTTTAAACTTACAGCTTCTTCATTCCAGAAAAGTGCCATTACCACCAGACTCTGAAACAAAATGAATGAGAGGGACTCAGGCCCTCCTGTTGACCCTAAACCTATGTGCATGAAAGAGTCACACAGCCAAAACAAGCAAGAAATGCCTAAGCCTATGTCTAGGGAAAGGGGCTGAAGGGTGAATTTCTGACCTCTGCTACAAGAATTTTGTTTTCACCTAGTGTAAAGTACTGAGCCTCCAGGACAGAATTCAAATCTCTATTCTCTCTTAGCTAGAAACCTGGAGAACTCAACAGTGTCTCAATCTCTTTTCCAGCTCTGTCACTATAAGAAGTGTAGGCCACTTTAAACAGGACACATAAGAACTGTGCTTTTCTTCAAGAGAGCTCACCTACATTTTACACCCTGACAAACACAGTTCAAAAGCAGATTAATCTTAACAATAATAACATCAGACTTAGCCAGTATGCAAAGAATTAGATATTACAGGGAATAATGTTGGAATAAGTCTTCTGAGAGAATAAACAAACTTGGTTCTGCTAAATGGTACCAAGCTGCTTCCTGCTGCTTCTTCAAAAGCATTTACTGTTTTCTCTGAATATTTAAATAAATACTTTTTTTTAAAATCATAAAGTCCTCTTGTACTCTCACTTAATCCTCCCACAGGCTTATCTACCATTTTCTTCAGTGTAACTCCTATTAACCCTAGTGTGACTTGATTTGGCTAAAAAATGAGTGCAACTGTGGCAGAACACTTTGATTAAGCCCAGTAAAATTGTGGATCAGGTCAGAAGTCACCAAGGATGCTGAGTCATTGGACAATTTCCCTTCCTCATATCCCTGCAGCAGCACTAACATCAGTGAGCTAAATCTAGTTTTGGAGAACCAATAATTAATCTTCATTAAAGTCAAGTAGGTTTGGGTAAGCATTAACATAGTACTCATTGCAAAAAATGAAGTTCTGTCCCTGAACCAATGAAAAATGCCAGTTTGTCATTTCTATGTACTCTGTACTTTTTCCTTCTTCCTTTCAAGGAGAAAAAAAAAAAGCTTTGCCTTATGTTGTCTTTTTGACAATACAGTTGTGACAGACAATAAGATACAGTAAGATTAGCAAGCAGTAAATACCATGGCACAGCAGTCCTTTTCATAGATAAGCTGCAGTTCCAGCCTGCTGAAGATGTCAGATTAGTCAGGCTGGCCTTATTAGATTTTCTTCTCATCATGAAGGTGAAAAAAACCCCACCTCTACTGAGAAAAAGTGTGTGAGCCAGCTTTCAAATGGATTGAAAAAATGCATTACAGAGGCTGGGCCTCCATTCAGGAAACAGCCTTCATCAGAAGAGCCTCCAAGCACATTACCTAAGAACACGTGCTCACAGTCCTGCTGATAGAGTCAGACACACATTTCCAGGCTTTACTGATTTATGATTGCAATTCCTTTCTAAATGCTTGGGGTGATGAGGGTCATGGGGGGAAAAGAAGCAGCTTGGGATTAAAATCACCAATTTTACTCTGCCATAAATTGCTGACCATATCAGCCAAGTTATCTTGCTAATCCGGGTGTTGCTGACTCCTTTATGCTATAAAAAAGGCCAGGTTTAGAAGATTTCCATCTAGAATAGTACATATTTTACATGGAAACAAAGGCTTAATGAAGTAATCTACATGCACTGCTCTCTATGCTGGTATCCCAATGGATTTCCATGAAAATCTAAACCATGTCAAACAATTATACATCATTGCACAGAAACAGATTTGCAGCAGTACTCACTTCTGAGCTATGATACTCGGATTAACAGTGACAAGGTTTGTTTTATTGCCAACATCTTTACTAATGTTTCCTGTGGTTGGAGGGAGGTTACACCTGAAATTGAGAAACATTTGCTTAAACAGATGTGCACCAGAAATTATTTACAGTTTCTATTTACAAATTCCTCTCTTGTGCAATGACACTTTCACGTCAGCTCCCAGGGACGTCGAAGCACTTTACAAATATTAAATAAGGCTTACAGCACTTCTAGTAAAGATATTTAATCTACTGTACAGATGGTTAAAATAGGGCACGGAGAGCTCATTTTCATAAATTGTATCAAAACCAGAAGCACAGTCAAAATCTCGGGAGGAGCCAGTCTATGAATGCCCTATCCTGGCTGCTAGGAAATATTGCTCCTCTTGCCTAAACAATGCATTCCTGCTGAAAGTCTTCTACTGTGTCTTCTAACAACAGCATCACTTGCCTTATCGCAGAAACACTGATTTCTGTAAAATGTAAAGAAAGCATTTTCTTAAATTCAGTCACCTAGTATATTTAGCATTTTAGTACGGAGACTTCCCATTTTTATTAAAACAGGTACCTAACTGGAAAGACTTTTTTTTTTTTTAGCTTTTTAAAAGCCCAAATTTTAGGTAAAAGTAAGAAAAGGAAACTAAATCCAGCATGCTGTGTGATCGGACATCACTGAGAAAATAATCTTCCCTCTGTTGCTCTGTTTCTTTGCATGAACTACAAACTGTGAGTCATATACTGAGAGAGTGGGCAAAAGTGCACTCCAAGTGCACCTGGCTATCTCCCAGTGTACCCAGGAAGATTAAAAACACTACTTAAATAAATGCTTAAGTTTTTACATGAGTAACAAATGAAACAATTTTTGGGTCAATTAAGTAGCTACATGGGTGAGCCAAACTACGGCTAAGTAAATGCTTTGTTAAACCAAAGATACACATGTGACATTTAATACCAGTCTCCAAAAGGATGTGAAATGGCCAGAAATGTCAGGTTCTCAGATAATCACATTTCACATCACTGCAAGGTGACTTAGCAATCACAGATCATACATTTATCATGCAGTGTGCTCATTAATTAGAAAGCAGCATTCTGAAAACTACAAAGCAGAAGTATCCTTAAAGAGGCAGAAATAACAAATTGTCAAGATTCTTCCTCATTGCTACAAACTGGCATTGGCATACTTCCAATCCTGCCAAGTTTTTAGAATATTGAACACACTTAAGGAAAATGAAGCAGCTCTTACCTGAACACAAAGTCAGACCTATCGATTTCAGCTCCACAGCTGGAATTTTTTAGAATGCCTCCATTTCCAACCACAGCACAGTTCTTGAAGGGATAGACTGGAAGAGGAGAGGTCTGCAAACAAATAAAATTATGCAGCCAATTCATTACAAGTGTTTTGATTGTTTCTTTGTGTCGGTCTGGCAGGTTTAATCTGTTAAATCCCAGTAAAAGTATTCACCATTTAGCAGACAGGATTGTCAAACCTGGATAGCTAAGAGCCAAAAATAGGCACCAACAGACAGAGAACTGTTACCTCTGATATCAGAACTTTGACAGAATAATACTGGATTGTTAAAAGTGGGTACCTTTTAAATACACTTAACATTAAAACTGTTGAGTAGTTGATTGAAACCTTGACAAGCTAAGGAACCTTGAAACCTTGACAAACTAATTTATACTGAAGACAGTTTAAATTTACCCATTTTCCTTTGCACTGGGGGGTAACTTACTTTCTCAGGTAACAGAAGGTAACTTTGTAAATTCTCCTCATTTGTATCATCACACAAGTACATTTGAAACAGAATAATGAATTTAGGGGAACCTGAATATACTGTAAAGGATAATGATGTGCCCTAGGCTTAACTCTTTGTAAATGTGTAAATGCCCACAGAAGAGGTTACTGTTTCTGGCTGTTCACCCTCTCTGCTCCTCTTCTTATTACAGCTTGCTGTCTTGCAGTGGGGAAGCTGAGTGGGAGCTAAGTGCATCCACTTGAGAACTAGCACAGTTCACAACCTAAAAAATTACTGAAAATTGTTGGCTATTTAGGTTGATGTTAATATAGCTGGCTGCTATCCCAGTCTCAGAAATTTTTCATACATCTTGCTCAACCTCTTCTGCTGTGGGAGCACTGACATTTACCAGAGGCCAACAGCTGGGATACTTTGCAGAAATTAAACCCTGTTGTAAAAGAGAGTCAAAACTTGCTTATGGGAAGAATTAGCTTTCTCTCTTCTCTCTTCAGCTTGCCCAAAGAGAAGAAAGGAGGGACACTGTTATGAACAATTCAAAAAGTGTGGGGAGAGTGGCAAACATTGTATTTGCCTGGAAATATATTACAGAAAAACATATTCAAATATTTTGTTCGATTCTGGAAGGATAGTAAAACAACACAAAGGCCAGGCAATTCTGCCTACCTTAGAATGTATATGTGCACATAAAGCACACTACTTTATCATTTCTCCAGCTTAAATTTGGAATTACTATATCCCCTATTGCAATTAAGTCAGTAAAGACTAATTCACAGCAGTGTTAGGAAGAATTAGACTCATGGTAGCTGGGATCTCACAAACCGAGAATGCCAGAGATGGGTAAGAGGGCTCCCATATGCTCAGCTTCAAGAAACCAAATACAAACTTTGTCTAGTCTCAAGATCTTGTATGTCTGCTGTAATCCTGAGGTAAAAAATCTGGTTGCTTTTCTCACCCTCTGTTTCTAGCTGCAAACACCCTCCCCCAGTGGGTAACAAAGCTAGTGAAAGGGCTGGAAGGAATGTCCTATGAAGAGTGACTGAGGGTTTTGGACTTATTTAGTTTGGAGAAAAGAACAAGTAATCTCACTGCTCTCTGAGGAAGGGAAGGGAAGGTGCTGATCTCTTCTCCATTGTATCCAGTGATAGGACACATCAGAATGGTTCCAAGCTGCACCAGGGGAGGTTTAGGCTGGTCATTAAGAAGCATTTTTTTACCAAGAGGATGGTCACTTGCTGGAACAGGCTTCCTAGAGAGGTTGATGTCCCCAAGTGCCAGTGTTTAAGAGGCATTTAGACCATGTCCTTAATAACTTGCTTTAACTTGGTCAGCCCTGAGTTGATCAAGCAGTTAGACTATGTGATCATTGTGGGTCCCTTCAAACTGAAATTCCTCTGTTCTACTCTATTATGTTCTACGCTATTCTGTATCAGGTTCACCACCAAAATATCTTTCATAACTTACATGCCCAAGCCTGCACTGGAAATGGCATGGGCACATGAGGAGTATGAAATGTTCTTCCAGATTGAAATGCCTTTAAAAATGGGAACGATAAAAGCAAGGCAAACATTTTCAGAGTATTTGCTCCTGAATTCAACTGGCTGCCAAGCCAGTGTTCTGTAGCAACTCTACCTCCAATCTGTGATTTATGACATCTGTAAATGCCTCTACCATTGCAGAGGAAGGGGAAAAGAAAAAAAAACAAACAAAAACAAACACCTTGCAAGGTGAATAAAGAAGTGCATGAAGTGCATACAAAGGCTGATGGGTCTGTTCCAGAGAAATCACAGTATCTCAACTCTAACCCAAAATATATATACTGTGATTATAATAACAAGAAAAAGATACAGTTCTTACCACAGGCAACATCTTAAAAATGTCCTCTGTAATGAGGATAGTCTTTTTACTGTCCACTTCATAACTCATGTTACTTCCCAGTGGGCTGTTGTTTTGAGAAGCAATAAAATTGTGAACTGCATCACAGCAAGAAGCTAATTCTGACCTGCAAAAGACACAAACAAAACCTGCTCAAAGAGAGGCAAATAAGTAGAAAAGCAATGCTAGAAAACCAGATCAATGAACACCAGGTTGAATTAACTAGCAGCAAAAGGTTGTATTAAAAATGATGTCATTTCCTTTGACTTGCTTTGCTAAGCAAGTCCATTTTCACAGCAAATGTTCAGGAACTAATCAGAGCAAGAACTGATAACTGTTTTTATCTTTGGTCTCCTTTTCCCACTGAGAAAAAGTTGTAATCAATCTCCTCAATATTATTAATTGCTAAGATTAATATAAAAACAATATAGAGCCTTCAGTCCACAAAGAATTAAAAATGTGACTTTTACCAATATCAAACAAGTGATTGTAAGAAACTAGAAGGCTGAAGAAGGGAAAAAAAAAAGGAAATAAAAGAGATAGAGATGGAAGGTACTGGCAGTGGTACTTAGTGAACATCTAGACGACTACAAGCCAATTAATTAATAATTAACTTCTGCAACTGTTCATCACAATTTTCCTGTGCACAATACTACAGGTGTTAAATAAATTACATCACAACTTGCATATAAAGACAGATGTGCTAGACAGATAGCCTAGCTGCTCCCCAAAACACCTAGCAGAAGTCCTTAAATAAATAAAAATGGAAGGGATTCACTCAAACCTTTTGTAGGATTGAAGACTATTACTCATCTTACAATCCTGTTACCTACAAACTTATAAAAATATTATGTGTGCAAACATTCTACATTATTAACAGTGAAGTAAAATTAACTTAAAATCCCCATCAGACCTTTGAAATCAGACCCAAAACACTGTCATTCATTTTGTTATAGGCAACAACATCCTCTCTCCTGCCATGGGATCTGATTTTCAGGCTGTAAGGCTGAAATATTCATGGACAAATGTTATGTATCAATTGCTAGGACACAGCTTTCTCATTAGGTGAAATACTAAGAGAACTACTAACAATTTAGAGAAAATACTGTTATAACAGAATTTCCCAGAATTTTAAAAATACCACACTGAAGGTTAATTGAGAAGAAAAATATTTACTATTAGAGCCAAAGGAATAGAAAAATTTTATTTCATACTGTTTCAATGTGTAAAGTAAAACAAATTGTTGAAACTAGTAAAATATTAGAAGAAAAATTCTGCCTGAAATAAAAAAATACTAATTATTATTATTATAAATGTTATAAATAATAATTATTTAATGTTTCTGATGTAACTGAAGCATAGTCCAGCACACAGAAGAACCTAAAGATTATGTTTCCTGGAAGACAGGGAGAAGAATGAACAGGTCTGGGATAACTGTCAGTCTCACTTCTCTTAAAAAAAATGGTCAAAATGGGGCTGGGCGAGGGGGGAGGAAAGGAAGGAAGGAAAGGAAGGAAAGGAAGGAAATGAAGGAAAGGAAAGAAAGGAAGGACCATTTCAGTTGTCAGATGACTTACTGGTATATATTAACCCATTCTGAATACCGAGTTTTAAAACTCCTCCAAGGCAGTTTCCAGATGTATGAGGAACACTGGGAAAGACTGAGTGCTGGGATGGCACAGATCTGAAACAACCACACTAAGAGAGCAACCAGCAAATGTCACTCCTGAGACAGGAACCAGTAGGGTTCAGATTTCCATAAGCTGCATTCGACTCCACTCCCTAAACATGATGACTCCCCCCGCCCTGCTCAAAACCTTAAGGGACAGGGAAGATCTATGGCTAATGAGAACCATGAGGTCCAAGGCTGTGGAGGGAACTGTGACTAAGCTCTGTGGTCAGGAGACACCCACATGGTGAAAACAATTCTCTGCACGTATACAGTATCCTACTTTAAATATATGGCAAAGTTAAAAGGATACAGTAAAGCAGTAGAGTCAAGTGATAATGTCTGAGAACACTGGATGTTATTGAACCAGTGGTTTTTGACTGGAGCACACTTGCTTTTTCTTTCTTGTCACTTTTTGCTATAACCAGCTCATTCTAGTCTTAATAAATGCTGTAGTGATAAGACGATTGAGATCTCAATGTCAGGTCCTGAGGGCACCACCAAGCCTCACCACTGTCCAGCACCCTAGGGCTGCCCCTATCCTGTCTAGGGCCCAAGACCCACTTTCAATCTTCCAGAGCCATCAGTCGCTGCCTCAGCAACACCACAGCAGGGCCAGTCTCCAGTTGTGTCCATCCTGTTCCCAGGGAGGTGCCCATGCCTGGGCTAGGGCTGCCCCATTCCTGGCTAGGAGTAGGATGAGCCCAGCTACCAGCTTCTGCTCTGCTGGCCAGGTTACTGCACTGGGATCCTGTGGTATTCACATACCCTCTGAACAGAGACAGCTTTCTCAGGACTTTTCCTGAGAGAAGCTCTGAGAAAAGCAGGGAAAAGAATGATCAAAACAATTCTTATCTTACTGGTTGTTGCTTGTTGTTGTGCACATGTGGAATGTGTTATGGAGATTGTTTACCCAAGGTGATTGCTTGATTAGATTCTGGTGATGGTGTTTTGGATTGATTGACCAGTTAGGTCACAGATGTATCAGGACTCGGCAGAGAGAGTCACGGGTTTTTAGTTAGTGATATAGTTCTTGTTAGTGTAACATAGTGTAATATAGTTTTAGTATAATATAATATAATAAAGTAATTAATTAGCCTTCTGATATCATGGAGTTTTGCACATCATTCTTCCCATGCTGGGGAATGCAGCACCAATAGGATCCCACACACTGTCCCTCAGGAAGAAACTGTCCTTCACTGCTCCCTGGCACTCACATGGAAATGAGGAATCACATAACCCTTAATGCTGATTTCTTTGTTTATTTTCTTGAAGCTAAATGAAGCAGACCTAAACATTATCTGTGTCAACCACTGGACATTTAGAGGAGAAGAAATAATGCCAGATTATTCCTGCCAACTTTAGTAAAACAGCTTTTTTGTGTTTAATGGCTACCAGACCCTGAAAAAGCAAACTGGTAACAGATCCCATTCATTAATAGAGATGACATGTTTTTGCTTTTTATTACTCATTCCACAAGAACAAGTGCTTCAATAAAAGCAGAAACAGTGCAGAAGAAAAACAGATAACAAAATTAATAAGAAAGTAATAGTTTAAATTAAGATTATGGATTCACTGAGAAAGTAAAACAGAGCCAAGCTAGTCCAGAAACACAGTAAGAACAAGAGAATACATACTGAGTAATGGCAAATATTCTTGGAGAATCCATGCTAAAAATTTGGTGGTAACAATAGAAACATTTCACCTAGATCAAATCATGACACAGAATCCCACTGTGCTCAAGCATCCCTGTACAGAGCTCCAGTGGGAATGCATGTAACCTGCAGACAGCAATACCCATGGCAGTATATTCAGCAATCTGCTCACATAGGATTTTTACAAGCTCTGACACGCAGTAATCTACAACTGCCAGCAAATGAGGAAGGGGTAGAGACTGGGAAGTCCAAGCAATCTATTACAGCAATTTCATCAGAGTATTAATGTCATCCATATGTGGTCTGTCAGGAGGTGCCGACTCACTGAAGAGCATTTACTTCATAAGATAAACAGAAGTATCCTACAAGGGCTTTATGTGAGGAGTTGCAAAGCCAAGACAACATTTTAACTCATGTATCATGCCCCTTGGAGAGAGGGAAACTTAAGCTGGTGGGATAAGAAATAAGGGTCAAATCATAACAGCACCAAATAGAAGCAACTTTTTTGGGGGGACTAGAAAGTGGTACACATTGTCTGTTCTTACTGCAAGAAAACCCTGAGATATGGAAGCAGCTCTTGGAAGATAGGATGCTTCTATAGGGCTGAGCATCCATCTCATACCTTTCAGAACATTAATGTAGCTTACACTAAGAAGGTTTAAGTTCAGCTTTTATCAGAGACTGCAGGCTTGCCCTAGAACAAAGGGTGTTTATGATTCAGTCATGCATGACAATTCCAGACTGAAGGTGATCCTTGAGTCAAAATACCTAAGTTTTGTAGGGCACTAGTTTTGGAAAATATCTCCTCTGTAGCAGAGGTTATTACTGACAGTTTCTTATTTGCAGAAGCCTTTTCCTCCAACATTTCTCCTGCAAGGATTCGGAAGCTGAGTGATATCTAAGAGTTATTTTTAAATCCTGAGGTATAACTCCGAACACAGACACTTTTTATGCCAAGATAAGTAGAAAGGGAGCTGATTGCATTATCTAGAACAGTCACTTGAATAAGTGAGGAACAAAATCAGAACCTGGAAAAAGACTACACCATTTTGACTGGTAATACATATCTCATAGGACAGAAGAAGTACAGTCAGAAGCTTAGCCAATAACCTAAGTGGAGGGGTGTGCTGCCTTTGGGAAGTTTGATCACATTAGACAACAGAGTCATACACAGTTGCACTGAAGAATGTTGTTTGTTGCTTAGAAAAATTCACTTTCACTGAATTTTTTCCTTTTTGGCTGAAGGATGCAGGACCCAAGTTTGCGTCATTTTTCAGCTGATACAGAATTTTGAACCTAAGGTATGCAAATAATTTCTTTGGGTTCATGGGCACTGAGACCTTACAAAAATCCTGGTTTCTTGAAGAAAGTTACCAACATTATATGGCTTGTGCGACAAGCCAAATAATGTTATTTTCCAACTGCTATGCAGTTTTTCCATGCTGAACTGTTGGCAGTAACAGAGGGCTGTTGCCTTGATTACACGTTTCCAAACTTTTCTGCATAACAAACACTTTATATGGATAGTCCACTGTATTTAGTGGAATACACATGCTCTAAATATGCTGATAGAGTTTCTTTGCAGCTCCTACAGTTCTCTGTAGCCAAGACAGCAGCAAAATCAGCTACCTTGGTTCTGTGCTAGTAGAATATATGCATTTTCGCCAATCCGGGCCTTCTGTACAGGCTGCATGTGCCTGCTGACAAGTCACAGTGTGCACACATCCTGAAGATACTGCAAATATCTCAACATCTTCAACAATTCAGTGCGGACCAATCACAAGGGCTAAAATAATCAGTGGTTAGACAAGGCTTAGCAGACTCTCTCAGGTGGTTCAAAAGCCAGCACTGCCCTTACTCTGAGTGATATTGGAAGAGTATGATGAGTGTGAAATTTGTCTTTATGTAAAAATCTTCTTCAGAGTTTAAAAACTTCCCATTCCACCAAACTTTTTCCCATTGAAAATGCTTCAGTATGACACCAGTGCCTGTGGATCTGTGGCCTGAGGGCATTTGTCATTGCTGAGAACAGTGTGAAATATTTCACTGTTATTATGCATTGGAGTAAACGGGTGGGAGGTGGAGAAAAATGGATGGAGAAAGATGCTGTCAAAATATCAAAATATTCAAAACATTGTTAAAATAATAGATGCTCAACTGTCCTTTAAGGCCATGGTGGGAAGGCTGAGGAAAACAATTTTAATTTTCTCTAAAGAAAGCTTAAGTTCAGTATCAGGAAACACACTAGAAGAGGTTACCTAGGCAAAGTGCAAAATTTCAACAACTGGAATATTTTAATAGTGATGAAGACAAACTTTTTCCAGTAATGGTGTAAATCTACTTGATTTTAAGTCACCAATTATAAACATCTATAAAGTGAATGTTTGTTTGCAAAAACAGTATCATATCAGTCCTCTTACAAAGCACCTGCACATTACTGACACCAGCAATGCTTACACAGATGTATCTCCTTGTGGATTTTTAGTTACCCTAGACACACACACAAAAAAAAAAAATCCCATAAAAGAGAATCAAACACAAAGTAAAACTAGCAAATATTTAGAGCTGTAACTCCTGTGAGCTAAGTGAACATCACAGCACAGCTTGTAAGGTCATTTGAACAAAGAGCAAAGCATTCAAGTCACAAAAGTCTATGCATGACTATAAACCAGAAAAAGTTTTCTTAAGTTTGTTTTAATAGTTTACCTAGCTTGCATCTTTGTAATCATTTAGTTTATGTGAGTTATTGTGCTGTACATGTGAAGACATCAAAGACTTTCTGGTTTCATACTGCAGAGACTGTTGTGACAGTAGAAGAACCCACAAAAACTTCCACTATGTAACAGTAACATTTCAAGGGGACAACTACAAAAAGGAAGACTATTTTTTATCTATGTCCATTGCTGTAATATTTTATAATGAGCAAGCAATTATCTTTTTGTACCGCACTGAGGGATCTAGACCATGACACAGGTTTGTCCAGGCTCTTGTCAATCCAAGTCAATGTGTCAATCAAAGTGCAATCAGGCATATTATGACATATTCCAAAATTAAGAAAAAAGTGGTTAAATCTGATATCTGAAACAGTACATGTTGAAGGGCATGACAGCCCTTGAACTGCCTATAAATGAAGCAACATCATAAATGTCTACGATAAAGAAAGCCAAAAGGGTTGAATCTGAAATCAAGGCTGAATATATAAAAGTGTAATAAAATTTTCAAACCAAAGACTATTTAAAGAGTCTGCCATGAAGACATAATTAGCTCAGATTCCTATAAGTAGAATCTAATCCAAAATTAAATTCTACTTATAGGAATCCTCCATCCTTTAGAAAAGTATATAATAGTCTTAAACCAACTAAAAGATTCAAGCCTTACTTCAAACTGTCACTAATTACTATCTCTCCACCCATCTCTTTCTCTCCTGAAATAAAATTTGTCTTTGAATATATACTTACTATTTTACATATCATCTATGAAATCTGTGCAGCAAATGTACTTAATCTCTCTGCAGTCTGAGTTCTGTGTACTTTTTTGTACACTGGAAGATTTCAGAGATTACAGCAGAAATATTGATCTGTTTAGTGTTAGAAAAGCTATTGATTATGTGGTGGTGCAAGCTTATATAAGCATAAATTGACCTTGTAGAGTATTTTACTTGTGTTTCAGCTGGGTTTCATTGCAGTACACAGATGTGATAAGCAATACTGTTATATGGGTTAGAGTGTAGTTTGCAGCAAAACTAATCTCTTCAAGAAGTGGTATTCTATAATCTGCAGGAATGTTTAACACACACTTTTGAGAAGAGATATTAAAGTGGGAAAAGGGTAATAGAGGTCAAATGGAATAAAAAGGAAGAGGGAAAATAACAGGGTATGGAAAATGGTTTATTTTTTATCTCTTCTTTTTATGAATATGTTCTTTTTAAAAGTAGTAATGTTCCTTTAAAAAGGAAAAAAAATATTTTAGTTGGGGGCAGCATTCTGCCAGCTAGACTGCAGTGTAAAATCAGGAATTTTAAAACTGTGTTTTACACCTAGGAATATGATTATCTCTTCATTATAGGACGCAAATAAGGTTTGTCTGGAATGGTCTTTCCATGGGGAGAGGGCCCAGTACCCACAGCTCACTATTTCAGTGTGATACCACTCCTGAGGTGCTGCTGCATTGCTTTGACAAGCTTCAAGCCCAGTCAGCCAAGAAATACAATGCTCAGAGGCTTCTCTGAAACACAGCATCTGCTCAGCCTTTCTCCCCTCATTTTGAGGGTTGCATTAAATATTTTGTAGTTTTGTGCAAAAGCTGGAATCAAACTACTTAGAAAATCTGCATATTATTTGATACTGTTGGTGTATAGCCCAAATGAGAGTAAATTAAGCTTGAAAGTCTGTAAAGCATAGAGATGTGGAGGTGTAAAAAACAATTACAGCTTGCACTTAACTAGGCTCTGTAATTTGTTGCAGTAATGCAATATTTCTTTAAAGCAGAAAACCTTAGAAGAATACTAATATAATAATTAATATTCAGGTTACCTAGGGAACTTGAGACTCTGCTGAGTGTAGCTAGAAGATTCTTTGCAGACAAAGCTACCCAGTACAGTTTTTTTTTTTCCCTAGACCTTTAAGGATGACCCCTCCAGGCAGCTGTGAGATTATTTCCCCCACTTTTCCAAGTTTCTACAAAGTTTCTTCCTTACAGAAAAAGGACCTGTTCTGTCTAAAACAAGTTAGAGGTGATGTAAATATGAAAAGGGAGAAAGAATTCAGGTGGTCTTAGAAAAAAAGGAATAATGCGGAGATGCTAGATGACTGAAGAGCCATAATGAACAAAATAAACTTTTAAAATGTCAAGAGAAGATTCATTTTATAAAGGAAAGGCCAGAATAAAAAAATGTTTCCTATATATCTCTAGAAGTAAATGTTGGAGTAAGACTCCAAAAATCACTGTCAGCAGGATGCTACTTACACCACATTTTTAACAATGACTGACAAATACTACTGTGGGGCACAATAAATCTTAACTAGATTTCAAGACCAATGAACGAAGTCCTTGCACTTGGTCCTTGAGGGCAGCCTATGTCTGACAATGCTGATGTCACCACTACAGACACTAAAATAAGTGAAATGCCAGGAGATTGGTTCCCTGACAGAGTCTGGACAAAAACCAACCACAGAAGAGTGACTGTGGAATGGGAGGTATTAAAGAGAACATCATGGCTTGTACTTGCTTCCTTACTCTTCCTGATTTTGAGAAATGCATGTATAAACATCACATAGCCATCAAGAACCAGTGAGTGCTGCCAGAGCAACCTAGCCAAAAGCATGTGAGCCAGCACAGCAGAGCAGCTTTAGAGGGAGCCACTTGGGAAAGAGCAGCACTCTGACAACAAATGGACACATTTTGCACAGCTGCATGACAAAGCTGAGCCAGGTAGTAGAGGGTCAGCCTGGAGTCCTGCACTCTGCTCTCCAACAGTGAGTTGGCAAAAACACTGTAGTTCGTGCCAGACATGGCTGTCAGCTGTAACCCTTTTGCCAAATAAAAAGACAAGTATTTCTTTCCTGAACTCCACTTCTAATTTATATTCTTTTATTTGGCCTGGATCTTCTGGGAGAGCAGCTTACAATGAGAACGGATGTGTACTCCTTGGCACACAGTGCTGTCTTCTAGGAACACAGGAGTTACTGGCTTAGATCACATATTCCTTCACTCCACTAGCAGCGTGCTGGAAGCCAGCAGCAAAAGCTGCAAAGCAAAACACGGGAAAGCTTCTCTGAAAAATTAACTACCCAGGAGAAGCTGCTCTTGAACCTTATTAATTAGAGGTTAGTGTATGCCCTGAAGCATAAGACATTAAATCCCTTATAAATATGTATGCCTGTTCTTCAGAACTTCAGGATAATAGAGAGATGTCATAAAATTGATGCCGCACCTGAGAAGCATCTAAGCATTCACTGCATTTAACAGATGGACAAACAGGAAAAGAGTCAAGCAGCTTCTCTGCAGTCCTGTGAGCAGGCAGACTTCTGGTGGCACTGGCAGGTGAATAATGTGACACAGCTTTAAGTTTCTCCTGCTGAAGATGGCTGGCTGTAGTACCCAATTTCTGCTGCACAGCCCCTCAGAGATTAATTTCCTCTTCTGCAAATGGGTGTGTTTATCTACCTACTTAATGAGATTTTCAGACTGTAAAGTATTTGTATTACACAGCTATTACTGACACTAGGCTAAATCCAAAAAAGGAAGAGATCTACTGCCCAGTGATTATTAATTCATTTATTTCACTACAATTCTAGAACTTTTTCACCCCCATAGCTCCATTAATGCATCATTTCTCAGCTCAAGTGCCCTTCCAAAGCTAGTTGGAAGCTTAAGTCTGATAAATAAATCTAGAAGTGCTGTAAGCATGGAGATTTGGCCAGAAAATTTTATATAAAATTTGGTTTTCTTTTAAAAATCTTTTTATTTTAAAGACTCTATTGACCAACTGCTAAGAGCCTTGAAAACCTCCAGTATGGTCATGGAATAAGGACAACTGTAAAATTTTAATATCCTATTTCCAAAAAAAAAATAAACAGAGAAGACTGAGAATGAAAAGAAAGACAAGACTTACGCAAAAGCACTCATCTTGTAAAATAATCATTCACAATGCCCTGCACCAAAGCACCAGTTCTTAGTCATGTCAATGGAAATCCTCGATGACATCAAATCAGATCAAATTTCAGGAACAGAATACGTAGTACTGTCATCAGAATTGCAGGATGGGTTATGTACATATGAACTAGCTAATACTCCAGCTAGTCTGGAAGTTAAAAACCAAGAAAACCATAACAGCACAGACCTTGAATGTTGGTTCAGTAACAAGTTTGTCCAGCCTGTGCTGAACCATGGATTTTAAAAGATGGTTTTCTTCTGCTTGGTATATGAGCTAAATTAAAGTTAGTAAGATCACCTCAATGCACATAGAGTCCACACTTTTCTGGTGGCTTAGTGCATCTGACAGTTTTGCCTTTTGAATTTTTCCAGTTTGATCATTGGTTGCTTAACCTAGCTTGACTACTTATGATCCACACTCCTTGCTGGAAGCCAAAGACAGCATGAGGAACAGCAAGCATCCTGTACCTGAAGTCCAGTCTCATATGATTTTGGATGCTTGATTCCCATAGGCCTAGAAGATGTAGAACCTGGCCCAGTGCAGGGGAGACTGTATAAGTAATAAATGAAGAAGTCAGGCTGGACAAAGGAGTGGCTACAGTGCCACTGATTCAAACTCCCAGTACAGCAGAAGCAGTAGCAAACAGCTGGTATGTGGTGGCTGGTCCATTTGGAAGGAAGATGAGTTAAAAAAAAAAGAGATTTGAAAAGAAAAAGCCCAAATGCAGCAGGATGGGGAGCAGGTGAGAGCAGCTTCATATCCTGTCGACTCTGTGCAAGACACTTGCCTGTTCTGAGATGGAATGGGCTGCTTTACAGCTCCTTATCATGCTTGATAGCTCTGTGCACAGCTGAGGCCTAACTGAGTCATTACAAAGTTTCTTTAACTCTGTATTAACTCCTACATCAGTTTTGGGAAATGCCATTAGTCAGCTATGATACACAGCAAACACAGCAATTTATGTTGCACAAAACCCTTTAACTCCCCCAACCCAAAACTACTTCCAAAGGGATCATGCTGAACACATGGATATTAAGCTCTCAATAGAGTTGGAAGATAAGTTAGTTTATTTATTTTTAACAATCATGACAGAATCTTTAATTATGATCCATGTAAAAATATAAATCAAGAGAGCTTTTTTCCCTGAAGCAAATAGGGATGGCACAGTGAAGCTGTTTTTCAGAACCATCATGATTTCCAAATGAGAGTTTAGGCTTTTCAGAGCTCACCATCCCTACTGAGCATGTCCTTCTGTGCCATCCCAAAGAAGGACAGATGGAATCATGTGCTGTCATGCTCAGGGGCCATGACATGCAGTGACAAACCTAACGAGTGCCATGGGTACTTCTGCAATAGAGGCAATAGTCTTGGGGTAAGGAACACACTGCTTCATTATAGCCTTTTATCAGAGTGCCAATTCAAATGGACAAAATAAAATTATCAATACTTTTTTAACACTGTAGGGTTTATGCCAGGAATATTTTAATTAATTCAACTTTAGTTAGTTTACTACTCATTATGGTGAAGATAGATGAAATTACTCATGTAATTCTTTTATTCTACTCAGTTTGCACAGTTAAATTCCAACAAACAAGAAGAGACGCAGCATCAAAAAATTAACAGAAATTACTAAAAGCAATACAAAATTATCTGTTTAAAAGGGAATATTTAAATTTATGGCTTGTTAGAAAAATCTAGGGTGAACAGTTTTTCTATGAGACAATGAAAATTACCTGAATTTTGTCGATTCTTCTGGTTTCCTTACCCAGGTGCAGTTCTGCAGTTTTGTGACTATATGAAGATAATAATCTTCTGAGGATCTAAAAAAAGAAACAACATCAAACACTAGAATACATATGTATGTATATTTAGAAACATTTTTTAAAAACATTCAAATTATGCATTTATTAATAATAATGTGCATGATGCATATATAATAGATTGCTGTTAAAATTCCATGACCTATTTTATTTTTGTAATTTGTAGCAGCACTATCCTCATTTAACTAGCATGACCTATTAAACATCTTTTCTTCGTACTGATGTCCTAATGAACTTCAGAAAGTTTCAAAAATACATTTGTTTCAAACTTACATAACTAACCATAAATATTTTGAAGTTATTAAAAATCATCTCAAGTGCAAAATTCCAAAATAATATAAATGATTCCCCCGTACTTGGTGATTTAAACCTTAAAAGTGTTTTGAAAAGTGGCTTTTGCTGGCCAAGATGAAACATAACATTTCTTATGCCTTTTCTTTCCTTTACTTCATAGAGTCCCCAAAGCTCTATCATCTAAAGACAATAGACCAATATTTACAAATGTAATTTTCCTTTAAACTGTCTGTAAAATAAAACAATCTGCTATTTCACGTGATCCAGAACTTTGGTTACGTTGCTACATATAACCAAAAAGCTCTCCGCTCTTGAAAATCCATTAAAGAATTTAAATTTGTTCATAAGTGAAATACTTTGTAACATGAAAGTCAAAAGAATCAATATATTTTTTGCTTTCATGTTCAATGTTACTATTTCTCCCATTTGTGCCTGGATCATAACACAGGTTTTTTAAAAAACAATAACTGACTTAAGATAACTGGGGGAATAGGAAGAAAAGATGGTATGGATGTGATGACCAAAATTCCTTGGGACTCAAGTCTCCATACAAGAACTAACTTGTATTATTTTAACAAAAATAGCTTAGTGTTGAGCCAAACCATCATGAATTTATTCAAGCTGTCACTCAGAAGTGTCTATTTTGAACAGTTTTATGAGAATTGGGATGGCAAGAAATGTCAATTGTTTTTAAGTGGAACACAAAAATTGATAAAAAGCAATATATAAAAACACTCTCATGGTTGCAGCAGCAGAGGTCAATTATCTGAAAGCTTCCTTCTCTCTGTTACACATTTGAAACAAACAGATTATTTGCTTCATAAAAGGACTGCAATTGCTAAAGCTAACTCGTTTATCCTATCCCAAGTAAAATCATGTCCAATTTCCACATGGTAAAATAAATTATAATTTTAAGAGGAATGTTGCATTAAAACTGATCTCTGGCTCAAGTTTGCACCTGTGACAACATGTACAAGTTTCATCCTCCACACTTCGTAAACTCCTAATGGAACTAGAAGGTTATGACTAAACTGATTCTACTGAGCCCTTCACAACTCAAGAGAACTCAATAGGCAGAAGCAGGAAAAAACCTAGTTTCATTGCAGCTGTAGCTGATCTGACCTGGTGCAGTTCCATTCTTCCTCCTCCCAGCCCAACTGCCTTGTGGCACTATGGGTACTTGCCTCACACCACCCCTGTATTTTTTTTGCCAGGTTTTGCACTTGTCAAATGCCTTCATAGGACACTTTTAGTACCAGGGCAAAAAATAATCCAGAAGGAAAATGATATGCATGTATCTTTTCTTCTTATTGTGTTAAACCAGATAAGAAAGATTCCATCTAAGACCATAGCCAGTATAAGAAAATAGTGATGGAAATGGACAAACAGGGATCAAAGCCCTCCTATTTTGGCAGCTGCCTGCTGGTATGTTATCAGCCTTGGAACTGCAGCCATAGAAAATGTAACTACTGTTCCTGCTGAAGCTGATCCCTAAATTGAGTCACTATGTGATCAGACAAGTGTCAGTAGGAGTGCAGGGCAGGGAGTGTTTGTGGGGTGAAGGTGAGATAAAAACACAAAACCAAAATAGCCAATTCTGATGTTGAATAACTCATCTGGTTTCATTCCTTAATATAAACAAGAAATCACTCTTAGATGCTTGAACTTATAAAAAAAATTCCAGAAATTAATAGGATAACAGACCATGAAGAATTATTTATGCTATCGTTATCCAGGAGAAAAAAAATACAGAAAAAGCAAATTCTAGCTTAAAGACATTGATAAGATGAAGATAAGAGTCAGAAATGAAACGAAAAATTACCATCTATTCAGAAAGAAATTGCATGGACTGACAGTTTTTTAGTAAGTTAGAGGGAAGCATTTGGCAGGGAGAAGAATGAAAGCATAATCCATAATGTTAGTTCTGAGACCTCATAGGAAACATAGGCACTCACTGTCAGAAACTGTAAGGGCCCTCTCATACTTGTAACAGAAAATGCACTTAGGGTAAAAACACCAAGCACAAAGCAAGAACACTGCAGCCTTTCCACAGCTGTCTCTACTGGATGGAATTGCTCTTGCTGGGAGGTATCCAAGCTCACCAGTTCACATAGAAAAGCACCATTTCCAGGTCTTTACAAGTCAGAACACCAACTCTGCTCACCCTATGTATCCAGTTGAGCTCCCTCCTCTTGTGACTTACAAAGACACTCTGGTCTGTCAGAACTTGTCTTTACAGCTGGCACAGTGCCACAGGCAGCACAGACATCCCAGCACGCTGTCCTGGGGGACAGGAGCTCTCAACTGTGGCAGCTCTGCAAGGCATCTGCTCACACCAGTAAAAGGTTTCTATGAAATTAACTCCAACACAGACAATATTCCTAGAAATAATGTTTTAAAGACTCAACATGAAGTTCTGGGATTTGCTGCAGCTGGGTTTGCAGCCCAGGAAACTTTGTTTTCCTCTCAGAAAGCCAGTTTTAGCATTTCCTGCTTTAAAGGAGGCTTGGGGATTCACTTCTCTAAATGAATCAGTTCAGGTTATCAGGGAATCATTTCATGACTCTGCTGTAACCCAGACAGTCATCTTCTCCACTCTTCCATTTTAAAGAGCTGGCACATTACATATATTTCCACTGGCACCCAGGAGCCTACAGCACATATTCACTGATGCTAAAAGGGTTTTATTATTAAGATAAAAAAGGCTCAGGTAAATTGAGCTATAAAAATACATAGACAACACAATGATTACAGTGCTGAGAAGAGTGAATGAATGAAACATGGGGTATTTTGTCGTGTTTTTGTCTGCCACCTGCACCACAACCGTTATAATAATTTCCTGTCCTAGGAAACTCACTTATACTATATGAGCCTGACTAACAAATAACACCTGGAAGGCTTTTTTTTTTTTTTTCCCCAGAGTATTTGTCAGGTAAGGAGTGACCTTCTATGTTAACTGCAGTGGCTAAGGTGGAATTACTATTCACAGTCGAAGCAGTGACAAAGTATTAGTATCTTCTAATTTTTGGCAGATATCAAAAGGACAACAGCGAGGACAAAAGTGTAGCGATAGAATGGAGACAACAGGTAAAATGTCAGAACAGGCAGATGCAGTCTTACTGGTTATTTGCTAAAATTAAATACCAGCTTGAAAAAAAGGCATTTGAATTAGAAGGAAGATTGAGCAGCAGGAGTGAAGAAAGGACACGTTTCTACTAGGCAGTTTATGTTCAATATAGAAACAAATAAGAAAAGCTGTGGCACGAAATGCAAAATAAGGGAGGCTCTGTTTTGCCTCTGGACACTTCAACACTAGCAAAAAAAAAAATAAAAAAATTCAGTTTTATAAGCCCTCAGGAGATTGTACACAGGTCTTGCTCCAGAATAAAAATGGAAAACTGCTAGCGAAACTCAGCACTTCACACTTTGTCACCACCAGCACATACTTGCCATAATAATAATAACTTCCCAGTTACACAGCATTTCTTACTATCAAATCATTTGACAAGCTTTAAATCAGTATTTTTTTTTTCTTCTTCCTTCCAATTTAAGAGGCAGCAGTGTCCAGAATGTCCCTTCAAGTCTAGAACTGCAATATAAAGCATTTATATACCACGGTCACGGGTCATACATTGAAAAAGCAACAAAATCCCTGGAGCTCCTCTCAGTGAAGGTCAGTCCTGCAATATTCATGGCAAAAAGCAATCCCTTGCTCCTTTTTTTCCCAAGCATCTGTTTCTCTTCCTACCTGCCCAATTCATCTTCTGCCCCATTAAATGGTACAGCACCTTTCTGTTTAACCACAGAATAAAGGTCTTGTACTTTGTAAAGTTTCTCCCATAACCTCAGATCCAAAATGTTCTCAATATTAAGAGCTTATCTCCAAAGACTGTAAACCTCTGCAATGTGTGGGATAAACAACAGCAATTATATTGCTGTAAGTAGATTTTGAAAGCAGTATAGTGACTTTTCTTTCCCTTGGTGTTAATCACTCAAGTTTTCAGTCAACTGCATTCTTTGATCTCTGCCAGTCTATGTTTCAGCTCTTACTATCAGTGCATCAGTAACATAGTGTTCTAGCACCTTTCAAAAGAATAAACTTCAGTGATAGTGTTGCTGAAAGAGGTGGAATACTGATGGGAGAGGAGGCTGTAAAGACGGGGAAAAAAAAGAATACATAAATAAGGGGAAAAAAGAATAAATAAATAAAGAAGTAATAATAAGAGCAAAGACAAAATGCTGGGAATATGATGACTTAAAGAAAGGTGAAAGATCTTTAAATGCAATAAATAACCGAGGAGCAGGCAGAAAAGACAGAGTAAGTTTTCAAATCATCATTCAATGGTGGTTTTTTTTTGGCATTAAGGAAAAAATTGAGTTCTCCAGTACTTTGAATGGGGAAAAGCATATAATTATTTTTAGCTCATCTTTCATCTCATTCCATTTCTCTTCTCAAATGGAGGGGAGTGGGGAGGGAAGCTCCCAGCTTTAAAGACAGCATGGCACCATCCACTTTAGGCTGCAACTCAGTCATAATGGGAAGCCTTTCTTACTTTCAATGTTTTATTTATTGGTGCATCAATATAGGAAAAGATGTTACATGTCAAAAACAATGGCTGCTTCTCAGCTTTACACTTCGAAAAGTGACAAGGAATTTGAGCAGGACTGATATCAAAGTTGGATTTTTCTCCATGCCAGAAAAATACAGAACAGCAAGTTGAAACCCAAAATTAATTTGTGGTGTTTTTTTTCCAATGTGTCTAAAATTGGACTGTTAGTTTCCTGTGGACTTGTAATCATAATGCAATCATGCAACTAACCAGCAAATCTTTATACTAGTACATTTCCAAACATCCTCTAGTCAGCAATGCTGAACAGAATCATTAAATGAAATTGCTCCTAAATGGAGGAGGGTTCACCAGTCAGGGAAAAAACACTCAAAAATAAAACTATACCCCACACTTCTACTCAATATTTTTGTGAATAACTTGGAATGTGATGCAGTTAACTGACAAGAAGAAATCTTGTATTGTACAAATAAAAAAGTTAAAATCCCCCCTTGAATAAATCTTATCCATGTAAAAGAAAAAATGCAGCAAACATTGGTTGAACAAATCCAGTTCTGTTGCATAGCTCCACATTAATAAACCAAGAATTATGTAAAAAAGGACAATCTTTTACCCTTCTATTTAAAACAAACAAAGCAGAAAGGACAGCAAACACCTACCTTTTCTTTTTGATAGATGATGACAAAATGTTGTCCTGAATTGCTTTACATTTTGAAGCCTGCTCAAACTGGTAAATTCCATTTTTATTATGAGTTGTCCTGTTAAAAGTGAACAGGAGGAGAAAAAGCAATAAACTATAAAAGAGAGAACATATTCTACCAATGTTGTCACATTTACTTTGCTATGACAATAAGATTAATAACCGCTGATTTAGCTGAAAACATTACCAAGCAAATCTTATGGACTTCTATTGTGAAGCTCCTGTTATTAAAAGATAGTTTTCTGCTAGGGACTATAAAATATTTGGTTCTTTAAAATAACCATATTTCATAGTCTGAATTATATTTTCCACTTTACACTGTAATCAGCAAATGTAATTTAAAAAAAAAAAATTAAATTGAAAGTATCTTGAACATTAAGTTTTGAAGATATTTAAAATATTCTCTAGTAAAATATTTAGCAGATGTGATTTCCTAAAATTGTTGATGAAATGCAATATTCAGGGTGAATATAATATATACAGGAAAATTTCCACAGGTGAAGTGGATCTTTGTACTTTGACCTTAACTTACTGACTCAAGCATAATACTTCCTGCCTTGTTTATTCTTTATTTACACAGAAAGAACACATATTTGTAAAAGGAACCAAGGCAAGTGCCAGATAGTGATCTTTAATTCCTATGTTATTTTCACCAAACTCGTGTGTGGTCCTCTTGCTCCAGACAGCTGTTGTAGAAGGCTGAGATGTAAATTAGTAAATGACTGAGATACCAAGATCTTATTCCATTCACCTCAGTTCATCCTCTATCTATGTCCAACCTCATACAATCAACCTCTTCTAGCATCAGCCTTTACTCTGTGGATTGCTATTTATCATAAAGATTTTTCCCCTGGCATTATTTTCCTTGCCCTTTACCATGTTTTTCCCAGCTACTTTCCCCTCTTCTTTGTTTCTTTCCACTGATTCATTACAGATCCCTTGGACATTGCAGCCCATTTGCCCAAAGAAGTAGAAACACAGAAGACAGAGATGCTGTGTGCAGTTCTTAGAGAACAACTGAAACATCTCTGTACAGAGGCAGTCACACACAAAGAGAAAGGCCTTCCTGCTTTGTGCTTCTGAGCCAACACTGCTTTTACTGACAAGGATCAAAACTCCGTTGCCTTTATCTCCTACAACATGGAGACCCCTTAGCAACAAGATTTCTGACAAGCTGATTTTGAAGACCTTTCTTGGCTAAGATGCCATTTCAAGCTACAGAACCACAGAGCAGCTGAGGTTGGAAGGCATCTCTAGACGTCATCTAGTCCAAACTCCCTGCTCAGGCAGGGCCACCTAGAGAGGGTGAGCAAGGACTATGACCAGGTGCTTTTGAATATCTCCAAGCACAGAGACTCCACAACCTACCTGAGCAGCCTGTGCCAGTGCTCAGTCACCCTCACAGTTAAAAAGTGATGCCTGATGGTCAGAGGGAATCTCCTGTGTTTCAGTTGGTGCCCACTGCCTCTGTTTTATCACTGGGCACTACTAAGAAGATCTCGGCTCCATCCTCTGCACCCTCCCTTCAGGTATCAATAAGGTGTCTCCTGACCCTTCTCTTCTTAAATGCTTCAAATGAGAAGACTGACTGAAGAAGAAAGAGAAGAATAAATGCTTGTTTATTTTGCTACTGAACTGACTCTCATGGTCATAGCTGACAGGGAAGGAAAGAATCACCTTTTCTTCTTTCCATTGCCCATGAATTTTCTAGAGTTAGTCACCACTAGCAGCAATTCCCACAGGATGTAGGCTGCCAAGGAGAGAGAACAGCCCTCTTAATTTCTTCCCACCACCAATAAATTCTTCCCAGTATACACTCAGTGCCCCTGAGGAAGTATCTAGTCTATATGCCCCTTGTTGAGGAAAACAGAAGACAACAGAACATAAACCTCTATCCTTTCAGTTCTGCAGTGACTTCAATAGATAGTAACAGCTGGCACTGCCTACTGAGAGCTCCTTGGCTGCCTTTGCATACAGCTCTTTATGTCATTTTTTTCTCAAGGAGTGAAATACAAATAGCAGAAGGCTCTCAGAGCACACAGTTCAGAGCTAAGAACTCTGTAGATCTCACATAGCAAGTGCTAGCAAATATTCTGCCTACAAAATTTATGTACACAGATTTCTTGCAGCTTGGTCCGAATGGTTCTGTCTACGTAGAACAACCAGGTAGGCCCTTTCCAGTTCTCAAAGAAATTTAGTCAGCACTACATCATGCTTCCTCTCTCTTGCTCCTTTAACTCGGTTACATCAAATTATTATTCTGCAGCTGCAGCTTAAAATAAGAGCAATGGCTACAGGCAAAAGTTTAGCTGCCTAAACAGCATCTTAAAGAAATAGAAACGGAAAAAAAACCCAAAAAAAACCACTATTGATATAAGCCAAGAACACGTTACTGCTACAAATAAGCCTTTCATTATAACTAAAACCTAAGATGCTGATTTGAGAAGTGGCCTCAGCCCTTCTGAGCCACAGCTGGCCAGAAGAGACCCTGTCTAACATGTGAAGGCTGCCAGGTGGATGACCAAGGCAGAGCAGGCAGTTAGGTTTGATCAGCTCCCTGCGAGGTGTGTTAGCAGAGTGGCAAAGCACCAATATTCTTTCACAACTCTGTGCAGACAACTATTACAAGTCCTTACAACTTCCTAATAATTTTTGTCTTGAGATCTGTGGGGCAATGACTAAATATTCTTTCAAATACAAGCTTTACTCCATAGACTTTTAGTCCTTTTAAAAATTCAGAAGATCAAGGCAAGCAAGTTGCCTCATTTTTTAATATGCAATTGTTTTTAAGCAATCATATTCAAGACTTGAAACATTCAAAAAAGAGGAAGTCAGAAAAAAGAACAAAATAATTCCCTGTTCTGTTTTGTCATTAAAGCCTCATAATCACTTTTACAGCCACATCATAGATCACCAAAATGCTTCTTCTGCAGCTTTTTATACATAAAATTTACTCAACCTACTTTGTGGTGCAAAAGGTACAAAATGAAAACAATTTATTTGCAAGAGATATAAAACAATTACTAATTCCATTAAAAGTTAAATTTCTGAATTTCTGTTTCACTGTCAGAGTGGCCTCTGCTTCACGAGTGAAATCTTTTTGCATGTAGATAAAGATGGGTGTGCAAGAGGCAGTCCAGACTTCTGCTACATTATTCATGGCAAAGTTGTGCAGACATCAGACTCAGATTAAATTTCTGCTCATTTCAGACAATTGTGCAAGGCAATATTTACCATTAAATGAATTTACCTGA
The DNA here is from genome assembly GCF_048771995.1 of Taeniopygia guttata. Lineage (NCBI taxonomy): Eukaryota > Metazoa > Chordata > Aves > Passeriformes > Estrildidae > Taeniopygia > Taeniopygia guttata. The sequence goes on along the minus strand of NC_133026.1, from coordinate 20,648,760 downwards.
CCCAGCAGATGACAGTCTTGCTCACTACTTAGAGCAGCACTACAGCTTCTGCAATGAAATCAGTAACGTGCCTAACAATGCAGATATCAGCTATGTTCAACTAATTTTGTGAACTACAAAGCTAAATGAGAACTTGAAGCACAAACATTCTGTTGGCTTGAACTCATAAAACTGATGATATAGGGAAATTTCAGCTGTATTCTCCCTAGGACTTAACCAATCATATTGGACTAAATCTGAAAAACAGGGGTTTTTTTAATCATATATGAACAGCTTGAGGACCACATACTTCCTATGGTAATTCTAGAAACTCAGGAAGTACACCATCTGTACTTTAATAAATCCACAGTAGATTAAGACCATGTGCCTTATCTATCAGCACATTTTTATTCTATATCTTGCTCTCAGGAAGACAAGCAGATCCTCAAACTTTAAAATTGTTTAAGACAAGATTGGAATCCACCTTTAGACAGAAATTATATGGAAAGTCCTTTTGCTGCTCCTGCAGCATTCAATCCTGAGACAACAGGGATCCTTATTGCAGGGAATCACCAGACAGAGGGGTATGTCAAGTAAGACAGCATTCTGAGGGAGCAGAAAGGTACAGGCAGGAAAAGCAAAGGCACACCCTTTAAAAACAAAACCAAACTCAACCCCAGTTATCAGAGTAGGAAAATGGGATGAGCATAAGATGGAGGAATGGCAGGGAAGAAAAAAGGCAGATGGAAAAACTGCTGCTATGAGTTATACTGTAACACAAAGATTAAAAGGTCACTCCTCTAGATGTCCCTCAAAATCAGATAGAAACAAAGAATGTGGGATGAGATAGTCAAAATTTCTCAGACCTGATCGATCTGGCAGCAGTGAAAGCAACAAAAATTTCACTTTCCTAGTAAATCCACACTTAAAGTATGGGAAAATCCCACTCTGGCTACTCACTCCACACCCAGCAGAACCAGTTGCTGCTCTTTTCTATAGCTTCTTGTTCTTGTCTGAAGGGGCACAAGAGTTCTAAACATGATCCAGCTCAGCATCTCCAGCTAAAAAGGATAACTTCTGTAGGCAAAATTGCACATTTTTATCTGTCTACCAAAATGGCACTGAATAGCATTATCCAGATTGTGAATATCTTCTGTCTTAATCTCTCCCTTGAAGGGACAAATTTATATTTGAATATCATCATCTATTCATTGAATACTATTTAAAAACCCACAATCCATACTTCCATAGGAAGGGTGCTCTTAAGTGCTGCCTTTGATACTATTTCTAATTAATCAGATGATAAGAATATAGTGATGTTTTTAAAGTTCACAACACCTTGATTAATAAGGCAATACAAAATTTAAGTTCTTGGTGAAATGGACTATAAAAATGGCTTCATAAAACCACAGGAGTAAGAATTTGTCTTGAAACATTAATCACAACAACTGTTAAACGGACTGATCCTACTATCTTTGTTCAAGTTCCTATAGAGGTATTGCTTATCTAAATAATGCTAAATCTGGTCTTTACACAAACTGCATCTTTAAATTATTTGAAAGACCCTCCAGTGCATCCACCAGGGTTATGTACAACAGATACTTTTTATTTATAAAATCTATAAACTGCATGACAGGTACAAGACAAGCAACATTCAGAACCTCATGGTAGGTGAAGTGAAAAGAATAAGGTACTTATACTAAAATCATGTTACAAGGGCACACAATAGAATGACAGAGCAGTTTCACTTGGACCAAGTAAAAAGAAACCTTTCACTACTGTCAGAACATAAATGTGTCCTGGCAGCAGCTTTCAGCTGAACACCTATTCGTTTAGACAGAACTAATACATAAGGCATGGGTTCAAAATGTGCTCCTAAAATATGTTTGCATGCATCACTTGGGAATGAAGGGGCAAAATATTAAGAGAGCACTAAAATTAATAAAGTGGACCCCCACTGCTGACTAATCTAAACCACAGCAAATTATTTGTGCAATATACTAGGCTACTCCATAACTGTGGTATTAGCCTGTGTCTTCTTTCCCTTCTGACTGCCTGAATGCAATATTTTGTTAGTAGACAAAATGTACAGGTCTCTGTAGCATTGTTAATTAAGTATAGCTGTTTATTTCCTAGGCCTGCATACAGATCTGCTGCTGAGAGAGGAATTGGAGAAATCAACACTATGGAACACTGTATTAATACTAACTTGTTTACACATAGCTTCTCAATCACTTTCTCCCACTGTTCAATTACCTCAGTGGTGTTTGCACTGTGCTTGCCTTGGACCTGCAAAGACAAAAAGCAAGCTAGGGAAATAGTAAGGGAATGCCTTAACACTGGCAACACAGACTAACAGAGTAAGGTAGTCAGTTCTTTAGGGTACTTCTGCCTTGTAACTTTTATATAAAGTATACATAAATAGTGTTATTTTGATTTCCCTTGCAGGACCTGGCATTATTTATCTGCTGCATATTCCTGGGTAGTATAATAGGAGTTAGAATTTCTGCCTAAATTCAACCTAGCACACACTAGGCCTTGTAACAAGGAAAATACTACCTAGCTTCTCTTACTATTTTCATTTTCCCCTGATAAGCACTAGCAGTATTGAGCCTTCTGTTCTACTATTAACAAACAAATATGCCTGCACAAACTCAGGTGGGGAGAGAGGAAAGGAGAGAGGGAAGACCAAGAGTCTAAAGGTGGGAAAAATGCAAGATTTCTTTTTTTGGTTGTAGTGTTGAAAATACAAGAACTATGTACTTAAGAAAATATAAATTGTACTCACAGTTACAGCTTAAAAATGGAGAGGACAGTATGAGGCATACATAGGAGAATTTGCCAGAGAACATACTACTGCAGTATCAGTGATACTGGTTCCATGAACAAGTCTGGGGACTAATAGACATACATAATAGACTAACAGCGGCCTTTCTTTTCAGCAAGAAACCCTACTAAGAGGCACAGTAGGTTGTGAAATAAGCCTAAGACTAGATGTGCAAGTAGCACTGTAGAGGCAGTCACATTGCTCCAATTAGCTAAGGCTTAACAAGAAAAAGGGGTAAGCAGTGTCCTGTAAGAGATAAACCACATCATCAAGGTTTTTTACTTAGACACAGATCTCCAGAGAACTTTAGCTGCCTAGTCACCATGTATTTAAACACTGCTGCACATAATAGCTGCCTAAATATCTAAGAGAGTCTGATCCAATCCCCTGCTTTTCATCCTTTCATCCTTCAGTTTCATCCTTTTAAAAGAATTGCTCAACGTAAAAGAACAGATTAGCTTTCAATACTGCAAGGTAACAGAATAATAGGGCCTTAGAGATTCTTTGGGAGATGTCTGGTTACACATATGCCTCCAACAGCAAAGGAAATAATGATAACAAAAAAGATTAGCTTGTGACTGTGAAGATTGTCTAGATTACTTTTACTTAGAGGTCAAGGATAGTGCCTAGGTTTTATTTCTTTTTCCTTTCCTGGAAACATCTGTGCACATCCTCATACTCTTATGCAGGAAAGGACATTGCTGCCAATAAGAGAACAATGCCATTCAAGTTATCAGGGTTGTTTAGGAGAACCACACTTCCCCACAGCACATTGGAATCTAATTCCTATTGACCAGACCATCCATCTCCATCACTGAGGGATTGGTCTGAACCTCCTGAATGAGTCCAGATGCTCTCTGGATCAAACATCTCCAGCATGGCCCTTAGCCAGGCCCAGTCCAGCTGCTGCCTGGATCAAACCCCTCCAGCATGGATCCCTGCCCAGTCTTGCTGCTCTCTGGATGAACTAACAGCTCCTGGTCAGTCCAGTCCAGCAGCTCTCCTTTCTAATTAGCCACACATGTACCACAAACTCCTGTCAGGCCAGCTTACTGAGCATAGTCACTCAGGTGAGAAAGCACATCCACTCTTGGATTCAGCTGGCAGGACATCTCCCCAAAGACACTATGGCTTCAGAGGCTTGAGTATATTGAAACTTTCTTTGATGAATTATTTACTTGACACACTTTTGCAGTCACTTAGTCATGAAGAAATACAATTTCAGGCTGACAAAAAGTAGTTGCAAATTGGTGCCAAAATCCTCCAAGTAGAATAAGGAAAAATACATATTTAAAATCACAATCTCACTTGCCCTATTACAGAGGTTAAAAAATGTCATGGATTTTCAGACCACTTTGGTATGTGTTGTTTCTTTCATTGCTCCAGTTGTGAGTGTACTAACTGGGAAATAGTTAGACTGTTCTCTGAAGTGCTCTCTGCCAGCATTTCTAGACAATTCAACTCCATGGTATAACACAGAGAGCTGAATGAAAGCAGCTCAGAAAGTAGCAGGGAGGAGCGTGAGGAGACGGGACAGGGGGAAACCACAGACATAGCCCAAAACAGAGTGAAGAATACAGTAATGGCTACAAAAAAAGAAAAGCAAAAGAGTACATACTGCAAAAAACAATATCAAGAGGGGGAAAGAAGAGAAAAAAAGCAAAAAGGGAAAAAATGAGAACAGAAAAGAGAAGCAGGCTAGAAGCTCATAACACCATGTAGGAACATTTGCAGAATTCTGTTCCTTTTCTTTCACTCTAACTTTGAAAGACGCTATAAACATACAGCTTGTGAAAATTTTAAATACTGAGGGAGAGAGCACAAAGCTATCTCATCAGAAGCATCTAAGAAATGCACTGTTAGGGTACATTGCAATCATTACTACAGCTAACATCACTTGCATTCACTTTGGGAAAGCATAGGCTGTCAAATTCAGCTAGAGTGAGTGAGATGGTGGCCTCAGTAAGGTTAACTGCACTGTCACCATTGTCTTTAACACAACCAGGACACCATAGTTTCTGTGAAAGACCCAATTCTTAAGTTCTTTCTAATTTTTATAATGCATTTTCACCATAATATATATTAACATATAATAGTCATGGTAACTGCAAAGGTAATAATGCCATATAAAGTAAAAGAAGAAAACAAATATATTTCAAAACTACTTCTTACATAGCATTGATCTCATGTGTGGATTACACCACTATCTTTTGCACTGTTTTCCTACAGTGTAGGGACTCAATAGCATGAAAACAAATCATTAGTATTGAAGTCTGCATGTTTCACAACATTTCACAGATGACTTTACAAAGTATCTTCATATTAAACTTTACAGTATAAAATAATGGGCTGTAAAGCAAAAATCTACACTGACCTAGAAGGTCAAGGCACATGATCAAGTGAATGGGCTCCCACAAAGTACAATGCCAACCCAAAACTAAACAGGCTTTATGTGTCTTGCCTTCACCCTATGGATTGTAAATGATAAATCTGTATTTTTAACTAAATACAGATTACAAAAACAATAACAGCATTACCCAGCTCCACCTTCCTGGAAAGAAGAATAAAAAGATACCTGGAACGTGTCATTCAGCAGGCACTTTTTGCATCGTACACTAAGAAAACTGCTCTACGCAATATTTTATTGGGCTCAAAACCAACGGCAGAGTGACAGCCGTCAATAAAATATCCCATGAGCAAATAATTCACAATAGTTACAGCAAAGTGCCATTTGCTCTAATAATCTCTAACGCTCTCCCTGATCAAGCTGCCCTAACAAAAGCAAGAATGAACCGAAGCGAAGGGAATTTCTGCTTTGTAGACCCGACCTCACGGACCCACCTGCGGGCGTCCAGCCCGTACCTGTTCTCGGTCCGAGGAAGGGGCGTCAGGGGAGACCTGAGGGCTCGCACCACTTTCGGCGTGACAGCCGCTACTCCTGCGTCCTCCTCCCAGCCCCTGCCAGGCGAGACGGGAAAACAAAGTTGTCAGGACCCGCCGGTGACCGCACATCACCCGGCGCGACCGGCGCCGCTCTCCTGCCCACCGCCCGCGCCGAGCCCAGAGCGAGCCGGGGGCGCCGCGCCAGGCTCCGCCGCACCCCGCGGGGCTCGTCCCGCTCCTCCGCCCTCCCCCGCCGGCTCCGGAGCGCGGGCGAGGCCGCCCGGCCGCCCTACCTGGCGCGGAGGGGCTGCTGGCCGCCCAGGCGCAGGAGGCAGCCTCCGAGCAGCAGGCTGCCCAGCGCCGCGGACAAGGCGATGACAGCCCGCATGGTGCGCTCGGCAGCGGCGCCCGGCGCAGCTACGGCCCCATAGTATTTAAGGGAGGCTGCGGGGAGGGGGAGGCGGCCATGGCAGCCACAGGGTCTCTGCGCTCCGCCCCTCGCCCGCAGCCCTGCGCCGCCGCCATCGGCTCCCGCTCCCGCCGCGGCGCGGGCCCGGCCCGCCGGTGCTGGCGGGGGGCGGCCGCGCTCGGCCGGCGTGAGGGCGGCCTGTGCCGGCGGCTGCTCGGGGCGCTTCCCGGAGCCCTTCGCTGTGTCCAGGGCCGAAATCGAGCGAGGGACTGAAAACTGCCCAAACTTTAATGGGGGAGAGGGGCGCCGTGCGGGACGGCGGCGGGGGCGGACTGCGGGGCTTGCCCGGCGCCCTGCCCCGTGCCTGGGGCAGTGAAGCCGCTGCTACTTCAATTGCTCTTTCTCTGAATTAAAAAATAATAGTCCACGTGTCCTGTGTTTTGTCTTATAAAAGCTATGCTATAAAAATATGTATATTATAGAGAAAATTACCTCACATGGAGCACTGTGTAGCTCTGCCCCCCCGCCCCTAACATAAGAAGGCTGTGAACCTGTTCAGAGGAGGGCCATGAACATGAGCTGAGGGCTGGAGCACCTCTGCTGTGGAGACAGGCTGAGAGAGCTGGGCTGGTTCACCTGGAGAAAGCTCTGGAGGGACCTCATTACAGCCTTCTGGTACCTGCAGGAGGCCTACAAGAAAGCTGGAGGGGGACTTTTTAACAAGGGCATGTAGTGAAAGGATAAGCAGGATGGCTTTAAACTGAAGAAGACAGCTTTAGATGGAATATTAGGAAGGTATTCTTTACTGTGAGCATAGTGAGGCACTGGAACAGACTGCCCAGAGAAGCCGTGGATGCCCCATCCCTGGAAATGTTCAAGGCCAGCTTGGATCAACCTGACTTAGGGGAAGGTGTCCCTGCTTATGGTGAGGGGTGGTTGGAAGTAGGTGATCACGTTCAACCCAAAACATTCTGAGTATGATTTGTAGTGGTTTTGGTAAAGAAATGTTTCTGTAGTAAGCTTGTATCTTTCTACCTAAAGTTGCATTCAGTGTTGCTTTCACAAGCCAGCCATTGGTATGAGAAACCTAGTTAGATGACAAGGTGCAAATAACTAGGTCCACCTTATTAAAAGTGGGTAGAAGAGATGCTGTGACTTACAGCAGCCTTTCAATCATGCGCTGACATCTTGTTTTTGCAGATTCTTCCCTGTCCTTCATGTTTTCTGTATCTGTGAGCATTTCCTTAGCCTTGGAGCTGCTGCTCATCGTTTGAGCAATGGCTAGAAAGTCTCAAAATAAGAGCTCTGCTGCAACTGTATTAAATAACACTGACTTGATATTGTGTGTGGTTAGATGTGACAATAAGAAGCAGCATGCCTACAGTGCACCAGAGGAATGGCACAGCACCATCTGTGATTGTGATGGGGTATGCAGGGAAACATCTAATGATGTTTTTGGGGCATTTATTAACTTGCTGGTGAGCAGGCTGTGGGTGCTGGGGGAAGGGAGCTAGAAGCAGTTGGCTGATGTCCTAAGGGATTGCAGGTATGTGACTGGCTCATTGCACAGTTCCCCTGGGAGCACAGCTCAGTTGTCTTCTTGGCTTTGAGGTACTTAATTGTAATAGCGAAACAAAGCCAGTGTGAAGACTTCTGAAGCCCTGAACAAGATTGTTTTGAATCTCGAACAAGCAAACTTCTGAATTGTTCTGATTGAATGTAAATGTCTGGAACAGGAAGGTGATTCATCACCATTTCCCAAAAGTTTGCTTTGGGCCTATCCTATAAAACCGGTTGACACTGTATACAAATAAGTCGGAGGCCAACAGTCAAGCTTTTCAAGGTATGTGTATATTGATCAGCAGATATTAGAAATATCAATACCCCATCACCTCTATGAAACATGAAGGCTCCTGCTTATGTTAGTGGATATCATCAGCTATTTTGTAATACCCATTAAATACCCTATGTAAAACAATAAGTATTTCATCTTAAAAGCCTAGTAGTATTAGTGAATGAAAGAAGACTCACTGTTATTTCATTCTGCAATACAGTTTTCCTGTGAGTCCTGAGGTATCACTGTCAGCTAACCCATGGGAAATTTAGTGATGCCACTGAGGACATAATATTTCAAGTTAGAGGTCTGCTGCCAACATTAATCTATAATACCAGTAAGGATTTTTTTTTTCCAAGATCAGAAGGTTAATCTTTATGTCATATTAAAGTTCTTGTAAAGAAAATGGGAAGATTATAAACGGAATGTGTTTAGATTAGACTTGGCACTTGGTGCTTGTTGTTTACTAACAAGTTTACAAACATGTATTGATTGATTGTCACAGTATCTTTAAAAGTTACCAGCCTTAATTTTCTGGCACAGCAGCTTAGTAGAAAGGTTAAGTGACCCTACTAAAGGGTGAGATAAGAATCAATGGTGAATCAGAATTCAAATTTAGGAATGTTGGATTCAAGAGACCAAGTTTTTCTTACTTGGTGTTGCTGTATCAGAAGTGATGGTGTCAGGTAATGTACTGTAGAGGGTCAAAATGATAAAGGTACAGGTGCTGAAGATGGCACAGGAAAAGACAGAGACTTTACAGCGTACATAGAGTCTGTCCCATCTCGTCATGCTCTTCACAGCTGGAAGCTGCTGCATTTTGGCAGCATCCCCCATCCTCTGATTCCCATTAGTTTCTGAAGTCAGCAGGTATTGATAATTGCTGGCTTGCACAGAAGGAAGAGATCACTAATCAGCCAGGTGGTATCATCATGACTTTGTTACTGAGCTCCTACAGCCCTACTTAGCTGCTAATTTGGAAAAGCAAAATGCAGCCTTGGTTATCATCCATGAAAGGCTTTTGCCCCCCAGGTCAGCAGGATTGCATCTAGAAAGGACTCTGGTGGAGGTGCCTGTAGGGCTGCTGGTCACATGGAGCCAGCTTATCCTTCTTATTTCCAGCAGCTAAATCATATTAAGAAGCAATTAATGTTCATTAAATGCTTTCCTGGAGCTGCCTTCTCATCTAAGCAATGGTGTCATAGGGATGTTAGTTATTGCAAATAGGAGGAGAAATTACTCTTACAATTAAAAAGAGAGAGATACTAAAGGTGTTCAATGAAACTGGAATCCCGTGTTCTGGGGAAGTATGAGAAGCCTCAGAGTGAGGTGTTGGTGTGAGACAACTATTTTGGTATTTTTAGAGCACTCACAATGTGCTTTTAGCAAAAAAAAAAATCTTCCAGCTAATTCACAAAACAGACATATGTGTTTCAAACTGGGCAAAAGTCATTGGTTCATTGCATTTCACAACTTCATTTATTTTCACCCATGGTTTTGGGCAACATGGTTTTACATAATGATAAACTGCAAGAACTAAGGTGCTGTCTGCCAGACTCCAGGACATCAAATGGCCCCAATCATTCCTCTAAAGGAAAATCACAAAAAACATTCCTGTATCCCCTTAAAATTAAAAAAAAAAAAAAGTCCAAATCAAATAATCACCTTGTGTGGCTGTTGCTGCTATGCTTTTTATCTTGCCTTAATGGTTTTTTTCTCAGTTTTTTTCAGGACAGAATTTTGTGTCCTGTAACTTAGGCTTTATTAAAATAATAATTTAATAACTAAATTCAGCCAGGAAACAGTCTGTTGAGATCTACCTAAACCTAGCTAAATTATTAGATGTTTAAAAGCAGCTACATGTACCATCACTTTGAGATGTTCATCAAATGTGCCAGTGATGACTCATCCACTCTTTCAAGAAGGTCAAGGTGAAAAAAAATCAGGGCACAAGGAGAAGTCTTCAGGACTCTGCATGTCTTAGAGAATCACAGAATCTTCTGAGCTGGAAGGGACAGATAAGGATCATTGAGTCCAACTCTTAAGTGAATGACATATGGTGATTGAACCCATGACCTGGTGTTATTATCTCCCTCTTCTAACCAACAGCAGGACTTGCTTCTTGTGCACAAAATTAATGATTTTTCACTGTTGTTAGCTATGGTTTTATATCCATCAGAGTAAGATATTGTGTGCACTTCATCAGATTCCTTTTTTTAGTTTAACTGAGAAAACAGCTTCTCCTCTTTAGCAATGATGATCGAGCCCAATAGCAGATAAATACTCATTGCCAAAAATGCATCTTTTAGCATAAGCAAACTTGTGGCTGGTAACTACTGAAAACGAGTGCTCTGCTGTCAGCCACTGTGTGAGCCTTCATCCAATTAGGGGCACTGCAGGCATGTGCCCGTGGCTGTGGTTCGGTCCGGGGTGTATGCTTTTCCAAAGGAAGCTCATGGGCCAGGAGGATCTGAATTACAATGAGGTACGAAGTAGATTTTAATTCAGAAACCAAAAAACTTGCAAGTTGTTAACCTGAAGGGAGATAATTTTTTTTCCCATTCTTTTTTCTTCCTAAAGGCTCTCTGCACAACATCTTAACACGACACTATGCGAAAGGCCATGCTGGGTCAGATAGAACAGCATGTTCTTCAGGCAGTGCCCAGTAGCACAATCCCAGGGAAGAACTGTGCAGTGATCCATCCCTAGGACCCTTTCTCAGCTTCCAGCAATCAATGGCTCTGGGAATTTCTGAACTAGAGCTTGCTGTGTGTTTAGTTGCCTTTCATGGATTTTTCTTCCATAATTGTGTCTAATTGCTTTTTGAAACCATGTAAACTTCTGGCATCAACAGTAACTTGTGCCAATGATTTCCATCCAAGATGAATCCTTCCATTACAATTAGCCCAGGAACAATTTGCAAGTCTCTGTTGTTATTTGGAACTCTGATCTCCTTCGCTGAAGGAAATTATGTGCTAAGTATTCTTTTGCAAAGAATTCTACTACAGTTGCACAAAACAATGCTGCTGTTAATACAAATTCACAGCATCCATTGCTAGAATTCAGTGGGAGTTATTACAGAGCATACTGTGAATGCAAATTAAAAATAATGCACAACACTCAAGCAAATCCTAATGGACCAGTGGCACAATGTCAAATACATCAGGAGCAAAGACTTCTAATACAATTATTAAAAGCCCAAGCAAACAAACAGAGCAAGTAAATGAGTACTGACAAAAACTGTTGGAGGAACATTTACCCATCATAGATCAGCATGCAGAGTGGCTGTACAGCTCCCATAGGCTTTAAAAATGCCTGCATGGCTGAAGGGGAAATATGCCCCCAGGAATGTCACATAACAGAAGGGTTCTCATTGGGCACTGTGGTCAATGGTTGAGGTAATTAAGTCAAACTAAACATTTCTTTCCATCACTGAGTGTGACATGGTGTGTCCAGCTGCCCATCTGTAGAAAAATCCTATTTGGGTTCACATGTTTGTTGAAGTGTGCATATAAAATACACAGTGATTGAAATGAGAGGCCATAGTGGAGTCAAGAATCAGCTTTTATGATACAAGTAATGGGGTATGATTGTCAGTCAGTATAATTTATATTTATGAAAAATCAGAGCAGCAATTCAGGAAAATAAAGGCCTTATATGAGCAAGTAGCAGGGATCACTTAGAAGAAGAAAAAAAAGGGGCCAGTGTATGAAGGCCTAATCTTGGGATGGGAAGATTATGCACTGAGTTTCATCCAGGAGGGTGGCCTGACTGATCAGCTCCATATGTCCTTTTGGGATCACAGTGCACTGAAAAAGTTAGAATCCTTTTTAATTTTTGCTTTTTTTTTTTTTTTTTTTTTTAGCATTCCTATATTTCCTTTGTTGAAATTCATGGAGTACAATAAATAGAAAACTAAGGAAAAATCCTATGCCAAAGTATGGGGATTGTCTATTTCATTGCTATGGAAGAATACCACAGAAGTGGTACAGAGCACCATGAACTCATGGATTTGAGGGGTTTGGAGGAATAAAGACAGGACCTCTGTCTTTGAACTGGGAAAAAGCCATTAACCTCATTAAATAGAGTTAAAAATGTGACTGCCCAGATTATAGCCTAAACATATTCTTACATAATAGTGATTTTCACAGTATCTTCTGCAGTAAAAATTACTGAATGCTTTTTAGAAACATAGCAGCTGCAAATCCTAGATTTTCCTTCTTCTATCATCAGGTACTTTTTAGGCTATTTGCAGTGGTGAAGTTAATGCTGATAAGCCTATGATACAAAGGGGGTGCCAAAGGGGTGCAGGTGAGGGATGTGGGTGTTAACAGTGGGATCAGCCTGATGGGGATTTTGACTGGGATACCTTGCTGTGAAAAGGAGATCACCTGGAGGAGAAACCATGTCCCGTAAGTCATGGAGCTATGTAGGAGAGTAATTGTGAGGGTGCTTGAGAGTCAGGGTTTGACAAGGTCCCTTAGCTCAGATGCAGCTTTAAGCACATGTTAACCTGGGGCAAGACTTGAGCTTCTGGTGAGGCACCTGCCAGAGTCCTCTGAAAGCTCAGTGTGTCTCTGAAGTGAAACATCAGTGTTTATACAGGGCAGGGGGCATATCCATGCAGTGATGAAGAAATGCAAGACAGTCACTGAGCCTTCAGCACATCTTGGGAAGAGAAACAGTACAGGAAAATAAGCCATACAAAAAAAAAATCTACCTCCTAGCAGTACGGTGCCTTCTTGTTTCAGAATCATCAGTGAAAGCAAGGGGATAAAAACTCTACACAATTCATTTCTGTTTGCCTAGTAACATCTTGAGCCATTTATAAACTGGAACTGAAAGCCTTTACCTCCAAACAGAAATAAATCCAGGTTTAAAAAGGTTACTTTAAGAGCTAGCAAGATACACAGACATTTGGGAATGCTTGCTGTAAACCGGAGTTGTCTCAGATGTCTTTTTTCCCCCATTCTGAAGTAATTCTCTGTCTGATTGATGCCAGTTGTAGATCAGAGTCCAAAATGAGCCAAAACATGATGGGATTTGTGCCAGCATATGAGAGAGCCAGTGCATGATCGCTGCTGTCCTGCTGGGGACAGGACTGGCAGTGGGGCAGCTGGACTGGGGCTGTCCAGCAGCACAGCCCCTCTCAGCACAAGGAGAAAGAGAGAAACCTTGGGAAGACCTGTGCCATGGCCAGGGGCATGGAAGGTGGCAGGCAGAGGCCAAGGGAGGGAGTTAGGACATCTTCCTTCTCACAGCAGATCATCATCAGTTTGGCTCAGCTCTCTCCCTCTCTCTCTGTCTCTCTCCTCTAAACATGTAGTGCTAGGTATGGGACTTCAGTAAATATGCTGATATCCCTTACCTCAATGACAGGCCTTGCTGATTGTATTGCAACTCTGGCTCACTTTCATTAGGCTCTGCAAATATACTGCCATTCCTGCAAAATCTGTCTGCTGGGTAAGCCAGAATCTCTCCTATGGTCCTCAGATAGTCACTTATCTATTTGTCTCCCTCTCAATTACTGTACTTCCAGAGAGAGCACGTTTTTGTTTATTATATCCGGTGCCTTTGATGGCCTGACAGAAAATAATTAAGGTCTAGCAGAGGGAAAAACCAAATGTAGCTTAGGAAGAGTGAGTGTCATCTGAACAGAAGGGATCAATAACAACTCTTATGTGTAGCATTATTTTCAGAACAGGCATTTAGTACCTAGCTCCCAGGTGAGACTTTCTGCAGCACATGGTTATTTTCTTCTTACAGATTGACCAACCTCATTTTTAACCTTGAGAGTTTTAACACCCATACTACTTATTTGGACATCCCCTACAGTTAACAAGTCCATCTAAATAGACTAAGTTTATAAATATATGGTTTGCATACACCATTTCTGAGTCGTTTATATTGAACAGCCTTGGCATCCCCAGTAGATCTGAAGAAATCTAAAAATGTATCAGTGTTTGGGAAGAGGACCCAAAAGGGAGAGCAGGAGCAAGGAAGAGGAGGATGAAGGCTCCAGGACAGTGAAGAGGTTCATGTGGAGCATAGAGGCTCAGTGTGGGGGACAGAATAGCATGTAAAGTTTGTGGAGCCTGAGCACTAAGGCCAGAGGAGAGGGAGAATGAAAGCATTTTCAGCTGAGAGGAATGCTGATGCTTAAAGTACCATTATTGTGTGCTGGGGAGATGTGCATTTTAAATACCAGCATTTAAAATCCTTCGCCTTTAATGTTGTGTTTGCATATTGCATGAGTATGTATTTGACCGAATAGCTGAGTGTGTGTAAAAGTCAATTCTAAAGCAAGGAATCATCACTTGGAACCTGCAGCTGGAGAAAATTTATTCAGTCTCCCCAGATGCACTCAGACTCAGCTTGGCTGTCCTTAAGAGCTAACTGAGAACTTAACAAGTAAGCAATATGTGAAATGGTTTTGATAACTGTTGGGTATGGTCATGAAAAGCTGAACGAGCGCCCTGCTGACAGCTGACCAGAGAGTACCACAGAGGGCTGCAAGCAGATGCAGCAGCACTTACCTGAACTGCTCCAAACCACATCACTTGGATCCTCTTCGAGAAGAGACAGTGCTTCAGCCTTTGCACCACCTTTTTCTGTCTTGTTAACTTAGTCTTCAGAAATGTGTATGGTGGAATACACATTTCTGAAGGAAATGCTTGCTGTAAACCAGAGATTACAGAACAGAGTACAGAAGGAATTTTTTCCTTCCCTTTTGGAAGGAAAAAACCCAACAATCTTTTTATCAGGGATGAGATTGAGACCACAAATTCAGTCCACTTGGAGGAGTTGGAACTAGCTCCCTTTCTTAACCACAGTGAACCAGATTTTTCAGCCCTGAATTGCATGTTTGCATTTCTGAAGCACGTTAGCATCTAGCTGAGGATGGCGTGTAGTGGCAAGTATCTGAAAGATCTGCTGCACAGGATATTTACATGTAGCCTACTGAGCCCTGCAAAACAGGAACCAGTCGTGGGGCCCATTTCCTCTCAGGCCCAGTGATGCATGTCAAGATCTGAAGCAAGATGATCTCTGAAAATTAAAAGGTGCCAAGTAATTCAAAATTGTGGCATACTGATTTCTCTGTTCAGACATATAATTCATAAAGCTACAACACAGTGCTATAACTCAGTGTTTGGTCTTTAATGACCAACCCAGTTATAAATACTGTCCTATGATTTACTGACTTTAACATTTATTGACCATGTATTTTATCTAGACTTAGAGTGATGGCCATTTTTAACAAACACAAAAATATTTCAGGCTAAACAAAAGCAAGAACATGAGCACACATCCAAAGCACGATGAGAAGATGTTGCCAGATGTTCTGTAGGAAACTGGGGAAAGAGGTGTGGGCCAGGGAGATGTGAGCAGGGCAAGGAGAGTAGAATTTGTAGAGCTCCAGTAGGAACCCATGCCCTGGGTACAAGTTGGCTGAGGTCCTAAGCTGGATGTGACATGAGTGGCAGTGCTTTGAACTGCACACTCATTTTCCATGCACAGAGTATCATCCTAACCACACACTGCAGCAGCTGTTGGAGGGGACAGCAGGGAAGAGAGCTGTGCTTTCCCCAGACTCTGGGTGAAGAAGCACTGAAGGAGCTCTGCGGTGGCCACATGAAGATCAGATCTCTCCTGAGTTTTTTTCCTGGCTATAGCAAACAGACATTATTTTCTGCAGACTATAGCATGTGTACTCCCATGTTCAGGTAACATAATAGAAAAAGTGACAGAGCTCCCCGTTTGACCTTTGACTGTACTGATCTATTCTGTAATCAAAAGGGTAAAATAGTATAAAATTTGGAAGTTTGGGTTAGATTCCTGAGTCTGTAGGTAGTTACTATTATTTCAGTAAAGAGAACATTTTTAGGAAATAAAGTAAGTTATGAAATATAAACTTACCTCCCCATTCACAGTTTGTTTTTAAATAGCCTATACATACTGTGTTTACCTACACAAGATGCAAAGTGAATAAATTATGTACAAACAAGCTGGTTTTGCCAGTTATAGATACAAAACCTTGTACAGGCTTCTGGTTTTAAAAGGAAGCTGAAATTATACATTTTTCATTGAAAATATCAACCTCATTTGATCTATTTATGTAAAAGATCTTTAAAAAACAAAGACACAAATGTTTACTTTTATAGGACACAGATGGCACATCATGGTTGGGTTTCATATTATCAGATACAGTCATATGAAATATACACATCCATATCTGAACCATTCACCCTGGTTCCATTTATACTTAAATGAATGATACTCACTTCTGGAGAGAAATTTAACTCATCCAAAAGTGAACATATTTAACCTGGTATTTATTATCATGTGCGTAAAAAACTCAGAGACACTGTTTCAGTTACAGGTGAGGTAAAGCCATCTTGTCCTGAGAAATATTGAGGGGAATTAAAAGCATTCCTGTCCTCATCTGAAAACACTGATTTTTTTTGTGTGTTCAGACAAATTATTTTATGAGATGACGGCAAGCTTTTAAATGAGTATTACTTAAATAGCCTGGCACACAACCTACTAGAGACACAAGGCTGAATCAAGTTGCATTTTGACATGGACTAATCTTGATAGATACAGGGTTTAATTATACTTGCGTGTTTAATTATGTGGGAAAAATAATTTTGAGACTTGGTATAGTTCATGTTCCAATGCAACCAAATTCCTGAAAGGTGGCTGTAGTCAGGTGGGGATTGCTCCGTTTCTCAGGCAGCAACTGACAGAACCAGAGGATGCAATCTTAAGCTGCACCAAGGGAAATATCAGTTGGATATTAGGAAAAAGTTTTTTACAGAAAAATGATCAAGTACTGGAATAGCCTGCCTTGGGAGTTGGTGGAGTCACGATCCCTGGACATATTTAAAAAAGACTGGATGTGTCGCTCGGAGCCATGGTTTAGTTATAGTTTAGGCATTAGGGCACGGGTTGGACTCAATGATCTTGAAGGTCTCTTCCAACCTATTGATTCTGTGATTCTGTGATGTTCTCATGGCCTTATTGACATGAGTTATCCTATCCCTGCAATATTCACACTATCTGCTTCAATTTAGCCTGAATTTAGAGCCAAAATTAGCCCCTATCCTTTTCATGTAAAAGATGTCTGCCACACTCACCTTATAGCAGGTGGAATTTTTCAAGCACTTACCACAGAAATCAAAGGTGGTTTTGCTGTTAAATTTCCCAGAGAGCAGATATAGTTGTAGGAACTACACAGAGAAATCCTGCATCCACCAAAATAACTCATCCATCATCTGAAGGGCTCTAGTGCCCAGACTGGACGGCACTGGTGTGCAGAGCACTACCAGGGTTGTAGCTTACGCTGTTCATATTGTGTTCACATCACAAAGTGTGCACTTGCTTTGGGAATTCAACTCAACTTCATAAGAGACTTTAGAAGAATATTGGGTTGGTTTTTTATTTGCATTCATGAGAAAAAAAAATAATTAACAAAAATCTAGAGTCAAGTCAGTAAACCCATAGGGTCATTTAAGCTGGAAGACCTCTAAGATCACAGAGTCCAACTCTTAATCCAGCACTGCCAAGTCCACCACTGAGCCATGTTCCTTAGTGGCACATCTACATGTCTCTACAACTCATACTCTGTCAGACTGAGCATGCTTCTTCAAGAAAAGGAACTGCCACAGATTTTAATCTACTGAGCCATAAATGTGCCAGATGAATGGGCCTGGGCACAAAGAACCCTGAGAGCCACAAAACATGGTGAATACAGACATGCAGGAGGCCTTCCTGGGTGACAGTACACCTGGAATATCTTAGTGAACACAGAGGAGGTAAACACTTTAAAAAAGAAAGGGTTGGCAAGAATGCTACAAAAGCTCTTAATTAAAAAAAAAAAATACTCTGCAGTTTCTGGAAAATTATAGTCAAATTAAAACAGAGCAATAAATCTGCTCCTAAACATTTCCTGTGAACATGTTTTAAGAATTTTTTTATGTTACTTTTAAGTCATTGTATTGAGTTACGGAAGTGGAAATGTTAAAAGAATTTCCATCATGCAAAATATTTGGCTATTCAATAAAAAGATATTTTCATTTTGTAAATTCCTCCTGAAGAAGTGACTCTTATGCGAAAGGGGAATTAGTAGTTAGTTAATGTAGATGGTACTGCCTCAGAAGCATAGTGAGTTTGGCTACTGAGAGAGCTTGTTCTATGATTATTCAGCTATTACCTTCTTTCAAAAAATATTTACTGAGGTGTCTTGTTAGTTTGAAATAATAGTTTTCATAGGATTTCTTCAATGCACCTGCTATTTTTAATTTGAACCAAACAGACATTCTTTGAGTAGTTGTTTCATACTATAGCCTAGCTTTATGTAAATAACTTTTTTATATATATATATATATATATATATACATGACCTGGGATAAGTAATTTGTCCAAAATATAGCAATGTACTACACTGCCATGGAATTAAAAAGCAAACTGTTTGTTAATGAGTTTGCTTAATTGTAAACCCTAGATTAGATTAGATTAGATTAGATTAGATTAGATTAGATTAGGGGTGGTTTCCTTTCCCTGGTCAGAATTAAAATGGTAGCCTCTTTGAAGATCAGGAAAATATTCTCAGGACAAAATCTTAAAAAACTGAAGTACACCTGTGATTTCATTAGCCATCTTGTGTTTTTTAGTGTTTCCCTCACTGCTTAGTCACTGAAGTCATGAGATTCTGAAAAGACAAGCTTTTCCTTTAAAAACTAAATTATTAGTCCCTAAAATTGCTGAGGAGAAAAAACCAGAAAGAAGGCTCCTCAATGCCAAAGAAACCAAAACGAAAAAAAAAAAAAAAAAAAAAGGTATTTTGGAAGATCTGGTGTGTTCCTATGCAGGTTTTTTTAAAGCTGTGTTTGATAATACCAGCCATTAGTAAGTAACTAATGTGGAAAAGAGACTGTATAGTTCACAGGGAAAATGTTTTAAACCCTTTTGCACCTCTCAGTCTTTAGAAGAAAGTCCCAAACAATTAATGATGAGGCAGAAGAGCTCCAAGCTCTGTTGGAGCACAGTCCTGAGCCTCCTCCATCCCAGTGCGGCAGACGGCGAGCGGCACACGGGCCAGATTGCTCCTGTCTGGCACAGCTGGATCTGCTGCCTCCTTCCTGGCAGTCCCTGACATTCACAGTGCTGACAAATCAGTCTGCATCGGTGTCTGTGCCAGTCTGTCCTGGGGGCGAGGGGAGGGATGTGGGGAAGGGGTCCCAGGGCTGATGTGCACCTCCCGTACCAGGTGGCACCGGGTCTTTGCCTCCAGCACAGGCTGGGCAGCCCATGAGACATTTAAGATCATAACAACCGCTGTGTGTGTTAGGGCAGCTTCAATGTGTCTCTCCAGCTACATATGAGAGGAAAAAAGCAAAAGGAGAAGGATGCAAACAGTAAACTTTCCATTAGTGCAAACCCTCAGCTCTGTGAAATCTCCAAGTTACTGGAGGTTAGATCTGGACTGTCTCGTTAATAAAAACCTAAGGCTTTTTATCTTCCAGGAATTTGTCTAAATTCCTCTTGAGCTTCCTTGTTACATGGAATTGAATTTTGTGATTTGGCTGGGAATTATGGGAAATAAAAAGGAAATAATTGTGTTGTTTCATTTGCTTTAGATAGCTGATAATTTCAGAACTTGATTGTTATGATGTACAAATAGTGGCTATCAATTTCTCATTATACTCATACCAAATATTGTTTAAATTAGCCTTGTCTTAATCCTTCTCATTTTATGAGTTCTTTCCAATTTTTTTACTTTTGGAAGCAATTCTCAAAAGGTTTGAAAAAAATTTAGGAGCAGAGCTTATGAAAAATCCATGTTTTCCAGGATCTGTCTCTAAGACAGATAATTTGGCATTGTCCTTGGTAATTAATTTGCCATTACCACATGCCATATTTCTAACACGGTCTTTTTTGCACAAATTCAAAATGCAGGAACAATGAACTGGCTATCTTTACCTGTGGCTGGATCAAAGCATTGAAAAACACACAAAATCAGAACAACAACATTAATGTTTTATGAAGGAAAAAATGTGATACAAGATTGTATCTTTTACCAGCAGTAGAAAAAAAAAAAAGAAGAGACATTGCTTCAAGTTTTTGTAGAAGCCTCATTTGAAGTAACTATTTATAGATGATGCATATTATGTTAATTTGGCTTCTCCTGACACACAAAAGCTTCCTTTGAGAGCTTTTGTAGTAAAAGAAGGAAGAAAGCAAAGGGCCCTCACAAATAGAGATATGATAAAAGTTGCTGTCATTATAACAGATCATCAGAAAGAGAGAAGGAATTGCTGAGACACCATTCATCATTTTGAGAAATGCTCACATTTCAGCTCACATTTCACAAACAGCTCCTGGTAAAGTAGGACTAGCTGCAATTTTTATGAAGAGGGATATGTTATCAGAAAAGTGCAATTTTCCTTTTTTACAGGTTGTTTACAAACTCATCCCAGTTTCTGCGAGTGTTATTCGAAAGAATTCATTCAAATACCTCCCTCAAAACAGTAAAAATTAATTTCTATTTGAAAATAAATTTTGTTTCCCTGAAATGTTGTTGGGTTGAGTTTTTTTTCAGAAATGGGATGTGAAATTTTCAGCTTCTAGACTGTATGGAAACAGATCTTTTTAAATGGGTTATTTTTATTGTATTGAGGTCATTGTTCATGCTATTTTTTTCTACTGCATGACTGTAGGCATGAAAAATAAGATTTTTGACATGGAAAACCAGACCAGAACTAATGAACTATTGACAATGCATATGAATAATAGATAACAACAAGAAATGAGTTGTCCTTTGTATTATTTAAGCTAATTTTTTATTTTTGATAATTTAAAGGGGATAGCGGCACTGTGGCCACCTTCACTGATTGTTTTACTCATAAAAATGCAATTTTTTCAGGAAGAGAAAAGGAAAATCTTTACAAATGAATGTCTGCAAACACAATATGGTTAGGATATAAATGTCATGTTGGAAACCCTTTGCATGGTGAGAAAGTCCATTCACAATGTAGGTATCTCCTAGAAATGTGGTGTTGGATTTATTTAAAGATATTAGCAAAACACAAGAAATCATTCACTTGGAGATTGTTGCAGCTCATTTGTATCAGGTTGGTTTTCCATTAGCCTGTGCTAGTGCAGACATTCTAAATCGCAGCCACTTGGGCAGTGTTCAGAGAGAAGCCTCTGGCTGGTCGATGGCACAGCAGCACCAGCCCCATTCAGCTGCTCTGGGTGCTGCCCGTGGGGAAGGGACGAGGCAGGAGGTGGCAGGCCAGCTGCTTGCCCGTGTAAAAAGTCCATCCACCAGCTGCTGGGGGTGGCCTGGGAGCACCGTGGAGGATTTGTCTGGTGTGTTGAGCAGATATGCAGTAGTGTCCCAGAGAGGGCACAAACCACATAGGGGCTGACAAGCTTTTAAAAATTAGTTGTCTGCCAGCTTGGACAGGGATTTTGCTGTGGTATGCACTACGTGGTGTTGACTTAACCTCACCCCAGTTATTACTTGAATGAACCCACACCATGAGATAACATCTTGGGCTAGATGTTATTGTTGAGCTAGAAATCTATGTCTTGACCAGATGTAAAGATGTATTTAAAACAGTCTTACCTTCTCTTGTAATTCTCTCTCCTAGCAGTAGTCTGTAGTGAGGCTGGAAATGTGAAATCAGGGATCTTGTCATTTTTCAGGTCAGGGATAGCAAGTAATCAGTAGCCTAGAAACATCACCAACACACTCATCTCCTTCGAGGTAGCAGCTGATACCAAGACTACAGAATCAAAATTAATCCTTCTGGACATATGCTTAAGTCAACATAATTTCTCATCACCCCATTCCTCAGGGATAGAGTCAGAGAGCATCCAGACCTCCTGCATCCTATTATTATGGATGTTGTTATCATTACTTGCTGAAAAACAGTGTAGACCAAAAAAAGAACACTTCCTGCTAAAGGACTTACCTTTTAATTTTTATTCTAGCATTGTTCAGCGTAGAGGGTGGTGCTATTAAAATGAGCTTAATTCTGCCAGGATAATGAATTAATTTATATTTTTCTACATAACTGTCTTTCTCACACTAAGTCACTGAGCCACTCTGAATTTTCAGTTGATGCAACCAGATAGAATTAATTTGGAAAAAGCTGACATTTCCAAACATCGTCAAGTAGAAAATGATTCAGTGGTTCCAAGGAGCAGAGGCAACTGTAAAAGATCATTGGTAATATGATACATCTAGAACCCTAAGCCACCCTTTTGTTTTATGAGCTTCTAATCCTGCTATTTTAATGTGTGGTCTTCCCTTTTCCATAGGAGGATTTTGATCCCGTGCTGGTTTCTTTTGCATCTGCTGTGAAGAATTTACAGTGTAGCTGCCTAGGTAACTCATCACAGGGACAACCAGTGGTCCCTGTCTTCTGCAAACCCCACTGGGTCCCAGTCAGCCCAGGGTGGGCTGTTTATGTAGGGTGAAGAGTACATCTAAAGAAATTAGTGACTGAGCCTTTGCCATTTTGATGATTAAGACTTTGACCTTGGATTCAAAGTATTCATTTGCATTTGTCACAAAAGTGGTCACTGAGGTATGCAAGTCATGCTGGCTCATTTTCTAAAAGCCTATTTTGCAGCATATTGAGGTATTGTATGCCCTGGGAGAACAATCAAAAGCTTGTTTTACCTAATAAGGAAACGGCTGAGGCATATGAATTACCATTCTGTTTTCCAATACATTTCACACCAATTAATTTTCCAGTTCTGTGAAACAAGCGGCAGTTATCTTTGAGCCAGGTTCAGCGAACCAGTGCTTGACTTTAAATAGAAAACTCCTGATGCTGCTGGACAGATGTGCACAGGCTTTCAGAAGACCAAGGCTCCCATCAACACCGAATGACGCCATCCTCTTCAATCTCTCACTTACTTCTGGCTGTAGCAACAGTGACTTCCCTTGTAACTGAAGTATATTTTTATTTGATACTTGCAATATTATCTTGTAAGATCCTGCAGAAATTCAAGTTTCATAGAAGAAAAAATGAGGTTCAAGTTTACTTTTCTATTTCCTTTTCTACAGTTTACAGGTTTCTCTGAATCAGGTACATTGTGGTAGAGAAGCTGAAGATGTGTTTGGCCGGCTGGCTGCAGGAACAGCTGAGGTGTTTGCTCCTCAGATGCCTTTGTGTTGTGATTCTGTCCATGAAGAGTGTTCCATAAAATATCAATATTAAATACTTAGTCTTCTTTCTAACATTAGTGCTGCTAGACACCACATCCCTGAGAAATTAATTCATGCTTCTAAGGCAGACAGTCAAGTCTTGCATGTGTGAAGCCAGTAGGAACAGAATAAACATTAAAGCTCACGTCACTTACCTTTTCATGCTCTACTGCCTGGATCTCTGCAGCACGCAGGAGACCACTGGTGTGCTAGAGGATCAAGCTGTTGGCACACTAGGAAGAATGAGAAGAGGTGAGTGTGACATGGCTGCAGGAACCTCACCAGTGGACTTGCACAGTGAACTTCCATTGCTGTTCCCTGCAACATGGCCTAGGAGCACCATAACTCCCTGTGTAATATTTAAGCCTGCCAGCCATGTCAGAGCCTCACACACAGATCCTTTCCAAGGCAGTAACGAAGGGTGTTGAATCCTCACACTGAGACCTCCTGGTCTGTGCATGTAGAAAGGCTCTGGCATCGTATTGACAGCACAGCCAGCAGCCAGGGAAGGATTCCACACATAGGTTTAAACATTCCTAGCGTGAAAGGTGCCATTTAAGCATCAGTCATCATGTTCGCTGCTGGCAGAGGGCTAGGTGACTCATTTTATCAGCAAGGCTATTCCTAGAAAAAGAAAATGCGAGTGCCTTAGAAAGGCAGAAGGGCTCCAAGTACGAGAAATCTTATAGCCTTTATAGGAGTGCCCAAAGTATTGCCATTAAGTACCAATGAAATCCTGAGTGATTAATGATCAGAGGAAATAGAAACGGTTTTGTGTTACTGGCTATGCAGCATCACCCCAGGTCCCAGAGCGGGATCAGAGGTCTGTGGTGCCAGAGACAGAGATCCAGGCACAGGTGATCAGTGTTTGCTGGAGTTGTGGGTCTGTGGCATTTTACAAACTGTTAACAGCTGCGTGAGAAATACTTCAACATCCTAAACGGAGAACCCTGGAACAAGTACTGCTTTGTTTCCCATGAGTATTAGCTCACCTCTTAACCAACCTTTTTCCTGCCCATGGGAATGATTTCCATTCAGGTTGTTGTTATATACTGTTAGAGAAATGGAGATGGTATTACACTCAGGGTATGTTTTTAAAGTCAGTCACCCTATCAGTCCTCTTTTTGTTTGCTTTGTGGAGTTGTCTCAGGGTACACAAGATGGCTTGCTTTCAGATTAGATTAAACCAGAAGACATGCTTCTGGGTTGGGTGGTATCTAGTGTGTTCCAAAACTAATGGCATTAACAGCCTCCTCCATCCCCCTCCACATCCCCACCCTGGACAGTGGATCCCCAGTGGCAACTGTTTCACCCCACAAACACACTCCTATCGCAAGTCACTACTCAGCAGTATGAGCATCCATTCAGATGCTCCAGCTAGGTTCCTGCTGATTTATGCCTTTGCTGATCTGGACATGGGTCTCTGATACTTCCAGTTCAATTGGAGCATGTCAACTGCCACATCTTCAGCCTTGCAGGTTGTAAATTTCAGAATCTGTAGACTAAATTCACTGATTGTATGTCAGGGTGTCCATGCCCTGTCTATTTCCATGTCCTCCTCATAGAACTCCCTAGCCTCCAGCTCCTTACTACTTCATGATTCCTCATAACCTTTCCTTATCACTTCTTTACACAGGTGGATGCACCAGCTGTGTTCCTTCCCTGAAATATAATTTGTAGTCATGCAATGTAGCACAGCAGACAAGTTAAAATCCATTGAGTTATCAGGCTTGAGAGAGGGTATTATGGAAGAATGCATTCTGGATATTGCCTAACAACTATTTTGCCTATCTCAGTGTCCTGGTTTCAATTAGAATAGAGTTAATTTCTTCTCAGTAGTTGTTACAGTGCTGTGTTTTGGATTTAGAATGAGACAGGTGTTGCTAACACACTGACTGATGCATTTTTTTGCAAAGTCATTTAATTTGAAGTGAAGGACTTTCATTTTTCCTTGTCTCAGTGAAGAGATGCACTAAAAAAAAAACAACGGGGTGTGAGCATAGAAGGGAGGGGTGACCCAAACTGGGCATAAAGATAGCCCACACCACAGAACATCACTCCCAGTATATAAACTGGGAAGAGATACCTGGAAGCATGGCCAATCTGGGTTTGAGAAGGGAGCTCTGGCATCGGTCAGCAGGTGATGAGCAATTGTATCGTGCATCAAGGGTTTGTTCCATTTTTATCATCATTATTCACCGTCATTATTGTATTTTACTCTATTCTCAATTATTACACAGTTCTTGTGTCAACATGCAAGTTTACTTCAATTCTCCTCCCAATTCCATCAGGCAGAGGGAGATTAAGTGAGCAGCTGGGATGGTATTTTGTCTCCAGCTGGGCTTAAAACCATGACAGTCCTTTTTTGGCACCCGAACAGAGGAACCAAGGGTTGAGATAAGGATCAGAGTGTGTTAAAAGAAAATTGCTATAAACATTCATTGTATTGGTTTAACAATAGTTGCTAGTTAAAATGTGGACTTATTTGCCGTCATATTTGTGGTTTTTTGTCTGAGTTATATCTGTAATACCTCACTTGCAGTACGTGCTCTTTATGGTGTATTTCATAGGGTGTATTTCTGATATGACAGTGCTGCTTATCGGGACACAAACATAGTGGATGCATTCAGTATTGCAGGAACCTCTGTGCTTTGGGAGTCATCTACTAGAAAATCACACCTTTGGCTTTTTTTCCATTTTCTCAGAGGAACAACATATGGGGGAAACACTTTCCTATTTTTTTTCACCCCTTCTTTATTCCTTCCTTGTCCTCCAGACTGATTAGACTAGTCAAGAATTTTAAAGATTTTGAATATCCTGTGACTACCCTTGAAACCAAACTGGTCTTTTTGCTAGGAGCCAGCATGTTCTTGCATAGGTTCAGACGTTCTTTAAGGCCAGACAAATAAATAAGAATATTACTCAGAGATCTACCCAAAAACTGGATAGTTCAGAGTGATGGGGTGGATGGGATTGTATGAGTAAGTCCCTAGGGCACTAGGCACCTCCAGTGTGTTTGCACCTTACCCCTCAATATGTGCAGAATCCAGGAATGAAGCAAAATATTCTTAAAAAGTGTCTTATCATCCTGGCACCCCACAGAAGAACCAAATCTCTACAATGTGCTGGGGCCTGGCCCAGGCCTATCAAGCCATGTTCAACAGTGCTCAGTGTCCTTAGGAGGAAAAGGTCTTTAAATCTGACAATGTGACAACAGCCCCTGCAACCGCTCCAACCCCAGCAACAGGCACCGCCACTACTCCACCCATGAAAATTACTCTGCATACTGCAGATTTTGTTTCTATCTTCTCTGCATTTTTGTTTTCCCCAGCATGAATCAGTTCAGGAGTAGATTGCTTCCTGAAATCTGAGGACTGGTCAAAAATCCATACTCAAAATTACTCTATTTCAAAAAGAAAAAAAACCCATCAAGCGTTGATCATATGGACTTGACAACTCAGCTATAAGCACCTGTTCATCTCTTCATAGATGAAGTTCAGTTGAGTGTATCTTGCTTCTAAAATTGTCCTGACACTACTGGGAATCTTGGCTCAGAGTAAAGGAAATGAGCAAACCCAGCAGCTCTGCCAAACTCAGTGCTATGAACACTGAGTGTACTGGGGAGCAGAGAGAAGACTTATCATTCACTTCACAGTCACTGGCAAGTTCTACTGTCACATTTAATTTTCCATGAAATTGCATTCAGACATAGAAGGGAAGTATCAGAAAGAATATTCATGTCTTGGCCAGGGTCTGCAGAGAGGGGGGCTATCAGTGATAGCAGGTCTTAGTTAAAGGGTTTATTTTTTTCACGAATGAAGACAAGGTTTTCAGATGTGTGCAAGCTGTGGTCACTGCAATGAGAAGGGAGTTTTGCTGTCAGGTGAGATGTCATGCTACTGCCAGTTTCTTTGCAGCTGCTGCCCTTCAAAATAGTCTTCTGTTAAGGAGGTGCTAAAACAGCATAATGATATGAAAACAAAAGTAATTCACTAAACAGGGAACATTGTAAAACTATGTACATTGAGTCATAACAAAATTCCCTGACATCCAGTACTTTGACCCAAGCTTCTTCTGAGACTCCCAGTGGCAGAAAAAAGGTCAAGAATCCATCTTTGGCTAAGAAAGTTGTTTGTAGGTACTTCAAAAGGCACCTAGCATATTGTTTGCCTTGACAAAACCCAGTTTTAAAAATGAAGCGACTAAACAAGCAGGACAATACATATGTGAAGCTGTTTATCCAAGGGGAGAAAGCTTATGACTGAAATCCAGGTCTTTTTGCAAAGTCTGTCTATTCAGACACCACCAAAAGTTGTTGCCAAGTTCACAGAATGGTGGCACCTGCTTTTGACTGAACTCTTGGGTTGCTGGAAAAAATATTTATTCCTCATACTCAAAAACTAAACATTGTTTCCATTACAAAGAGACTCTCCAATGGAAGTTGGTGCTGCTTTGTCAATGTCAAGGGAAGCCCTAACCTGCTTCGGTAGGCTGGAGAATGGTACATGAGAAGAGTCCTGATTGAAAAATGTGGCTTCACTAGAAGGCTGGTAAACAAAACCTGTTTGTTCAGGTTTTATTATAGAACAGCACAGCCACATGAAAGATTCAGCACATCTTTGCTTCTGCATTGATCTATAAGTTGAGAAAGGGTTCAGATGCGGCCAGGAGGAAGAGCGCATTCGTGTTTTCTTTCGAAGTGCACTCTTGCTTTTGTTGTCCCAATTCACTATTCTTAGGGCCACTAGGGGCCCAGAGCCTTTTCAAGTCACTTTTCTTATTTACTGTCATTTGCCACTCATCCTGGGTCCTTCACTGTCATTCTCTCTCGAGTACTTCCAGCTGCTGTTGCTATTGTTGTCAGCTATTGGAAAAAAGAAATATTTTTTAAAAAAGTGAAGCATCCCTTCTCCCAGACCTGTTATCCTCCATATTTCACCTATAGAAGCTGCCTTTCACATCATTAAATTGCTCACCTCCTGCTGTTAGTTATGCCTGCAGAGCTAAAGCCTTGCCTCTTGCTAAGTCCTTGTCTCTGTTGCTGAATGAGGTGCACCTTTCAAAACAGCATAAACCTTTGTCTCTTTCATCTCTTTTGTCTCAAGGCTTTCAATAACAACCAAGAGATATTTATTACTACTAACAACACACTAGTCACTAGAATGGTTCATCCTGCAAATGCAAAACAGCACATTTTGGGATCAGCTTTTAGGGTAGCAGTGCAATTTTTCTTCAATTAATGTGATTAGTGGGTTTAACTGTGTCTTTCAGACACATATTAACCGTCCATAATTTAAGAAACATCAGTCTCCAGAAGCACAGATCCTCTTCACAGTCACAGCTCAATGTTATCCTTTTATCTTTTTTTGCATCCAACTATTGTTTTTACAAGCAACTGAGAAAGGTTTCATAGGGAAGGTTTCATATTTTAAAGCTATCTGTAACTCTGTCAATAACTGAAATAATTACCTGCACCATCTCTTGGTGCAGAGAACATAGCTCTTCTTCAGTGTCCAGAATATTTCTTTAACATGTTTCTGACTTTCTAACCAAGTGAGTATTTTTTCTCAATGGGCAAGTGATTTTAGACTGTATGTGAGGACAAGAGGTCATGACAGAGATTGAAATGTGCTGGTTTGGAGCAATTCTATCAGACCTAGCTGTCTTCAGGCAGGCTTAGAGTGGGCTACATAGATTTGTCTCCCTCCATAATATACTATTTCTTCACATTGTCTTTCTTTTTACCTTTTGTCGTAGTAATGAGTCACTGTGCTTAAAAGCTGTAATTCTGAATTCTGAAAAAGCTCCCAAGCCAAAGAATACTCCTTGCTGCAAGGAGCAGAGAAAAAGAAAAAGTAGATTCAAAAACAGAGAGAAGGTTTTAGAAGTAGAAAGAAATAGTGGATGCAGTGCTTCATGGAGAGGCATGAAATACGACATTTTCCAGAAATGTATCAGGCAAGGGGAAAAAGTTCAAGTGACCATTATGTTTTCTGGGAAGAGGGTAAGAAAGAAAGATGAAAGTGAGTATTTTTTAAAATATTGCTAGGAGACTGGCTTTAGATTTTCATGTAATGAGGTTTGCATAGGGAAGTTGAAGTGTTGAAGTTTGAGCCAGTGATCAGGCAGCACAAAAGGTACTGAAGGGGTGTATCACTTCTAGGCAGAAAAAAGTACTCTTGAGAGGTATCAGCTTTACAAGAGAAACTGATCAGAGGGGAAGAAATTCTGAGCCATGTGTAGCACATCTATAACTTGTCTTAACTAAAAATACACCATATACTGGTATTATAATCACTGTGTCAGAACAAATTATAGTGGGGATCAGGTGCCAAAAATCAAGGGGAAAAATCCAGTCAACAGGGTGGATTTAAACCTGTGAAAAGGCAGAGATTATTAGTACTAGCAAAAGAGAAACAGATCTGATTGCAAGAGTTAAAAGGAAGAGAAAACAGTTTTACAGACTAGAGAGTAACTAAACCCTTAGCCAATGAAGGGCAGAGAAAAATCATAGAATTCCTGGATTTCTACAAGTCAAAGACTGAAAATCATAGTTGGAATCAGTGCACACCTGCAGCCCGCTGAAACACCATGCAAGACGTGTGTATTTTCAGCAATCAGACTTTGGCCAGAACTGTTATATTCCTAGGGGAAAACATTTTGTAAGAGCTTGCAGAGTGGGATTTAATGAACCTATTAAAAAACAAGGAGTCGTTCACAGTCTACACAGGGAAAAAGAATTTCTTAAAAGGGAATGATGTGAGCAGAACATCACTGTTAAAGTTTGTGTCAGCTCCATACTGCCTTTGGAACTAATTTGAGATCTCAAAAACAAAACCTATTTCTGCTGAGCGCAGACACAGAATGGCTGCCATGATGAGTCTTCTAGAGCTCCACACAAAAGGGCAATAACATCTTGAACATTCACTTCAGGGAATAGAATACTGCAGCTGTTCTAAGGTGGAAAACAGGTCAAATATCCAGGCTCATTAAAAAGCAAAGGAGTCCATAAAGAGAGAAAGCAAATGCACAGATAAAAAGAATGATGGACACAATTAAGGTCTAGAAAGGGCAGGCAAAAGGTTTAGTTCCGAGGAAGCAAACAAAGGACAAAAACAAAATAACAAAACATACCATTACCATTAAAAGCCTAAAAAAAAAGGGCATGTGTTTTATGCACAGTGTTCAGTACAGCATGAAATTACCTTATTTATGCTAACTCCTGGATCATGGAGTCTCAAGCTGAAGGGCCAAGAAGTTGGTCAATTGGACAGGCCAGAGAATGAGGACTGAGCAGAGCAGCGCTGGGGACACTGGCAGAACATCACAAGGCCCATGAGATGCTCTGAATAGCTAAGAAAAAAAATCAAAGGCTGAGGAGGTCTACGTCATAAGACACAACAGAGACAGGCACATGCTGATTTTAAGCAGTTGTTTGAGTTGGATATAACCAGCCTGACAAGTGAGGGGACACAGTTTTTCTTCCTTTCTTATGGGTGTTTCAGCCTGGATTCGCTTCCACACTGAATTTGTGTTTTGTGCCTTGCAGACTTTCCACTGTTGAATTTTCCTTTATTCTGTGATAAATTGCTCAAAGGAACTGCCTTTCTATACCTTTTTTCCCCTCATTAAGGTGTTTAAGTAGACAAATTAAGTATAACATTTGGACAATACCCAGGCAGCAGAGATTGCCTCTTTACTGTTAGCTAAATAGAAGTGCAGACAGAGTGCAATTTTCTTTACACCTGTGTTTCAGAGGGATGCTAAGAGGATTTCTTAGCAGGGAATGGAGGATTACAGGAAGTGATGCTGCAGGTGAAGCAAGCCAGCTGTTTGCTCCAGTTTCTGAACAGTATGTACATTTTATTCCCTCAAATTCTCCTGATCCTTCTGCGACCTCTAGAAGTGAACAGTATTTACAAAGTTACAAGTGATTGGAAATTACATGTGCAGAACAATCAGTTTAAGCCTGAATTCCTATAGATTTTTATCTACTCAGCATTTCATCACACACCCAGCAGCTTCCTAATGCCTTTCTCTCTCAGCAACCCGAGATTCTGCTCTTAAGTTTCTGAAGTCCTTGTTTTCCTATTGCATCCCCAGCTACCAGCTAGAGAAAGAGCAGGGTGCAGTGGCTTGTCCAGAGCCTGCTGGTGCTGGCAGGGCAGCCAGTGTATGTTCCCCAGTTTAGCCAGGTGCAAGTCCGTGAGCAGCTGATGGTGCTGCCTTTCTTTTATGGTAACATTAACTAGGCTTTTTCTTCTGTATTCAAGCACAGATTTTCTAAAAAAAAAAAATTAAGAATACAGAGTCTTTGAAACATTATTTTCTCTTTTTCATGTGTCTGAAATTCACAACTGGATTTAAAAGCCATTGGAGAGAGGACATGAGCAAGCATGAACTGAAAGTACATGTCACTCACTAGGAAGCCTATAAGAGGTGCAGAATTTTCTCATAGATAAGATCCTGAAAAATATAAGATGGCTATTTTTCCTTTAGAGATGGTCTGCAATGTTTTCCTTAATTTGCTCCAAGTGGGATTTACAAGCCCTGGAAAGTGATCAGTTTTGGAGAGTGATCTGGTTTGGAGAGTTTCTCAAATGAAAGCTGATATGCAGCAGGGATGCAACCAGTCTCCTCCTGATGGGGCAGCCTATGAGCAATGTGGAGTCCTTTATCAGTGTGCCTCTAGGAATGCTGTTTGCAGAGCCAGGTACAGGATGGTATTTATAGGCAAAGAGGCTGAAATGGGGTTCATCTCAGTTAAAATTTGATTTCTACAAAAGGTTAAACCACCCATTTCTCTCCCTGATTCTAAAGGGAAGGTTGTGTACCTGCCCTGGCTACAAACATCTGCAGCATAGAAAGTTACTTGAGAGGAGTCTCACCTTAATGTCCAGCCAGTAGCTTCCCCTTTGTTATACTTCCAAGCAGCAATATTCTCAAACAGAAAAATACAGGTAGTCATAAAGCAACATGACAAAACGTTTTTAAAGTCCAATTTTGCTATAAAATGCATGGGTGGAAATAAATCTGTCCCCTTGGTGACAAAGTCATCAACATCAACTTGACAGGATGCTATCATTCAGCTTGCAGGTGCTAAAGTTCCAGCGCAGTAAGTGGACTGCACTTCATTAAAACCCATTTCTCAGTACAACCACTGCCAACACAACAATCTCTCTCTGCAATTAAGAAAATGTAAAACGATCCCCTGCAGAGAAGAGTACAGTAGAAATGAAGGGAACAGAGTTAAGTCTAAACCTAAGCCAGGAAATAATTTTCTTTTTACAGCTTTTCAGAAAGGACTTGGCAAGTGACATGAATAGACAACGGAGCACAGTAAATTTAAGTCTTTATTATGATCCCACTTCTCTGTCATGCTAAAATGCATTTCACCAAACTGCATTATAAAAAATAAAAAGTATGTACATTTATATATTAATATGACTATGAATTAATACATGTATTTACTTCAAAAATAAGTATTTGTAACTAACTCCAAGGTTGAATACATGTATTTACTTCAAAAATAAGTAACTAACTCCAAGGTTGCAGAGTCACTGACTGCTTCTGCCTTTTTGCCTTGTAGAAGC
The DNA here is from genome assembly GCF_048771995.1 of Taeniopygia guttata. Taxonomy (NCBI): domain Eukaryota; kingdom Metazoa; phylum Chordata; class Aves; order Passeriformes; family Estrildidae; genus Taeniopygia; species Taeniopygia guttata. Next base: position 20,616,009 of record NC_133026.1, on the reverse strand, counting down.
ATGACCAGCTCTGACACCATTTACCCAGGGAAACTCTGCAGTTCAGTTCCATGATGTGTTTTTCTGCTAGATTCTCATTATCACACATTCTGATCTGCCTCAGGCAGCTATTAAGCCCCTTGTCAAGTCACAGTTACATATTGACTGTGAATCATATCTTCTTTTAGCCCAAATTACTTCTACATTTCATGAGTCTGAAATAGATACTGTACAATTAAAGCATCTTAAAAGCATTAATTGACACTTAGATTAATAACTCATTTTGTTGTTTTGTGTCAGAAAAGCCATTTGTCTGCAGATACTGTATTATTATGATTGTTTTTAGCGTCCTCTTTAGTTTTATGTCCAATAAACAGCATCAATCCTTTGTGAAGACAATATAATGTTCTCAGTATCAGAAAGGACTCACATATAACAGAGAGGAAAAATTGTATTTGCTATAGCCTTAAACCATGTAAGGCCAAGTACAATGAAATGAGGGAGTCACTGATTTCTTTCAGCTTTCCAAAGAATGATCTAGAGACATACACTTTAGAAAACTTAAACTGATAAATACCCATGATGTGCGTTATAGACACAAAGGGCCACATATCATTTGCTGTAAACCAGCAACTGCACTTTCTTGGAACTACATGAATTCCCACCAAATGATCACCTTGTCCACATTAGGTGTCAGAAAAAAATCTGGGAAACATGGAAACCTTCTCTGTTTACCTCAGACATCCAAGATCAGCATTTATACTTTGGAACTAGCTTGTTTTTTCTGTACACTGTTGTTAAATCCCATGTTCCTTCTTTGTAAACCTTTCTTGTTGTCATTTTGTCCTTCGTTTTCTTAGGAAGTTTCTTGTCTGTCACAGCGTTAAGCCTCTTTCTAAGCTTCTGAGAACAAAATTTGGTTCTTACAGTCAATCATCCTTACCAGAGGGCACAGTGGTAAAAATGAAATGGGTGAACTGTTAGAACAGGGATTATTTTAACTCTATCTACACTCCAGACTGCAAGCACGAACTACTGCAAGAGCCCAGATTCATGGCAGTGGCTGGTTCCTTTCGAAGGCCCGCCCCTGCATCAGAAGGTGTTGGAAGCTACCAGAGTCTGAAGCCAAATCCTTGGCAGAGGTGAAACTCAAATAGCTGGATTCTAATGAAACTCTACTTCAGGGCTACCGAAAGGCTTCAGGGGAGTGGCTGTGTGGGTCTTTCAGATGGACCCTAGAGAATTTTCTCAGTACAGAGCTAAGGGGAATCAGGGTTAATTTCTCGATGCACAGAACAAGCCAACCACTCCTTTTGGGATTTCCAGTAAAAACACAGGAAGAAGGAGTTACATGACTCTCTGTTCAAGTTCCTGCCACTGTTCTCCAAATATCAAGTCAAAAGCACTAGGAAAGAGAACAGATGTATGAAAAGATAAAAGAAGTTTCCATCACATTGCTTTTTATAGGAAGGAAACATTAATTCAGAACAAAAGATTAGTCAGTCAGTAACAGAATGAGGTAAAATTAGGACAATGAAATCTCATTGAATGAGACTGTATTCTTCTCAAATTGGGGATTAATTAATCCTTTATCCCCTTGTCCTCCAGCAGCATTACCTTATTTTTTTTGATGCACAGAAGACTCATGAAGTCTTTTGTCTAGATTTTATGATCACTGTTACAGGTGTCTCTTGCCCCCTGTGGCCACTTTGCTTCCCCAGCTGTCTTGGTGTGGGAGCCTCCATTGGCTGCTCAGAGCTGGGGAGGCAATGTGGCTTTTCATTCACCTCCTTTCACCCTCCTCCCTGCACCCCCATCCACAGTCTCAGGACTTGGAGGTCACACTAGCCAAGAATTTCCTAGGAAAATAATGCCATTTTCTGCCAAAAAAGCATTTTCACATTATTACTCAAAGAAATGTTTATTCTAAAGCTGGTTCAGAAGAAAATCCCTCGTTGTTTCCAGCTTTATTTTAAAAAAATTGTAAAATAAATTAAGATTCTTCTAAATTAAAAAAAAAGAAAAACATCACCATTTGACATGTACTACTTATTCAAATTTTGAACTATTCTTAGGAAAGCTCTTTTGAAAATCAAGCCTTGAAAATTGTCTAAGTCAGCACAATTCTACTGAGGCATGGCAGCAAAGGATCTGGCCTCAGGATCTGTATCTCCAAACCTACTGTGAACTGCAAACGTACCCAGCTGTGACATTTATATTGCAATCTCTTAAGGGCTTTTGTAAATTATCACATCCTGCCTGCGTACTTTCTCAAGAGGTATTATTTGCAGATGAAACCTCTTGGTAGGTAGTGTACCTAAAGAATAACAGCTATTTAGAGCTCAGGGTAGTTCCACGGTAATTATTTCTCAGTTTCTCCTAGAAGAGGAACTGTACAGGTGGATACTGGTTAGTGCTCGGGGCAGCGGCCATCATCATGAGACGATGAGACAATCTACCCATGGTTTCTCAGAGACACAGTGAAATAACAGCTTGTCTGCAGCTGACTTTAAACATGTCCCCTTATCTTTTCCAATATGCACCTGTTAGTCTCAGGGGTTCAAGTAAATAATGAAGTAATTTAACCCCTTCCTCCAATTTAAGATTTGTTCTATATATCACACAGCTTTGAAACTAAGCATGCCTTGATCAAAAAACCTCCATGCTTACAATCACCAAATACAGGGTAAAAACCTTCATAACCAGAGGAAATACTAGGTAATTCTACTTGGGCTGTGAATATTTTTAGATACATCAGTCTCATGAAAATAAGAAATACACAATGAATAAAGATCATCACTGGAGGGACACTATGAGCCTGTAATGGGAGTATAAGTGAATCACAGAAAGGTTAAAGCCTTTGAAAGGTAGAAAGTTTAGCACTAGCACTAGATGCCTTGAAGGTTTAAGCATCACCTCTGAAGTGGAGTACACACAATCATCTTAAAGCAAAAAGATTGCCTTGGGAAAAAGGGCTTGTGACTGAAATTCTCAGCAAGCACTTACACGAAACATATCCCTGAGCAGATTCCTCTCAAAAAGTTTCAGTCAGGAAACTTTTAGATTATTGTTGGTGACCAACAGTTTTGTTGTTCCTCAAAATTGTTGGTCTGATATTCCTTCCGCAACTGTCACAAAAGACTGCAGTAAGGAAGGAGAGGTCCCAGATTTTCAATATGCTGCCTCACCTCCTATTTCTCTTTCATACATATTTTATTTTGTATAATGAGATTTCATAGCGCAGGAAGAATTAGAAGATACAGAATTAGAAGATACAGATTATGCTGGAGAAGATGACATCAGAAAGATGGGAGACTGGACTGAATGAGCTGCCAGTGTCGGAGTCTGTGGGTATTGATAATTCCGAGATTGTAGAAAGTCTCTGTCGTTCTGCCCCGTTGCCAAAGAAGAAGCCATAATTCGTCTGTGCTGTTTTCAAGGTTGTTTATTCTTGCTTATCTCTAACATGTTCTGCTGCCCTGCCACAGGTCTGTCCTGCAGGGCAGTGTGCGGGGCTCTGCCCCCAGTGGGATGTTACAAACATTATATACCAGAAACTACGTGTGCTATATTTACAATAATGTGCCAATATCTATAATCTACATTGAACAGCGTGTCCCCAGCCTAAACCAATATAAAAATGCCAACACTACAGTGAAACATGGAGGGCATGAAAGAGGAAAAGGACAAGACACACCCAATTCCTCCATCTTGTCCCCTCTGAACCCCTCATCTAGAAACCTAAAATTTTACTTTTGCACCCGTGCCACACTTAATTATTACTCATATCAAACACTCAGAGCTTGTAATTCATCCTGTAAGATTGAAAGCTCTTTTCCATGGACAGAGATCAGAGACAGTGTCTCTGGGGGCTCTGTCCAGGGGGGTTTCTGACCCCCTGCCAGGGTCCCAGGCCCTCCAGGGCAGACAGAGGGAAGCCCTGGATTCCCACATGCCAGAACTATTTATGGAGGGCACCCAAAACCCTAAATAGATTTAGTTCTATTCCTTGAAACATTTGTGATCTCAAGATGGAATCAGATCAGACCAAGGTGTTATTTCTTCCAAGAAGGTCTTGACATGTCAGAATTAAACTACATTAAAACACTGGTAGGAGGTGTTAATTCTTTTAACATGTAGAACCATGCAAATTTCAGGCACACAGTGTGCCCAGAACTGAAAACCAAGAGCAGATATATAAATCATGCCTCTCATCAGTGAAGCATGTCTCATGTGTCTTCTCAATAGCAAAGGCAAAACAGCAAGTTTGTTCCAGTCACAAGCACAGCAGCCTTCCAGGAGTCAGTGACTCAGGAACACAGTCTCCTTTTCAGTTCCCTAAACATACATCCTCCATACTACACATGGCACATGGCTAAAGCCACTCAGTCTTCACCCAGTACACAGTGTCAGTCCCACTGTTCTCTGCTGGCTTTTTGCCCTCTGCGTAGTCTAACCCTGAATGCTTTACAGACCAGAGGGAGGTGATTGAGTTACCTCCAATTTAGTGCAGCCTAACAGCTCAAGGATTGCAGCAAGCGTTCAAATGAGTCAGGGAGTGAAAAGAGAACAACAACCTGACATTATTTATAGGAGACATCATGACTGGTCCCTCTCTGTCAGCATCCTGAACAGATTAGAAGGAAGCATAACAAAAGAGAACCATGTTTAAACATTGAATGCCTTCAGAAAGATATTCTGAAGTGTAATGCTCACTTCAGACAGAAGCAGAAGTCATGGTGTCTTTCCCACAATTATTTGCAGCTATGAGTTGGAGCTAATGACCAAGGAAGTTTACTACAGACTTGTCATAAGTTCAAGGAACTCTCCTATCTGAAACCAACACAGTCCACTGACTTCATATTCAGTAGGCAAGGGTGTGATTAGTTTTTAAGTAACTATACAGGTGGAAACAAAAAAACAAGTCAACAAATGACACAGACCCATTCACACATAATAGACATTTTTTGGAGGCAAGAACATACATAAAAGATACTAGTATAGAATATTTTGTCTTCATCATGCAATTTTTGGGAAGATAAAGTTATTCCTAAAGACTGAAGCCATTGCACCAATTTAGGAATATCACAATGAAGTGTTCTTCCAGTGGCAGACTACTGCTGACCTGTAAAATAGCAGGACCCTGAGACAACTGCAAAAATCATCAAGACCATAGACTTATTTTTACACAGCAAAGAAATTGTGGGAAAATAATAATCTAAAAAAGTAGCTTATATTTGGTTTTACGGCAAAATAAAAATATCGCGGCAATAGTGCCGACTATGGTTCTTAAGACAATCTTTCCATTTAAAAGGGTTGCAAAATGGAAATGCTATGCCCTCTTAGTTCTTTTTTCCAACTCAAGTTGCACATAACAATGACACATTTCTACCACCAATAACTACTTATGTCGATTGATTTTAAAAAATCCAAAAACTTCTGTAGCAAGTATGAACACAGTGATCTTTATAATAGACAGCAGTGAACACTGCCTATGGATCAAACAGAGCTGAACATGCAGGTGTGGTTTTTCAGCTACTCTTTCCATTTAAGCTACTCTTTCCATTTCCATTTAGTTTGTGCCTCTGCGTTCATTCTGGCAACCCTGAGCTATGATCATCTTTTTAAAGATCCAATACCAGCATATTTAGTATATGGGCATTGTTCTCTACATTTCTAACACCTTTTCAAGGATTCTATTATTGTAGTAAGAACAGAGAACAAAATAAATAAATACTAAATCTTCAAATTATTTAAAGAAACATTTCTCAAGCATATGAAAATGTTCAATGTTAAATGAGTAATGTTATACCTCATGAAATCTAAAGACATATTCTATTTAAGAACCTTTAGAGGAATTGTTTTCAGGTTTGTTTTTTTCTAGAGACAAAACTCTCTCATTAAAAGTTGGCTGGATATAATATAGAGATTGGAAAGTTAAATTAATTGAGCCCCGGTCAGAGATGATCACTGTAAAAAGACTCCTGGCAAGAATTCAATTTTTTTTTTTTATTCTCAGTAATATCACCTCACTTTGAATGAAAACAGAAGTAATGTTAAATACTTGCTTTCTGTTGGCAGGAAGCATTGGCTGCAAGATCCCCAATACTGTCTCTGTTTTGTCACCAAATGAATCTCAACCTTAATGGTCTCCCTGGACTTAATTTAGAGAATAAAATGTAACTCACTTTTAATGTAATGTCTTTGGTAACAAAATTTGTTTCCTCTCTTCATGAGTTGAAGGTCTGTATTATACTATTCAGCTTCATACATGATAAATTAAAAGGCATGCAAATGTTACTACACATCCAGGATTTGGGATTCTCTTCTAAGCACAGGAGGGTGCTTGGTGTGTGGGGCAGTACACCCATTTGAGTCTTTTCTTGCTTGTCATTTGCAATTTGTTCTATCAAATCTGGAACAGCCACTTAAGGGCAGGCAAAATGCCATCTTATAAATGTGGTATGAGCACAAACCACCAAGAGATTATATATGAAAATCAAAGTTGTTCAGTGACGGCAGCATTTCAAGCTAGGAATGTCCAAGCAGCTGTGAGGGATGATCTATCCCGACTATTTTTAATAGGATGTCTCATTGGGCCTACATTAATTTCAGAAATTAAAGACATTTATGTAGATATGTGAGGGAGTTTCTACAACTCTGCCAAATTCAAATCAGTATAATGCAATAGCGGTGTACTGCTGGAGATTTCCAGGTGTTCTGGAGCATTCTGCAGGGAGCAGTGCTGGGCACCCTGCAAAGCTGGGAGGAAGTGTGCCACCACGCAACAGCTAATGCACCACATCCAAGACAGTACTAACAGGAAGGCTACAGCTCACTCTTTCCCTGGTAAATCCAGAACTACACAGAACAGAATACACGAATGTCTACGTCCCATCACACTCCTGTTGAGATCACTGGATATTCTTCCACCAGCTTCCACAGAAATCCGAATTGGCTTAACCTTGGTAGAGGGCCAGGACACGTAAATCCTGTCCTGCAAATTTAGATCAGAAGACCATTTCTGTGACTTCCAGATTAGGAGATCTACATATCCATCATAATACATCTGACTAACAGGATTTAAGCTTTATATGCAGTTAAGCTTCTTGGGGTTACAACCACTTGAATCCTAATTCAAAAGAAGTAGGTGTGAATGCTCACAAACTGCTTTCTCATACTGTCATGGCAACGAAATCCTCATAGCTGCAATGTCATTGTTAGTCACATAGCAAAATGACAGACAGAGGATGTTCTCTGTCTCCACCCCTCTCAAAGGTTAATACCACAAAAAAGTCCTGTTCCAAAAACTGAAACATCTACTACTGGAACATCTATTTCAGGATCACTGTAGTGCATTTTTTTCATACATATTGACATTCTCTTGAATGCCCTGTGTTTTCTTCTCTTCTTTGATTAACCAATATTATTACTACTCAAACCTAGCTGGTTTTTATGGAATATATTTTAAGAAACATGAAAAGGCTGTCTGGATAAGAATAAATAGGGGTCCTCAAGATAAATTTGTTACAGGGGACCTCAAGATTAATTTGTGAAATAATTCTAAATAAAAAAGTATATTATTTGTAAACATACTAGTTTGGTGAATATGCTGAATGTTTATATGAACTGACTTCTACACGCTAAAAAAAGTTTAAAAAATCAACTAGAACAAAGTTTAAAATACGTCTTTTAATTGATGATTAATTTCTACAGTGCTACAGTATTAACAGTCAGTAAAACAAATATCTGAATCTATAGATCAAAAAATATTATAATTTTTGCAAATAAATAAGTTATTAGAAGTATCATATTGTGTTGCTTTCCTGTCCGTGTAAACTTCTAATGATAATCCATATTAGAAGAAATAACAATAGTAAGCAGTTGCAGTGCATTTACATTATTAAGAAACTTCAAGTACAATTCTATACATACACATCCTATACACTTAGATAAATTTTTCTGCACTTACACTTTTACAAATCCATAAACTGAAAGAACATTCAAATACATTCAAGACCAAACAGAGAGGCAGGAGAGTATGAATAAAAGGACAACATGTTTCAGGTGGTACAACATGACACAGAAAGTACTGTACATCACCAGCCACTACCAGCTGCAGGCGTGAACTTAACAGCAACTTCCTAGAGAAGGCTGGAGTCACCCAACATTCAGTTCTCCACAGTTCTCTTGGGACAGCTCTTGGTTCACTTGTCAGATTTGCTTTTCTGACCTGAGTTCTCTCCATCTGGGAAGTCACAGGGACGAATCAGCTGGGGACACCTGCAGAGCCAGCAGTCCTGAAGGCGCTGAGACCCCAGAATGGCAGCGGTGGCACAGCGGTGACACTGACCCGAGTGCCACCCACTGTGGAGCTGTGCCCTCCTGGCAGCAAGCTCATGGAGCTGCCCTTGGCAAACTGAAACCTGCCACTTTAGCCTGGCAAAGCACTGCAGGCACTAACAGGACTGCAACTCGCTTGAGAAAAAGAACACAGAGCCCTGCAGAAAAAATGGGGAGTTTGTTTTTTAAACAGCCATTGTAACAAACACAGAATGAAACATTTTATTGGGATACACTTAATCATCTAGAAAAACTGCAGGTTCAGCATGAATTTAAATTGTAAACTGGTAATAAATAATACAGTAAGTCTCAGCACATTTTAAAATATACATTATTAAATAAACTTTGATTTTCAGAAAAGCTTTCACCTTTTTTCTTAAAAAAACACTTAAAAATCTTTTATGAAATGCAGCCAGTTTGCCTGCCTGAAAATTTTGATTTATGAAGCCCTACTGCCTAGTGCAGAACATTTATATTAACTTTCCTTTCTTTTTTCTTTCTAAGGCAGATTAAGAAAGAGCTCGATTCAAAAACTGTTAATATCATTTAAACTAATTTACAATTTTAAATTATTATAACAATTGTGAATTGGTTTCATTCTGGTTTATTTAGTACCCATATACATATCCAAATATCCACTGAAGTAAGCTACTGTGAAGACTGAGAGTACCACAATCAGAGTAGTAGCTAGACCTAGATTTAAAATGCACACATTTCAATCTGGTCACAGAAAAGGTCTCCGTGCATCTCCCTGTTAACTAGACTTGCAATCCATCCCTGAACATGAACCTGGCTAAATGCTATGTTCGATGGGAATGAGAAACAGCACCCTGCACCATTTCTCCAAGGCAGTTTATGTTGAACTACACTGTTGAGATTGGTGTGCCATGCCCATCCTGGCAGACCTGTGCATCTCAAGGCTAACAGACAGCAAACCACAGCTGAGTGGAGAGGGAAAGCCCTCTCCATAACACACCCTTTGTGCACAGAGATCCTCCTGCCTGATCCCCTGAGCTCCCTCAGCAGGTGGCAGTGACAGCTCATTGAGCTTCCTCTCATCTCACATCCTGCAGGGTGGGAGAAATTACATCTCTCAACTACTGCTCACCACGGCCTCAGTGACCCTGGCCAGATAATGCAGAAGATGCAATACCTCAGCAACACATTCCTTGCTGCTGCCCATGCCCTGAAGCTGGGATCTGACCTCCAAACATTCTGGGCTGAGCTGTGAAACAACTCAAAACAGCTTTTCACAGCATGTGAGCGCTGGGAAGAACCTCAAGAAATCCAACTGCTTTCAGGTAGAGTTTATACAAAAGATAGTTTCTGTTCCTACCAACAGCAGGAAAAGTCACCTGATTAAAAGGAATCTCCCTATTTCTATATACTGCTAGTCCAAAAGTTCCATAAAGCCATGCTTTATATGAATTCATTTCAGAAGGCCTATATAGAACAAGTAGGAAAATATTTTTATAAGGACAATTTGTAAAAGACTACATGAAAACATTACAGATACTGATGTTTGAATACAGTCCTCATCTTACATAAGCAGGAGGGTTTAAATGCTTTAGAAAACTAGGAATATTGCAGAGAGGAAGACAAAAAAGACAGATGTAAAAAAGAAGTTGGAAAGAGAGCACCATATGAAAATCATACTTAAGTTTTAACGTCCATTTAACAGGCTAATTAAATGTTTCAAGATGGTATGTTGAAATTTAAATAAGCTACCTAGGATAAAATCCTAGCTCATCTGAAGTCAATAGCAAGAAGATTTTACCTGCAATTCTCATTACATTGCAGAAGATATATTAACAGAATAGCAACCAGACAAGAGGAAAAGGCCTCAAGCTGTATCAGGGGAGGTTCAGGTTGGACATCAGGAAGAATTTCTTGATGGAAAGGCTGGTCAGGCATTGGAACTGGCTCCCCAGGGAGGTGGTGGAGTCACCATCCCTGGAAGCATTCAAGAAGCAGCTGGACATGGCACTTAGTGCTATAGTCTAGTTGATGTGGTGGTGTTCAGTCAAAGGTTGGACTTGGTGACCTTGAAGGTCTTTTCCAACCTTACTGATTCTGTGAAAAGGAGGCTTCAGTGAAAGGTTTCAGTCAAAAACCAGGAGTAAGAAAAGAACGTGTTGCTTACTTTTTTAGGTAAATGCCATGTAAACTAATCTACATGGCAATCTCTCTGGTAAATGAAACATTGAATGTGATACTGTAAGTAATTTTTAGCTTTACTTTTATTAATTCATTATTTAGCAAGAGTATTTTGTAGCTGTAAATCTAGTTTGAAATTGTAGCATTACTTTGTATATTGTTGCTTTACGGAAGTGCAACCCAAGATTGTAGCAAACAGTTGGTTTTTTTTTTATTTCATATGTACAAAAAGATATAAAAATAGGTCCTTGATTAAGATATGATAATATCCTTGAGGCACAATGCAAACAAATACAATACAGTTTTATGGTGCAAGTATTCCCTTTAGAAAGAATACTATCTACAGGATACACTCATCTGATCAAGGATTTCAAAATTACATCTCCTTTGTGATACTATTAAGTATCCAATGCATTTTCAATTAATTGATAGCTATGGTCTTCAGTGAGCTGCCTTGACAGTAAAAAGAGACACAGAACTTAATCTAATCTTAGTTTTTCATATTTCATCACACTATTCTGTTTGCTAATGGAGATATATTTCCCAAAACTGCCAATATGTTCCTCATAGTTTATAAAACAGTACTGAAAGAATGTTGCACACATACAACTGATAGTCTGAACACATGTAACACAACCATTTTGTGATTCAGTGTTGTAAATGTAATTTATATTTTAAACTTTTAATAATTTTAGCTGCATATAAAACAGAAGTAATAAGTTAAATTAGAGCACCTTGTGTGAAATTTAAGGAATATAAAGATTACACCTTTTAAAATTTAAAGAAATACAACTGTTCTGTCTCAAGTCCACTGTGCACCTGTCACAAAAAAGGAAACTCGTTTACGTGTAATGAAGACATACAAAAATATCACAATCCAAGGCACAACATGGAATTTAAAAGTTAGGGATATAGCAAATCCTTGCTTTTTTATTAAATTACTTGATACACCTCATTCTGGCATATCTGCACATTTCAGAAAAGCTATATCATTGAAGCTAAAAATGGAAACTGCCTATTCAAATATGTAGTTCAATCTCTTGCCAGCTTCAACTGAAACCCTTCCAAGACACTGCATACATTGATAAGCACTACTGTGTCATTCCGTAATTGATCTAATCAATAGGATCTTTCTTCCGATATTCATCGGCTCTTTACCTTGTTCCAAATTCATCATCGCTACCTCCATACTTAGAAAAGCTCTTCCATGTATTTATCATAGATTACACATATTAGCAACTCAATCTTTCCGACTTCTTTCTCACTTCAACGAGTTTTGTTACTGTTCTCTGAGCTTGCAGAAGATTATCCAATGCTTCATCTCTGAGGTAGCCAAAATATAAGACTGTACTCCAGAAATTACCTCAGCAACCACAAGTATTCTGATTTACAGCTGCCTGATGCAGCTCTCCCACATATGTTTACACTTCTTTTGACATCAATGAAGCCAGAAACAAGACAGGTTTGTTGCCTACATTTTCAAAGCTTTGTACCACATTACTACATTTCAATTTTCTTTCTCTCACTAAGTATCTAAGTTTCCTCAAATGCATCACCTTTTCTCTGAATCTGCTAGGCTCTTAGATAAAAATCTAATTTGTTGGACCTCTCCCACTCAAGTATCATATAGTGTAATATCATCTGTAACTTCTATCAATATACTGTAGATCCTTCCTGCAGATTATGGAAGACAAGAAATAGAATTAGGTCAACACAGTATAAACAATTAATGGGGAGGGAGCAATTGTAATTGCCCAATGGGATGAATCAAAGCAAAATTTATATTTTAAGATGCTATTTTAAATATATTTTATCCCACTGAGCTATTGAAGAGAAGTCAAATATCTCACAAGCTACAGATTTTCAATGCAATACTGATTTTTCTGCATATATAATTTAAATGTAGAATAGGAAACATGCTGACAATCAGCTTTGCTCTGCGAACGAGTCCCATTCCAGCCACTGATTAGAGAAAGGTAGGCACATCCTATCTTCTCCTCAGCACAAACTTTTAACCAGATAATATTATATCTATTACCCTAAGTATCTTTAAAATTACAAATGAAAATACAGGGAGGTCTAAATTTGCACTGATAATCAAGAATTCCACTATTTTCAAAAGTCCTGGAACTCTGCATGTGATACTGTAAATCAAAAAATATTAAATAATGTGCTACAGTACTTATAATTGGAAAGGTATCACTTAATATAAAGCTTAAATACCATTCAATTCACCTAATCTATGAAAAACATCATTACCTAATTTACACTCTGATTTCCAGAAGACTCACTTTCTGTACAACTTATTAACTCTTCTTCTCTCCTTAATAATGACTACAGGTCATAACAGAACTTTCAGAACAGAAGGCACAGTAACCAACTATTCTTATTCTTAAAGCTATTCATCAACCTATTGAAAATAATAAAATATTTATTTGAAGAAATGAACAATTAAAAACCAAAGTGAATCTGAAGACGAAAAGGTAGGTCTCAAAATATATTAATTGCAAAAATAATACAGTCCACAGGCACAGGCACAGTTGTTTATTCTTGTTCCATGTTTTAAAACTTGGACTCAGAAAAATCAGAGGAAGTTTTGGGTTTTTACCCTCTCTTCTTTTCCTTTCCACTAAAAGCACCATGGTTACACAGCGTGATTCAATCGTCCTTTTCCACAATCACTTCTCCATGAAGCACCCTTCTTCTCTGCCGCAGCATGTGGAAGTAGAGTTGTGGAAATACTTAATCAAAGCATAAAAGAAAGCAAATTAGATGGAAAAATTCAACATATCACATATGGAAAACCACTATTTTACAGAATGATGAACTGAGTAAAAATTATGGCACACACTGGTTGAGTTGATTAGGGTGAATAAAAACAATTCATGAACACTGCAGTGATTTAAAAAACAGTAATTACTCAAAGTTCATTTATGCCTGAATAAATATCCTGTGTTCAAGTTCACTCCAACAGTTTCCTTGTAGAAACAGGATTTAACCACATTTTGGTAGTCCTTGAAGACTTCAAATTTGTCCCAAGCATTTTTGAAGACTTGGAGGAGGATACAAATTTACCCTATTTGCTCAAGTCTGAAGAAAGGAGATCTGTCTTTGCTGTCCCTCTGACATCTATTATATTACTGTCCTACTGACAGAGTCAAGCTTTATATTTAATGGCTAGAAAACTGGATTTATTCCTGAAGAAATTACATAAACAGATGTTAAACTGTTAGTAAATTATCACACCTTAGAATATTTTTTGTTGACATATATCTCTCTTGTTGGCCTTCATGATTTTTTGGAACAAAAAATTTAACTGTGTGTGCATATTGTAAAAATCCAGATTGAATGTCGCCTTCTCAAATGAATACCTTTCATGAGTGCAGATCACCAAGCCTTTAACTTCAGTTTTCCTGCTTTGCAATTTTTCTCTCTAATCTGCTGCCACAATGTACAGATTATTTTAAAAATATTATATATTCTACTATTAATATTATCTAAAATAGTCCATTTGCCTTGTTTGGTCTAGCCCTATTCATGGTGGAATATCTGGTATATCAGGTTGCTTTCTCCTTGTCTTCACTGATTAGGTAGCAGTGGAAATAACACTGGAAGTGAAAGACAGATACTCTCTCTACCATTACATCCATGGCTTCTGGCGTGCATAACTACAAAGACAAACTGATTAAACCAGGGACTGCAGATGTTCACATGGTGGGGAGGTTGATTTCTGTGAAAATGAAATCTTAGCTAATACTGCTTCAAGTTTTTCCTGAGCAGGCTTGAATAATGATTTTTTTCTACGTAAATAGTTATTAGTAGTAAAAAGCCACAGCAAATCTCTGGCACAACTTGCAGAACCATTTTAAAGTCATTACTTCAAAGTGGGAGAGGCACTAGAAAGTCACAGCGACACAGTTACAGACATTTCTGTGTGTAAGCAAAAACTTCTCTTCATCCAAGTCTGAGAAATAATTTTAGCATTTTCATTGAATTTTTTAGGACAGATTATGTTCCTAAGAAGATCACAGGACAGAAAATTTCAGCCTAACCAATTAAAGCACAATAAAGCTTGGAACAACAGAAAGCAGGTTTTTACAGTAGGAAGTGCTTAGCAAATTTTAATACAGGCAGTGTTTATAGCATTGCTGAAGATTGATTTTTATGATGTTAAAATGTTTCTACAGTTAAACAGCACTTACATGGCACATAGGAGAACATGACAATAATAAGGAAGTAATAGTAGTCAAAGGAGACGTTGTATTTGTTGGGAAGTCTCAGTGAAAACATTCCTGTTTTCTTCACGTAGGGTAAAGCAGCATATATGGTTAGCAGTTCGCCTGCAACTCCAGCAGGATACAAAACGATAAAAAAGTTGTATCTGCATTGAAAAATTAAAAAAAAAAATCTTGTGAGAAACATCCCATAAATTAAAAATTTTCTCTTGTTATTATTAGTGGCATAGAAATGTATTAAAGTAGTTCCTGCACCAGAATCAGGAATCACATCCTGACTTGACACAAAATATCAATTTCAGTTACTTTCAGTAAAGTTGCTTAGATTGACAAGGGAATGCATTCTTCAGTGCTTTGCTTAAAAAAACAGTGAAGTATCAGAATGTTTTTATGTCTTTCTAATAAAACAACCCCCAAATTTTTATTCTCCAATAATGATTTTTTTAGAATTTACTATTCTTACTCCTGTTGTCACTGAGAGGATTCAGACCAGGACTGAATGTCAGATTCAGATGATTCTACATATTTTCATCACAGTGCAGACACACTGGGTGAACTGTACTACAAATTTTTTGAAGATAATGACAATATTGAAAAACATCAGCAGCCTGTTTTGCTCTACAACATAGAAATACTATATTTACCACTAATGGAAATTGGAATAAAAAAAAGAAAAGAAAATTACAGTGCCAGAAAATTATCAGATCCATTTTAAAGTGAGATGATGTTCAAATAAAAGGCAAAGCATCCAGTTGAAAGAAAATGTGGTTTGAATGCCAAAGACCAGATAGGCAGTGACAACATGAAAATTGTAATCAATAGGCCACGTGCCGTCCTTTCACACAGCGCACCATGGATATGCAGGCTCTCCAACGGAGCAATTCTCCAGTTCATACAGGGAACAGCAATGAGAGCTGTCACACAGACAGAAAGGTACAATGTGCACTCCCTGACCAAAAGAAATGAGATCCAAAACAGCAGCAACTAAGCATGAAATCCTCCTAGAAGCAGAAGGACTTAGAAGACTGACAGATGTGGGGAATCACAGAATAGTTCAGGTAGGAAAGGACCACTATGAGTCATCTGGTCTAACTTCCCTCCTCAAGCAGGGTTATCCTAAGGCACATGGAACAGGATTGTGTCCAAATGGTTTTTGAATATCTCCAGTGAGGGAGACACTGGATTGTCTCTCTGGACAATCTGTTCCAGTGCTCAGTCACCTGCACAGTAAAGAAGTTTTTCCTCGTGTTCAGGTGGCACTTCCTGTGCATCAGTTTCTGCCCTTTGCCTCTTGTCCTATTGCTTGGCAGCACCAAGACGAATGTAGATTAGATAAGAATGAACTAATACCTTACATATTGTTTGTCTCTATGCAGTTATAAGCTAAAGATCAGAAATTCCACCTCTCTTGGTACTGAATTCATGCTCAGTTGTGCTGTTTGTTTATCCATAAATCTTGATGGGGTATTTTAGACTCTATGAAAAAATAATATATTTTCAAATTATTTGTTTAGATTAATATTTCACCATTTGTCTCTTCAGTGAGAATGTTGGTTTTCCCTACTGTCTATATTAAGGAAAAAAATCTGTTATTCCAGGGACACTGACCTGATGGCAAATGTTATTAACTGTCAATGTAATCTGAGTGCATTTCTCTTTCTGAAGTCTGTATAAAAAGCTACTGATGATAGCCAATCTGACTATCTTTAAGATTGTCATTTAGTGCTTAAACAAGTCTCTCACTTAGGCACTAGCAAAAAGGAAACGTTTTATAAGAATGGACATAAATATCAGACACATCAAAGAAGAGCATTAGAAGCATCAAACCTGCGTTACCTATAAAATAAAAATAAACACAAACAAACACTTTAAATTAAGTCGCCTGTACTGAATGTAGGTTAGATATTCTTCTAACATAATAAGTCTGCCATATATGTATTTTTCAAATAATGACTATATAGAATACTATTCCAGTTATGTTTCCTGATAAACACACAGAGTCTCTGTAGTGTATGTGATCTAGTGGCCAACCTTAAGAATGCTTCAAAATCAAAATAGTTTTGATTTGGAACTCAATTTTTGGTGGCCTAAACTCAGCTAGTATTTAACTTCACTACATGGATATAATCTTACAAAAGCTCTGATAAAGCAGAATTTCTTATAAAGTAATAATACAGATTGAGTGACAACAACTGCCACATTTTCAAAAAACTAATATCCACAAAGACTAGCACAGGTGCTTAATTTTGGGCACTGTATTCAGAGCATCATAAAGAGTCATACTGCAAATTAAAAGATGACTCCAAAGATAGAGAAAAAAAAAAAAAACCAGAGTAAGAGAAAGCAGAGTTCAAACTGTGAGACACAGAAAGCAAAGAAAAAACCATACCCCAAAACCACAGCTAAAATATTTTTAACATATTAAACCAAGGAACAATGATCCCAAGTACAGAAAGCAACTGAATTGCACTTTGCGGACACATAACCAAAGCTCAAACATCTGCTCTCCTGTGTGTTAGTTCAGCATGCGTGAAACCAACATGCACAGAATCATGAGAAACTCAAGTGCAAGACATCTCCACCTGGCCCATTTAATGAAGTATGGCAAATGGTTGAGCAGGTTGAATGTGTAGAAGGAATATCGAGTAATCTCTGTCACAGTCCATACGACCAGAAAAAGAATAACGCTCTCCTCATTCTGGATCTGCAGAAGTATAAAGAACCAACATTTTCTTCATCCTTAGGCTTCTTTTCTGTGCAAACTGCAACAGACTTCTCTTTAAGATATATAGAACAGAACTAATATCTTGCAAAGAAAGAAAATTTTGGCACAAAAATGATATGCTGAAACCATTAACATGTACAGTTCATCATCATATGCATTTACTAACATACAGATATTTGTCAACTGAGCAATCTTCATCCATTATGCAAATATCAAAATATAAAACCCAATAATTATGCTTATTCTTCCTCTTTATTCTCTACCTACATTCTTCTAGACTATCTAACTATCCCTTTTCTATCTGTGGTTGATTTATTTGTTTATGTTCTTCCTCCTCAAAACAGCAAGAACAACAAAATGCTACAGAAGGTATGTTCTTCTCATAATCACTTTTTAATCATTTTGCATTTCACTACTCCATTTCCCAGATTTTCCCTTACTTTTTATCTTGCTTTTTCTTCAATATATAATGCACATCTCCATGAAACTTTAGACCAAAGGAATTGCTTTATATAACCTACTAACTGGAACTTGGTCACAGAAGATCAAGTTTGGCAGACTTCAGGGAGCTCTAAGATAGTTAAGGAGCTGGAGCACAGATGGCTCACTAAATGAAGAGTAGTTGGTAGATCAGGAGCTTTGGGTAAACTCCGTCAACAATCCCGTGTAAGATATAAGTTCTGAGTCATTAAACTGCCTCATCAGTAAGTAGCACATCTCTGCTGTTTCAAAACACCACTTTTTTTTTTCATTCTGAGTGAACAAATAAACAAAAGTCCCCAAATACAAAGAAGGCGCCTGGGGATCTATTACAAACACTACCTTCTGTGAGGAAGAATTACACACAAGTAATTTTCTTTCCTTTAAGAGGGCAGGAGTTTTGTAATGCACTTCTATGCCTGAAGGCTGAAAAACTCCAGGGATGTCTGTGAAATAGCATAAAGCAACATAAGTTTTGTTAAAATTATAAAAAAGGTAAATGATTTTTCAAAATAAAATGCAACATGGTGTCAAAGCTTATATCTCTAAGATGCTGAAAATCCACAACTCTTGACACAAAAGTCAAGAAGGATTGTAAGTAAGCTCATAATTGTAAGCTCATAAAATCGCACGCTCAATGTGTCAGTCAAAGGTGGTGCAATTTTAGCAGAAGGATCTCATCAATATCATAAAGAAAATGAAAACATAAAAATAGCACCAAAATTACAAACAAATAGCAGCAACTGAAGTGCAAAGACATCCAAACAAATAAGCAAAGGTAAAGACAGAACTAGGCTGCTCTTTGCCTCATGCAATTAGAGACTAACGTTGATAACTCAAACTTGGATTCATGTCACAGTGCTAAATCCAAGCAGAAGAGCTTTAAATAAGTATGCAGAGAATTCCTATCTGCTGCCTTGCAAATCTGCAGTCAAGTGGGGAGGTCTGGCTCTGGCTATTATCACTGACATGCCTCTCACCACTTAAAGTGACCCTGAACATTCATGACTGCTAAGCAATAGCAGAATGAAATACAATCAGATATACATTCAAATGTATTTCTTCTTGGACACAGCTTGGCCTACAGTAGTGTAGATAGAGAAAATAAAAGAAAATGCTGAATATGCTTAAGATTTAGTCCACTGCAGATAATAAAAAAAGGCAAAATGCAGTGCTATAGTCCAGCTCACATGTAGGTATTCAATATAAGAATCTTGTTAATCTTTGAGTCATTTTGCCTTACAGAAAAAGTTAGCTTAAAAGAAAAAAAAAACAACAAACCAAACCAAAAAACCACAAAACAAACAAACCAACCAACCAAACAACAACATGTAAAAAGAACAAAAAATTAACCCTATGAAAAGCCTATTTAGTTTCTTCCATGTTAAAGATGCAGTGTAGAAAACAAGTCCTCTTGTGCAATGAAATGAAGATTTGATAACTGAGGCAGGTGCTAGGATAATTCATCTGCAGAAGAAAGGCCTATGCCATCTGCTGGTGAGACAGTTTAATGGCTCAGCTTTTCAAGTTCTGAAGAAATTCGGGAGCACAAAACCTGTCACTTAATTTTTTTACATGCCTTTCATGGAAAGCACACCTCATAAACTGAACCTAATGTCCTACCTACTAGTTTTGAACTACTTGCTTCATTCTGCTAAAGGATCACTAGCCTTACAACAGCCACCCAAAGCCAGGCAAATAAGCCATTGTCATTTACACATGTCCTTATGTGACACACTAGATGTCATAAAATGTCAAGATTACCATAACATTAAAATTTTGAGAAGGTTTCTAAAAAAATAACAAAATTGAAACCATATTTATCCATGTGAATTCAAGACATAAATTTAAAGACATAAATTTACCTTTTATTTAGATTGATTCAGCAAGTGCTAATTAAAGTTTTTGAAAGGGAACTGTTAACACTAGGGTAGTTTTGCTTGGAAATAATAGGAATAGTCAATGATTTCATTTAGGCAGACCACAGACGGACGATGCTGAAAACACTGCTGATGCACAGTTAAGACCCAGACTCTGTCTCCTGGCAAGAATCACACAAACTCTACTTTGTAACCCTAACTTCCAAAATTGCACTCAAATAAGCATTATCTACAGGAACAGAATTAATTTTTGGATTCATCTTCCTTGTGAAATGAGAACTGTAGTAATAGCTTCTCCTTAAAAGCAATCAAAACATAATTTTCTCAGACACATACCTGTTTTATACTGTGTGCAATGAACCACACCATGAAGATTCTTGAACTCACTTGGACCCCGGTCACAAGCACAGATGTGCGAACTATTCCTTAAAAAGAGAAACATGTTATCTCTGTTCCACAATTCATGTTTTAACTAGTTACAGGACAAATTAAAACAAAGAACTCACCAACTGCACAGTGGATTACCTGTAAATAAAAATAAGTCAGAGGTTACTGATGTGCTGCATGTTACTAGCTACCCTATAAACATGGCCTTTTGATATTCATATAAACCTAGGCTCAATTTGGGTTTTGTCTCCCATTAACAGTTATAAAAAGAAATACATGGCAGAGCCCTGGCAATCAGTGTTGGGATGGTCTCAATATCTGAGCTGTGCAAATGAAAGACATTTGTTTTCCAAATTAATTGTAAATATTAGACATTTAGATACTTATAAAGCATTTTATTCAACTAGTAAGCTTCTCTTCCTTATTCAAAGAATTTTAAAGGACAGTGTAGAGGAAGTCACATAAGGAATGCTAAACACACAGCAATTTTAAAATGTTCTGCATTCATTACAGATTAATAATATTATTATATACTTTTGTCAATGACAGCTATGAAGCTTTAGATACAGTGTATTTTCTCATCAGTGATGTTTAGCAAATGAAGTGCTTTTCATTGTTTTGGCAGCTTTGAATAGAATTACTTACGGTGAAAGTTCAACAACACAAAAGCCTATATGCAGCTAGTGACATGATTTTAACAGTTGTTAGAACTAGAGATGTTGTGAGAAAAAAAAAAGTTAAAATGTGATGAGGCATTCTTTGTTGTGCCTGGGAAAGAACTGCTAGTGGTCCATAAATCCAGCAATAAAGCTTCACTCCACGGATGTACCAGAACTGGCCACTAGTTCATAGTTTGCGAAAGTATTACTTAAAGAATACTTTGCACATCTTGCACAGGCCCCGTTGCAATGGATTATATGGGGTGCATGAATCCAGTCTTGAAATAAGCAGAAGTAGGAAAGGCACAGAAGGATACTAAGTACAGTACAAAGAATATAAATTAAGCTATAATCTCTGAGATGGTGGCATCTACTAGAGGGCTGATCTGCTGGCTGTAATGCCTTCAAGATTTTGCCTTTTGCATTAAAAACTCTCAAATCAAAGCAGTTCTCAGGCACTGATTTAAAGAAATATTAGAATTAAGTCTGAAAAACATGTGCCCATTTGTTTCAAGTAATCACCTTGCCCCACCCCCAAAACTTAATTAAATAATGAAGTAAAAAGGACTTTTAGTACTAATATAATATTTTTATTTTAAATTCAGGATAATAATGTGTTTTGCCTATCATATGCAGCATCCAGTAAAGCAAACTAATGTTTAAAATTTACCTCAAGCAAAGCAAATGTCTGGAAAAATTTAAGCGTCTTTTGAACGCTTCTGAATAAGCCTCTATGTGTTCCTTTCTGAATATAAAACCGCACCATGGCAATACCTAATACCAGCCACCTATAAAAGAAAGAGAATGGATACGTTTCAAATTAGAATTCTAAAAATATCCATCCGTGATAAATAATTTAGTAGAGTATTTTTCTTCACAGATTAACTTTGATTCCTCACTTGTCGGTGTTCTTAGATCATCAAAAAATATCTTTAGACATAAATAGTATATATATGTAAACATTACACTCATCTTTTCACTTGGAAAACAATGCAGAATAACTTGCTGCCTTCTGAGGATTGACTTAATTGAGGGAACCCCCCAAAACCACCCATCCATCAGACTTTTCTGCAGCAGTGACTACATATTTTTACTATTGAATCCTCATGCACCTTGACTAATAAATACTGTTACTTGAAAACACATTATGAGCTTGGCACTGAAGTCACTGTTTGGGTTGGAAGTTTGTAAATGTAAAGGACTGGAATTTATGCAAATCAGTTTTACATTTTTTATGGCCTCTCAACTCACTGATTTCAGGACTGACTAGTAATCTTAATGCTCCTGTTTGTGATTGTCCATATTAAGGTACCACTGTAATTATGTTTTCCAAAGTGTTGAGAAATGTTTTAAAAGTTGACTTAAAAATCAGACTCCAAAGTGCTGAAAGATGGGTGTTCTATGCTCCTGACTTCAAGAAACATATTTAACTAGCACGTTTGAGGGGATTGGATGAATTTATTTTGGTTTTTTTTTAGGAAACTGAGCAATTATGCTAACTAATAACCCTTCCAGTGTAAAAGAAAGAAAAAGCAACAGTATCTTTTAATCATAGTAGAATTTGACATAAAATTAAAATTGAGATTTAGAATGGAAATTGAGATAAAAAATAAACATCTAAATAGCGGGTTGATCCCACCACCTGCCCAGATTCTGTAAAATAATCCAAGGTATGAGGAATTCCTTCCATGTAATAAACCCATTTTCATATCATAAGGCTTTTCAAAACAGTGTTCTGTATCTTCCTTAATCATGGGATTAATTGGGTAGGAACAGACCTTAGAGATCAACCCCCTCTGCCATAAGCAGGGACACCTTCTACTAGACAAGATTGCTCAGGGCCCCATCCAACCTGGCTTTGAACACTTCCAAGGAATGGAGCACCCAGGGGTTCTTTGGGCAACCTCTGCAAGTGCCTCACTACCTTCTGAGTTAAGAATTTCTTCCCAATATCTAATCTAAACGTGCCTTCTTTCAGTTTAAACCCATTATTTAAACCCTTATTCTATCACTACAGCCACACGTCCCTCTTAAGTTCTCTTGTGGACTCCCTTCAAGAACTGTAATTATGTCACCCTGGAGCCTTCCATTCTTCAGACTGAAAAAATCCAACTCTCTCAGCCTTTCAGACCTATATCTCATTCTTAAAATATTGCATAAGCAAGAAGACTGAAAACTTCAGGTTTCAATCCAAAAAAACTAAGAAAGTACAAAAAGTCTTTAACATAGGCATAACAAGAGCTATGGATGGCTATTTTGAGAGGTAAAAGTAAAAATCAAAAATTTTATTTTAATGTCTTCTTGAAATTGCTGGGACAATTACTCAGTCATTTGATTCTCCATAAAGCCATTGCAAGTATATTCTACAGCAACATGAGCTCCGGCTAAGGAAGGGCCCAAGTGGCAAAGCAGAAGGGCTTCAGAAATACTCAGAGACATATTCAGAGAGATTATAAATATTCAGAGAAATATTCACACAAACATTTGGACAAATATTTAACTCGTCCTCTTGTAGCCCTCCCTAAGCATAAGGTACAGGCTAGCACTGGAAACAGGGTACCTGGAAACAGTATTCTTTGGTCAGATCCACTGTGCTGTAAGATGGTGAGAGCCGCCTGGATCCTGAGAGCTCCCGGCTCACCTCGGATGGCACGGACTGCAGTACAGCCCCTCCACAGCTCCTACGCACGGCGGCTACTGCTATGCAGTCACTTGGTGTGCCCCATTCCAGCACTTCATGACAGCATTTCAAACTCACATAGAGCCAGTCAGGCTTCTCCACACAGCAGGAATCATTCCCCTCTTTGATCCCTTCTACTTTAAGCCCATGAATCTGATCTGTCAGTGCTCCAACATTTTCCCCGCAAGTGTTACTTAGATTTTATAACGGATTTTAAATATGAATGCATTTATTTCAGGTTGTCTCCCACCACTATGGAAACAAGGAATTACTGGAATATCACTGGTAGTCTTTCACAGTAGAGCTGCCCTGTTTTCCAGTAAAGTGTTTGACAAGAGGAAGGTGATAGTGAGTTTACATCCAGCTGGCAGCACAAATGTGGCAGCAACAGCTCTGTCTGAGACTTAGATTGAGAAGTCATAATACATTTAACCTAACAAGGCATTTTCTGCATCTCATTCCACAACCAAAGCATTGCAGAGAGAAGTAATCTTGGACTACACTCGAAGATGGCAAAAGCATTTTTCTTAAATTATTTTTTTATGTGGACATAAATTTCTATAGCTAGATTTATTCAGCTGTCAGTGGTTTTGACTTTGGATTTCAGGAAAGTCCTCATAACTGACTATTACAAATCACCAGGAAATGGAAAATACTTTCTGTAACAGTCACAGTTGGGACTTTCAGCAAGACTGAGTATTGGCCCATCATTTTAGTCCTTTAAATCTGTTTAGAAACAAAGATAAGCTGCAGGGTTTTTTATTAGAATGTTTGTTTCATTCTAATAAATGAAACATAACAAGTAGTTATGCATTAGTTTGTTAAAACTCCAGAAACATTTTGCTATATTGCACTGTCTGGACAACTAGACAAATATACTGTTCTAGTGAAATATTTATGCTGTGTAGTGTCTCTGTAAAGTATACCTGTATTTCAAATATGTATTTTTCTCTTAAACTGCACCCATAAATGATTATAAGAATTTATTCCTATCTCTTTTTTTTTTCTGCTTCCACATGAAAAATTCAATTTTGCATGTCTTAATTTCTTTTGATATTAATGGAAAATGTGAGAGAAGGAAGTGGGAGATAGGAAGCAGCACCTAAGGTCAAAACTAACACAGTTCGATAATCTTTTAGAGACATTTAAAGTCAGTGGCAAGAGTCAGTGTTCATTAGCAAATTCACACATGGAGCACAAGACTGGTAATTCAATGAGGTAACATTAACCTCCATGTAAAAGCACTTTTTAAAAAGTGCTGCAATAATATATGAACAAACTTTAATACATACTCAAGATTCACAGTTGCTAGTGAGAAGAAAGCCATTACGATCACATTCCTGGCTTTCTCCAGCAGTGCTTGAGCTCCTGCCTCAACTGTGGCGTGTTAGTTTTACTCTACGGGATTCAAAGGGCAGTGAAACCGCCCATTAGTAACCAAAGTAAAACTGTTCTCATTATGAATATCACACTAGAAGCTGTAAATTTTTTCATTCTTATCTTCCTTTTAAATATGTGGAAATGAATAGGTTGAGGTTTTTTTCCCACAAGTGTTAGTGAAAATTTTCAAGAAGTGAGAATATGAGCTTCGAGCACTAACAACATAAACCTGACTGCTCTTGATGATCTACTATTCAAAATAAATACCCTCTTTCCTCAGAGCGAAGCCTCGCAGCACAAGCTAAAATGAACCTCCCGGGCTACTCTTCCGCCTCCAGCGGTCCGCGCTCACGCCTGCAGCCCGGGCCGGGCTGGCTCTGGACAGCTCTGCCCGCCGGGAGCCGGAGCTCCGCTCTGTCACAGCCGGGGCGCACGGACCGAGCGCGCCGCCCCGCACGGGAGCCGGCCCCGAACCCCCGGCGGCCCCGAGGAGCGCGGCCGGCGCCCCGCGGGCGGCCAGCAGCCCCCTCCGCATCCGGCGAGGCCGCGCCGCGGGACGCGGCTCCCCGCCCGGCATTCCGGTCCCGGCTATACTTAACCTCCGCGCCGGCGGCTGGCAGCGCTGCACCGTATTAGGCAATGCTCGGCAGGCGAGGAGAGCCCCGCGGCCGGCGGCTCCCCCGTGTCCCGGCTCTCCCGCCCGGCCCCGCCGGGCCCCCGCCTGGCTCCGGCCGCGCCGCCCCCGTCCCACCGCTCCGCGCCCCGCGGAGGCGCCGCGCTGCCGCCCGCGCCCGCTCACCCCGCGGTCATGGCGACGTTGTAGAAGATAAGCCACGTCGTGGCCAGGGCGCCCAGCTTCTTCTTCTTCTTGCCATTCTCCTTCTCCTCCACCGCGCCGTTGCCGCCTCCGTCCTCCTCGCTGGACGCCATGGTTGCCGGCCGGGAGCGCGGCGCGCACGGCGGGGAGGAGGGGCTCCCTCGCGGCGGGGCTGCGGCGCGCTGACAGCCGGACCCGGCGCTGTCTCTCACCCCATCTGTCTTCCCCGCGGGCCGCTGCCGCCGCCAGCGGCTCACATGGCCCTGCGCGCTCCTCCCTCCGCCCGCGGGTCTCCCGGGGTCAGCCGGAGCCTGCGGGGCGGTGAGCCTCCATCCGCGGGGAGATCCCGCTAGGATGTTACCTGGCCTTGCCGTCAGGCAGCAGCAGCGGGCACTGCCCACCTCAGAAAAAGTGACAGAAAATAGCGCAGTTCTTGGAAACGCAGAAATGGGTGTCTGAGATAGAACACCTGGAGTCTGGCCAGAGACCGACTGGTGGGAATATAGGCCCCCATCTCCGAGGCAAACAGCGACCTGCCAGGGTGAGCGCGACAGTCTGGTGGGTCTCCATAAATACCGCCCTCAATATATGAGGCAGACTAAGGCTCGAACCTGAGAAGGGGAAATTTCTTCCAAGGGCTTGAAGAGCACCCAGCTGGCAGACTGAAGGATAGATTTGAGTATGCAGCTTACCTTGTAAATGTTTGCTCTCTGTGCAAGCGCACAGGGAAGCTAAGCCACTACAGGTAGCATTGCTGGGACTGGCTCTGGAACGGGGACAGCCTTAGCCTGACCTAATGTGACATGATGCTTTAGAAGTGTGGGCTGCACCCACTGGCCTGACACCTGGCTCAGTCTCTGCTAGCCTGGGGATGCAGGCTGCTCATTTCCACAGCTAAGCCTCTCAGCCCAAATACCTCAGACACAGGCATATACAGACAGAAGAATTCCAAAACTGGGTCAGGATATCTTTGAAATGCTACTTGTTCAGTAGAATTTAAGGAGTCCAAGTCTGTCTACTTTAGAATGAGGTGAGTATTTCAATGCTGAAGACACACCTGGATGTCTCAGGTCGAGGGCCTTCATGTAAAGATAAGCAGATGTGCTAAACAAAACCGAAGTCTCCCCCTCCTCAGCAAAGCACACAAGCAGATGTTCATCTTTCAGCCTCAAAACACACACCCACTGGCAACAGCGAATATATAATGTGCAAAATGAGTAGTTGGCAAAAGACTACATTATATATGCTATTAGATTACTCTAGGGACCAATATTACACACACACAGATGCTTTTTGTGTTCAAGTAATAAATATAATCCAGTTTGAGAATCCTGTAGTTAAAAAATCAAGAGAAAGAATTTACACACAGGATTGAATGACCCAACTCAGAAGTTTTTGTCAATACAGGTTAATCTTAGCCTATATGCCATCTCAATGTGACAACTATATATTGGTTTAAACTTTAGTTTTCCAAAATATTTTCAATATTATTTATTTCTGGATATTCCTGCTATCTTACTTACATGTTTTCTCCACTTGAATTCCTCTTCTCTCTTTAAACCATTTAAATTTTTTTGGTTTTGGCAACATAGTGTTGAAAGAGACAACAAAAATTAACCACATATTATGACTAAAGTTGGTTTTTTTTCTCATTTAATTTTGTCAATTTATGAATTCATTAACTGATGAAGATTTTCTTATCTTAAATTATGGTACACGGAGAAAGGCATAACTCAATCCCATTTTTTAATACCAATTTTTATATTTTACTACTTGTAGCTGTCCTTTGCCGTGATCCTTTTGAGATTTTTCCACAGCAGATTTGAGGCAATAAATCCTATTTTCTTTCGGAAGTAAAACTTTTCCATTTTTAAATCCCTTCTTGGATGTTTTTGATGCTTTTGCTCAGAATCTTTTGAAATTTGATACACAATGTTTGTCTAATTCTCATTAGAATTCTGTATTATTTTCCTTCCCCTGTTTATTTGCTCAGATTTATTGATTTTGGATGCACACATTATCTATAATGATGACTGGGTTTCTCTTCAGTTAATTTACTCAATTCAGAACTCAGTGGTGAGGATAAGCATCTCAATGTGTTTGCTCTAATATTGTGGTTACTATTTATTAAGCTTACAGTTTCGCTTGCTATCACACCACTCATTCACCCAATTGATGAAAATTTTCTGAATATCCCCATAATCTTTTCTTGGATTGAAATAAACTAAACATTTTGTTCCATCTGAAAGATTTGCCATCCCCATTTGGCTATGTTTCCCAAACATTTATTGAAGTATTAAGCACAAAACATATTGCAGAACTGTTGTAAACACCCCACTGCTGTAATTTTGCTTTAATAAAGTTGCACCTTGTTTCCATTTCCCACGTTCTAAACCATGGAGATATTTTATTCCTTAATCTGTAGCTACTTCATATCCTGAGTAGTTCCTCTGTGACATTTTTTCAGCAGCATTTTCAAAACATATTTGTTGTGTTAATCCTTTTTTTTTACTAATCTGTTTTTATAATTACATGTTTCAGGAATTGCAATAAATCAGTTGAAATGTAATTTCTTTTTCATAAATTTCCCTATTGTTACTCTTTAAATCATTATTTCTGTCCATTACAATATATACATATATGTATATATATACATATATTACAATATATACATATACATTAGTCTGTATTTTCTGAATTCTTCATTTAAATTTGATAAAGTGTCAGCTATTTTCAAAGCATTAAGTACAGTATCTGTACTTAATTAGAAATAATGTTTTTATAGTAGCAAAATTATTTCATCTAATATTTCAACTTTGACTAGCACCTTTTGACCCCAAAAAATCTCAAAATAATTAATAAGATAGATTTTCTTTACATACAGAAATTTAATCAATAGAAGTTAATAAACTTATTTATTAATTGCATTATCTTAATCAGCTTTTAAAATCAGTTATGACTGGCTTATCAATTGAGGTGAACTTTGCTGTTATTCAAGCACAAACCAACCTTTCCAATACATTTCAAGACAGTCAGATAAGGTCTTTTATGTTGTAGGTGAGAGCATCATTGTGTTTCATGTTAATTCTCAACCTTTCCTAGCAATTTACCTTTATTTACTCTAGCTCCAAGTCATCAACACTGCTATACTGTTACTACAAAAATAAGTGGTTTTCTTGGTCTTCTTCATGATTTATATTATCATTATATATTTTACGTCTAGATTCCTATTGCACACACAGATACTCAAAATCTTATAAAGGTTTTTACTTCCAATCTATTTCCAGAAATACATAGTGAACCTTATATGAGATTATTTTCTAATGAAATGTTTTACAGTGTCTTGGGGTTTTTGTTACAAAATTTATCTATTCAATATGGAAACAATTCTATGGAACAAAAAATTGTAGTGCTCTGAAAAAATTATAACGACTTACCAGCTCCATGATTGCAGGGGAATGTCATCTACTATTGAATGCTTCAAGAGCTACTTGCTATGAATCCTGCAGAATTACCTTTATACTTCAGACTAGTTAAATGTTAGACAGCAACTTAAAACCCTGGCAAGAGGAATTTGTTAAAAAATTTTAACAGCTTTGATTCTGTTTGTCCTTCTGCCCTGTCTTCAGTTAAGATTCCCAACGCACTGCAAGAACAATGTGTTTAGACAACAGACTTTATATATACTACTTGCACACTATTCTAGGTTTATGGTATGTAGGAATCAATGAGATATTCAAGGATAAATGCAAGTAAACAGAATTTTGTCTAAATTAAACAACACTGTGTGTGTCTTTTTGTGCATTCATCCAGGTGCTATTATTTAATTTACTATGCTAGGAATTTGATAGAAGATGCCTTCAAAAGATATGGTGTATAATGGATAGCATAAATCTTGTGGGAAGAACTAGAAGATCTCATATTTGGCTCTTCTGAAGCAGTTGGAGTTTTGCACTGCTACTACAAATAAATTATTCATATTAAGCCTCTGACTGTACAGCTAAGTAGTTAGCAAAGGAAAAGAAGTGTTATGAACACAGGCTAAAGTGGAATTTTATATTTCTGTTATAAAAATACAAAAATTTTGGTGTGAACATTTAAATTTTTTTTGTATGGAAATTATTGATTCTACATATCTGAAACCTACTGGTTCATTAAATGTTCTGAAAAGCACATTAAGTCTGGGATGCCCTTTGGATGTGTTATTCTATGTAATCCTCTCCAAGAACAAAACCATAATGCAAACTGCAATGCTGAAGAACAAACACATGTTAAAGGGAGATGGCTATCCTGCTCATTTGAGTTTGGTTTATCTGAGTTTTTTGATTTATCCAAACTCAGCGTAGTTTTCGCTATAATAGACAAATGGAACTCTGTACAACAATTATTTTCTTTATGGGATATTTTAGATATGATGTGACCTGCACAGTTGGAGCCTTTGCACACTGCAGACTGGCTGTATCAAGAAGCTAACTCCACTTTAATATTCAAATTTTGTATATATATATATATATATATATACATAACAATTTAAATTAGTACTATTAACTTCAATTGTACTGTTCATGTGAGTAAAATAAAATACACTTTGAAAATTAACTGGTAGCATAAATATATTCCTAAATTCCCTTTTCTATATTATACAATAAAAGTAATATTCTTCTTATAAAGACACTTTTCTACCTCACCCAACAGATATCCCACAAATTTTTCACAGGGTTTCACAACACACACTTCAATAATACTAAAAATTCCTTATGATTTTCTGTGTATTTCAGTGGTAGCTTACTTGTGTGAGAGCTACAATGTCTATAGAGGAGACCACTTCCATTATTAGTTTCAGAGCAGGCACAATTTAAGCTTGTTATTTAGTTTTATTTCAAGAGCTTGAGTTAAAAAGGGCTCTTTATCAAGTGAGTAGTGTTCCAGTCTGATGCCTGCTGTGGTCAGTAGACGTAATTATATTTCCTTCTTCAAAATGTCGTGGAGAACAAAAAGATTAATTTTAACCTCATCATTGGTTGGAAACTGGTCTGAGTTATCAGCATGAAAAAGTGACCATATTGGGTGTAGTCAGTTTGGCCACACTGCGAACAGGTGCTTGTGCCAAAAAAAGCACTAGGACAAGCGGTTCCCTACAGCAGTGTCAGGAAGCTGGCACAGAGTGATGCTCTGGCCAGCATCCCTAGGAAAGCCCAGGCACCCAGGGATCCCAGCAGCCAGCACCTTACAGGTTACCTGATATACAGGTATATCACAATAGATTACCATAAGAGCAAATAGCATGAACACATTTTTGTGTTTGACTTCAATTAACTTGTTTTCCAAAATCATTTAACAAAATTTCAGTGTAAATGTATTAAATATTTCTTCATGTGAGTTGCTTTGAATTCAGAGAGATTGAGGAAGATATAAACCCTTGTTTCTGGCATCCCTGCGCAAATATTAACTAGAAAGTTGCACATCACAATGTTTAATGTTGTCAGGGCAAAATGAATTATTTTATAAAATTTAATAGTAGAATCTTTGCCTAGTTCTAAGATTACATGGGTTTGAAGGATTTCCAGTTATTTGCTTCATATAATCCTACTTGCATACTTCATAAATATTAAGGCAAAAAGCGACAATTAAATAATTTTAGCCTGATTTCCTAACACCAGACACCAGACATACTGTATTGATATGTTTCATATATTTTCTCTATACATAATGGAATAGATAAGATTACTGTAAGCCATGCTGCTTGGACACTTGCAAAATATTAGAACATATAAAGTAAGGTTATAGATGGGAAGTAAATCACTATGGTCCAGTAGCTAAAGCATCTACATGTGCCCTGTAACTGGAAAAATTTTGTCTCTGTCATATCATCGTATCGTTATGCAGTACAGCATCTTGTAAGCCATCCAAAACATTTTGTTCTTGCCCTGTCAAAGACAAAAGCTGTGATTAAATGGATGGCTGGCACTTGCTCTATTCTGAGCCTTTCTCTTTTCCTTTGATTATCCTTTCTTCACAGCTTCCAGTGCCAAAAGCAATGTACACAGTGGACTATAATGAAAATGCAGTTAAAATAAAGGTCAGTGGGACTGATTTGTGAGACAATCATTGTTCTTCATATCTGTCTCCTTGCAAGAAGTGTACTGGCCTGACTTTTTCCTGGCACCATACACTTTATTTTTACAATGCAGCAGCTACAAAACTAAGATATGCTAAAATAAATGGGCATGACAAATAAAATACTACCCCAGCAAGCTGGAGCTGCAGTGGGCCACTATGTCTATAATGGCTTTGCCTTATTTTAAGAAAATGCTTGTCTAATGCAGATGGATGTCAATTGAGTGATTGTAAAGAACATTAGAACTTCCCCAGCAGATTTACAAGTTGGTCCTCTTAGATATCCTTTCCTACTGAAGACTATAGAGAAATGAATAATTGTATATCATCAGAATCCAAAATTTACCTTCATATGAATAAACTCTTCTCACAATTTCAAAAAAAAAATCATAAATTATTTAAATAAACAACATAAATAAAACACTTCATCAAATTTAGGTGTATGTCACATCTTTAAAATCCAGGAAGCGTGTTATGCTGAAAATTAACTGAATACCTGCTTTTATGAGACTCCACCTGGAGTACCAGATTCAGCTTGGGGTACCCCAACATAAGAAGGATGTGGACCTGCTGGAATGAGTGCAGAGGAGGCCATGAATATGATCAGAGGGCTGGAGCAGCTCTGCTATGGAGATGGGCTGAGAGAATTAGGGCTGTGCAGACTGGAGAAGAGAAGGCTCTGGGAGAACTCATTGCAGCCTTCTGGTATCTGAAAGGTGCCTGCAAGAAAGGTGGAGAGGGACTTTTTAACAAGGACATTGTAGTGACACAGCAATAAGACAAGGGGTAATGGCTTTAAACTGAAACAGGGTAGATTTAGATGAGATATTGGGATGAAATTATTTGCTGTCAGGGTGGTGAGGCTCTGGAACATGTTGCCCAGAGACGTTGTGGATGCCCCAAACCTGGCAGTGGTTCAAAGACTGGACAGGGGTGTGAGCAACCTGGTGTAGTGGAACGTGTCCCTGCCCAGGGCAGGGGGATTGGAACTAGATTACCTCTAAGGTCCATTCTAACCCAAGCCATTCTGTGATCTCTTATCTGAACAACAGTACTATATAAAAAGAGGAGTGTGCAAAGAAAAAAGACATGTCTTTACCAGTCATCTGAGACTGCTTACTTCATACAAAAGTAGCACACATTTTAAAAAAACACCCACCCTACTTAAAACTTGCTATAAGGCTGTCTAGAGACAAGCCCTAAGTCAGAGAACTGTCGGACAAATAGGCTCATCTGTGAAATCAACACAGTCACTGTTGCAGAGGCCATCTTCAGAATGAGGTCCAAAATAGAACAGATGAATAATCCCCTGGACATGCCTGTTTTTCCTGATCCAGACTGCTGAAGTCCTGTCCCCAGCCATGCCTTCCCACCTCTTCACATGCCTGATCTAATTCCAAGGTGAGTCAGAGGTATGACATGATCCAACAGGGAACTTCTCTGCACTGAGGTAGTTTTCAGCTGGATCAGCTGATTGTGCAGCCACAAATGAAATGGATCAAATTCCAAATCTAATACAAGAAATGTGGTGGCAGCACATAGTTGTGGGCACAGGGCAGTGTTGCTACATTCTCTTTCAGCTGTAGATCCCCCAAAATTAGATGCAATTTGAGACTGTACCTTTGATCTGTACGCCTTACTTTTATTTAGCTAACTTAGGCAGCAGTAGGAAATAATACAAGCATTTTGAACTACATCCAGTAAAGATGTAGTTCACACCTGTTTATTAATAGCATATAGATTAACACACCTGTTCTTAATAGCATATTCATTATACTACTCACACATAAGGTGGAAAAGCTGGTTTCTATAGCTATTTATGTCAGAGAGGGCAAACTTCACTCTTCCTGGGAGAGTGCTCTACCTACCAACCATGGAAAAATGCTAGAGTCACGAGACAGGGAAAAGAGGGAGATACAATACAATATGGAGTTTTGGAAGGACTTCACATTGTGTCCACAGTAAAAAAAAAATCATTACAGAATCAAAATATGAGCCATGATTACAAAGCCTTTAGATGCTTCCTGGTATAGACTGCCTTTTTCAAAATGTTCAGTAAGGTATTGGGAAGGAAGGTTGGGTTGGAATGCTTTTAGGCTGAAGGCAGTCTAAAACCCCAGTTCCCCACAAGTGTTGTGTTAGCTCTTCCTGCAGGACTACTGAATAAAAGCTCTGCTTGTTTTGAAAGTATTCCTACCATTAGTTTTGAACCGATCAGAAAGAAGGAATGAGAAAGGAGGGGATAAAGCAGGCTCAGAGGACATCTACCATATGTCTTTTGTGAACATAAGGGGAGATGATCAATGGGGAGGAGGTAAAGCATCCTCTGAGAGTATCTAGTAGTTGAATAGAGGTAGAATCCAAAGAAAACATGAAATTCCTTACAAGTAGTCAGTTCTACACAGCAGATCAATGCTGACCTGCATTAGCTACTGAAAACAGTAGCTATGGATAGGTAAAGAAGCAGAACTAGAGGTCTGGGAAAGAAACCTTAGTAAAATAACAAAGTGCTTAGTGACTGTAAATCCTTGTGGGAAAAGGCTTGGTGTGCAGTTTTCATTTGATGTGTCAGAAGTCTGCCTAATGCATGCAATCACATTCATTATTGAGCATAGTTAATGCTATTGATCACATCTACTGTTTCTGCCCTGCGAACAGTCATAGCACCTCTTTCATTTCTTGTTTGCATGCATGTGATATGCTCCTATTGCCTTGTGTCTCTTTCCCCAAGTGTATACATGAGTCTAGTTTTACTTAATTTGCAATCCAACCAGTTCAGAGTAATCGAACAGTACTAAAAGGCATTAAGCATAATGACCTAAGTTTTATGTCACAGCAGGAATATGCAGAACGTGTCTTATCCAATGAGTCATATTATTAACGTGGGACACACCCCACTGAAGCCAGCAACACAGGCTTAAAAAGTGGAGCACCAAGATAGAGAACCACGGGATATTCCAGGCCCTGTGACCAGCTGATAGCTACTGCCCTCCATGGGATGTGACCACGGAAAAATGGCCAAGCTCCCGTGTGATGCTGTGAGAGATTCTGGCACAACCACCAGCCTGCCCTTTGCCGCCAGGCTAACCCATGTCGCAAGCACTGTGGCATTGCCAATGAAAAGATTCAGTCAGACCAATCTCCCACAGAAAGCAAATGTGTCTGGGTACAAAACCATCTCGCCTCACGAGCACGGGGGGAGGAAAGAGATCCCCGTAACTAAATAATGTAAACCTCCGCCTAGGGCAGCCGTGCCGGGGCTAAGAGGCCCACCTGGGGTGGCGGGGCGGGGCGGGTGTTGCTGCCGGGGCCCCGCGGAAGGCCGGGCGGCCGCGGCGGGCCCGGCCCCGGTTCCAGCCCCGGTTCCCGGCGTGCTGCGCGGGAGGCGGCACCCGGCGCTGGGAGGAGGCGGTGGCGGCGCTGCCCGGGGCGGGAGGAGGAGCCGCCGCCGCTGCCGAGGGCTGCTCTCGCTCTCTCTCTCGCCGCCGCCGCTGCCGGGAGGGGCGGCCGCCCCCCGCCCCGCCATGCCGCTCTTCGCCACTAACCCCTTCGACCAGGATGTGGGTGAGTGTCTCCGGGGCGCCGCGGCCCGGCCTCTCCCCGGGTAGCCCCGCGGGCGGCGGGCCGGCCCTCCGACCCGCGCTGGCTCCATCCCCGCGGCAGCCGGCCGCTGTCCCGGCCCTGCGCTGCCGGGCCCGCTGGCGCCCGGCCGGGAAGCCAGAGCAGCAGCGGCGGCCCGGGCGGGCCGGCGGTCCCGGTGCGGCGGGAGCGGCCGGGCCGGGTCCCGGCGGGGGCGGCCGGAGCTGCCGGGGACAGCGCCGGGGCCCTGCGGGCCCTTCTGGCCTTGCGGGCCGCGGGGCCGAGCGCGGGGATGCTCGTGGGGAACGAGCTGGCCTGCTCAGCGCGAGTAATGCAGCACAGCAAAACAAGCGGCGCGAAAGGTCCGCGCTGGAGTGTTTTTGAAAGGATGAACAGTAAAAAGCACCATCTACAGTTGCTTCACAGACAGGCGTGAGAAAATCGTTAAAGCGTTTTGTATTTAGTTCTTTAAAGGGGATTCCTGTGGGAGCTTTCTCTTTTCCTTTCAAGTAAAACTTGATGTGCTGAGCTCAGGTGTTATCCCCACCTTGCTTGTTCCAAGGCCAGACTACATGGAGAGGAAGTATCTGGCTTTTACTTGACAAAAATTGGACTTAATGCTGATGTGTTGAAACTGAAGATAAAATAACATATAGACAGTTAATAATTAGTTTTGTGTGTTTTATTTGAGATTGTGTAATATGGTTTGTTTTCGACCTGCTGCTGACATCTCTTTAGCTTTGAGCCATAAAGGCTTTGTCTGGAGAATCCCATGTTATAAAGGGACTTTTTCTCCTATGTGCATAAATACATCCCTTGGTTATTTTCTTACAGAAGTGTAACGTTGTATAAGTCTCTTGAAACTCATTTCTTTAATAGTGTTAAACTAGCTGTAATTTTCAACTGCAGATATTAATATTCAACTGCAGTTTCTTAATATTTATCAAAATTCAGATGTTTAGGCTCCAATTAAATTCTTCCAGCTCTTCAAAGAAATACCAAGTCAAAGCCATTTGAAAAGTATATAACATTTCAGGAGAAAGGATTATTGCAAAATACTGAGATGTAAATTCTGTTTTTATGTTATCAGAAAATCTTAGCCTATTGCATCAAAATAAGACATAGCTCGGTCTTCTCATTTTGAACTATTAACTTTTAAGCTGAAGACTGCACTTCAATTAATGATTTTGTTGGTAGCAAAGCTGACTGACTTATTTTGGAAAGTAGTAAATAATTCTTCTTAGTTGTTCCGCTGTCTTGTAGTGTAATTTGACAGCTGAAAGTGAGGAAGAGATTGTACTGCTTGCCAGTTTACTGGGGACTGTTTGAGAATTATTTGAACTAATAAGATTAAAAAGTGATAGGCTCAGGTTCTGGCAGGTGTTCACTTTTTTTCTTGTTAGTGCCTCTTGCTGGCAGGAGAGCTCAGACTGCTTGAAGGGGTGTCTCAAGAGCTCAATTCGCTGGATGTGCTCCTCAGCACTGTGAGTCTCAAGGCAGGGCAGTAGCACCCGTCAGTTACTTCAGTGGCTCATTTGCTCTTTTCTAGGTGCAGAGGATGCCAACCTCCTATCTATGGTGCTTGCCTAATATGATCAACAGTGAAGAATTTTCAAAAGCGTTATTCTGTAAAGCTGTAAAGAGTATGAGGAGATAGAAGTAACCACTCAGTACCAAATCATTCTTGGAAAAGCAGACAGTGGGCCATGAGCTGATTTTCACTGGTAAACAGCCCCTTTTGACCCCTTTCATGGTGTCCTGAGGGAGCAGCAGGCTGTTCAGTTGGTGACAGCCTACTTTCAGGACCCTGCTGCCTTTATCCATCACTTCACTGGATTTGTGCCAGGGAGATGGGAGTGATGAAGTCTCCCGGAAAGCATCCCTGGGCTCTTCTTCTCTGGGGCCCTCTGGGAATTTGCTATTATCTGGATGAATTTTTTGGCAGGCTTCATAAAATAGCATCAGCTGTAGAATAAACTCTCATGTTCTCAGGAAACTTCCAAAAGTTGTGAAGCTATAGTGCTATTTTTCATTTGTTTGCTGTGAGTGGAAGTTGAGTGCTCTGCTTTTGTTCTTATCCAGCAAGAAAGTTTTCTTTTTAAAATCAGATTCCAGAAGCAGAAAGGCAGTAAGCAGCTATTCCTAATTTCATACGAATTTGGACATTAGTGTAGTTGATAGTATAGCGATAGCTGTGCATTCTTGTCTACTGAACAGCTGATCAGTACTGTGCAATAGTTGGAAATTATCTTGGAACCATTTAGGGTAATGGATTGCAGAGAGCATACCTGGAACTAAATTGTTTTGCATTATTTTGAGGAGCATAAGTATGTCTTACCTTCAGGACAATTTTTTCAGTTTTTCTGGCCAGCTAGCAGCATTTGGCTAGTCCTGTTAGCATGCTGCTGCAATGGAACCTGGTCATCCATAATAGTTTATCATTTGTACCAACTTTGTTCATCTGGGTTTTTTAGGTGTAGTTGGCTAAAGAATGTTGTTTAAGATTGCTATTAAATTAATAATATTAAAGATGTCCAAAGATTTGAGAAGGTTAACAATTGTCATCCTCAAGAGTCCAAATCTCTGGATGAAGTCCAAATACTTTTCATTTTCTGAAGTTTCTTTTTCACCGTAGTTAGGAATATATCAACAGGAAGGGATGCTAATCAGTGGTGACACAAGTTTTCACAATCAAGTTGGAGAACCTTTGGTGATGTGCCCAAGTAAGGAACATGGAATTTAAAAAAAGGAAAAAATCATCAAGAACTGGGCCTGTTGAGAGTATAATTAAGAAACTCTAATCTTCGATTTAAGGGGTTAGAATTATAAGTGTTCTTATTAAGTTTGTGGGTTTTATGTTACTGCTGTATTTCGCAATCTTAAAATCATAAAATTATTCCCAGCAAGTTGTTCCTGAGAAATGCAGATTTATCTGCAAGTTTGACTCAGATGAAATAATGGTGAAATTTGCTTTAAGAACAAAAAGGCTGTCTACTAATCTGTCATGATAGGCTTATTAGTAATGTAGCAGTGCTTAGGCTAGGTTTGATAAAGAACTTACTGCTAAAGCAATTCTCAAGTGTCATTTAGATATCTCAAGAATAAAATCTGTAACTCAAGTTCTGATATAAGATATCACAGAAATCACACATGATATTAGGAGAAGGTATTAAAAAACACGGGGGGGTTGCATTGTTTTCCTTTTTTCCTTACATGCAATAAAGGATGAAGGTATTTGCATTTGCTCTGGATGTTACTCTGATTCTTACTTTGATGGTTTGAGGTAGCGCAGGATTGAGGAGAAAGTCAGGCTTGTTATTTACGGTAATAGGAACTTAAGCAGGTGGTTTAGTAAGATAATAGAACTTGATGTGACTTGTAATAATTTTCCCCATGTTTTATTAACTCTAGCATTTGTTGATAATTTTATGCTATTGACTCTTCAAATATTTAATAATAGCCTTGAATTACAGACGATCAGCCTGTAGTTTGATGCTATTAGAATGTAAGAAATGGTTTGACCATGATTCACATGGTGCAATTTCTTGAAATAAAATCCTTTTGCTATTTAAGCTCATTGTTGTTAAGATTTGTCCCCTTGCTTAGTCAACATTTTCAAAACATCCAATTACATGTCTGTCTGAGCTAAACTTTTTTTGTTGGGCCAGGTTTGCCAAAAGAAGAGAAAATTGTTATAGATGAGTTTCTTGACCCCAGATCATTATGGAGACTGCAGACTATGAGTCAACATCTGTCTGCAAAGAAAGATGAATTCCAGGGATTGGTTCAGCTTGTCATAAGACTGGCACTTTTTTGATTGAGTTGGCCTACTGTTTGTCTCAGCTTTGTTTTACAGAGGATATTAACTATGAGCTAACAGGGAGACTGAGTAGAAAATGTATGGAAAAGGAGCTATAACAACCCCCCTTTTCAGTAATTTATAAATATTTATGAAAAACAGGAACTTCTTACTTAAAGACACCTTAGGTGATAGGTCCTCAGAGAAAAATGGCAATGCTGACAGGATAAAACTAAGTGAAATACCCCTTCAGTATATCAGCAAACAACAACAAAAAAAAATCTTATCCACTATCAATTAGCAGACTGTCAGTTCAGCTGGGCACTTTGAAGCCAACATAGTATGTTCCATACTGAAAAACTGTACTTTTCTGTTAATTCTTTCTTTCCTCCCAGGGAAGGAAGCACATAAGTGCTTCTCCTTTCAGCTGTGACAGTGTGTATTATAATACCAAAATTTAGAAGAATCAAAGTAGATCTTCAACATGTAAAATCTATTCCTCTAACTGATAAAAATAACATTGCATACCTGATGTGGAAAGTCAGTTTCTTGCTAATCTCCCTTTTGAAATGCTTCTTATACTGTGGAGAAGGCTTGTGGCCTTCTGCAAATATATCCTTGCACCATTTGTTCATAGGACATGCCTGTGATACACCTTGTTTACAGACTGTTCATCCTTCTGGTGTATCTCTAATGTGTTGTGATTACACAACACAACCTTTCTGATGTATTTCTGGGTGAAAGATCATTTGAGTTCTGTGGATTTGTTAGGGTTTGCATGAGAGATCTAAACATCTAAATTATTTTCTGCCTTCTTAAACCAGGTTGTGAATCCTTTTGTCTTCATTCTGCTCAGTTTATTGAGCTGAGTGATGCTTATTTTTGCTGGGTCACCTTAAGCACAGTGAGATCCTGCACGGTTTTCTGAAGGAATGGGCTGAGATGGCCTCAGTCACTGCTGCTTTCTTTGCCTCGGATCAGCAGCAGGGCTTTCATAGGACACCTTCTACAACTACTCCCAGAAGGACTTGGAAACACTGCACATGTACAGTTAAACTGCAGAAGCTGGTTAATAGCTTTATTAAAGTTAATGGTACATGGGATTCAAGTTTCTCTCTATGGTATCATTGCCTCTGAGGAATTATTTTCAATCTTGTCTAAATGAAATCTGGTTGAACATATTCTTCTTGTGCAGTTCTGAGCATGTTAGTGAAGTGCAAAGTGGTTAATACTGAAGTGGTGGCTTTTGTAGAATGGACCAACGAATGTATATGCTCTTTTTATTTGACAGAGAAAAAGAGCAAAACTTAAGTGCATTTAACTTTAGTAATGTGGAATGGCATGTAATCCAAATTTCTCAGCAAGTGCCTGCAAAAGGAAAGAAAAATTTGCAGTCACTTTTAGTCTTTAAGGGCTATTTAAACTATATTGCTTTGGAATGTTAGTGTTTGCAGTTTCATAGGGAATTTTATTTAGCCATGTGAAGAAAACTTTAAGCAGAAGAGGAGAGAAGGCTTAGGGGAATGTTGAATTTTTCATTAAATCTTTGTTATTTATAATGATATAACAGATTTTTGAGGATTTTTATCATGCTAGAAAGTGGTTGTAATACGAGTCTGTGAGTTGAAGACTTTCTTTAGCTATTCTTTTGAAGACTTTCTGTAGCCATTTGTCTCTTTGTAATTGAAGTTACAACTTCAGTATTTCATTTTAATGATGTCCAAGTGTGAAAATGATGTTACATCCATGAATAGAGTAATAGCAAATAATATGTAGAATGGTTGAAAACCTTATATTGGTAGAATTTTCTGACAGTTTTTACTGCTCTTGTTTTAACTGCTTCAAATAATGTACATTTTAAGTGTTGAGTTTGAGGATATTTTAATCTAGAATTGTTATTTCTTGAAATTTACTTGTTTTTAATGTCTTTGGGACTTTGTTACAGAAAAATAACTCAGTTCTTAGACTGGGGTTTTTCTTTCAAAATAAACTTCAGTAAAAACTGAAGCTTGGGAAGCTTAAGCCTGCCAAGAAATTCCTCTGAAAATGAAGTTAGCAATGGATAGTCACTAAGTTTTCTGCCCTAAGAAATGCATTATGTGGTCCACTACAGTATCTGAACAGTCATGAGAGTATTTACTCTTGCAAATTTCTAATAAGGTAGTAAAATGCTATTGTTAAGATGCACAACTAAGGCAGAGAAATCAAGTGACTAGCACATATTTCCATGGCAAAACTGCAGCAATATTTATATTCCTTTTACCAGCACCTAAAGGATCAACCACTTAATCTGGCAATGGATTTTTTCCAGCATGCACTACCTTTCTTCTGTACTTTGTAAATCTGATGATAAATTTATTTTAGGACGGGCATGTATTTTAGGATTTTTTTTTATTCTTCTGAGAAAAGTTTTTTTTTTTTTTTTTTTAATTCTGTCCTAAAATAATCAACTGCAATTGTGTTTTGTATGTAATAGGGAACTTCAAATAGAATCACAGTGCAAATATTTTTTGCTTTGCTTATAATTTATAAATAATGCACAAAACCAGAGGAGCAAACAGAATTTTATCAAGTCGCCAAGCATTCAGATTTGTGTAAAGTAGAGGGAAATGGGGCCTCAACTTAATGAACCTTATGACACAAGGAGAGGCAGGGTGATTTAGGTATCCCAAATGAGCCCATGCAATAGCCTATGTACTTTCAACCAATGCATAAGTAATTAAACTCATATATTTTGATCTCTTTGGCCTGGCTTCTCATTCAATAGGTGTAACTCTGTCTTCTGGATTTTAGGTACAGTATTTCAGTAAGAGTCTATGGCATTCGTAATGAGGAATGATGTTTTCGTTAAAAGCCAAGTGCTATTCAGTGCCATGAAAAAAGATACAATATATGTTTGGAAGAATGATTTCACATGTAGGTGCTTTATTTAAAGGACATTATAGTCTAAAAATTATTTAGAAGCTAAAGATACAAACACAGCTGAGATTTCCATTAAACAAGGTGCATTTTGTTTCAGAATGCTTTATTTGTTCTTTGTGTGATTTATGACAATGTTTGTGTGGTTGGAGCACCAGTTCTGACTCAGGAGTTATGAAGCTGCAAATTGTTGGTCACTGAAAGGTTTGTTGGTAGGGAAGTACAATTAATGCTTACCTTGTTCTCTTTTGTGTTTTCCTAGGTGTCTGGTTTAGGTTTAATATATGTTTTAGAGACTGAGTATTGGGCAAGATGGACCTGGTCTGGCCCAGTGTGGCTAGTGTTCCGAATGCAGAAGTAGAAGGAGAGAGGCCTAGTGATTCCAAGCTCTGTGCCTTGCAAAGTAGCCAAAAATTGATATTTTTGGTCTCTTTTGTGTTTGTTTTAGGAACTAAATAAATTGTTGAAATAATTTAGAAAGATATTTTTATATTATGACTGATCATTGTTGTTTTTGACCAAAGAGCCCAATTGTTTTCCTCTGAAATTATGGCTCTTACAAATATGTGTGTGTATCTTTATGGAATTACTGGTAAGAAAAGAATATTAAATAACTCCTGAAAAAATAAAGGAAAGCAGTAAAGATAAATAATGGAAAAAAAAAAAAAACAAGGAAAAAGCTATTAAAAAAATTTAAAACTACTATTTTACTAACTACTATTGATAGTAATTATAATTAATAATAACTTAATTGCTACAAATTAAGCTGACGCAACATAAGACTGTACAGTCTTGCACTGCTTAAAATGACTATGTTCAATTGTAGGCTTTGCTTGTGCTCAGAAAACAATGCCTTGACTTTGAGTGGTGCGGCTTCATGGAAGAGAGCTGTGATGTAGTTCTGTTTCCATTGTGTTTGTCATAGCATTAGTAAGCAGCCTTTTGTGGACAGTCAGCTCAGACAGCGTGCTGCTAACATTCTCAGTATGTTCTTAGCTTTTAACTTCCCTTGTTTGAGACAGAATTTAAGTAGAACTCCAGAGGCAATTTTTTTCTCTTACCATTAATTTTATTATCTGGTTGATTTATTGGATGATTATTACTAGAGAAGACTGAAAGTATAGAGTGAAACGGTTTCAGGCTGAAATTTACTGATACTATCTAGTGTTTGTTGGTGGAGGAAATGCCCTAGCAGAAGGCATTGCAAGCAAATGATACTTTTTATATAGGACTAACTTCGACTACCAAGAAAGAGCATGATCATAGCAAAGCACTTGCAATTGAACTCATGAATAGATTTACAAAATGTTCTTATTGAGAATTAAAATAAAGGCTATAATCGGTGTGGTTAATGTGGATTGGGGATTTCATCAATCGCTATCTTATTTGTAGTTTTAGCCAAAGTATTTAAATTAGCACAGTTTGCTGTTATAGTAAAACATTAAACATGCATTAGTAGTTTACCCCTTGATTTGTAGAAGACAACCGATTGTTATGTCATTTCTCTTTGCTGACATTGTGAAGAAAGAAGGATCAGTTGTCAAAAATACAGACAACTGTCTGTTATGTAGAACAATGGAAAAGACCAAGGTTTCAGTTCCATTGGATTGCTCATGTCTGCTAGAGGATGTGCTAACTGAAGTGCAGCATTAGGCATGAGTGACCAGCCTGGGTGTGTGAGCTCCCTGTGCAAGCTCAGAGCCCGGCAGGAACTTAAGGCTTTGGAGAGAACTGTGCAGGCACTCCTTGACTGGAGCTGGTCCAGCTCCAGTAGAACTGGGAACAAACTGAAGCATTGAAGTCCTGGAAGTAAACTGCCTCCATGTGGTCTGTTTTGTTTGTCTCTGGACTGTGCTTAGCAGCTGCTTTCACTCTGAGGAACACAGTGTAGGAAACTCAGGCTCTGTGTTTCAAAAAAGCAGTTCTGGTGCTGCAGAGTTGAGGCTGTCTTTGGAACAGAGCAGCTGCTGGGTGCATAGACTGCAATTTCAGAAGATTGCCTTGGTCTGTGATGGCTCATGCAAAGCATTGAGTTCAAGTGTCTTACCTGAAAATCACAAATTTCTATGATTGTTAGTCATAAGCATGCATTGGAACAAGAGCAGACTGAAAGGAAAATGAAGCGGTTGGTTGATCAGCTGGTATATCTTAGTGCTAGATGCTAGCATGGTGTCTACCCATAACTTTTAATATTTCTGTTGATTATGAAGGCTTTTTCTAATCAAACAGGTTTTCTGATAGGGTTTTGAGAGAAGAGGCAATGTCCTTCTACTTTATCAGAGAGAACATACAGAATTGTAACTAACTTCTATTTAAGATTTCCCTATAATGTTTTGCTCTTTTCCTTGCATCTGGCAGTACAACTGATGTGTTATCATTTCAGTTGTATATATGTCAGTGTTGAATTTTTCCTCAGAAATACTTTCTCTGTGTAACCATGGAGTTTTGCTTTTCTGCATTTTTTGTTCTGAATTAAGAAACAACTTAACTGTAACCTACATCAATTTGTAGGACACAGAAACTCATACATAAGAAAAGCCATCAATTTCAATATGAATAATCCTTGTAAATTTTGGAGATTAGATGTTTTGCTGTGTCTTTGTCTTTGCAATTTTGCCAGTGCTAATCTAGATAATGAATCTCTCCCAGCAGATAAGTTTTTATAAGAAATCTTTGGTTCTTTTCATTAAAC
This sequence comes from Taeniopygia guttata, assembly GCF_048771995.1. Classification (NCBI taxonomy): domain Eukaryota; kingdom Metazoa; phylum Chordata; class Aves; order Passeriformes; family Estrildidae; genus Taeniopygia; species Taeniopygia guttata. The sequence goes on along the minus strand of NC_133026.1, from coordinate 20,571,181 downwards.
TGAGTAGTCAGAGACATTCCATGAAAGATGGTACTCACTGCTGAGGCATATTTTGTGTTTTGTAGATGAAGCTGTAAACATTAGATGAAGCAGGAATGGGAAACAATGTTTATTATTCTGTGCCATTCTCCTACTGTTTGGTTACTAATTAAAAATGCATGTGCATTCCCTTATGTTCTCCAGTGCTAAGCTGATCTGTGTTTAGATAATCTTCTATTGAGCTGCAGTGTAAGCCTCAGTTTCCTTTAATGCTTTTATTTATTGTTATCCTTACTGTAACTAAGCTTTAGTGGGGGACAAATAGGTAGGGAGTCTATTTTTTCTTCTCACATTGAATCTATTTCTTCTCTACCTTCTCTCTCTGTTTCTTTAGTCTTCACCAGGGACTCTTGTCCTACTCAAAAATTTGGAATGAAGAGTCACAATGGCTTCTTTGAGATTAACTTTGGTTTAGCAGTCTTTATAGCTGAAAAGAAACTGAAATATATAATCCAAAGCAGGAATAAGAATGGGAATATAGAAGTTTAGTGATTATGATGACATTTTTAAGTCTTTCTTGTTGAGATGTACTACATGAAAGGAAATACAAGACACAGCACTTTAGTGTCTGGGAAGGTGATAAATTCAGTTGTATCTGATTCTGCAAACAGTGAACCAATGCTTTGGGTATTCATATCCTGTTAAACTTTATAGTTCAAATGGAAAAAAAATTCTGTTGGTAGCTACAGGACACGACTTGTGTCATGTTCTGTGTGCATCTTTATGATATGGCAAAACAACCCCCAAATATGTTTGCATATTAATTAAAATTAATGGTCACAGGTGAACATTAGAAAATGAAAAATAATTTGATACAACATTGTTAATATATTAATTTTATTAAATATAGGATTTTTAATACATTTAGAAATACACAAAGAGGTAATATTTCAACGTCTTTGTTGACAATTTAAAATTTTAAAAAAAAATTTGTATTTTGATTTACTTATACTTTCTTTATCAGAGAAAGCAACCAGTGAGATGAACACTGCAGAGGACTGGGGCCTCATCTTAGACATCTGTGATAAAGTTGGACAGTCACGCACAGGGTAAGTAACTTTAGGAATTTCCTTCTCAAACATTTTTAATTCTGTTATTTTAGTCTCATACCCAGGTGAGAGGAATGAAGTTTTTTGTTATCTTTTATAAACTTTTGCAACAGCTGAATTTAACTTAAATTGGTTACAAGTAAAAGGAAAATGTATGGGGTTTCTGCTGAAATACTTTGCAATCCTTACTTTGGAGATACTGGCTGATGTGTTCAAATTTGGACCTGTGTACAGCAGCTTTTTGTCAGTGTAACAGATAAAATTAATGGATATGTTTTAGCAGTATCAGTGTAAACACAGGAGGCTTCATGAGGCATTTTTCTTACAGAATCATAATCTAAGTTGGAAGTGACCTCCAGAGGTCATCTTGTCCAACCCCCCCCCCCTCCAGCTTCAAACAGGTCTAATTAGATCAGGTTGCTCAGGACCGTGTCGAGTCTTGAATGCCTCCAAGGTCAAAGGTTCTGCAACTTCTGTGGGCAGCATGTTTCAGTATTTTAACTAGTTCTACTTACTAAGTAAGGAAATAAAAAAAATAATTCTGCAATTTGTTTGCAGTTTTTACTGTTCCAACTTGTCTGTTGCATCTTGTCCTGTGACTGTGCAGCTCTAAGAAGGAATCTGGCTGCATGATCTGTGTATACTCTGATTAATTGGTTGTTGAAAGCAGTAAGCCCCACCTTTTGGCTGCTCTTCTCAAAGCTGAAAGCACCTCTCCCATCTTTTCCTTGTATGTGACCCTCCCTGACCATTCTGGCAGCTATCCATTGGACTTGGGGCAGTGTGTAAATAGCCTTCTTGCACTGGGGAGCACCAAAGTGGACAAAATGCTCCAGATGCAATCTTACAAGTGCAGAATGGAGGGAAAGGGTCACTTTTCCAGTATTCGAACTGGGATGTGGCTGGTTGTCTTAGCTGTCCGGCTGACACCTCTCACCCAATAGGACCTGCAGATCATTTCCTGCTTTTCATGTGGTCAGGTCCTGGCCTCATTTAAAATTCAATACCTTATCTTTGTTCTTATTGAACTTCCAGCCTGCCCATTTCTCCAGCCTGTCCAGGTGCCTCTAAACATTAGCCACGGCCTCTAGTATATTGATTGTTCCCTTTCAACTTGCTCTGGTTAGTAAGTTACTGAGAGCACTGTTGCTCCCAGCAGAAATCCCTGAAGGATACTGCCTGCTAGCTGGAATTTGCACTACAGATAGCAACCCTTTGAGCCTAGGAGACCAATTTTCCACCCACCTTTATCCAGCGCATATTTCACCAGCTGTGTGATAAAGACACTGCAAAAGCTTTATCAGTATGTCAAAAATTTGCTAAAACCAAGGTATGAAGCATCTGTTGTCCTCCATTGTTCTTGCCATCAGGCCACCAGTATCTTTGTTACAGAAAACAACAAGGCTCTGTGTTTCTTCTCCTTGTTTTCAGAAGCTATTCTCTGTCAGCAGGGCTTTGAAAAATGTACATTTTGGAGATGTGATACTAAATTAAACACATCTTAATATGGGCTGCAAATGTTTCCTTTTTTGATTATTTACTGAGCTCTTTCATAGAATTTATGCATGAACTTACTTTTTGTACAAGATAAAGTATAATTTGAACTAGCAACTAAAAAATACAGTTTAAAGACTTACTCAGTGTATTTATAGTGCTTTCAGTCAGTGTAGTATTAGGACTTGGAAATGTTTGAAATACACCTTCTCGAAGCATTTCTTGTAAAAATTTAGGAATGGAACAAAGTCAAGAAGAAAGTTTTGCCACAGATGCTGTGGAAGGCTTCTCTGAGAATGACTTGGATTGACTTGTAGAACTGCCAGAAACAGTATGAGATGCCAGACAGCAAAGTCCCACCTGGGACTTTTGTTCCAAAGGACAGGTTTGCAAATAAGCTTATTCCTTGGGATTAGAGATGGTCTCTGGAGAAGTACATAAAAATAGCACAGCACATTGAGACTTCTGTGCTGTTGTGTATAACTGTAGTTAAGGTAACAGCTGGCAAGTTGTTAATAATGTTTCATATTAGTCTTTATATGTAACACTGCATTTCTATTCCCTGAGCACGTTGATGCCAAGCTTGTAACAGTAACTATATTATTGAATGTTTCAGTATTCTATTTAATCACCGAAAGCCTTTCCACAGATGAAATTTAGTCTCACAGCAACATAGCCTGAGCAGTGCCTTAATGTGTGTAGCTGCAAGAGACAGTAGTACAGACAAAGCTAGAGATCTGGTAATGTGCAGCTAAATTCCTGTTAGGATTTGTGAGGTTTGTTTGTGTTGGTTTTGGTCTTTTCTTTTGTGTATTTGTTTATTAATCTTTTTCTTAATAAAATTGTTTTATAAAAGAAAAGTGGGACTTTAACTTTTGTAATATTTATCCTGCTTGTAATAGGCTGCCAGCTGACTTGTTGCTTAAATTCAGATTCTGTCAAAACTTGCTGAGAGTTGGTTTTCTTTGTTTTTAATGGATTATGTCATCCAGTAGCAAGGTAAAGCATGACAGTGTTTCCCATTAAGAAGTTTAAATGAGATATGCTTAGTTGTTTGAAATTCTCCTGCAGTTTAAGTTCCTCTGACAAGGATGCAAGTCTTCTTAACTGGGATCAGCTTTAATCTTTTAACCAATTCTGCTCCAGTACAAGCTGTTTGTTACTGTTCTTGGCAGAAGTTTAGATTACAAAAATCTCTCCTTTGTGGATTTTCTTTGTACTAGTCTGTAAGCTCCATTGCATCCTGCAGTATTCTAGATCTGGATTGCCTTACACCTGAGTACACCAGCCTAGAAAGTAGCACTTCTGGTATAGCACATTGTCTGCCAATTTACTGGTATCCAGATTAATTGTTGGAAATGTGTTATGCTACAAAGGTATTGCATTTTCTCATAAGATAAATTAGTTACAGTTCCATAACATAATTGCTACTGTTATTTTTTATGTTGTAATACTTTCCATACTGAGAATTACAAATTGCTAAAACTATTATCTTGCTTCCTTTAATCCAAACAACTAAAACAGGTTTTTAGCAAGTTAGAAGTCCACTGAATCCCTTTCTTTGACTACTTTCTCTGTTTTTTGTGAATTTCAAAATGAGATTGCTATTAGAATTTTTATAGAAAACACAGGAAAGACAGAAAATGTGTCGATATTTTAAACAATATATCTTGTTTACAAGGTCATAGCCTATATGAAATACTACACTATGTAGTACAGACTTAAAATTTCCTGCACATTTCACATATCAGGTTCTTAGATGATCTAAAATTTGTTTAATGATGAGACAGCACTTTTTTTAATCTCTGAATTTCCTTTAGGAACTTATACAGATCAGCAGTTGGACATCACATTGTTTGCATCTTGTTTTTTGCCAATATTAGCTCAATGAGCAAGTTGCCTTTTCAGCATAGAAACATGATTAAAACAAAGGTTTTACTGTTAGAGGCATTCCTTCTCTGTCTCCTGGTTTTGTACAGCATTCTTGAAAACTTGTTTATTTAAACAAATTTAAAAATTTTAATCACATGGTGTGATTCTTGAGGCTGTCCTTTGCAGGGCCGGGAGCTGGACTTCAATGATCCTTGGGGTCCCTTCCAACTCAGGATTTTCTGTGATTGTATATTTGACTATGACTGTATATTTGACATTTTAAATCTGGCTACAGGAAAGATAACAATTTTTGCATGGTGTTGCTTTTCTGCAATGAAAATGCTTACATAATGGAATCATCTCAGAATAAAGTAGCATTATAAAATTTAATGGTTCATTAAACAGATTAAAGGGAAAAATTAATGGACAGGTATGATACATTTTAGCAAAGATGTTCCTCCCCCTTATTCAGTCATTTCAGTGCTAGCCAGTTCCTAACTCTTAACTGGGTTTGCATTTGGCTTTGAGACACTTGTTTTGTTTATTTCATGAGACATATCAGTCTACATTGAAACTATCACAATTTCAGTTTGTTTCCAGAAAAGTTATTTAAAAAAAAAAAATAATGGCTGAAAAAAATTAAGTCAGTGGCTGAGAGGCTACAACAAGGGTTGAGAAAATATAAATGTTCATTGCAGCACTCTCTGTTGGGGGTGGTTATTGGAAAATTGTCATTGAGAAATGGTTTGTCCATATTGCTGCTTGCCCAACTTTGTCTTCATTCCTTAAGGATTAATCATGGCCTCAGCAAGGCAGAATTCTGGTTAGCTGTTTCTTCTTTGGTTGCTTTTGTGCCTGTTCATGCAAGAGAGAAATTGCTTACTTCATGGTTTTTCTGATGTGTCCATTTTTTGCCCCTCATATTATGCAGTCTCAGTAGCATTTTACATTGTAACTGCAGTGCATGTCTAACAGCCCAGCCAGGAAGCTTTATCACCAGCCTGTTTCTGAAAGAGCAAGGAGGAAAGCTGAGTCCCACAGAGTTACCTTAGACTGTAAACGAGCAATAAATTTCTGAACATATCTGATATGTTTTGTGCAGAGTAGTATTTTAGATTGCAAATGCTGCTAATTGTGTCCTTGTTAAATAAAATGCAATCATATTTTTTTTCTACTTTCTAAAACTAAACCTGAAATTCATTATGAGTATTTTCTATGTGAACTGGTATATGATACTATATGATGCCACATATGATACATAGCTTCTATTGTATCTTGCCATATTTTCACCCCACTTACTTGTTATTACTACTCATTGTGGTGCCTCTGAAATTATGATCATAGCATCATTGGAGTGGAACTGTGGCCAAATATTTGTATAGTACAATTTGGAGAGATGCCTAATAAGTAGATAGAATTCTACACTCACAGAATGAATGCTTTCCTCTTGTTTTTGCATAGTGCTTCTCATAATTTACACACTAAATTCTATGATGAATTAATTAGAAGTAAAAAAAAGAATTACTTGGCTTGTCTAGAATAGGTTTTCTTACTCTGTGTGACTAAAGATCAGTACACCTGGATTATTTTCTTTATCTACATGTAACCAAAAGAGTTCTTATTTTAAACATTTGAATATTTAAAAACATTTAACACTCAAGTATTGATAATTTCTTTTAAATATATGAACAAGTAGATGGTACTTGAGATGTGGATGATCATTTGGCTTTGAGGCTTTCTTATTACTTTTAATAAGACTTGGGATTCCTTTGTTAAAAAAAAAAAAAAAAATCTTAGGCTAATGATACTGTTCCTGAACTGCTAAGCTCTTGATCCTGCACCCTGCCTTTATAAATACTGGCTTCACAATGGGCAAGCACGTTTTTGAGCTTGCAATCATATCACAGTGTTAGTCCTACTCATAAAGTAATGGTTAAAGAAAGTAGTTATTTCTAACAATTTTAGCCTGTATTCTTTCTCAACTAAAGTGAACATATCAGAAGTCTTGGTTAATTAATAGATAAAAGGTAGTACTTGCCTTAAAGCCTTCATCTGTAATAAGTGGTATGTGAAGGTATACACTGAATGATATGTACTTGTGCTGTGTGACAGCACTTTCTATAATTAGTGCCAATAAATATGAGGTGGACATTTCTGTAAAATGTAGACACTGCCAAATATAGTATAGCCAAGCAGTGGTGTAACTTATACCTGAGTTTCATGTTAGATTTTGGATATCAGTTCAACAGAAAAATACTTTTGCTTCCAAAGACAACCATGCTATAAATGTAAACTCCATAACTGTGTAAAACTTCTTAGTTTAGATTTACCTTCTCTTTTCTTCCTTCTCTACTTACCCTCTTCCAGGGTTATCTTTCCAGGGCTATTCAACAGATAATGATTGCCCTTGGTAATTCTTACTTCAGCCTGGCTCAGCTTTCCACTGCTTTATAGATGGAACAAAGTCACATAGATTTTAAATCTAATGCTAAACTTTCTGAAGTCCCCTTTCAAATTCTTTGTTGAAGTTGCTTTTCATGTTATTTCTGTCTACCACAACATAGCTAAGACTTGAATTCTATATTTAATTGTTTTGAAACTTTGATATATATTGTCTAATATATATCTAATATCTAAAATTTCTAATTTTTAGAAATTATTGGTTCATTACATGTTTCTTTATAAATCTTATTCTGCAGATTAAAAGAGACTCTGAGGAACATAGTGGTAATTCAAAATAAAAGTAGCAAAAGGATGTTGGTAAATCAGTATGTAAGGAAAAGTTCTTACATATGTATGTGAAATATTGAGGGGTACAGGGACTACAGAGAATTCCACTTTTCTAATTGTAAGGGATATTATGCATTTCTGGAGTATTTACAGTAATTTGCTCTAAGTAATATAAGAGGTAATATAAATTACTGAGAGGTTTTGATAATTAAGAGAGCTACAGATAGAAATGGCTATAACTGTTTATGGTGTTTAATTTATTTTTAAATGTTCTTGTTTTAAATTATAAACTACTAAATAATTTACTCGTGGTGTTCAGGAGATCTTGCTATCTGTTAATGTTGTCAGTGTTGTCATGTGTGCAATAGGAAGTGCTTATTCCAGTCCATATTTTTAAAGCTATCTTGTGTCTTTTAGGCCTAAAGACTGCCTCCGCTCTATTATGAAGAGAGTGAACCATAAAGACCCGCATGTCGCTATGCAAGCATTAACAGTAGGTTCTTTTTAATGTAGTTCATTTTCTTCCTGATAAGTTATGTTGAAAAAAAATTTCTAAGTTTTAATCTTTCTCTCATTAGCTTCTAGGAGCATGTGTATCAAACTGTGGCAAAATCTTTCATTTAGAAGTCTGTTCAAGAGATTTTGCCAGTGAAGTAAGCAATGTGTTGAATAAGGTAATGTATTGCATTGACTTTTACATTTCACCTGTAAGTGAAATTAGATAGAGAATTGGGGTAATCTGAAAGTGGAGTGGAATCTACTTTTAGAGGACTGCAAAGATCAGGGAGGAGAAGGAGAGAAGATTACTGTAAAGACTGTGGCTCTCAGAACTTCCTGAATGCCACTTCATACTAGTTAACATAGGTATTCTGTTCGGGGGAGGTGTGGCATGTTAATTTATAAATAAACTACTATATTTTCACTTTAAATAACATCAGTAAAATGTTAAATGCAAGTATGATGAAATGGAGAAAGGATAGGGGGTTCTATGTAGTCTTATTTTACTTAATTTTGGTTATAGCACATACTGTACTGACACAAACACAATGCTGATGTATTATTCTCCCTTTCTGATAAAAACTGAGTGCTAAACTTGACTACAAAGTAAGGTATCTATATGTTGACAGTAACATGCAATTACTTGAAATTAAGATTAGATTCTTACATTAGTTAACAAGTTTGTACTGTCCATGCAGGGTCATCCAAAAGTTTGTGAAAAGCTGAAAGCCCTTATGGTGGAATGGACTGATGAATTCAAGAATGACCCACAGCTTAGTTTAATATCTGCTATGATAAAAAATCTAAAGGAGCAAGGAGTTACTTTCCCAGCTATTGGTTCACAGGTATATTAGATTTTTGTGGTTGTTCTCAAAGTGTGTCACAAATTCTTTTTATCCTCAGCTCTGTATTTTACAGTTCGTAGTCTTGAATTCTAGAATGTTAGGCAAACAAAACGAAAACCACCTTGTCTTAATAAAACTTTTCTTTGAGGAGTGAAATGCTCTAAATTATTTTAGGTTTTTATATAGCAGATGAATACAAAGCAAAATGGTGAACTTAATGCACTGTCCGTTTTTTGTTGGATTGATTTTTACATCTTTTACTTTTGGTTAGGCTGCTGAACAGGCAAAAGCAAGTCCAGCTCTAGTTGCCAAAGATCCTGGTACAGTAGCCACCAAAAAGGAGGAGGAGGATTTAGCTAAAGGTGAGTGCATTTATTTGCTGACATGATGCATATTGATTTATTTAAAGGAACAGTAGCCAATCTGTATGTGTTACTAATGGTTTCTTTAACAGTCAACCCACCAAAGTCTTAGTTTTAAAGAGATCTGTGTCTCAAAAGCATGTCTGCGTGAGTTTCATAATGTTTGTGTCCACACTGCCCCTTCTTAAATATGATCATTTTTTTCTGCAAAATTGAGCTGAGTTTAATGTGAGTGAAACTTCTCAGCTCAGTCAAGCTTAAATGAAAATGACCCAGAAATGTAAAATTTTTAAGGAGTGATAGGGAGGAAAATAAAGGAAGGGGCAAATTATTGCTTGTTTAAGCAAAAATAATTCTGTTAATTATGAATTAAGGAGGGACTTCACTATGAAGGTGACCAAGCACAGGTTTCTCAGGGAAACCTGTCATGGTGTCTTTATTCTAGGAGATATTAAAAAGTTGTCTTTGGCAGTCACCTGTGGTGACCCTGCACGAACAGGGGATTGGACCAGATGACTTCCAGAGGTGCCTTCCAACCTCAGCCAATCTGTGTGAATCTGATTCTGTGAATTCGTGCTAAGGGCTTCTGTCTAACAGAACCAGTGTGCACTGGAACAGCTGTATCCTTTTAATGTTTCAAGCAATCTGGAAAAGTTCAACACAATGTAAGATGTAAAGTAAGAATGTAAATATTTTACACCAGTTCAAGATTGTAACAATAATATAATAATAAAATTGGATGACTTTGTGGAGTTATTCTGTTTGTGCTTAACTGCCATTTATTCATCCTGTCCATGTTGGAAGCCTCAGTAAATCCATAGGCAGAATTCTGCTGTCTTTGTTATTTACCATTAATTCTAAGAGGAAGACATAAAGTCATTAAAATGTGACAGGTATAGAATTATACTAAAAATTTTCACAGAATTAAATTTTCGTATCAATCAAGCCATTTTTATGGGGAATTTTCATCTGAGTAACTCTTCTTTTGTAGCTATTGAGCTGTCACTAAAAGAACAAAGGCAACAGCAAACAACACTTTCCAGTTTGTATCCAAGCACCTCAACCCTTTTAACAAACCACAAACATGAGGGCCGAAAGGTTCGTGCAATCTACGATTTTGAGGCTGCTGAAGACAACGAACTGACTTTTAAAGCTGGAGAACTTATAACTATACTTGATGACAGGTAAGTTACATAGAATGCCTATTAGAGTTACGTTAAACTGTAAAAATTATTTAGAAATAATGATTTATTCTATGTAGAAATATACCTTGAAATACAATGAATGGAAATTATTTTTGTATTAATACTTTTTTTTGTTATCAATTTTTTTACAAATAAATGTATTTGCATAAAATTCTTCTGCAAATATTTCTGCATATATGCAAGTTACATATTGCTAATAATATAAAAGCCTTTACTGTGCCATCCCTAGGAAAGTTCCATGTGAGTTGTGAGTATGGGATTTCTGATGTATGGGGGCTTTACTTTTTTTTTTTTTTTAATCTTTAGTGATCCAAATTGGTGGAAAGGTGAAACTCATCAGGGTATAGGATTGTTTCCATCTAATTTCGTAACAGCTGATCTTTCTGCTGAGCCTGAAATGAGTAAGTAACTTTACATTTACATATATATGTTTAACTCTGCCATGGCTCATGGGTGATTTCCTTTCCCTTATGATGGAGTTCAGTTGCAAGTTAATTTGATAATTGGATAAAACTGAGAAGCCCTTGCTATGCTATTGCAAACAACAGTCAGACCAAAGTTGCCCAAATTGTCTTTGCAAAATAATTTGCTTTAATATCTTATTTTAATCATGAACTTGCTGAAAAATGCTGCTGTCTGCTGCTGGCTTTGTCAGCAGCTGCTTTGAGTCTCCTGGAATCACTCCATTAACACCTAGACAGAGGGACGTGGACAACAGTAGCTTTTTTTCCAAATTGCCTTTTTGTCCAGTTGCAATGGTGCATATCTAATTGAAATGAAACTGGAGGCCCCATGGCAGGTAGGACTTGCCGACAGATTACGAGTGTTCAAATAGTTCAAGAAAGCTACTTACTGTAGGTATGTACACGTGCATGGTGGACAGAGGGATCTTCTGCATGCAGCTTATTTATGTCCATCCAATCTACTTTAAATATTTAATAAAAATATTAAATGTTAGATAAGACTTCAAGATTCTAGAGCTGATTTCTGCTAATCTAGTGGGTTTGCAAGCTTAATATTCTGTGTTCTCAGTTTGAGGGTACTAGAAGTATGAGCAGGTCAGCAGAATCATATGCTGTAGCAGTCATTTGTGCTATGCTAAGACTATCTAATAAGAGTAATATTTGGCTTTTTTGCTAAATATAGAGCTTTTTTGTCTCCACTACAGAGGAATGAGATGCTTTGCATATAGGATTTGGTGAAGAAAGAATAGAGAAACTTGAGGCCTTTTGATTGTGGACTTTGCTTTGGAGAAAAGAAAGCTCAGTTTTTCATAGATGATTTTATCAGTTTTATCTAAAACTTGACTTGCTAGTCCTATTGTTTCCAATCACTCTTTCCAAATCTTTTATCCTCATGTCCTTTTAATATGTATGTTATGTGTAGGGAGACTATGATTAAGCCATTTACTTGCTAAAACATATTTCTACTGAGCTTGTGTGAAGTGATCTATTTTTTAATAATGTGATTTACAGATAAGAAAATTATTTAGGTCTGTGGCTTTCAAATGTCAATGAAATATTAATTTTTAAAATTTTCACAGTAGAGGTTTCAAATGCAAGGAACCTATAACCTATACTAGTTATATAATATTTATGTCAATGTTTATTTTTTATTTTATAAAATTGAATCTGGATGTTTATCTTACAGTGAAAGCTGAGAAGAAAACAGTGCAGTTCAGTGATGAAGTTCAAGTAGAGACAATAGAACCTGAGCCAGAACCAGTTTATATTGATGAAGTAAGCATGGCAAAAATACTGATTGGTATAAAATGCATTGCTCGGACATTTAAATATGTGATGTTGAATCCTTTCATCTTGTTCTTCAAAAATATGATAAAAAGAGAGTGGAAAGAGAGGTTTCTTTAAAGTAATAAATAAAATCTTCAGTATTCTCTTTTGTTAGAGAGTCTTGAAGTTCTCAGGAATTTCTGTAACTGAACTTGGAACTGCATTCCATTTAGGGCTCTACATGAAGGTTGTACATCTGTTTACCTCCAAGCTGGAATCTTAGTGCTGAGTAGCACATCTACTTTCAAATTTTACTTAAAGTACTTCAGGTTCCCATAGAGAAGCCCATCTTGACTGCTCACTTAGATTTATTTCCAGTGTAATCACCACTGTCTACCCTCAGACGGAAAGATCTCTTTCTGTCCCTGAAAAATCTGAAATTCTGTTCCTCTGTAAGTAATATTTAGAAAGATATTTACAATCTCACCACAGTGATTCTGTAGGGTTTCCAGAAACATTCAGTCCAGGAAGTTTTCCCCCTTTTTGTTTTTTAACCGTAACCTGAGTTCTGTCATTGTTTTTTGAAATGAGAAATCAGTTGCTGCCTTCCTAAAGTCCTATTTAAGTCCCACCTCCAAACCTCTTCTTCCCAGGAGATACTTGTTTGTGACTTGCTGAAATAGATTATCTGAGGCCTGTCTTGAGGTGCCTTCCAATTTTTGTTTCTGTGAGTCTATTGTTGATTTTTGGTTTAGTGTCTTCTGTTTTTAAATTTGCCACAGTATAAGTTTTAAGGAAGTAGGTAATTTGACTTTTCCCCACTTTTCCATGGTTTATGGAGGACAAAACATGGTTTTATTTTCTACTTTCATACAACCTATATAATTCAATGTGAAAAAGGCTATTTATTTGATAGTGCTCAGCTAACAAATGATTAAAAATAATTTATGTGTAATGATTTTGGTACTTTAACTAATATAGTTCAGTCCAAGACATATTTTTCAAAGACTTTATGCCTGTTTGTTTTCTAAACTTTGATATTTTTATTCATAAGGGTTGCACTTGAACTCCTTGCTTAAGCTTGACTTATTCTGAAGTAAACCCTGAGATGCCTCCAAACTTTATTTTAAAACAGCACTTCATTACATTGGTAATGACATGGCTCATGTACTGAATAGACCTCATGCACTTAAAATTGCTTTTTAGTGAATTTGAAGTACTTCTTAATGTGTTCTGTCAAAACATTTCCACTAATCCCACTAGGTGGTGATATTGCATATGTAATATCTAGGCCGGAAAAATAGGAGCTGCTTAGGAAACAATACATGCTTAGAAGAACTTTTAGGAATAAAGGAGTATTCTGCACATTCCATTTGTTACCATTATTTTTTCTCATTTACCTTTTCTTTATTCAAGCATCTTCATTCCTGTAAAGTAGCATGTATCATTCGCATTTTCTTAAAGTTAGTCTAGCTGATTCTAAAGTGCCAAGAAATCAAAATGACTATTGTGAACAGCTGCTTTAATTTACTATCCTGAAAATGCTAATTCCCTTGCTGCCACATTTGCCCTAATAATACAATTCGTGTTCCAGGATAAAATGGACCAACTCTTGCAGATGTTACAAAGCGCTGATCCATCTGATGACCAGCCAGACCTCCCAGAATTGCTTCATCTTGAGGGTAACAGAAAAGAATGAGTTTTTTTTATTGATGTTTTCTTCACTGGTAATTTTCTGTATCAATGCAAATTGAAACTAAGCTGAAACTACTTCAGCTTTGTGTGCATGCGAGAAGCATGCCTGAGAAAAGTGCCTCAGCCATAATTATCTTCTCATTTCTTGTTTCCCACATCTATGAGACCAAAGTACAAAATGTTAATTTAAAACGAATCTACTTTTCTCTAAAGAAAACTGTTTCCTATATTTTTTTCCCTTGTCAAGACATATAAATACTTACTTCAATCAAATTAATCCATCATTTTTTTTTTCCTTCACAGAGTAGCACAGCATGATTGGCAAAAAGAGTGTCAGGAAGATTCCATGAGAGGAAGCAGAAATACTAGGAAGGTTTAGAACAGACCTGGGGGGTCCCTCATGCTTTTCAATTGCATGTGAATTTCTGGAGGAGTTGCATATTAACAAATAACTCACAGAGTGCTACAAATTATCCTACTCTTTGAGTCATTGTTCAGACTACGTCTTCATAGAGATATTATAGATAACTTTACCTAGGCTGATAGATACACCAAAATTTTTAAAATGGAATTTGGAAAAGGAAGAAAGGAAACTTAGCTATTATGAGACAGAACATAGGCTTAAACTGACAATTCAGATGATACCAGACTTTGTTAAGAAAATGTCAGTTTCTACATCTATCTAGAAGTTAATAATTAAAAAATGCATTATGGTTTGTAAACTTTTTAGATATCTCCTATCTTTCCACACCCATCTGGCTCATCGTGACTGTGAATGAATCCTGTTTTAGGAACTCACATCAACGACATGTCTACACATATTCTAGTTCCACTGAAACTAGAGATAAAAAAGCACATGACAGGTTTTATTCTTTCAAGTCCCAAATATAGCTATAGAAGCTGTTGTCTAAGAAGCAGATTGCCTGTATCTGATCCAGGACAGAGGCAGAGAAATTAAAGGTATGCTTGTCAACCAGCCTACAGATACAGTTTACTTTAGGAGTTGCTTCAAAATTCATTGTGAGATCATTAAAGCAATGCTGAATTTTATTTTGAACCGTGGGACTGCTCCAAGAATCCGAAAGCGGTAGTGTGGTCAGGTGATTACTCCCCAGCTACCTGCAACTGCATTTGCCAAACATATGGCTACATATAGTTCTACAATGCTAATTCAAGATTACTTGCTCTACACTTAATTAGGCTTTTGTGAACTACTGTTTTTGGAATAGGTTCTGAAAATTTTGCTGTAGATGTGTTTTGAGTTCTTGGCTCCTACCAGTGGTGGCAGATGCTGATCAACATTTGGCAGAAAAATCTTCATTTTCTTCTGCCATGTCCGGTCACAAATGTCTTTGAATTGGAGAGATCATCCTAACGTGTTCAGGAGCTCAGAGTTTGTAGTTGGCAGCAGAGCAGTTGTGTTAACAGACATCTCAACAGTCTTTGTCATACCTTTTGCCACACTTTGTGCTATACATAAAAGCATGCAGAACTTTGGGTTTTACATCTTTTCCCAGCATTTCTGCCAATTTATTACTGATCTCAGGTTCAAAGAAGCAGATGGGTACCTGTCATACGACTCCTCTTTCACCTGGGGTTGCCTTCAAAGAACCCAATAATGATGTCCTTTCACTTGTCGTGCTCAGATGTTTTCAGGACCTTCTGCATTTTCAATATCCAAAATTTCCCTTTCAGCTTCTGTGTCTGTATATTTTACATTTGACAAACTTTGCCTTTCTGCTAATTAGCCATGGTTTGCTTGGCAGTTAGATGAGCCCCATATCCTTGGGAAAGGAGGCATGGGCTGCATTTTTGGTTTATTTTAATGCTTTTTCATTCTGATTCTGGTAAGATATTCTGTGTTTTGCACATGTCAGTGGTTTGAAAAATCTCCTTGCCCGAATTAGAATTCTAATGAGACAAATGTGCTATTAGTGTCTTTGATGTGCACGTGATTGAATCATTGCAACCAGTTTTCTCCTTCATTGTTTTCATAGTCTTCTTGTAGTAAAGTTGGATGAGCACATGATCTAGGGTTGCAGTGCCAAATCTTCTTCCTTGAAGAAGAGATCACCTTTCAATTCATGTGAACCTTTTATGCAACATAGTTTCAGTTTTATACTTCCTGGATGTTAAATGTGTTTTGTTCACTTTAGTTTTATTTTAAAATTGTGTCAGTACTGAAAACTTTAGCTGGGTATCATTCTTAAATTGTTCTTGATGGTACCTCTGTTATTAAAAATTTTTTGATGTACAGATCATAATAATGAACTAAAGCAAAATTGGATTAGCATCTATTTCAAACTAATTTTTTTATTGCTTTCTAACTTTGCAGTGTGGAAATGTTTATTACTCTGATATATTTTAATGTCTTTCTATTCTAGCAATGTGCCACCAGATGGGACCTCTCATAGATGAAAAATTGGAGGATATAGACAGGTAAAAAGAAATGTCATGTGCTTTGACCAAAATTAAAATTCATTCTTAGAAACCAGAGTTGTTACTTGATAATATCTTAATTTCTATAAATGCTGGCAAAGAAAATATGCGTATTTATTAGTAGTTTCTCTGAGAAGAGGTCTGAAGATTTTTTTCCCATAGTTTCATAATAATTTATAGTGTTGTACCATTTGACTCTCTGGCATTTATCAGACATCACTTAACAATAAGAAAATGTTACTTAACACACCTCATTAAATTACTTTGTGTTGTCTGTCTTACAATAAAGTTTTCTAAGTTGTAGAATGAAATCTATTTTCTAGGAAGCATTCAGAACTTTCAGAACTCAATGTTAAAGCAATGGAGGCTCTTTCTTTGTATAACAAATTGATGAATGAGGACCCAATGTATTCCATGTATGCAAAACTACAGAACCAGCAGTATTACATGCAGTCATCTGGTGTTTCTGGCTCTCAGGTATGGATGTAACCTTTAATAGCCATTGACCTTATCAAGTTCATACTGGCTGAACAGTGTTTTCTGGTTTTTTTTTGCATAGTATGTAAAAAAAAAAAAAGTTTAGTAGTTTTTCAGCTACAAGGTTTGGATGTTCTTCCTTTGTGGGTTCTAAAGCTTTAAGTGTTTTTCTGTTGTGTTCCTTTAGATCAAGGAAAAAGCCCATCTTGGGCTTTAAGTTGCATAAAATTAAAAAATAAAACTGCCAGGGCTTTGCATAGTGGGTCAAAGAAAACAAACAACCAGATGAGTACAATTTCTCCCCATCTACTCATAGATAATCCAACATGAAAATGCTGTGAAAGAATTACCATTTTTAACTGCAGTACTTTAAATGCTAAATGCTCTTCACTGATACTTGAGAAAAAAAAGCAAACAAAGATTTGAGAGGATGTCTTTATGTTCTAAAGTCAGATATTAAACACCAAATTTTCCTGTATTTTATTTCTAATACTGCTTTATTTAACTTCCTAGGTTTATCCAGGGCAAACTCAAGGTAATGCGTATTTGGTGGCAGGGAGTGCACAGATGGGCCACGTTCAAGGTTACAATCTTCCACCAGAACAGCTCCCTTCTCTCAGCCAAGCCACAGTTACTCCATCTGCCAGCTCAGTAATTCCTGGTCAGCCTGCACAGACGTCTTACACAAAGTAATTTTAAGTATTTTTATTTCTGCATGCAAAATATGTAATTTATATCGCTCTATATTTTTTATATAAAACATAGAGAAAAAATATATTACATTATTCAGTAGTAGTAGTAATAAATTTTAATATATTTTTAATTATGAAGATTATCTGCTGCTCTGGCTAGCTCTCCATAATTTCTAAGAGTGTATATTCTACTGGTCCTTTGTCAAATATCTTACACAGAAGAATGGGGGAAAATCTTCTCATTTTGTGAAAGAAGTGAATGGGCTATGAATACTTATTAAAGCTTATATAACTTGTCCAATTAAGGAAGCTAAAAGATGCTTTCTACATTTGGCTGGATGGCCAAAGACACTAGGTCTTGGTTAAGATACCTATATTGTGAAAAGGTTTGTGGGGTTTTGTTAGTTAGTTTTTGTTTATTTGGGTTTTTTGTTTTTGTTTACTCTCTGTGGAAAGTAATTTTATTCTAAAAAGTTGGGAGAGATATTCATCTTGAGTCATTAATGTATTTGTTAGTCTTTGTCCCCAGGGGTACTTATTTGGGATAGTAAAGCATACAATGATAAAGTGAGTTTCTGCATATTCATCTGGCTTGTTCTGCTATTTCAAACAGCTCGTTGGGCTTTGTTTTTTTCATGAACAGAATGGAAGATAGATGGTATTCCATGTTGCACCTTAAAATAAATCAGAAGTACAAATACATGGTCTAATTTTAAATCCTTGGGGAGTGCATATTGTGTGTTTAAATCTGAGGAGTGTATTTGAGTTTTAATGGGAATATTCATTGGCTACAGTTTAAATATGAAACATGTTCCAGAGTTAGAAGATTTTTGTGTGTATAAATAGAACAACTGAAGAAGCAGTAAAGTTTGTCTGCTCTGTTGGTAAATTGTTTGTTAATTCTGCTTTAAATAGTTTTTATCTTTTTTTTTTTTCAGCGCAATGGTTGGTTCTGTTGCTGGAAGTACCTACTCTAACCAGCCTTCAGTGTATAGTCCACCACCTGGTACTGTTGATGTTGCTGCTTATCAGAATGCTGGAACTAGTATGTCCCAGGTGCCAAACT
This sequence comes from Taeniopygia guttata, assembly GCF_048771995.1. NCBI lineage: Eukaryota > Metazoa > Chordata > Aves > Passeriformes > Estrildidae > Taeniopygia > Taeniopygia guttata. The sequence goes on along the minus strand of NC_133026.1, from coordinate 20,552,988 downwards.
ATAACTTAGCATCTACAGCTCTGCCACAGACAGCAGGCAGTCAGCAAGCACCTCCACAACAACCACAGCCTCCACCACCTCAACAACCACAGCACAGTTACTCACAGAAGGCTCTGCTATAGGACCCAGGACTTCTGATTCCTAATCTTCTTTAACCTCTGCTAAAGGCAGTTGGCGATTCTATGAGTTTCTTCATTTACTCTCTTAAACTTTGTTTATCCTCAGCTTAATAAGAATCTCTCTTGGTGAACAAGTTCAATTTGCACTGACTTTTTAGGATTTTTTTTTTCAATTTTGCAGAAGAACTGATATATTTAGGAAATTCATTTCCTTTTAAAATGCCTAAAAATTGGTACAAGATTATTTATGTATGGTTAAATTGGCTAGTTTGTGAAAATTCAACCATTGCAAACTGTTGTGGCATATATGTTTATGTACATATAGTGTGTGATTGCAGTAGTGCCCATTCGTATAACTATGGTGGTCATGTGAATATATTTAACACAATGTTTAAAAATAATTTGCTATACTATTTTATTTTAATCATCAACTGACAACCGTATTTCATAGTTTTGTCTAGTTTTAAGACAGACGCAATGTCCTTTTCCAGTGCAGGAAATACAGTAATTTTGCGTATCATGGTTACAATTACAAGCTAAGGTCTATATATAAATTTACAAACTTAGATAAGTTTCACTACTTCTTGAATTGAACACAAGTGTATCATGACTCTTAGATAGCTTGTCTACCAAAGTAAATTTGTTAACTAGTAAATGATTTGGAGGGATAACAGCAAATTATGATTCTGCTTCAAATATAATTACTAACTTAAAACTGCTATTCAGAGGCTGCTAAACATATCATGGGACCATGAAACAGAACAGCATTTTATCATGAGAAGTATGTAATTTATTTTTCCAAGTTGTTTTTTAAAATGAGAACCAGAACTGTATTCTATGCGTGTTGGTAGAGATTGCACCAAAGAAAGACAGAGGAATTGATTTGAAAGAGAAACAACGGAGTTTTAAACTGGAACACACAACATAAATTACACTATTTTATTCAAGTCTTCTTAATTAGAACATAGAAAATTATGGACATGTAAATCACTTTGCTGAACAAACCTTCAGGGCTTCATTATCTCTCTTGTGGCCTTGCTTAGCAATTTGTTCTGTTTACTGTTCTAACACAAACACTTCTGCCTTAAATGTCTGTTTCAATTTCCAATTGTACCATTTGAGTTTATTAACCCTTCTATAGTTTGAATAGTTTTTCATCTAAATCCACTTCTAGGTTACTTTACATTCTCTTCTGCAGCAACATGTATTAGCCTGTTTTAAACCCTTGTAACTTAGCCACATGGCTTTGTAAAGCATGGTATTTTCTTTCTGTGGATGAGGTGCTGCAAAAGAAATCTGGTAATGGAAGGCAGCGTTTCAGGTCTGCTTGAGCAGAGTTTCTTGTACAAAGACTGTTGTTTCTTTGTGTTTGTATCCCATCTTTTAATGCATCCTGATTTCATCTTTTCCAGCAGCTCTAATTCCACTAGAGCAATACTAGATGTCTTCAACATCAGATCTGTTTTTAGTAATGTGTGTGTGTCAGAAGTTGTTTGTTTTGTGTACTATATTTTAGTGTGATGCTTCTGGAATTAAATGTTGCAATTGTACATTATACTATAAAATGATCTCTGTTTTCCCATATACTCCTGCATCTGTTCACAGTTGCCTAACATGCCTTTGTTTCACTATTTCACTATTTTAATTGACAGCAGTGTTTTGCCAGATACTTTCAGATGACTGCTTTGCATAACTTCTGACTGGGGGGGGGGGGGTTACATAACGTGCCCATGGTTGATCTATTCCAGTTGGGAATGTTCTAGCCAGCTGGTTGATCTAATGCTGGGATTTTCACATACGTGTTTTCTCTAAGATTTTTAAGCATCCTCGCAAACTGTCATTAATTATTTCAGTACTTGGTGTCATCACAAAAGGCTGTGAAATTTGAAGGGAAATACTAAAGAAAAAATAATAATCTGACATACTGTGTCATGGATGTTTTTTTATGGATTGAAAAAGTGATGCCTTTAGAAAGGACTTGTGGTATAATTTAGATAGTATTCTCTGTATGCATTAGGTATCTTATTCCAAAATCAGATATTCAATGTATAGGAATGTATAATTTATACAGAAAATTGAAAAGAATTTTTTTTATTCACTTGTTCTTAGTCCCTGATTCAAGAAGAAGCTTGAAGCATCAAGATAGTCTTTTTGATATTGTTGTATTCTTAGGTTGTCACATGTTCCCTAATAAGGGCATGTGGAACTTCCGTACAGAAATGACCAAGAAAAAATATATTTTGTTAGTAATTTGTCATTGTTTTTGAAACTTTTGAAGTTCTTCCTTGATTTATGGAAACACTAGATTCTGGTTTCTCATTTGAACACTGAAACCTTATGTGTATCACAGTTTTTCTGCTCTTCAGCTTGCTTATTTTAGCCATTCATCCATTTTTATGAAAATTGAAATCACATTTCATGTTCATCATGACAAAAAAAACCCACTTGCTACAATTCAGTCCCCTTTAAATTCAGTATAATGGAAGTAGTGAAAAAAGATAGACATTTTCTATTTTCCTTTATTGAAGTCACTGCTCTAAGGTATCTCCTGTAGCGGGCTGGGAATTTTAGTTGAGTTTGAATTGTTCATTGTCTGCAACTGGTGGAGTAGGTCTCTATCATTTTAGGTTCTGAGTCTTAGTATTTCTGCTGCAACCTGCATTTTCCATTTCATGTGCAATTTTCAGATTAAATTGAATTTGAAGCTGTATTACTTTATGTTGATTTTTTAAATCAGAAAATATCTTCCTGCTTGGTTGTGCCCTGTATGCTTGATACTCTGAGATGCCTTCACCTACTTTGCTAGATGCTGTCATTGCATCAATTGCTGCAGTCATCCTCTCATATTCTCTCTGATAGCTTAAAAACGATACTTCAGTTCACCTCCTCTATGCTGGTTTGTTGTCATGAACCTGGAGATGCCATTGCTGGTGCTTCTCTGCCATGATTTATTCCCAGATTCCGTGTTCATGCATTGTTTTGACCAAGTTCACTTACATTCTACCCAACTATGGTATTGAACACTGAAATGTTAGTGAGCAGGGGAAAGTACACATACAGCTACTGTGGGAAAAAGCTTTTTAGCAATTAAGTAAAGTGTCAGCATGTAAACTGTTTGAAAGTAGGGAATCATTGGAAATGTTATTTATGTTCCAGTAGAAGACCTGATTTTTAAATGTCTTGTTTCTTTACATGTAAATTGTTGATTTAAGGCAAAACTGTCTTCCAGATATTTTGTATAACCCTTTTTTACTTAACTCTTTAATTAAGGAACACAAAAATGCTAATTAACTTTGGAAGGGGAGTTTAATTGGCTTGGTTAGCATGAACTGGAACAAACTCTGGAAAGTGCCTTCTGTGCATTTCACTCTTAGGAGCAAAGTTTTTTTAGCCATGTGTATCATCTCAATTTATGTGGGCATGACAAAGGTATTAAGATTTACTGTAAAACCTCCCAAAGGAAATACTGGGGTACTGTGTTTAAAATTTTCTGTATTGATGTCATGGCAGTGTGTTCCAGAGTGTGCAGCTGCAGGAACAGTCATAATATATTTGCCCACCTCTGTTTAGTAATTGATGCTGTGTAGATGTATCTGTAATGTCATTGGCCAAAGCACATAGAGACAGCAGTAAGAATTCCTGCATGCTTCTCAACAGGTGTGGAGCAGCATACTGCCCTCATAGTACAGTTACTGCTCATGAATTTTGAGGCAGGGAGAAGTGAAATAAATGTCAACTTCAGAAAATTCTGCCAGATTGCAAATGGTTAGATGTAAGAGAGATAGATTTGCTTTTAACACCATGTACATATCTTGCTGATCAACTCTAGGCTGCTACTATAGTTTTCTGATTTCCCCTAGATGGCAGGAACATCAGATTTACACTGGAGAACTGCTTAATACCTCATTCTCGTATTTTTTAAAGTATTTTCTCTAATATAACTTACTTTATTTTTCACTCATAATTCAAAGATATCTGTGCAGTCTTTATATACAAAAGTCTTGTCTTATTCCTTCTCTGCTGGGGTTCACAGAACAAAAAAAGGCATCTTTAGTTAGAGCAGCTACACTGGCACTTTGAATTACACAACTGCACCTTCCTTTGGGAGAACATGTGTGTATCTGTTTTGAAGAACAAGGGAGCATAATTTTTCCAGTTAAAACTGGAAGACCTATTTTAAAAGAAAAAGGTGGAATTAAAGTTAGAAAAACCTCCCTTGCCAACAGCAGGCAGAATCATTTTTTACTCTGTTATTCAATCTTAGTAAAGCTGATTAACTCTACACTACAACTACTGCTTTCTTATTTTCAGCTGCAGTGAGGAATATTGACCTTCATACATACACTGTCCAACACCATAGGAAAACATGGAGAAAGCCTTGATATTTCAGCTTTTTGCTTTGATGTGTAAAAAAAACACTATGTACGTTTTTGAAGCCTTGTTTCTTAAATTAGGATTATTGTGTTTAAAAACATTCCATTTGCTACTATGTAAATTGCAGATCTAAAGTTCCCTTTTCATGCTGCTACCTTGGCAAAAAGGTGGTAGGAGTTTTTGTTCTCTCCTGCATGTTCTTCTGGAATCCAAATAATTTTTGTCTTTGTCATGAAAAAGAAAAACCTGCTGCAGTCTGCTTTGGTTTTAATAAAGTATACACAGTAGCAAAGAGCATTTTTTGTTTTGCTTTGTTTGTTTTGATGCTCCCTTTGATGTTGGCATATGTATATATTTAGACATACTGCACTGTTGTACAAATTTGTTTTAGTAAATAACACTATTTGTAAAAAACTGTTAATTGTTTTTGGTATGAATGCAAAATATTAAAGTTGGATTATTTAGTTCAATATGTTGCAAAGTCAATTTATAAATTTTGTGGAATATTCTGAAAAGGACTTACTTTGCTGGAAGGACTTAGAGATACAATAAGAAAGTCTGTTAGAAGTACTTATATTTTCTGGTTTCAGATGGGGTGGAGATGGGGGTTTTTGTTTGCTCCAGTTGGGGAGGATTTGTAGGTTTTTTGTTCTTTTTTGATGCTTACACATAAATTACATTATCTTTTTTAAAACAATCTGTCATTTATTTCCTTCAGCTAACCTAGATAATCCATTGTAGATCTTATTTCAAGTATGCTGCATGTCCTCTATCTTTTGGTAAATATAGTATGGGTACTTTAAAGGGATTTTGAAGAACAAATGAAAACAACTGTGTCTGTACTGCCTAATGTATATATTTGGTTACAGATGAATAAGCAGATTCTGTGGTAGCTTGACAGTTCATTCCATTTCTGATGACACAAACACAAAATAGTGTAGAACCTGATGTTTTGATTGATGTGAAGTGTCTTGAAGATCAGGCTAAAACCTGGTTTATGAATCTTAAAATGCTGTCAGAATTGAAGCTTAATAAGCTTGACAGCTGTATGCTGTGTTCTTAAAACAGCGTTAAGCATAAATTTCTTGCTTAAACTGGTGTAGACACCATGGGACTTTGGGAGCCATGGGCAGCAGTATCAGTTTGGCCTCTTCCCAAAAGACGTAGCGTCTCTTCCCAAAAAATGTGAGCCAAACCCCTTAGGACAAGAGGTTGTGTGGATTGTGGGTTAGTTCAGTAGGATAATTTGTGTCTTTCAAGAGGATGTGTATTCAGTTGACAGAATTAAAAGTTCTGTAGATTGTGTGGAAATGAAACGTGTTCTGTTTTGCAACAGCCTGGAGGGACAACTAATGTTGAGTTTGCTTTACTGCCTTTTAGATAGAAAGCATTTATGTTTAGATGCCTATGATAAAAATAGATTTTGAAAGTTTATTTCATAGTATTTAAAGTTTATTGTAAAATCTGTTGCCATGAACCTCAGCAAGAGGTAATATAAGCATTAGTCTGTATTTAACAATCTGGAACCAACTCTTAAACTTTTGAAGAACTGGTTCATATATAATCTCTCTTCACAGCACTCCCTTCATATCACATTTATGAAGCTGGAGACCTTAATTCTCTTATTACTCTAACTAGTTTTTGAAATCTTATTCTACTCTCTTGCAGGATAAAATTTTTCTCTCCCACAATATTTTTAAGTTTAAATTTTTAGATTATTTTAAGTCCAGTCTGTTTTTTTTGATACTGATTGTGATCTATGTTTAAGTGAGAAATGAGAATTAAGCCATTTTGAGGGAAACTGTGGGAGAACTTCCACTGATTAAGGCTGATTTGTACTTTTTAAAATTCATATCAACCCTGGGAGTGTACATCAGCAACAAACACGAATGCAGATAATCATATAGAGCTAAAAAAGACAAATGTATTTTGAGTTAAAGGTTTAGAGCATTTTTAGCATATATTCTTCTGATATAATATATATGGAATGTGGTGATTTTGGCACCTGATATTTTGCTTTGACTTTGCTTAACCCTGGTGTTCAGCATGGGTTTTGAGTCCTTCTGCATGCACCTTGGATTGGTAACAAACTGCAGCTTGGTGCCACGCCTCACGCTCCCTTGGTGGCATCCGCTGCCTTTGGTGGCTGTGCTTCGGAGCCTCGCAGAGGAGCAGAGCCCAGCAGGAAGGTGGAGGGCACTTGGCAGAGCCTGACATCGCTGGGACACTGCTCAGTGGCACAAACTGGCTGTCAGTGTCTCTGTTTATCACTTGGTGGCTACAGGAAGCCAAGGAATGGCAGCCTTCAATACATACATACCTGGACCACTCATGGTTTTGAAGCTTGATTTAATAATGGCACTCTGAATGCTACTGAAATCGCACTGGAATCTATTTCTGATCCGTTGTGATGGCTCGCCCCTGTTGACTCATGCATCCTCAGGTATGTGTGGATTGTGCAGATGTGTTTTATTTTGCAATCTGTGTGTCAGACTGTCCCAAATTACTGTGCTTCTTAAAGGAGTGTGAACATTTAATTTCCTTGATTTTAATGGCTTTTAGACTTCTGAAAATTTCCTCAAATTAGTCTTTTTCTTTGCCTTGTGAAACATTGACATAGGTGATGCTGAAGAATGGTTAGGCAAATCGTTCAGCAAAAATCATATGGCCTGATGATTTATAGGTAATACAATGATTTTCCATAAAAATATGTTGGTTTATGTAAGAACAAATGGAAGTCTCCATAGAGTGGCAGAGAAGTCTTAGTTCTCTGAACCTGAGTTTGAATCAGGGTCAGGAGCACTCACTGAACTGTGCTATTGAACACCTCACTAAAATGTGCTATTGAAACTTTCAAATAAGTCGGATGTTTGTTTTTTTTCCAAAGAAATCATGGGTGGTGTCTAAAAAACTCAGTGTGTTTGTTCAGAGAACTCTTTTTCCTCCTGGTGGGTTGAGGCAAAACAATTAGTGAAGAATGTTTTGCTTTATTCAAGTCCACAATCTCACTTTTTAGTTAGTTTCTTGCAGTTTCTCTGGAGTTATGATTTATATTATCTGATTGTGTGGCTAATGACACTCCACTATATCCACTAGGATATAGCATTGGTAATTTTTAAAGCTCTTCCTGCTCACTTAAGTATAAAGTAGGTGATTTTAATTTAGTTGTTTATTTTAGTAAGCTTGGTCTCTCAAAACAGACATGATTTCTACTCTTGAGCACTTCTTATCTTGGGATAATCAAGGCCTTCTGTAAATGTTCACTGTTCCTTCCAAGGTTTCAGAGTCCCACTGATCACTTCAGGGGGCAGCTATGTGTCCTATTTGCTCAGACCAGTTCCTAATTTAGTCTTCCAAGAACTAGACTTCTTGAATTTGTCCATCCATGAGGCTCAATTTGACACCAAATTTATTCCTAAGCTTTCTTTATTCAAGACAAACAGTAGGCAGCATGAAACAATTTTGTATATCTGTGAACAGCACTGAGATGAGCAGCATTCAGTGGGATCCTGTACTGCAGCAGCAATGCAGAAAGTCCAAATCCTAGCTCTCCTCTATATATATTCAATCAGTTTCATGTAGTATATGTATTTCCTAATGGTTATCTCCTTTCATATGTTTTCTCATACTTGGTCGTTACAGCAAGCATACCCAGAAATACTAATGGTTAATCATTAATCTGATTAATTTCATATATACACATACATGCAACCTTTCTCTCTTCCTCTCTCTCTCTCTCTCTCTGGATATTTACACTCTGCAGATTGTCCTTCCACATAATGCAGGTGTCTTATGGAGCCTTTTACCTTGTTTTCTGAAATGCAGACAGTCTTGATATTTAACCTCTGAAGTATTGTGTCCCTCATCACTGGTTCAGTCATGCAATTGCTGTTACTGGGCTTTGTATTTTTCATGTTTCTGCAATATCCCTTTGGCCTATTGGGTATCCTTTACACAGTACCTTGCCATTAACTTGGGATCATTGATTTTTTACTCAATTTATTTTCTCTTCATTAGTGGTGCAGTTTCACCAAGGGAATTGGCCAGATTTCAACCCAGGAAAGAAGCACCTCTGTTCTAAGGGATCAAAGTTTGGTTCTAAGTTGTTTAATGATACCTGCTGAAAGTTCCACCCTACTTGCTAATTTCATTCATTGCAGGATTCAGAAACACAAATACTGTACTATGTGTGGCAAGTCCATCATAAAATTTTATGAGTAGTTTGCCATACACTCCATGTTCCTTTCAAGATTCACAAAATCATAGAACGGTCTGTGTTGGAAGGGGCCTTAAAGATTATCTAGATGCAAACCTCCTGTCATGGACAGACACCTTCCACTTTCTCAGAACCACATTCAGCCTGGCCTTGAACACTTTCAGGTGTGGGGCATCCACAACTTCCCTGGACAACCTGTTCTTAACTGTTAAGAACTGTTGTTATTACATTGCAATACAGTTTCAGATGTAGGCAGCAGCCAGGTAAAAACAGTGTTGACCTCCTACATGATCAGTTTTATTTTTATAATGTTCTACTGCTGTATTAAGGAATATGATCTCCTGGCTCATCACTGCCAGTTTTTATCAGCAACCCTACTGCATGTTCCACAACAGTAAATCCTGTAGGCTGAAAAATCTTTCCTATCAACAAAGTCAGAAAAAAGTCTCCCTTTCATGATTCCCTCTTAAAATCTGGGATCCTTAAGGGCAGCTGTAGCATTGTCTACATATTCACAGAATATGTAAGCCCGCCTTGTACACAGAGTTTACTAGAATATAAAAAAATGTCTCTATTTTTTTTCTACTGGTGTTACAAAGTCCTTCGGAAAATAAAGGACTCGGCCCCTGAGGTACAGTAGTCTTGGGTTAATTTCTATTAAGAATAATAATCAGTTCTGTGTAAGATCAGTATCTGTAACACAAGATTAAAGAGATTGTATTTCATTTGAGAAAGTTGGTAAGAAAGGATCTTTGTCTTCTTTGATAGGAGAATGCTGTATTCAGGTATTGATACAGATGTCACCTTTTGGCATATGCTTTGAATGGATAGTAATCCTTCCCTCACTGATTTTTCAGTCTTTCAGTGGTTGTGACTCTCAATGCAAAATTCTGAGGGATGTTGTGCTGTTAAGTGGATCTTGACTACAGATTCAGTCTTTCATAGTTACCCAGAAGTACTTTGTCTGAATTTCTCAGCTAAACTCGACTTGACAGGCTATCCATAGCTTGTTACAGGTATTCAGTCAGTTTTTTTAAAATATTTGTCTTTCAGAATGGAACAGAAGAGACAGCTGTTGAAGGTATCTCTGGCAAAACATGGAATGTAGTAGTCAATATTTTTGGGTCATGTTCTACTTTGGAGTAGCAATGACAAGCAAGAGACCATAATGAAATATTTTTAGTCCCTATTCTTAGTGCTTTACTGCCAAATGTGGCTTCACTTTAATTAAGCATGACATGTGGGCAGGGTCTCAAGGAACTGATAAAGGTGAAGAGATTGAAAGGAAAAAAAAGCAAGAGAGAACTTGAGGTGAATGATGCAATTAGACGAGACAAAGAAGGAGGGAGATTTTGTGCAAATAAATTAATATTTAATAATAAAGCTTGGCTTCTAGGAGGGCACACATGCTTTGTATAGAGAGGATTCATCCATAGAAACCTTCAATTTCTGTAAACCAAGCAGTATTTTAAGTCTGTGTTAAAAGTAAATCAAGTCTCTGAGTAAAATCAGAGTTCTGATTCACATATTCTGTAGTTTCAAGAGATTTACAGAAGTTTTCTGCTTTAGTTAAACATCTCGCCCAGAAGAATTATTAAAACAAACAAAATTTAAGGATGTTTAAGGCAAGCCTTTTTGGACCATATTTTGACTCCAATGGCATGCAATATCTTGAGCACTTATAGTTCACCTTCAGTTGTTTACATTTGCACTGAGTAGTTTGTAGGGAGAATCAGATTTTGAGATTTATGAAGCTCTTCAGCTTTCTTTCCCCTCTATACCTATGTTTTCTGTTTGCCACTTGGGTCTCAGCTTTAAAAGTGTAAAGGAAGCTCAGGATGTATATGTGGAGCATGGTTTACTATATCCTGCTTTTTGCTGCCTGTGTGACATTTGCTGATTTGGTTTCCTGTGAAAACTGATGGATCAGCTCACTTCTGGTCATAGATAACAGGCAGGAAGAGCTGCCAGGACTCCTAAGAAGAATAGTCCATTAAAATCCTGCATGCAGAACAGAGCTGAAGTGAGTATTTTTATTTTAGGAAGAAAAAGCAAATGTCATGTTTTGATACTGCAGAAGGAAGCTGTTCTCAGAAAATACAGATATTTTGAGTGGTTCGTGATTTCAAACCCATTACTCTACAGAAAGCTTAGATAAAGTGACAATGTCAGAATGAAACAGAGAGATTGAAGCTGTTGTCTCGTTGCTGTCTGGGTTGCTTGGCAGGCTGCCACAGTGGGGTTGCCTGAGCAGCAACCCCACACACATGGTACTGGGGGAAATAACAAATGGCACAGTTGCTGCAGTACCTTCAGAAACAGACTCTGCGATTCTCTTGTACTGAATGGAATGCTGCAGATGTCTAATTGCTGGTGGAAGTAACCTAGTTTGGGTTTAAATGCAGATAGTATAGCTGGCTACTAGTCAGTGAAAATTCGGTTTGTTTTCTCTAGGGGCTCTCACGGTGCTTGAAATAACAGAAGTAATTTGAAATATTTGAAAATTTCTTATATAGTGGAGATGGAAAATTGTAGAAAAGATATTGACAAAATAAGTCTCAAAAAATTAACCTACCCTATCAGGAAACTATTCTTAACCTATCAGAGTAAGTATTTGCATTTATTTTTTTTTCTTATTTAACTGCCATTTAATCAGTCTTGCAACTTCACATTTAGGATTAAACTAACATCTAGGTTTCATATTTTCAAAGTTATTATACCTAGCTCCCACTGAAATGAGGCATCAAAATAAATTTGCCACAAATTTGTCTGATCTCTTGCTGTTAGCCAAGGCACCAGGAAAGGCAGATATCCAAACTCTGGTTTGAGATTCTTTCTATGGAAATACCAACAGAAATTGGAGTCTAGCCCACCCTTAGACAGCCTGTATCTGTATGAAAACAGGAGATGAAGCTCTCCTGGTAACAGAACTGCTACTATTTGGTCAAGGAGGTGGTACAGGGCTATTTTGTAAGAGAGATGGGGAGATTGTATTGGTCTCCTCATCCCTGTAGTGCTGTCAATATCCACATGTGTGAGGGCTGGTCTCCGCTGCTGGTGCAAAAAAGGACAAGATAATCACAGAAAATACTGTGAAAGTATTGTATCCTGAATAGTTTTTATTGGACAGGACATTTCTCAAGTAGGACCCAGGTGCTGCTGCCTTCTGCTTTGGTCTGTGATGTGATTTTCAGACCCACCTGGCTCCCTGCTCTTTGATGGAAGCTTTCATGATTGTTCTTAATTGCTCCATCTGCAAACAAGTTTTATCATGATGTAACCATCTCACCCAGGAGTCACCATTGTGCTGCAAGTATTGTGTCATTTGGAGGATGAGCTAAACATGGGATCACGAGGCTGGGTACCTGGAACGGGCTTTATGCTCAGCTGTGGGTGTTCAAGGGGGCTGGCGATGTTCCTGGGTGACACTGCAGTGACAGGACTCGTGCTGCAGGTCTGAAATGCGCTGTGGGAGGCACCCCTGGCTCTGCACACACCTAACACAGCCTCCTGTGGTCTAGGGTGTCACCCCTGTTCGTGAAGCCAGCATGACAATCACCCTCCAAACGAATTTCCATGAGCTGCATCTGAATGCATAAACAATTTTGGACTAAACAAAGTGTCATTATTTGGTGACTAAACAATGTCAAATAAAAACATCACTGTCAGTCTTGGTCATAGGAGAGGCAAACCCAGCACATTTTTGAGTAAAGCAGAAGGTGAGCTGTAGTGGGACAGGGGCCATCTCATGGTGCTGGAGCTGGCCTAAAGGGAAGCCACTGAGTGGGATGCTCAGTCTGCTCTGACACAGACAGCACTGAGGCATGGAAATTCTGTTCTGCAGGAGATACTGCCAAAATTAAAATCCCGTTGTTGAAATTAGAATGAAATATAAACATAATCTGTGAAATAAAATTTAATTTCCCCTCCTACTATGCTGAAGCTTCAATAATGTATACTCAGTGACTGTTCAGTTTACATAATAATTCACAATATTTCAGTCTTTACTTTCTGAAAAAAAATTAATTCTGCAAAAAATTATAAAACGCAGACAGCATAAACGTAAAGAATTCTTGAATCAGACAGGTTTGAACATTAAATCATATATGAAACTGCAGTTCTCAGTGCCTTTACTGAAATTAGGTATATTTCCATTAAAAAATGTGATAGTCTGCCTATGGGTAAATCCTATACCATGGGTAACATTTCAAAAATTTGGGGCTAGCAGCAACTTGTAAAAATTATCTGACTGACATTAGGGACAGTATAATCTGTTTTTAAAATACATGTTTTGTAAAATTCATATAATTGTTTAATTTCATAGTTCTTTGGGAAATTACACTGAAACCTATTTCCTTTCTTCTAAGTTTGGTGTGTGATATTTTGCTACTGTAACCATGAGTTGATAATAGCAGTGGATATGAAGACTGCAGTTTCTGAATTAAACTGGATTTTCTTTGGCATATGTATTTTGATATGGCAAATAGAAAATACAAATCACCTCTGGATCTTTTCCTATCATCTGATACTTTTTCCTATCATGTATCATCTGTTGCCATTCATTTCTAAAAAGAACTATTCCTCTTTGTCATGGTTTGACGCTGGCACAATGCCAGCGCCCCATGAAAATACAACTTACCAATCAAATGCTGTGAAATGTGATCAAGGACAGAGCAAAGCAGGCCAAACTTAATAACAAAGGAAAAAAAAACTTTATTACACTACTACTACTACTACTATAAAAGGAAAAGAAAGAAAAGGAAAAAACACACAAAATTCGAAATTAAAACCTTCCAAAACATTTCTCCTCCCTCCACCCAACTCCACCAAACCCCAGCGAGACCCATTTGGATCCTTAATCAAGTTTTCACCCTTCAATATAATCAATACTGAGTCCATCGGGGAAGAGAGGAGTCCCCCTTGCAACCATAGACCCCCAGGAAACACAACTGCCACCTTTTGTGTTTCCAATGTCACACGTGGCACTGACCAGACACACCGGGCCAGTGTGACATTCTCCTCTCCATGTCACAGTGCTCTCACCACCGGGCATGGACAGAGACTGCTTATAGGGCCCCTTTAAGGATGCTTTGCCAAGGACCACCAGGAACAACAGTCCAGTATCACAATTCGGGACTAGAGTCCCCCCCATTTTCCCCTGGGGCCGAGGGTCCAAATGACAGAGATCGCCTTCTCTTCTTCCTGAAGATGGAGGGCATCCTCACACCCTCCTCAGCTCTCTCTCTGTCCACTCCAAAACTGGTAGTTGCTGCAGAAGGTCTCTTAGCTCACCAATGCATCCCCCTAAAATGCAGTCCCTCTTGAAAGAAAGAGTGGTTCAGTCTATGGTAAACAAGCAGAGTCCAGCCAAAGGCCACTCTATCATCTGCCCCCAACCTTCTTCTCTGAACATCTGAGGTTTCAAGCTGTCTCTCTTTTCTTCAAATTCAGGAGGAGTAATATTTCATAAAGCCTTCATTTCTCAGGAAGGGTTAAAAGTCCCAACTCCCAAGGATGGCTCGCTGCCCAGGCTCCAGCTCCCACAGCCCGGCTGGGCACCTTGCGGCCCCCCCGCTCTTCTCCTTCCCTGCGGCGAACTGCCGATAAAACCACCGAGTCTCTTTTTTCTCTCTTGGGAGAGAGAGAGACTCTGGGGGGGGAACGGAGACATCCCAGATTTCTCCACCCTTCCATCTACAGGAGCTGACCCAGCCGGTTCCGATCCTTTACCTCCTGGCCTACCTGTGCAGGCCGCATGGCTCCCCTCCCCCACCCAGCCCGGGCTGGGCAGGGGAGGTCCGTATCATGCGATGACCGGAACCAAAGAAGGACGAGTCCTCCTGGGAATTCCGCTTTTAACCCCTCTGTGTTCTCAGAGGCGTGTCCACCTTCAATTGGTCACCCCAAGTGTCAGTATCTAAACCTGACCCCTGACGGGATGAACCTCTTCCTTCTAAAAAAAATTCTCTTCCCGTGTCAAACCATGACACTCTTCACGCTTTAGAAAACACTGTTTCATATATTTACTGCAACACTTCTACATCTCCTTTTAACCAAAATAAATAACTGGAAATGAGCATAGAACTTCAGGCAGTAACTGTTATAAGTAGGTGATGGCATTATTTTAATTTCAAGTGTGTCCTGCTCTACTCCCACTGAGTTCCAAATTTTAGATGTTAGATATTAGAATTTTTTTCCTCTGGAAGTGTGGTTGGGCATTGGTATAATTGGCCAAGGATGCGATGGACTCTTCCACTGTCTCTGGAAGAATTCAAGAGATGTCTGGATTTGGTGTAGGGGAAATTATAGTGGTGTTACTTTGATGGTTGGACATGATGATCTTTAAGGTCTCTTCCAAACTTAATGATTCTCTGTGATTATTATGCTTGGAGAAATCTTACAGACCACTGGTGCACTCCCAAAGTTATGACCAGGATAAAGATAAGTTTTCATTTTGTTTAGAGAAGTAGTCTTATCAGAAGGTTTATTGTACCTTGGCAAAAAATAAATGGCAGTCCTGTATTTGTCTCTTGTGTAGATAACAGAGCCATAGGTCCCACTGCTCTGAGTGTGTACAGCTCTATAACATGTTGAACACTTTAATTAAAGAAAAATTCCCACAGTGATAATTAGGAGTGACTAATTACTACAGAATGAGAAAGAAGGTGGAATAGGCTGTGAAGATCAATAAATGCTTCTACAGTAGAATTCTCTTTCTGCCTTCTGGCTGCAGGGGATTTGTAGTATGGATTTAACGTAATTAAAAAAAGGTATTTTTAAAAAAGGAAGAGATGTAGGACTTCACTGTAAAGGCTTGAGGTGTTGTCTTGAGGAAAAAAAGTAATTCTGATTTAGTATTTATTCTTTTGTACTACTTAGCACAATGATGTATCTATCCTGTTCAGGAATACAGGCTCAGCCTCAAGTTAGGTAAGACCAAGCATAAGAGCATGACATCTAAATTGGTCCTCTATTTATTGCTCCTCCTTTGCTCCATCCACTGACAGCAAAGGGAGGTTAGAATGACTGTACTGCAGTTTTAGGACATGTAGGAGCTGAATATATTTATGTATTTTATTTTATTTTTTATTTTGTTCTTTTTTTTTTTGTGGAATTTAAAGTGATTACAGAGCAACGAATTTGATAATTTGATTTCTTGGCAGTGTATTACTGCATTATTTTTGGTTTTGTTTTTTTTTTTTTCCTCACCAATGGTCACAATTTGCTGTTGAGATAATGGTATTGTAAAACCAGTGCTGGACTGGATCCTACTTATGTGTTGTTTTGTTCATTGGTCATTAGCTGTGTTGTGTGCTTGCAGAAGCCAACAAGATGAGCTTAAGCCTTGCAAAGCAAGAAATTAGATGGAAAACTTCTCAAAGTGTTCACAACTCTTCCTTATACTAGCTCCTGTATGGAGGAAATGTATCTGATTCAGCTTTAGCTACACTTGAAATCAACTGTGGTAAATGTAGATTCACACCCAGCACTCACAGGTTTGTGTCCTGGCTCAGTTAGTTTAGACACAACTCTATGAGCTAAACAATTTTGCCTCAGCTTGACAGGTATATTTAATTTGACTGTCATTGAAAATTTTTTGAGACAATTCAAGATTTCTGTCAATTTTCTGTGATTTTCCTCTTAGCTTTTAACTCCTTTTGATCCCAAAAAATTCTGGTTTAAATGAAAACCAAAAAATCTCTCACTCCTAAATACTGATTAGAATGCATCGAATAGTAAAGTTATCGAAACTATCTTAATAAATAATGTTTTAATCTGTTGTGTGTCTGTTGTAGTTTTACCCCAGCTGGCAGCTGAACCCCACACAGCTGGTTGCTCACTCTCCTGCAGCAGGATGGGGGAGAGAACAGAAGGGTGAAAGTGAGAAAATTCGTAGGTTGAAATAAAGATATGTTAATAGGGAAAGCAAAAGGCTACATTCCAGTGGCAGACAGGTGTCCGGCTACTTCCTAAGGAAATCAGAGCCTTGGGAAGACAGACACCACAACTCTGAATGTCCCTGCTTCCTTCTCATTCCCTCAGCTTTTATGGCTGAGAGTGACATCATAGAGTGTGAAATATCTCTTTGGTCCACTGAGATCAACTGTCCTGGCTGTGTCCTCTCCCAGCTTCTGCCCACCCTAGCCTGCTCACTGGTGGGCTAGCATGAGAAGCAGAAAAGGCATTCAGGTTGTACAAAACTGTTCAGTAATAAAACTGTTCAGTAAAAAACCATCTCTGTGTTATCAGCACTGTTTTGGTCATAAACCCAAAACATGTCACCATCTGAGCTGCTACAAAGAAAATGAACTCCACCCCAGTCAAAACCAGTATAGCATCTAATTTTAATTATCTTCTTACAACAGTACAATCTTCTAGAAAACTCTTTCCTGAATCATTCAGTAGTGTGAGAATGTTGTTTAAATATTCTGTGATGATTAATTAAATACGAAAATGGTTTTAGGCTTCCATTGCAAGTAACCCACTGCAGCACCCATGCAAATATTAGTAATGTGTAGGTAACTATTGAATACTATCTGATAGATACAGGTTCCATAGGAAACATCAAAAAACATCTTGGATGCAAATGTAAAAGCATGGATAGTAATCCAGGTGTTTTTCTTCTACACATACAGTTATTCCACATATATTATGTTTCAAGTCTGGATATTACTTCATTTAGGACTGAACTTTCCATTTTTCAGTCTGCTGTAAAAGCCAAGGGCCACTGTGGCTTCAAGATTTCAACATATTTTGCCAGGAAGAATGACCAGTTGTAAGATCTGAATGTGCCACAAGAAGAGAGGGTCTGACCTGTCTCAGAGGAATGCAAGCCTTTCTAGTCTGTGTAATTGTCAGCTGGCTTCCTACCCACGGGAAAGATAAAAACATATGTCTATCTAGGACATGTACCCTGTCATTAGTTATTTAGCAGAATGAGCTTTTGGTAACTTTTTGCCTTCAAATTACTACAGCCTGAGACTGCTGAATACTTCTGTCTCAGAAGAGAGAAAATCTTTCTCTTTGGCTATATCAGATCAGAATATATTATTCATAATGAAAGAGGGAGCCAGATCCAGATGTAATTACTGATGAGTGTGCTGCAGATGAGACAGAAGCTACGTGGATAAGCTCATCAAGACCTGTGCTGCTCTAGACAGGGGGAATGTGTAGACATATGTATACACACATAAACATATAGGTGTGTATCAAACATGTCTGTGTCAAAATGGCTTTGACCTGGTAATACCTCCAGTATATATATCCAGTGAGTGTAAGGGACAATGAGAAAAAGGCAGTTTTCAGACCAGGAACGGAGGCTGCAGTACTGCACTTGGAAGTAGCTCTTCTGAAGTCTCATTTTGGTTGGAAGAGACTTTGGGAGGTAATCTAGCATGACTTCCTCTCTAATGAAGGGCTGACTTGGATCAGGTTGCGCATCATCTGCTCCAGTTCGGTTTTGAGACACTCCAAGAATAGCCTGTAGTTTCTTCTGTCACTTCAGAGAATAGCTCAACCCTCATACAGCCACTGACAGCCAAAGAAGTATCACTACTCATCTACTTAGTTCCCTTTTTCTGCCGATTTATGCAACACTTATATTCACTTAAGTTACATGCACCCTTTGTTGTACATAACCATCAAATAATCAGTCTTAGATAAAAATGTAAAGATTTTGGTGGCAGTTTTATTTTTTTACATTGGGATTGAACTTCACATAGCATCTTCCTTCTCTCTTTATCTTGAGCCAAAAGAATACCACAAATACCCAAGCTTTCAGTGATGGTCTTAGAAATAGCAGTGTTCTATTAGAGCAGCAGCATTTTTCTGAGTCTTCTGACTTGTTCCTTTTAGCATTAGATGTTTTCTGGGCTTAGGGAAAAATAAATATCTCCCATATACTACAGCAAGAGATTAAGTTTCCCACATGACAATTCATCAACACAACAATACAGAACATTGCTGATTATGGCTGAAATACTTCCCACCTCCTGTCCCTGGGCCAGGCTGTTCCTGACCTTTTTGTGGTTCTACATATGTTAAGAGAAATTATGAACCACTTCCTCTTTACTCCCCTCACGTAGCCCACAAGAGCACCCAGCACAGCTGAAGTGCCTGGCTGGAATCCTTTCTAATGTTAACAGGAGTTTCATTGACTTCAGAAATGAGCTTTTTTTTTTCATCTCCACTGTTTCTTCTCCTCTTATAATGTCAAAGTACCTTCTTACTCTGCCTCTTTCCACACTAATCTTATATTGGTGTTTCCCTGGATGTGCTGTACTTTCCCACCCAGAACTTCCATCAAGGAGGATTTGAATGATTTTTTAATACTTATCAGAGATTTCCAAATGCATGACAACACAGGGGTACAGCCTGCTGCACAACAGGCTTTATACACATGGTAGGTTTGATGCCTTACAGGTTCACAGAATCACAGAATTTTTAAGGTTGGAAAGGACCTCTGAGATCATTGAGTCCAACCATTAATCCAGCTCTTCCAAGCCCACCAGTAAATCAAGCCTCTAAGCACCACATCTCCATATTTTTAAACACTTCCACGGATGGTTATTCACAATTTCCATGGGCAGCCTGTTGCAGTGTTTGACCACTCTCTCAGCAAAAAATATTTTCTTAATATCCAATCTAAACCTCCCCTGGTTCAGCTTCAGGCAATTTCCTCTTGTCCTGTCACTTGTCACCTGGGAGAAGAGACCAACCCCCGCCTCACTATGCCCTTTTTCCAGGAATTGTAGAGTGCAGTAAGGTGCTCCCTCAGCTTCAGTATGCCCCATCAAAACACCCAGTAAGTCCCATATGTTACAAAAGCCTCACTATGTAAAACAACAGTAAGACTGATGTTTTCAATCCATTTGGGCTCTTCAGACTGCGGTGGTGATCTAGAAGAAATAGCATGCTGCTTTGTATTCAGCAGAGCAAGAAGCTGTAAAATCACCAATGCGGACTGAGCTCTAAAGGCACCTTTTCAAAAAGATGCTTCAGCTTGTGAAACCCAGCTGGCAGGCAAGATGTTGTCTTTCCCGCACTGATTCGCGAACAAGATTTGAGTCCTGCTAACAGCAGATAGTGCCATCACTGTCGGTAGAATAAACAAACAAATCGGCTGAAGTTCATTTATTGGACTTCATAAAATGCCTCTTAGGGTCCTTAAGCCTCCTCGTCCCCTTCGTCCCCTCTTGGCAGCCCGAGCCCGGCCGCGCCCCGCTCCCGGCGGAGCGACTGCTGGCGCCCGGGGGAGGAGTGATGGGGACGGGGGCGCAGCCCAAATCCCGGGCTCCCAAAAGTAGGTCTCTGCTCCTTCTGCAGTCCTCGATCTGAGGAACAACCTGGGCGTTCCAGCAGGGCTTTTCTTTGGGACTTGAGTTCCTTACCCCTTATCCTTCTCCTTTCCTTACCCCAGAAGAAAAGGAGAGGGATATCCTCCTCCCCCCCGAGCGGGGTCGGTTAATTTTCTTGGAAGACAAACCAGTGACCCAGATGCAACGCTGTCAGAGTGGCAAAGGGGATAAAAGGAAAAAACAAACGCCACACACAACAGCAACAGCAAAAAAAGGAGCGCTCCTCTCAGCTATCACCGCTTTATCACCTGCACATGCCTGGAAGGAGGCTCTTCCCTCCGCTAAGGGAAAAAAATCAGCTTAGGAAAGCAAAGTTTGAACAGCGAATTCCTGTTATTTCAAAACGCCCCATGTGACAGGATATTTCCTTATCATTTGGAGCGCAGAGTTTTCCCTGATCCAGCAGCCCTCGCAAGCCGGCGGAGCTGCCCGGCGGGACGCCCCCTCTGCTCCCAGCCGCGGGCGCCGCGGGCGGAGCGGCGATGGCTCCTTCCCTGCTGCTGCTGCTCCTCGGACTCCTCCCGCGGGCTTTTCCGCTGCTGGGTAAGTGCCCGCGGGGGCTGTGCGAGCCGAAAAACGAGGGGTCACCGCGGGCACCGAGCCCAGCCTGGCCTGGGGCTTGCGGCGGGCGCGGGGATGGAGCTGCAGACCAGGACCATTTTCCGCCTCTCTGCGGCGGGGCAGCGGCTGATGGAGGCGGCCTCCCCTCGGGACCCCTTCCCCGACCGCATCCAGAGGTGTCCGGCGGGTAAAGCTGCCCGGCGGGGCGGCTTTTGGGCGCCTATGGCGCTGTGGACGCTCAACAGGGCTGTCACCGGCGCTGCCTCAGTTTCCCCCACTGCTTCGATCAGTCCCTGATTGATTGAACAGCATCACCCAGCTTTCCCTCAGACCTGCTCACCACAGAGCTTTGCGGAGCTGCCTGGCGCTGGGGCTCTGCCTGTCCTCCAGCCCTCTTGGATGGGCCCTGCTTTTGACAGATGGCTTTCATAGGGGAGTATTAGGGTAGCTGAGGTGCTGGGATGGACAGAAGTGTGAGAACAGGGGGAATTGTGTTGTTTGGCGATACCTCGAGTTTGTACCCATTTACTCTGGGATTTGCCATGATTTCCAGCTCACAGCTACTTTCCAGTGAAAGTTTAGACCTGCCCTTTCCGAAAACCTTTCAGTGTCCTCTGCTCTCTAGATTGAGATCTAGTGATGCAAATCTCTGTAGCACTGCCTTGTGACCTTTCTTCCTTCATGTAACTAGCAGCAGTTTAGGCCATCTGGTAGGCAAGACCTTGTGTAGAGAAGACAATTGTCCTACCTGCATCTGCCTCTCTCCTCTTTTGGCTTTGGGTCTGTTCTTCTGGTGCTCTCTGTTAGTGTTTAACACTGGTAGCACTCCACTGGTTTCACAAATTACTTCCTTATTTACGCTCACATAGTCTGTGAAGGTTTGGAAATGCTGCAGAGTGTGAAGTCAGTTTGACATTCTGGAAATCTCTACTGTGGAATCTATACTGTCCAGTGAGATTCTGCAGTGCTTGGCACAATTCTTAAGATACAACTCGGGGCCAAAGACAGATAGACAAATAGTCACAGTGTGGTGAGTAAAGATAAATGAAAGCCTGTGAGAAAAATTCTTTTGGGATCTGTTTGGGACATTTGAGGGAAAAGATGCTAGATCTCCTTGGATGGCTGGTTGTGCACTGGTAATGGTTGAAGTTGTTTCCTAAGCCTGGCGTGTTCTTCTGCATTTTAAAGACCTTCCTTCCAAGAGTAAGTTTCAATATATGAATTACTGTTAGAAATAGGTTTAATTCAAAGTACTAACACTGTGGTACTCATGAGCACACTGTGGTGGACCTTAAAGTGTTCCACCCACGGTTCATCTGTAGAGAAGAGCAGCACCTGCTGCAGAGCTCTATAACAAATGTTGCTGCAGAACAGTGAAGCAGCTAATGGTGCTGTGTGTGATTCTGCTCAGCCCGTTCTACAGATACAGCTCATCATGTTGGCAAGAGTGGTATCAAGTGTTTACAGAGAGGACTTGGCAGGGCAGAGGAAGTGCTGCACAAATACCTGGCTTGTTTCTTCTAGACTACCTAATTACTCGCACAGATACTGTTATATGGGAATACTCTTTGGTGAGCAAGACGGCAAAATAAACAGAAATAGAGCTGTAAACTTGAGCAATACAACACTAAGTTAAGAGTCTGCTCAATGGCCATGGACTAGAGAGGAGCAACACTGAGGGAAAGGAAATCATGCAATTACAGCCTCAGCCCCAGTTGCTTCAGCATCCTGCTGCCTCTTGTTCCATTCTCCTGTTGTGTCATTCTCATGGTGTCAACTTATTTTTGATGTCTCCTTGGCTGTGTCAGCCTTTTAGCTTCTTGCATATGTACTACTCCCTGGACTGGGAATATGCCCTTGTGTAAGCAGGTGTGTTGGGTTTATACCCTTCTTTGTAAAGGCACAGTTGGAATAGTAGAGAGCCTAAGTTTTGTCTTCCTCTCCATCCCCACTGGCCAGCCTGCTTTGTTGAGCTCTTTAACTTCATTTCTGAAGCCAAAACTCTGCACTTTCTCATGCTTGGATGCATCAATTCAATTTTTTTACTTAGGAATACTTTTTTTTCATGTTAATAGCATCTTCTCTTTAACACCACAAAAACAAGAAAATAAGGACTGTTATTTTAGGCCACAAATACAATTTTAGCAGTTTGAAAAATCAGGTAGTGTTTTCTACACATGTGAAATTGTTTGACATCTCTTTTATCAAGAAACTTTAAACATGATTCCAGGAAAAGGAGAGTTGCAAGCACTGCACATATTAGTTTACAATAACATTGTGCTAAATGCTAGTAGAAAAGCAGAATAAAAAGAAGTTGTCACCAGCAGTAATAATTATACATTTCCTTGTATTGTCTGTGAGCAAAACAGATTGGCAAAATACAACAATTTTTGCCTCCAGTGATCATCAGTTTTACATTACTTCCCAGTGAGTTGGAAGCCAAAGGACAAGAGAAGGAAGCTGAACTATAGATGAGATACATCTAGGTCAGCTCTTTCTCTGAGACAGAGGTTATTTGTTCCCAGATTGTTCTTCTGCAGAAAAATATGATCATTTCCACATTAGAGCCTCAGCAGAGAAGGGAAGATTTACTGTGGTTAACCTGTTTTCCCCTTAACTATTTCTCCATTATACAATTTGTTTAGTTTGGTAATCATACACTATAATAAATAGTGTTTTAAATAGCTTTAATCCCCAGAGTCACATAAATTTATATTTCTCCTTCCTGTCTCATAGCCCAGTTGAAATACAGCTTTAAAATGTTGTGCATCCTGTTACCTTATGCAAAAGAGTGTGATAAAGTTACTGTGCTAAAATGTATCTCAGGTGGATCAGAGAGGAGAAATTTTCAGTCTTTCAGCAAGACTGGCTCAGAAATGTTACACTCATAGCACATCCAAGTGCAAGAGACATTAAAGCTTTTCAAGCAGCTACAGTTTTGTAACGACCCTTGAATACGTGAAAATGCATGCTATGAAGCACTGTTTAGTAAGAGGGAGAAATAACCTGGGAAGTTATGAAGAGCTTTGTGTATTTTCACAAGTCATGGAGAGGCATAACTGGTAATGGTAAATCCCACTTCTGTTGGTATTTAATTCATAATGGAGAGATGCAAGAAAGAAGTCACTGATGGCTGAATTGAAAAATAAATATATTCTACAAGAAGCTTGAGTATAAAGCTTAAAAACATATCCTTCTCCTCAGTTAATACTTTAAAGATTTTAGCTGGACTTTTGAGAACAGAGCTCCCCACTGTGAGGAAGTGGAGCCTGAAGAACTTAGTGACTGTTGTCATCTCCCCACACCAGGGAGCCAGTGCTGCTGGAGAGTTCAGTCAGGATCTGCTCTCTGCGGTGTCCATGCTCCCTCATTGCAGTAATTCCCATGGGTGCAGCTTGGATTAACACCATGAATGTGCTTTCTTCACTTTAACCCATGCTTTAAACCTATAGGAGACACTAAGTCTACACCTCTGCTGCCTTGTGCATTTGTGTATAGATGCTTGCACTGACACAAAACAGTTGAAATGTCCTCACATCTGAACTAGTTGCATCATACAGCCACACTTCAAGGTGTAATCCACACCTTCTTTTGCTAAACAGATGATGAGATTTTCACGCCAAGAGGAGTGTCCAGATTCATATTCATTTAGATAGCAGGTAAGGTTACTTCAAACCAAATAATTCCAGTGGTTTTTTTTTCTTACAGACACCAGCACCTTCCTAATATATAATGAAGATCACAAGCGCTGTGTACTGGCTCTGAGTTCTAATTCAGTGACTACTGCTCCTTGTGTTCAAGAGAATGAGTCACAAAAATTCAGGTGGGTCTCAGATCACCAGCTTATGAGCATAGCATTCAAATTGTGCTTGGGAGTGCCTTCGAAGAAAGACTGGGTTCCGATCACTCTGTACCCTTGTGACAAGGCTAGTGAACTTCAGCGATGGGAATGCAGAAATGAGACTCTCTTTGCAATCCAAGGGGAAGATTTGTTTTTCAACTATGGAAACAAACAGGAAAGGAATATTATGCTGTACAAGGGATCTGGTTTATGGAGTAGGTGGAAAGTCTACGGAACCACAGACGATCTGTGTTCTCGAGGCTATGAAGGTAAAGTTCTGTAAATTAATTTCTGTATTTTCAAACTCGTTTTTAGGTGTAGATAATTAAAATATTTTATATGCATAGAAGAATTTCCTTAATCTTATTAATTATCAGTGAGGGTGAAATCAGCAATACTTGAGTGGATGCACTTTTTGTTTTTAGAGTAGTTCAGTTTGGTTTTTGTCAGATTTGTCAAAGTGCTGATAGATGATTAACCGTGCATGGTAGCGATTAACTTGAAGAGAATAAAAATTCTATGGTTATTCAAAACATGTGTATAACTATTACACAGCAGTTGATGATAGTTTTTACTATTTACTACATGTGTACAGAAAGATGTAGTGCAAGTGTTTAGTCTGTTGATTATATTTTTTTTTTCCTTGGGATGCAAATATTGACTGGCATTAAGATATCAGTTAACTCTTGATATCTTTGTTTCCACTGTATTGCAGATACATTCCTAAGTGTTTGAAGGGAGTCTCAGAGTTGGTGCTAAAATGTGAGACAAAGAAATAAGATAGTTTAAATAGTTAAATTTGAAAAAGTTATGTATAATACATCTCTATATATATTCATTAATCTCTCTATATATTAATGATAAGTATCTGGAAATACATTTGACTTCCAATTTAGTGTTCTTTGATAAACAGAAATGGTCACAGAGGGAGGTATGGATGCAGTTTCTGTGGTTTACACTATGGCTGATTACAGTACTAGTCCTTATCCAGAAACCAGAATAGAAGAACCCTACCAAAGCAAATTATGTGAAAGAAGGCAGGAGTGGGATGTAATAATGTCTTGCTAGTCCTTCCTCCTCTGTTTTCTAGCAGCTCTGTGGGACAGTGACCCTGGTATGTCAGCTCTCCAAAAATCATTGTTAAGTCCAGTTCCCCTGTATGTCCTTCCATAATTGAATGTACATTACATGTGCACACACAGAAAGCTGCTTTAGTTATTTTCATATGTTCCATGGAGTCAGGTTTCTGATAAAACAAAAAATATCTTTAGAAGAAAATATAAAATTTATTTGGGCATAATATATTGGAGTCACTTTATGGCATTATCTTTCAAGTTTACATAGACATGCTCTTCTATGTCCAAAATGATCAGCAGTTGACTGGGTTATTGACAGAACACTCAACAGTCTTTTGTGCTTTAAAAAATGGCATAACTGTGTGTGTTTTATACTTTTGATTGTTATGCATGGGAAATTTAGCATGGGTATGTACTTGTCTTAGCTCAGTCAGTTGTGGTCTGTTGTCTCCCATAGCAACAAAAATTTGTCTCACTGCGAACGTATCAGCTTAGAGCTAGAGTAAAATAATCAATGTACCAATTCTAGTACAGTTGTATACTAAGCTAGCAAGCTTTCCTTGCTGTAATATTTTTAATAGGATCATAAAGACGAACTCCTATATATCCCATGTTAATTCATTTTTATACATTTTTGAATTGTTTTGTCTCCTTAGATACCTACACAGTGAAAGGAAATGACAATGGAGCCCCTTGTGTATTTCCTTTTAAATTTGGTGGTAAATGGTATGCTGACTGCACAGATGCTGGCAGATCAGATGGCTGGTTCTGGTGTGGAACCACTTCGGACTATGATGTTGACAGGAAGTATGGATTTTGCCCAATGAAATGTAAGCTTTTTACATTCACAAAATGTGCTGTTACTCAGCTGCCTGGAAATATGTCCATAACATGTGCTTTCCAGTTTGAAATGTTTCTGTTTAGCCTGCTTTCCTTTTAAGAGCAACATAAATATCCAAATATAGGACCCAGCATAAAAAAACATTGCCCAATTATTTTTGTGTGAAAGTATGTTAATTGTATTTTGTAATCCCTATGTACACAATTTACTTAAATAGAATGTCAATTAGATGCTTACATTAGCATAAGTAGTATATATAAAAGGTCAAAAAGTAGAAATCTGTGAAGTGGAACTGAAAGCTAGGATACAGTTTAATTGAAAATTAAAATTACTGTGGAGAATGAGTTGCCTTTTGAGCATGAAGGAGCTTTCATGAACTCTTTAGTACAATCCAGTGTTTCCCAGCTCTGTGTACTATATTTTAGTTCTGTCTGTTAACTCAATTAGAAGTATTTGTATTCTGAAGTCCCTGGTTGGAGTATACTTGGTGTTTAAAATGCAGTATTACAAAAATGCAGAACTTAATTTAGGAATATTGATCTTACTTTAAGTAAATGGGAGTAATTTATGCCTACATGTATTTGAATTCTTTTAAATTGTAATGAATTTTCTCTGGACTTCTGTAAAATATGTACTAAACATTTTGTCTGCAAGCTGCTTCTTCAGTCATGCTGAGAAGGGTAGCACTTTTCCCTCCTTTCTTCTTTATTATTGTGTTTTGCTGTAAAGCTCAAGCTGACTGCAAGCAGAGCTGAGAAGAAAAATATGCCTTTCCTTTTGATGGGAAGAAAACTGTTTGGGTTGATCTTAACTGGTTTGATGACAAAATACTGGTGTCCTTGCCTGATTTCCATGAGTGTTGCATTCAGTATTTCAGCAAATAAAAAACTGCACTCTTTTTTTCTCCTATGCCAGTATAATTTTCAAGATAATAAAAACATGCTGGGAATATCAGTCCCATTAATAAAGCACATGCAAAGTTGACTTAAGAATACTCCCTGCTTAGTATTATTTGAGTACAACAAATAGGAGGCATCATTAAAATTTTGTTTAATTCTTTAGCATAATTCAAGGAAATCCATTCAGATGGCAGTGATTGTTTGTGGAAAAAGCTGCTTTATGCTGACTGCCTGCATGTTTCCTTCCTGATTCTTCAGTACTAGCTATAAAATATTCAAGTTCAGGTCATATATTTTAATGAGAGACAGGCCATGGTAGCAGAAGTTTTAGTCATCCCTATGAAAGAGAAATGAATGAGGGTGTGATAAGTTAATAAATTTCAACAACACCTTTAAAACAGAATATTTAAATCTGTGTGTGTAAAGTTTATTTACTAAGAATAAAGTGTTGTTTCCTAAACTGTCTTCTTAAATGGACCAAGGGTGCAAGCATGAAAATATGTGATGCAAACAATTGCAGCTGCTCATACTGGGGCCAGGACCTTCAGTGAAGTGTCTGTGGCTGACCCAGTCACTTCTCACTGTGACCAAAACCACCCCAGATGTTCTCCAAAATGAAGAGGGCATGAGACTGTACTTGTGACAGTTACTGTAATCAGTGGAGGTGGAGAAATTTTATCAGTGGAGGTGACATAATTATGATTATGACCCTTTATTTGGTGATTTAGAAAGAGATGCTGAGACAGTAACAGCAGAAGCTTGAACCCCAAGGAAAGGAACTGAGCAGTGTTTCTACAGCAATTATTTTTTAGTAGCCTAGGAAATGCTGCTTCTTTATAGGTTACACCATGTCTTTTTGAACTGTATGCTGCACTTCAAAGAAAGTGCTGGGGAAGAAAACAAGTTACACAGTGTAAGACCATCAGGAGAGTGACTCAATGTGTACTTAAAACTCTGTTCCAGTGGGGAAAAGTCCATTGAGGCCTCTCTTGATGAATGAATTGAAGGATTCAGAAACCTGTCTAAGCAATGCATAGAAATGCAGGCAACTAGGACAGAAACAAAACCTGTAGAAAATAAATGTATGCTGAATTCATCTGTGTAGGGATAGAGTTCAGATTTTTATTAATTCTCTACATATGTACTGAGGACAGGTGTGATTTAACATTAATTTAGTTTAGGTGCTAAAATATATTATTCCAGGAAAGTGTTTCATCTTTTTGTTTCTCTGGGCAACTAAGCTTCAAACAATAGCATAGAGATTTTCCAATTTCCTGCTCTGCAAAGACATTTGAGCTCTTAAAACTCAAATGTCTTAAAAGCAAATTTTCCAAGATTTAGAAATGAGTTTGATTTTTATGAAAGGCCAAAATTCTACAAGAGAGCACCATATGGAAGTCAGCTATAAATTATGAGACTGGGGAACTGAGGTGGAAGGTTGGATGAATGCCCAAGACTTGTTTACCTCTTCTCTGTAATAATTGCACAAGATTTATAAACCCCTTACTATCAAGTCAGAGACAGTTTTCTTTATTGAATTATAGATTTTACTATTTTTGCAATATTAATTTTAACCCAAGCTTGTACACAGGGATTTATGGTCTTTTAGAACTTGGTGTAGCAAAGAAGTTTTAATTCTGATAGTTATAAAATATTTTTGACAGAAGTTGATTTGTGGATAATGATAATCAGATGAAAGTTCCCATTTTTTACAGAAATGTCATTATTACAGTAGGTTATATTTGATTTCTTTTTAAAATAAAGACAATGTGAAATGAAGCACTTTTTATTACCTATAGATAATCAGATTTAATACAGGAAAAAGTGGAACTGGCACGTGACCTCCTGGTATTTAACATGTATCATGCTTTGTTTTGAGTTTTGTTTATTTTACTGTTTCTCTCTATTTGCAGACTGAAGTATTCTGAGCACTCTGAATTTAGATAAGACCTCTTTCTCTCAATTTTTCAGATTGCAACTTGAGAAGCTGATAAAGGCTTCAGGAATTCAGTTGTTTTCTCCTTGTTGGCAGACATGCAGTGATCTCTGCTGTGTTCTGCTTTAGTCATGCAACTTTATTCCCTTTGTGCGATATTTAGCTCAGTGCTGGGACCTCACGTAGGTTCCATTTTTGGCAGAACAAGATCACACTGTTTTCTGTTGCTTGTTTGTGGAGAAACAATTGAGATGAGGCAGGAGAGACTGCAGCAGTGTAAAGAGTGTGGTACCTTCTGGGGCAGCTTCTAATGCTGGGTCCTTTTGGATGATGCTTTCACTGGCATTGCCTTAAAGTGCCAGGTTCAGGTACTCAAGGAGTTCAGTCAGGCTATGTGGCAGAGGAGAAAGTCATGCTATGTCAGACACATGCTAAAGAAATCAGGAATTGCAGAGAAATGTGAGATTGATGCTGATGATGTCAGCTTTGCATTCAGCACTTGGGTCTGATTACCATAATCACAGTAAGAAAATCCACAGCTACTTTATATAGTGACCCAAATTAGTAAAAAAAATTGGGGTTTATCTCAGAAAAAAGGTCAGCTTTATATACACCTTAGCTAGCATCAGACAGAAAGTTTTTAGTCTTTTTCTCCACATTCACAAATCAAGTCTTTTTTGCACATTTTTAGCCACTTATTGCTTACCTTAAACAGCAGATTCTTTTGTACCAGAGAAAACGGTGACCTTGTTTAATTCTCTGTCTACTGTCCTGGATCTACTATTACATTAGAGAACCTCAGGATTCCTTTCAAACCATTTTTCTATAGCAGTGTTCAGGCATTTTGTGTCTTTTGCTATGCAATTTTTTGGGTATATTGTATCTGGCTATATCTTCCTGATGAGTTAAAGCATTTTCATTTCTCCCTATAGTTACTAGTAATGATTTGTGGAATACAGACCCTTTAACAAATGTCCAGTACCAGATAAACTCTGAGACAGCTCTGAAATGGCATCAGGCAAGAAAAAGTTGTCAGCAGCAGAAGGCAGAACTATTGAGCATCACAGAGTTACACGAACAAACATACCTGACAGGTAGGTTACTATTATTCATAATTTCCTTAAAAAAGTGTATTATTGCAACAGTGACACTAATATGGTATGTTCCATCATGAAGATTGTATTTGTTCAATTCTGGTAATTAGTAAATTGAAATAGTTATATTGAATAATTAAAAAAAAATGAAAAATTAAAAAAAAAATTCATCTGAAAATATAGGACAGATAATATTTATTTTATCATGATTATATATTGCATAAACTAATAGTGACATAAAAATTACAACAATTAATTAATGCAGGCAATGAAGAATGAATGTTGGAATGCAGAAAATGCAAATTAGTTTGTAAACTGAAGATGTAGATACTAAGATTGCATCCTTTTTGCACTCTTCTTGCACTCTAATACTCTTCTTGTATTAGTCAGCAGTTTTGCCTATTTCATTAAAGCCATTGCATCTTCAGTATATCCTAAAATATGAAAAGAAAAAGAACTACTAACAAAAGAACTCATAAATATTCTCTCTCAGTTTCAATCTCCTTCAATGTTTTTGGAAAGAGTTTTCACACTTCTCCTGTGAGAAAATTCTTAAATTTTACTTGAATATGTTTACATTCTACATTGAAAAAGTCCTCTTTATTACCTTTTCAGCCTGTGTACAAAAATCAAATAGTTCACTGATTCCTCTATTAAATAGATTAGAAAATATTTTGAGTATAATACATCAGTTGAAAGATAAAATATTCTATACCATAAACTATATGTTGTACTCTCTAAATGTGTAGAATAAGAGGATTAGAGAATGGTTTGGGTAGAAAGGAACATTTAAAGATCATCTAGTCCAGCCTCTCTGCCATGATATCATGGATTCAACTAGCTTGCTCAAAGTACCATCATGGATTCAACTAGCTTGCTCAAAGTACCATCTAACCTTACCTTGAACACTTTCAATGATGAACAATTTCTCAGGGCAACCTGTTCCATCAACATTGTCAAAAATTCCTTCATTATATCCAAAAATATACTCGCTTTTATTTTTAAACTATTATCCCTTGTTGTGTCACTACAAGCCCTGGTAAAAAGTCTTCCTCCAAATTTCTTAGAAGTTCTTTTAATTTATTGAAAAGCCATGATAAGGTCTCTTCTCTCCAGGCTAAACAAACCCAGCTCTTTCAGCCATTCTTCACAGGAGGGGTGTTTCAGCCCTCTGATGAATTTTCTTGCCTCCTCTGGACTTCCTCCCTGCCTTTCTTGTACTGGGGACCCCACAGCTGAATGCAGCACTCTGAGCATTCTCCCCAGAGAAGGGCTGAGGGTCAGAATCCCCTCCCTTGCCCTGAAGGCCACGCTGCTTTGGAGGCAGCCCAGGACACGTTTGGCTTTCTGTGCTGTGAGTGCACATGGCCAGGTCATATCCAGCTTTTCATCCATGAGCACCCTGAAGTCCTTCTCTGCAGCGCTTCTCTCAATCCATTCATCCCCCAGTCCATATTGATATTGTGAATTTCCATGACCCAGGGATAGGACCTGGTACTTGACCATGTTGAACTTAATGTGGTTGGCATGGGCCCACTCCTCAAGCCTGTCAGATGCCCTCTGGAAGTACAAGGACTTCCTGTCATGCTCAGCTCTCAGTTCTCCTAACCATAAATTGTTTGTCCAGTAGAAGTAATAGGGCATGTTAATGTGAAAAACCAGGTCTGAGATTCCACTTCTTTCCAGTCAGCTACCTCTCCTTTTGTTTGCCATACTTCAAGTGCTGCCTGTTGCTGTGGTGTCAAAGACAGCTAAATTACATCTTGGCATGATGCTATCAGTAGAAACAGAAACAAATTATATATAT
This sequence comes from Taeniopygia guttata, assembly GCF_048771995.1. Classification (NCBI taxonomy): domain Eukaryota; kingdom Metazoa; phylum Chordata; class Aves; order Passeriformes; family Estrildidae; genus Taeniopygia; species Taeniopygia guttata. The sequence goes on along the minus strand of NC_133026.1, from coordinate 20,520,867 downwards.
TGCACAATGATTTTCTGTGAACTATGCATAAACACACTTCAGCAGGCATACAGCTGCACTTCCAAGCCTTATACTAAAAGCAGAGATAGACAATTGATTAGTACTGACTATGAATAATGTTCAGCAGAGCCATATATAAGCATGATATTTCTACATGCTTTTCAGAGCTAGAGGAATAAATTTGAACTTGTTGTTTTTGAAGCCTGACTTAACATTGGCTAAAGAACTGAAATCAGATCAGTCTGAAAAATGCACAAGATATTATGTTAAAAAGATGGTATTTGCAATGATTGCATTTTAATGTATTTTGATAAATGAGAACATGTTTTTTACACTGTGAAATTCACACTTGTTAATTTTATGGAAGAGAAAATATACACTGGGAAGATATCTTTCATTTTAGAAAACTGATTTTTGGTTTTGTGACCTTTTCTGCAACCTTATCTATTTAATATTTTATAGTTCTGAAAAACCAAGTTTCATGTTTGTTATCAATGGTAGCAGAGTAATTTTGTTTTCTGTTGTAAAAAAATTCTCCAAACCTAAATATGTCAAAACTCTAAAACTAAACTGACCAATGTAAGATGACCTGTTTATCAGGTTTAGCATAACCACTGCAACTAAAATGCTGAGACTTGTTAAAACTTATACTAGGAAAAAGGAGAAGGCTTAACAAGAATTCAGATCTCAAGTTTTGAGGAGTGTTTTCTCTTGCTGTGAACTTCCAATGTCTCTCTCTGTCACTTTTACCTAGGTCTGACTCGCACACTGAGTTCAGCTCTCTGGTTTGGTCTCAACAGTTTGAATTTCAACAGTGGATGGCAATGGGTTGGTGGTGCTCCTTTTCGGTACTTAAACTGGGTGCCAGGTAAGGTTAAATGCATTGCTACTCATTTCAAGAGGCAAAAATTTGGTCACTGTGTAACAAATATCTTTTCTAGTGCTTTATTTGCCTGCAATTATTGAGCTTGTTATGACACTTAAAGATTCTGATTGTGATTATGAGCACTGTGGCCCTTATGATAGAGATATGCCCCAGGCCTAATTTATTATTCATAATGTAAATGGTAGGCTCAAAATCCATAGGAAAGTTTTAAGTCATCTTTTGACACTTCATTTGCATATCTTCCTAATTTATTTTATTCTGAATACAGAAGAAGTCTTGTAAAAGTCTTCATTTGTGAGATTAGAGTGATCAGTGGTGGGGTTTTTTTGTTTTACTTTGTTTGTTTGTTTTTCCCTTTTCTTCAAATTCCTTTCCAATTTTTTTTTTTTTTTTTTCTTCAATAATACCTTTTCATTTTCATTTGGGATTAACCTACCCTCAGCAGAAACACCTTTCAAACCAAACATCTGAGGCTAGACTACTTTGACAAAAGCCCAGCTACTCCACAGCTGTGGCTGCAGTGTTGAACTCTGGTGCCATCATTAAAATGTTTCTGTGCAATGTGTGCACATGGTGAAGGGCTGCATCTCTGGTTGGCTATTCAGACTGCCTGTGTAAGAGTGTTTTTTTGCAGGACCCTTGTCTTGTTCCTACTGGCTATTCAGGGAGCTTTTGGAGACTAATTTAAAGTAGGTGTCTGAAGTTCTGCCGTGTAAACGCTCTTTATCTTCACTGAGCATTTAATCATCAGTAACTATAAGTGCATGCTCCAGTATATCACCCAGGGCCTTCCTTGTATAGATAAGGCCAAAAGCACGTTTTAGGTGGACAAACTTCTTGAGCAGGCAAGCTCTGAAGAGTGAATTGAACTGCTTTATAAATAGCTCTCCAGTGGAGGCTATGGAGAGGCAGGCAAACAGGCAAACAGATGAACTGCAAGTTGCTGTGGAGGTATTTGTAGGTCTTTCATCCAAGTGCACTGATGAGAATCTGCACACAAGGAGGAGTGGGGGAAACACAGTTGTGAGATGGAGCCAAAGCAGCAAGAGGAGCTGTTCATGGTTGTTAAAACTGCAGACAGCTCTCAGTTGTACTGTAAAGAATTAAATAGTTAAGATGGGTTTTGATGTAACAAAAATGGACTCCATTTATCCTTAACTCCTTACATTTCTTAATTTCATTCAAAGATAATGCTCTTCTCTTACACATACAACATACTTTATACTTGTGCTATCTCCTTCATGATTTTATGTTGGCTCAGACTCCCTCTGGCTCATCCCCATTACAGTGGATGTTTAAAAACTGCTTTTCCATTAACACATTTTAAGGGAATTTGTGAAAACTGTATGTTCTTCCATCTCACTAGCTCTAAATAAATAAATATTTTAAAAAATTGAACTGTAATTTTTCCCGTGGGAAGAAGGTAGAACACAACTGCAAATATAAGACTATATTTAATCTAAAGTAATGAAATCATAATGATATAAGAAAATTTCAGTGAACAATCTTGGTCTCTAAAATAATGTCCTGTTGTGTTTGTTCTGTGTAGCAACAATGCTTGTTATGTAATATAGTGGTGTATGGACAGAAATTAAAGAAAAAACATGCTAAGTTTGATAATGCTACATTAGGTTTAGAAAAGTTCACCTGGTTTATTGCTGCAATTTTGTCTGTTCTACAGGTTCTACTTTTCTTCTAAGTGTTTTTGTTAGTGTTAATGTTAACCAACTATAATAAAAAATATATAATTATTCTGATATTGCCATGTTGTTTACACAAATGAGCAAGATGTCCACATCAGCAAAATAATTACTTATTTTTTTTTCTTATACTGAGTACAGAATTTGACTAGCTTACAGAACAGTTTTTTTACCTGAAGACTGTCCTCTGGAGCTTAGACGCTCTCCATTTAGAAAAAGAAAAATCCCAAAGAAAATAAACACATACACTATAATGCTTTCTACTGGGACTTGGAACATGTAAAGAGGCTGTTAAATTATGAATTTGCAACTTGTGGCTGCTGTGGAAAAATTATCTCTTAAAGGAATGAACTTCCCCCTTCAGGCTAAAGGACTGTTGAGTATCACAGTTGTCTATGTGTTAATGCATTTTAAGGTTGAAGTGTGGACCAGAACGGAATGTAAGAGTTGGGAGGGTAACAACGTTATGCTTATAGTCTGTTGTTATGAGATTTGTGGTGTAAGTTTTTAGTTTTGTTTTTTTTTTTTTTTTTGTTTTGTTTTTAAGGCCATCCTTCTCCAGAACCTGGAAAAATCTGTGGTGCATTGAATCCTGGCAAAGGTGCTAAGTGGGAGAACTGGGAATGTGATAAGAAACTTGGCTATATTTGTAAACGAGGAAATGCTACTTTAGAGTCTTTCATTATTCCTAAAGGTAGGTTAGATAATAAACCCTCGGCAAAACCTTAATGACCAATGTTTTTATCTGTAACTGTAATAGGTGTTATTGCATGTGGTTAAACCAAGCAAAGGACTCTGTAGACTGTGGTTTGACCAAGATTTTCTCTAAAAGTAAACAGTGTGTACTCCTTTTTTGCTCTGGCCTCCTTACTTCCTGTGTAATAATCTTCAATCTTCTTGAGAACTCCATAATTCTGCAATTTAAGTCTTTTCCAAAATCAAGCAGAACTGTCAGATTCTGATTATAAAATAATAAAAAAGGAATTTAATGTTTTTAAAATGATGTAGTTGTCTGAAGCCCCATGTGCACAATGAAAATAATCCACTTCTTCCTGTAATTTTTACTAGTTATGAGTTGGTGCAAGTCAATGGTAGAATAGAAGAATGCTTTAAAATTCTTTTGAATTAGATATTTTGAATGTATTTACATGTCCTATAAATATAGAAATATAAAAATATGTATTTGCATACATACAAAAACATATATAATTCTTTATGAAATTATTTAAACTATATAGGTACATACACTTTTTTAGAAGAATTTAACTCTGGAACTTGCCTCATGTACTTAAAAAAGACAGAAGAGGGATAAGATTTATTTTGACCTCTTTCCTTATTATTTCTCTGTGTACTATAAACTTCTTGTAACTTACTGCTTCGTTTCATCATTCCTTTTTTCTGTTCTTTCTGAGTTCCTTTCTTTTTCCAGGTCATAACTGTATCTCTTAAATCCACTGATGCTATTTTGTATAGGCTTTAGAAGCAGAAGGCTATACTGGAACTAATTTCCAGTTCATTTATTAATATGCATCACTACTTGCAAAGCAGGTGTTTTGGAAAACCAGTGCTTGATATTTGGCTTAAAAAACAGTTGAAGTTTTTAAATATTTTTTCTGCTTTTGCCAATATAGAATCAGTCCTGTTAAAACACTTAGGACAGAGAATTCTGCCTCATTTTTTTTGCTTTGTTGCTAAGAGAAAAAAACACTAGAATGAGCTAGTGTCTTGTTAATTAGATATTGAAATACATATTAATTAATTAAATTGATGATTTGGTATTGAAATCAAGTACATTCATTGCCTTAGCTGAGAAAGACTTCAATGCATGTAAAAATTATTTCTTAATTTAAGATGTAAAGTTTTGTTAGTTTTTGTATACGGGTGATACCCAAATAGTTTCATTTATATCGGTTGTTTTGCTCAGCTTTTGAGGTTTCATATATCAGTTCTGAAATACTGATGCCTATAAATGTACTATCAGTCTATCAATTTAAGACAGGCTGCTATACTATTTATATTTCAATTCAGTTTTTTTTTTTTTTTTTTTTTTTTTTTTTTTGGAGGGAGGTGTGTGTCTAATGGTCATTACTCTCTTGTGCATTTGGCTTTTGTTCCTTACCCCCACCTCCACCCTCTAGTTTACCAGCAATTTCAAAGAAGAGAAAAAAGTTTTCAACTAAACAGAAATTGCTGAGTAAACACTGTGACAGATAAACCGGAGATTGGCAGTAGTTCACTTAATATTTTCCAAAATGTCCCACAGGGGGAAGTAATAAAAGGAGTAAGCATAGAATCATGCAAGGTGTTAGGTGCCCTCAGCTTCTAAAGGTGTAAAGGAAAACTCATGGCAGATTATGTTTTTCTGAGTTAAGAAGTAAATTAATTGCAAAGTCATACATGTACTTAGTTGTTCACCTGACATTAAACACAAAGAAAAGCCTTTGAAATTTTAACCCTAGAAGTTATAATTGTGCAAAACAGAGCAGTATGTGGGACAGAGGAACATTTTACAACAGAATGTAATCATGCTTGTGTTCAAAACAACATGGGAAATAATCTTTACAGAATATTTGTTTTCATTACAGATGGATTTTCACAAAGCAACCATCCGCAGAATTGTTTTAGGTTTTTGTTTTATGCTTCTCATAACAAAATATTTTTTTCCAGCAGGGGGCCACATCATGTCGTACATAAAAATATCTTTGGGCTACAGAGCATTTGTTCTGTAACCCAGCAAAGTATATTAATAGAAATGTATTAATTTCAAATTCAAAATAATGAAAGGAAAGGCTGTCTATCTACCTTCACAAAGTGACTGCCAATGTAGATTTCATCCCAAGCCAACAAAGCGTGGTGATCCCAAAGTACTGTTTACAAATGTTTCTTTAAATATTCAGTTAGGAGAAATAAATGCTCTTACTGTTATTGCTGAAATGCTGTGTATCTCTGTCTTATCAGACCACACAGGATAGGTCTAAGAGAAATTTGAATGTCCGAATCATGAGACGGACTTCAGCTAGTGCTTTCACCCTTTTAGGCACACAAGTCAAACAGTGTTAGATTTTACACACTTCAGAAATTCAAGCTTACAAGAAAGTCAGCTTCACAAGAGTACTTGCTCTCTGAGGAATTCTACAGTTACAGGCCAATAAATTTATCAGCTTGACATTTGGAATAATATTGTTTGAATGTTAATGTAATATTATCTTTTACTTTTTATTTGTGATAATTTGCATTGCTTTTTTTGTTTAAATGAAGTGATGTTCAGGGAGTAGTACTTGTTTCCATTAGGAGGAAAAAGTAAACTGGATGGCTTTGAGTTGTCTAGTAGTCAGTAGTCTCTTTAAAAGTAGAATGGGGAAACACAGAGTTAATTTTTGCTGAGTAGCTGAAATGAAGAACTGAAGAGTTTCTTGTACTAAGAAATTCCCAGCAATGTAACTCAATAAGACTGACACCAAAAAAACTAGACCATCAACAGCTTTTTTTTTTTTTCTAATTATTATTAATTTTTTTATTTTTTATTTTTGTGGCCTGTAACAAGTTCCTTCTTGTTACTGGGTGCACAAGCAAAAGTTTTTCTGTCCTGGCATAGCTGCTTTAGTGTTTAGTGAGTATTATTGTCACAGTCTGCATCCACTTGAAAAAGAGATGCTCATGGACTCACTGGGACAAATACCTTTGTGACTCTCTGTGGCTGCATCTGAACTGCTGATTTCTGTTCCATGCAGTGTTTGTAGTTTAGAGAAGGGTATGGTGAGTGTTCTTTGATTTATGGCAAAGCACTGTAAAATGCATGTGCTCAGAGCTGAGACCAGCTATAAAGCAGATTAGGTGGCTCTCTGATCATCAGACTAATTTCTACAACAGCGTTTGTCACCTCTGTGCTCACTTGTTTCTCCCAATGTCACCAGTACATCCAGTTTGTTTTCCTGGGGTTCCCCCACCCTCCATTTCAGCTTTTCCTCTCCTTTGGCAAACTTGAGAAGTCTCTGAGCAAACACTGAGCCCTTTGTCCTGGGGAAAAAAGTTTAGTTTTACTACAACTTTGTGAGAACATGCTAGCACTTTTTAGACTGGGTCTGAAAGAGCAGATACTGTTTATAATAGAAACGTGTGTTGTGACGCTCAGTATCTATTAATTATCAGTGTCATCCACTTGAAACAGGATACGTGCCTGCAACAAGGGTCTGATTGATCATGAGTTTGGGTGCCTGTTTAAACATTTCTATGGGATACATCAAACTGCTAAACACATTGCTCCTTCTTCTGATATATACACGTTTTTTTGCCAGCAGAATTTCTGAAAACCTGCTGTCCTTGTTCTACTCTATATATTGGTGCTTGCAAAACCCATCTGCTGATTATAAATAAAGAGCTGCAAGAATCATAATTTGTTTCTAAAACAGCAATACTCTGTTTTTTATATGTTTGGGTGATACTCCTCCCAAGGTTGAATTGTTTGTTGAACAGTAATGTGTTTGTTGGCAATACCCTGGTGTTTGTCTACTGAGTTTCTGAAAGAAAGTTGTAAGAAAAAATTTTTTATTTTGACAACATAATTTTCTTGGTTAAGCTTCTGAAAAGGATTTCTAAATGTAGTTGTCTTATTTAGGTTCTCTTAGGACTATGTAGAATCAGTTATTTCTTTCAGTAGTCTAGCAGATGGGCTAATCCATAAAGTGCCTAAATATTTTTTGAAAAATAATTACTCTCATAAATATGTATTGTAAAGTCAGGTTCTTAACATATGGCACGGGGGTTAAAGAGAGGTGCTGACATCAGTGTAGAAAAATTATAAAGCACCACTCTGCAGACCTTACATTTTAATGTGCATATAGACATGTGTATAAAAGACAATTGTCTTTGTCTTTTCTCAAATGGCAAGCACTTGTTTGCAACTGTGGTATTTTTTAAATGTGGAAGTTTCAGCTTTCAGTTATTTATACAGATTTTTATCACTGCACACATTTTTCATCTCTGCTGTTCTTTGTGAATATATAATTAAATTTTTTGTTAAATATTTTCTGATGTGATGTTTAGTCTTTAGTAAAGAACAGAATTCTGAAACTCTTCATGGCAATTTTTCTTTTCAGAGACTAATGTGCCTATTAGGTGCCCTGACCAATGGATGTCATATGCTGGTCACTGTTATATAATTCATAGGGACTCCAAAATATGGAAAGATGCCTTAACATCTTGCAGGAAAGAGGATGGAGATCTGGCAAGCATCCATAATGTTGAAGAATACAGCTTTGTTATTTCTCAACTTGGGTACCGTGAGTATTTTTTCACAATAACATATCTATTTATACTAAGTAGAGAAGGTGTTTTGAATGTGTCTTACCTGTTAATAAAATGGGGTGCAGAAGGAGTTAAATTTTAAATTTAAAAAATCAGAGGAAGAAAAAACACAGACTAGGATATAATAATATCCTATAATTGTCCTGACCACAGAGCACAAAAGGACTTAAGTTTTAAATTAAAAAATCAGAGAAAACAAAACACAGAATAGGAGCACAAAACCCAAACAGGTTTTACTGCTACAAAAAAGTTTTGGTCAGTGATGCAAATTGCATTATCTCCAAACTCCTGTTTCTTAGGGTCTGCTTCTCCTTTCTTCTTTTACATAGGTTAAAGTAATTTAAAACTTTCTCATAAGATAAAAGTATTTTACAATATATCTTCAAAAATAAATGGGGATAAGCAAAGTCTGCTCATCCAAGACAGTTTGGGAAGATCTCTGTCCTATTAACACTGCCATGTCCTTATGTTTCAAGTCATGCTGGTTGTGTTTCTCCTGAAAAAAGAATCCATCTGTCCAGTACATGGATTCAGATGTGCCCCATATCAAATACAGTATTTATGTGCTTGGTTTGTGAGCACATATTTGAGCTGCTGCAAGGCAAGTTAGTCTGCAGGTGCAAGATGTGTTCATTAGGACGTAGCCATGCTGACTCTGAGGCAATTTCATGGTTGCTATTGCTTTACATGAACTTGCTCTTGCATGGAGGAGCAGTTAACTGCTTTTTGATGGAAAAAGCAGGTTCACACCTACATGTGCTTCTTTGAAGTGACTGATCTTATGTGTGCTTTCAGTGCCAGGTAAAGATGAGTTAGTTTATCCTTCACTTAAAGCGTAGCTATGTGCTTTGAGCAGCAGCATAGCAGGAGTCCTGGAGTGGAAATCATAACACAGCTGATATGCTTTACTTTTGTATCCTAGCTACTTCCACAGCAACTTGTGCCTATCTTCACATTCCTAAAAAAGTGACTTGTTCGTTCATGAAACTTTTACTCTTTCAAAAGATAATCTTAGGAAAGGTGGGACCTCTTGATGAGACTTTAGGACATTTGATAGAAGTTAGGTTCTTAAGGAAATGAGTTATATTATCACCTTACATATTCAAAGTAGGTATTTCATAGTTTGATACCTCCTCCAAAGACCTTTTCTGAACTGACTGCTGTTCTGTTTTTGTAAAATTGAGTGTTTTTGAAAGGCAAATAATCCTGAAGAAAATCAGGCTTCTCACAAATGACACACTAGCTGCAACAGACTATTTTGAAAGCATTCTTTTCAGAGGAGTAAAACTGGAACAACTAAAGAAGCCTTTTACGACAATTTATGACTGTGTCAGATTACCCTTGTTCACCACTGAGAGGAGAACACCGTGTATTGCAGTGCCTAGAAAAATCTTGTCTGCATCAGACCACTGCTGTACAGAAAGAACAAAAGTCTATCTTTGTGCCAAACAATTCACAGTCCCATGATAAAACAAAGGAAGAAAGGGTACAATGAGATGAATATTGTCATGGTAGCTGAGCTTTTATTGGCATGACCCACAAAGGAGAACTTTAGAGAGGAACATGAAGAATAAAGATGTGCATTCTGGATGTTTACACGGAAGTCCAGCATGTGATATGGCATAAATGTGGTCCAGTGCATGACTGAGAATGGGAAGCAGCTTTACAAAACGCTGGAAAAAAACTCTCCTGGTATTTAGTCATACAGTTCTATAGAAAAAAAAGCAGCAGTTCTTCTAGCAAGGAAAAAAAAAATGTTAAGTGGGAAGAGACTCCACAGATTTACATGGCTTATTTAAATAGCTTTGACATAGTTATTTTGTTGAAGGATGTTGTTTATTGTTCATATTACTGTGGTGTGAGCCCACCACTGTAGGAGCTCTGAACATGGACAATGCCTCTCATGTGCTAAGTGCTCAGTAAACACAGACAGAAAGATTTTAAGAGGTACCTGAACAAAAAATAAATTAAGGAGCATGGTGGCAGTGGGCAAGGAGGAAATGAGAGCATGATGAGCAGTAGAATTGGAACAGCTTTCAATGTGTTAGCAGAAGAGAGCTTAAACAAGGGTGCTGAAATATAATTTTGGGGGGTTTCTGAGCAAAACCTCAGTCTGCAAGAAAGGGTAAAGGTGTATGAAAATGGAGCCTGAGAACCTGTGAATTTGAGGGCTTAGGGGTAGAGAAATGGTAAGAAATTATGGATGAGCTATGAGGGCTGATCACACTTAGGTGTAATGAAGGCAGGAGAGTCAAGGGAGGCAAGGAGAAAGGACAGAGAATTGACTCTGTCATTCAAGTGACTGGCTGGAAGGGTGATGCTTGCAGTATCTTGGTTGGCCAGAATGGGAAACCTTCCAGAAACAGATAGTGTGAAGTAAATTTCTTGAGCAGTCCTGCAGTTTCATTCAAGCCAAAAGCCAACAGCTAACTCCTTTAACTGTAAAGTGAAAAAAATCCAACAACCACATTAATGTCACTTTACTCTGAAATGAAACAAAATATAGAAACACATATAATGGAAAAACTTGCAAGTACTCTGGTTTTCAGATCTAAAAGACATCACTGGGTGTCTTGGCATTAGAAAAGAGGACATTTCTTTCTTCATGATACTGGATGTAGGAGGAAGGGGAATATAATATTTTATTTAGGTGTTTATTCATATATTGTTAAAAGTTTTGAAAAGGAAAAGAACTTAAACGTAGTTGTGTTGCAATATAATTCAGCAGAGGGAGTATTTTGGTTGTATTCTATGAAGGTGAACACCCTTATTTTATTGCCATTTTGGTGAGTGGCCTTTCCTGATGACTGGAGTGGGTATATGAGAATCAGTCTATGAGGCTGAGGCAATCACTCTATGAGGCTGAGAACTCTAATTTCCTGGCTGCCTTTTCAACTTCCTGAGAATAAAATTTTTTCTTTTCCACAAAGAAGAAATTTCACATTATGTGACAGGGTTGTTAATTATATGTTTTAGAGCCATCTGATGAGCTGTGGATTGGGTTGAATGACCTCAAGGTTCAGATGTATTTTGAATGGAGTGATGGAACACCTGTCACCTACACTAAATGGCTTCGTGGAGAACCCACTCATGCAAACAACAGGCAAGAGGACTGTGTCGTTATGAAGGGAAAGGTAAACTCACATAGCTATTGACTAAATTGTCTTGTAATTTCATTTGTCATTTGGGCTTTTTCTATGCAAGAGCAAGTAAGAAATATTTTTTTAAATGGGGATATTACTGCTTCAAGCAGCCTATTTTAGTGTCAGAAATTAATTTTTGGAGGAAGGATCTCTGTTTGAGATTGCAAGGAAATTTCATTGTCTTCCCTGAGAAGCAGACAAATAGTGGCAACTGCCCCCCAGGATCCACATTCCTGGGTTTCAATTTGTGCGTGTGGTCTTTTAAAAGAATCTTATAATTATACCAGGAAGCAGACAAACATGTAAATGAGTTTCTTCAGGATGCTACAAAGACATTTTTTTGCATGTTTGGCTTTTTTATGTTTTGACTGAGTATGGGATTCACCTTAAAAATTTGCACTAGCAATCTTTATTGATGCTAGAGAAAAATACTCTCTTTAGAAGGAAATACAAGTCTTAATTTTATTTTTCTAGGGAAAGTTATATATCTTGGATCTAGGTGGTTTAATTGCACTGCACATGAAGAGCTGTGAGAAAAGTAGTAGAGTATTTAGCAGTGGCATTAGTGAAAGCCTTTCCAGAGTGAGTGACTGTATATCTACAATTTAAAGGCTGCTTTGAAAGGACTGTCTTCTGGAATGTGGCAATGATCATATAAAACACCTAGGAGTATTTTAGGAACAGAGATAATACCAGGCATAAAAGTCAGTCTGTATTTTTCCTTTTTGTGATAATTAAAACTTACCACTTCCTTCACAGTTAGCCTATTTTATCAAGAGGAAAAAAAGTGTGTATATATACCAAAGGTATTTTCTTATTTCACAAAATTAACAGTGCCTAACTGTAAGTTGACCTTCTTAGTTGGTTGACATTTACCTGCCTAAGTACATTTATGTTTCCATTGTTGCTATTTTTGGGTTGATCAGTCCTTGGTGGAAGCCATCTGAATCTATCATTCATTATTATGGAACAAAGCCTGGCCCTGTCTGTAACACCACCTTTTTCAAGGAAGTGTTTGGGTTTAGTTAGCAAGAAAGTGAGACAGCAGAGATACATTTGCAAAAGGCAGCTCATAAGACATGGTAAGAAGAAACTAGAAATTACTGCATGAATGTCTCACAGAAGATAGTTATGGAAAGGCAGCAAATGATCTTCCTGCAACTAGAGACCTGTTGCAACATAGATCACAGCGTATGTCACAGTTGAGATAGCCAGAGAGCATTGCCATACAATATCAGAAGGCTTCAGCCCACACACAAAAATGCCTTACATCTTCAGAAGGCTTCAGACATCTGCCCATACACAGTAACATCATATTAGAAGGCTTCAGGCATCTGCCCTTTTTGTTCTTTAGCCCAAGCTTTTATACCCCTGATTGTTCAAGCACTGCACCTGTGCCCTGTGCTCCCTTTGGTGGCTGCTCAGTGCAGCTGGGCACTCCCTGTCTCCTTCTCTTCACCACGGCTCACCTGCTTTTCACTGCTGTGCCCACTGGGGATGAGGCTCCACTGCAGCCCCACTCCCAACTACCACAAACTGTGTACCTATAGGGACCCACAGCTTCTGAGTAGCTTTTCCCGTGTTGAAGAAGTCTGAAGGTTTTGCAAAGCTGATTTCTCCCAGTCTGAGAAGGTCAGAGATTTGGGTGATTATTTGAAGGGTCTGCCAGCCTTATGGGAAAGACAGGGTAGGGATGATGTGACAGCCACCAATGGACTTGTCTTTCAGTAAGCACAGGACAGACACAAGGTGAACCTCCAAGGCTTTGTTGTAGTAGACAGAAGTGTTGAGCTTTGGCAAAGTTGTAGTAGACAGAAGTGTTGAGCTTTGGCAGAGTTTTTGCTGGAAGCAGGGTTTGTTGAGTGTCTTGAGAACTTGGAATATTGTGGCACAAGTGTCTGTGTATTACCATGATGATTATTTTACATTTTTGGGACGGAGGGGAGTTTGAAAGAATAATACAAATTAAAAAAAAAAAAAAAAAAAAAAAAAAAAAAGAATTTGCCATCAGCTACTATGAAATTACACCTGTAAAGGTGTAGTCTTCAAGGCACAGGTGAATGGTGCACAAGTTTCCCTTTGTCTTTTAATAAATTAGTTGATCTGTTCAGCCAAAATGTACATAAAATAGTTTGGGAACATGGTGTGATGTTCCTTACTTTCAGTACAACTCCCACTGAATGTCATTGTTTCTTCTGAGAACCTGCAGTCTGAGGAATAAGAGTATTAATTGTATTAATTCTAACTTTGACAAAGAACTTTTTGCATCTTCAAAGTCTTGCGTAAGCATTAACTAAAGAATGCAGTCTTCTGGTGTTGTCTTTTGCTCTTAGAGCTGTATTTCTCTGGGGATAGCTGATATCTCCCTTTCCTCCTATATACTTATTAAATCAGCAGTCTTTGTAAAGGTGGTATATTGGGGTCACTCTCAAGGGATTGCTTTTCAGAAGGGTAGACAATCAAATAAAGTGTAAGTCAATGGTAAATCACCTCCAGAAGAAGGGAAAAGGAATAAGATGTTGGAATTAAGTGTTGAACTAAGATGAAGGATTTTCTCCATTGAAAGCTAGCAAAAAATTATTCAATACTTAGAAGCATAAGCCAGTTTTTTTTTTTTTTTGAGATTAAAGCCCAGTTCACTGAAGTTGTCTTTGTGTGTTCAGGATGGATTTTGGGCAGACCATTCTTGTGAAAAGAAAATCGGCTACATCTGTAAAAGGAAACCTATGTCAGATGCTCCTACAGAAGAGGAAACTATTGATATGGGCTGCCAGAGAGTAAGTGCAGAAAAAGCTGTCTGATCTGAATAGGCTGTTAAGAATGATAAAAAAGAGAAACTGTCACCTAGGTGGCAGAAAAAACCATGAAAAATAGGTTCTGCTCCATTGTAAACAGAAGAGTTTGCCTTCTAATTTCTATGGCAGAATGACTAAATAGGACTAAATCCAATCTATGACTGTCTTTGGCTCTTAATACTCACTCACTTTCTTTTTCCAGAACTTAAACCAAATCTCAAACCTATTATCCCTGCAGCAGACCACTTATCCTTGATTGCAATTCAATCTTCGCTAAAGAGTTTGCCTGTACCATCAGCTACACTTCAGCTCTGGCTACAGTTTTCTACAAAATTGTTCATAGAAGGAAGGGTGTCCTTTCTAAATACTGTTCTCAGGGCTTTGCTGTTGTCTTTGGCAGTGCTTTCTACTTTGAATAACTTATTACCACTGGCCAAATAAAATCAATCTATTGTGCTTCTTCTGAATTGTCAGCAGATCTATTTTTATTTGCTTGCTTTCTAATGATGTAACATCTAGTAATTACAAAAAGCTACTGAAATTTATTATGTCATAGGAAATCTTATTATTTGTTTTCCTTGAAGAAATTGCCTTTTCTTCCAAGTCTGCTTTACGAGAAAGTCTCTGATGATTATTCCCAGTATTTGTAAAGAGTACTTGGACTTGTTACAAGTGTTGGAGGAAATAAATGCTTATGGGTGTTACCATTGCATACAGAGCTAAGTGCATGCTTGTAGAAAAAAAAAACTCTCAAAAGTGAGAAAGAAAAACCATCAGAAGAAATTTTTTGTGAACTATGGCTGTTCACAGCAACTTTCTCTTGACAGTATGTCCCTGAGAAAATGATATTTGAATGACAAAACTTTGGGAGTGAGTTTTAATGGTAGCTAAGAATAAACAAACTTGTTTAAGGTGTCATTCCCTTTCTGAAAATTCAAGCTGAAGTCTGCTTTTCAAGACTGTCCTCGCAATTTCATTATGCCTATGCACTGGTTATAATCCTTTTCTGGGCACAAAAGTTGCACTGCAAAGCCTCTCATCCCTTTGTGAATGGAATACATTGATTGAAAATTCATTAGATATGAAAAATTATTTTATGAAACAAAATTCTAAAAAGCTTTGATCCTGCCTGCTTCCACTCTTTTTCAGTTATATTGTTTCTTTGTCTAGTGTTTAGGTAACGGTGGACAAATCCGTTTTCTGTTTTGTTGGTTCCCTTTCCTACATGTGATCACATTTATTTTGACAGGGCTGGAAAAGACATGGTTTTTATTGTTACTTCATTGGAAATACATTTCTAACATTTCCTCAAGCAAATCAAACCTGTGGAAGTCATCAGGCTTTTTTAGCAACAGTTGAAGACAGGTATGTAAATGTCTCCTTTTCCGAGGGTCAAATGGGGATTCGACTTGTAGCATCACCTGCATATCAGAATAAAGACTCTGACTGGACAAATGTCTAGCTTCAGAGGACAGCTATCTGTCGATACAGAAATTCACAAAGTTTTTACATGTAAATTCAAATCCAGGAATCTGGTTTAGACTGAAAGTAGGTAATGGCTGTGAAATCACTTTGATACAGGTGGTTTTGTCAAATAAAAAGTAGAACTGTATCTTGTGGTGGCTTACACCACAAGAATATGGAATCCAGTTTTGATTATTAAATGGCTCTGAATTCCTTCCAAAATGTAGTACAAATGAACAAGAGGATATAATTTTACTATCTTGTCTTTGAATTGAGGTACTTTTAAAAACTTAAGTGAGAAATCAAATTATGTAAAGCACTTGGTACCTGAAAATCTGTCACAATGTAGATGTGTGCAAAATTTCTGGAGAGGAGGTGCACATTACTCTATGTGAAATACAGAAAAATTAAAAAGTTTAAGAAACAAAATATTTTTCTTGCAGATGACTTGATGCTTTACACAATCTTATTTATTTCTATATAATCAAAATTTTTATGTTCTACTGTGAAAGCTCCAGCTGTCATGAATAACTCTATAAGCATAGCACTGCAGCTGCCATCAAAATGTTTTAACATTAACGTGGCCTTCTGACTACACCTTGTTAGGAGGAGGCTTTTTTAATTTGCTCTGATTTCTTAGGAGCTGATTCTTTAAACATCGGTGAACTATGACAGGCTTTACCTCTACATAGGTTTCTTTGCTAAATATAACTTGTCTTGCCCAATAGTTGGATCTAATTTACAGTGTTCCTCAGGTTTATAATTTAGTATCATACTACTTTAGCCTCTACTTTCTGTAACTTCAGTAATGCTGAGATTCCTTTTTCAGATTTGGATTTGTCTGAAGCAAGAAGTAATAAAAACAAGAGTACTAGAAACTCACAAAATAGGTGGTATGAAACATAAGGCATGTCAGGTTTCTCCATTACCAAGAATTTCCTGTCAGTCCATGATAAGGCCATCTCATTCACTGGGGCATCTGAGAAGAAAGCAAAATACTCTCATATCGAAGCTTACAAAATATCTATTATTTAATGTTTTTGTTATATTCTTTGCTGAATAAAATCCATTCAAGCTATGATTTCAAGAAGGTGCAGCTGTAATTCTGAGAAAATAATAAAACTTTGGCAACTTTAAAAAATAAATTTAACAGTATTAATTTGTTGACTGGTTTTTTTTAAACAGATATGAACAAGCCTATTTGACCAGCCTGGTTGGGCTGAAAAAAGAAAGATACTTTTGGATTGGACTTTCAGACATAGAAGAAAAGGGAACATTCAAGTGGTGTAATGGTGAATCTGTCTTATTTACACACTGGAATTCTGAAATGCCTGGTAGGTATGACTCTGCGCTGTTTCACGGGTCCAAGGCCTGAATTAAATTGCTCACTGCTTGAAGATTTTTCCTTTGCACTCTCTTGATGACATAATGGCCATTGGCTTTCAAATACATCAGACTGCTCTCCCCAAGAATCCAGTGTGGCTGCTAAGTTCCTGCCTAGTGCTGAAATGAGTTTTTAGTATGAGTTTGGGAAGAAACTTTTCATTGAGATCAAGTTTCTGATTTTCAACTGTTCTGCTGCTCTGGAGAAGCAATCTTGGCAGGCCTAGTGATCCTCCTTGCAAGTCCTGCCTGTTGAGCCAAATCTCATGGCACACTCGTTCACTGCACATTCTGAGTGTGTGGGATATCAGCATACATGAAGCCTCTCTGAGTCCTAGAGAAAATGGGATTGTAAGATAGGACAAGAGGGCCAAAATATAACAATGGGAGGTCATTTAATCTGACATTATCACATCAGAAAGGGGGTAGTTATTGGTGCTCAAAGTTCTGGTACATTGCATATGCCTTTCAGGAGGTCCTCTGATTCTGTTTAAGTTCAGTACCTAATTGCTGATTTGAATAATGTGAAGTGGTAAGGCTATGTAGGCTTATATATACCCAGTTAGTTCTTGAAAATTTTAAGTCAATTTTGAAAAAAATGAGAAACAAGCTCTAACCATATTCACTTTTAGGGGAGAATTTCTTGGATCTAAGATTATGATCTAGCTAGAGTCAGTCACTGCAGGCGATTTGGTGTGAGGCATAATTCAGCATTTCAGAGTGGATGAGCTACAGATTTATTATTGCCTTTTTTTTTTTTTTCTTCATGTATTAGAATCATAGAATCATAGAATGGTTTATGTTAAAGGAACATTTCAAGATCAACTAGTCCCCACCCGCTGCCATGGACACCTTTCACTAGACCAGGTTGCTCAAATTCAAGTCCAACCTGATCTTGATATCTTTCATGAATAGGGCATCCACAACTTGTCCAGGCAATCTGTTCCACTTACTCACTACATTTATAATAAAAAAAAATTCATTTCTTATGCCCAATCTGAATCTACCTTGTTTCATTTTAAAATTATTGTCACTTGTTCTGTCACTATAAGCTCTGGTAAAGTCTTTCTTCACCTTAGATATTTCTTCACTCTTTAGATATTGAGTCTTCTGTTCTCCAGGCTGAACAACTCCACTACCTAAGTGTCTCTTTGTAGGAGAGGTGTTCCAGCCTTCTGATAATTTCTGTGGTCCTCCTGAAGACATTAGAAATGTTTTTGACTCTGTACAACAACTTTGTTTCTGCCAGGATAGAATATGAAAATTTCTAACTTCTTATAACACCCTAAATGGCATTTGTGTACATTCCTGTTTACAATCAGGAAGAAAGCCAGGCTGTGTTGCCATGAGGACTGGAATAGCAGGGGGATTATGGGATGTAATAAAATGTGAAGAAAAGGCAAAGTTCATATGCAAAGTGTGGGCAGAAGGAGTGACACTTCCACCTGTTCCCACAACAACTCCTATTCCCCGGTGTCCAGAAGGCTGGAACTCAAACAATCATATTCGCTTCTGTTTCAAAGTAAGTATGTCGGTTATTTCTGCATTAAGGTTGTTTCTATTTGCTTCACATACATGTGATTAGCTCAGTTTGCCAGAGCATAGTGCTTATAATGCCAAGGTTTCAGGTTTGATCCCTTTATGGGCCATTCGCTTAAGAGTTGGACTTGATGATCCCTGTGGGTCTCTTACAACTAAGAATATTCTGTGATCCCAATAAAAATTGGGACACATATGTGTGTCCTATTGTTTCATAATCTTTTTTCCAGATTATATGTAGAAGTCTTCTTCCTTTCTACTGAAATGCTCATGGTTTTGTTTATTCTCTTAAAGACTAATCTTCAGGTTTGACCTTTTTTTCTTAAATTCCAGTTCAGATAATTTTGTGGTCTGGTGGTTGTCTTGCAGTAGACACTCCTATCAGCGATGCAGTGTGTAACTTGACTTATAGAGTTGATTCCAAGCCTGTGTTTCACAGAGGAGAACACTCCTAAGCCCTGTACTCAGTTTCTGTAATCCCCAGAGAGTATAATTGTAAATCGATTCCTTCTGGGTAACTGATATTTCTTGATCTTGTGCTCTATGGTCTGTTTTGTCTGATGCCAAGATGGTCTCTTTAGCCTTTCTCCAGAGCAGAGCACAAGAAGACGTGGCTGGAATCACAGGAGTTCTGCCGATCCATAGGAGGAGACCTGGCCTCCATCAACAGCAAAGAGGAGCAGTACGTGATCTGGCGCTCCATCACGTGAGTGTCCGCGGGGTCCCTTCCATCAGCCTCCGGAGCTTTCTGAAACATTTCTGCTTAGGTGGTTATGCATTTGCTTCTGCACAAGGCAGTCTGCAATCCCTATCTGTGTCTGTGTCCAAAACACAGCAAAAGAGTAAAGCTGATGAAGTAGTTGTATGACTAGCAGCAATGACCTCAAAAGCTGGTGCCGAGATGGCATGGGCAAGATATCTGGTTAAGGCAACATCTATCATCTGAAGTAAAGCTATTTACTGTGGAGTTGTTGATATTATAAAATTACTACAGATGCCAGTCGTTTTCACGTAAGTGTACAAAAATGGTAACAGTTGATTAAATCTGGATAATATGCTGATTTTTTTGGTCAATTTTATGAACTAATAAAAAAGTAGAGGCAACTTCAGATTTTTTTTTTTCTTACATGAGCAAGATAAATAAGGTTAGTAAGTCCCTGAACTGCAAAAAACAAGGGTGAGATTTCTAAATAATATGAAAAGCTAACGCATGCAATATGACCAGAACAAACCAGGCTCAAGGTTCTTGTACATCCCTGGCTAACCAAGAAGCAAGACTGAAACAACATGGCCCTGCAAAATAGTATAACCATACTAGAACCCTAGTTGTGTGTTTACAGTAAGGAAGAAGTCTCAGATGCTTCATTACCACAAACTGACTGAAGATATACATATTAATCAGTAAAATGTGCCTACTTGCAGACAAGGATTAGTTGAAGGTGATATTTTTAAAATGTGATTCAACTGCACAAAGTAACTCTCCGTTTGAAAGCTGTAAGTGCCTTTACAGGGAAAATGAGGAGTTGAGAAATGGAGCAACAGTAGCCAGTGAACCATTATACAAAGATATTAAGCCACTTTATATAAAGGAGTTGTATCTGGTAATTTTCTTGATATGTATTTCAATCTGAGTTAATGCATAATGATAACAGCTAGAAGCAGCTGCATTTTAATTTATTTCCACCTTGGTTTATATTGTTTTTAACAGCATTAAGTTATCCTTAGAGAATTCTTAACTGTAGTAAATGACAGATTGTTAAAAATGTTGTAATGCCCTTATTAGTATTTTTTTTTTTTTTAGAAACAATGGCTTTTACCATCAGAATTTCTGGATAGGTTTATATTATTTGAATCCTGATGATGGCTTTGCTTGGAGTGATGGATCTCCAGTGAGTATTTTAATTTTCCACAGCTTTATTTTGCATTCCCTGTGCTTCTGATTTATGTGTAGTGTATATGTTTTTGTGTATTTTTTATGCTTAATCATAACCCTCTGTATTGTGCACTCTTTAAGAAAGCTAATGAATAGCAATTTCATGGCTTGATATTTTTTGGCTAAAATATACTGATTTTTGATAAAGAGATACACATTGAATCAACAAGGAAACTAAATGCATGCAGACTAAAAGGATATTTCTATGAATGTGAGGATTTTTTTTTGTGTAAAATAGTCCTTCTTGAGTTGTTCTTTTCTTTGCTCATCATCTTCAATGGCTTACATTCCATGGAGTTGAAAACACTTTTTTAATATCAGTTTGACTTACTTAAACTAAGGTATAAAACTGTAGAAATGAAAGTGATTTTGGAGATGTAGGTGTACTTGATACAAGGTTGCTCAAGATATATTGATGGGGATTTACGATACCTGAAACTGCATTTTATATAGGAAAATTAGAATAGCAGTAATAGTTCTTCTAAGGTAAATGTCAACATTTTTATTGCGTCTGAATAATATCCTATTCTACTCATTTTGTATATTTAATTAGTTTAATATCAAGATGTAGCATGCCCCAGCATTGTTGTTAAATGTAATTTAAAAATTTAGGTCCCATGAAAAATGTTTGTATTCTTCCAAGTGTGCACAAAACCAATTTTTACTTAAACTGCAATCCATTTGCAATCTGAAAAAGTTTGAAATTTCAGCATTTGCACAGGGGGATTCTCATTTCCTCCTAAGTTTTTAACCTGACAACAGGAACAATTTATAGGTCTGTGCTTTGATGCTGTCTCCTCCCTCTCTCCCTTACTTTATTTTCATATAACAGAATCTTCACAAAACTTCTTCTGTCATAGGTGAGGTATGAAAACTGGGGCTTTGGAGAACCAAATAATTATCAAGGAGTTGAACTTTGTACAGAGATCAGTGGTGATTCCAGCATGCTTTGGAATGACAGGCACTGTGATTATATGTATGGATGGATTTGCCAAATAAGAAAAGGTACTGCTTACTCCTGTATATTAGTGTAATAAGATTATATTCTCAGTTGATTTTTACCTTAGTTGTAAGAAAAAAAAAAATTCAAAACCTCTTTATAAGAATAGTTCCCTCCTTCACTTGCCTCAGGGGCTGTTTTGTCTGCTAAGAATGTGTAGTTTGAGGATGGAGCCTGGTTTCAAGATACTTTATTTCTATATTCACATGTTGATTACTTGCTAAATTCTCATGAGATATGTGTTTGGATGCTTTTTATTTACTGAAGATATCAAGACTATGTTTATAATTTAGGGAACACTTGAGTTTCACTAGTAGTGCATCTATCTACATTTGAGCTTTTAGAAAGTGCAGCATATTTGAGTGTTTTACTGCATTCTTATGTTGGGATGGAGAGGAGCAAAATAAAGATGTTGCATTAGATTATTGACAATAAATATCAGCTCTGCCTTTTAGTGATAAGAGAATTTCTTAGGCATAGATTGTCTTAATAGATGTCATTACTAGTGAGATTACATTTTAGTACAAAACTAATTGGCAAGCCTAAACTGACAGAGTTTTTCTGTATAATAAATTGTTTTTCTGAGATGCTAATGACATTCAAGATCCCATCTCCATGATGCCATAGCAAAAACAAATGGGAATTCTTTAGTCTAAAGTTTTTCTTTTCATTAAGGACCAGTTAATTTCTTTATCATTTCCAGTGAGATTTTATCTAGGGAAATTTGTAAGATCAAGGTAGAAGTTACTCTCAACTGGAGAAAGATGAAAAGAACCTCACCCTGTGGTGGTTAGGGCACCCCATCAGATGATAACCCAGCCTGGATTCCTCCTGCCTCTGGTTTAAGTCAGAATTCAAATATTGGTGGCCACAGAAAAAGAGGGAGATGCAGATCGAGGACAACTGTCTTTACAGAGTTAATACTTTGGGACATAAGGTTTACTGCTTTCAATGAGTAAAAAAAATTATTTGATTCAGGTAAAGTTCAAAGTATTTATAATACTTTGCATGTACAGCTTCAGGGAACAAGACTACATATTTAAAAGTGAATATTATACCAAAATTAAGATATTTAGGTTATTTAGTTCCTTTTACATTTTGGTACTAAATCCATTGCTAACTGTGAAAGTCAATGTCAGTATTAAAACACGCCTGTCAGTCACAGGAAATATCTTCTCTTCAGACAGAAAGTATACTATAATAATATTTTTTTTTTTGTCACAGGGGCAAGTGTGAAGCCTGAACCAACAGAATCTCCTGTACCCGGTAGGTGTTACTGCTATTGCTCTTTGTTTGCGTGTGTGTGTGTGTTCAAAAGCATTCTTAAAATTTTATTAAGGAGGATTCTTGTGCCTCAGGAACAGAACAGTTATCTTGGCAATTATCTTACAGAATACAGGACTACTGAGGATGGATGGATTATACACGAAGACAAACAGTACTATTTCAGCACGGAGACTGTTCCTATGGAAGAGGGTCGTGAGTTCTGCAAAAAGAACTTTGGAGACCTTTCTGTCATTGAGAGTGAAAGTGAAAGAAAGTTCCTCTGGCGATATGTAAGAAAAATCATTAATACTATGGAATAAACCATCCAAAACAAGTGAGCATGGGCACAGATCCTTTTCACCATGGTGTTCTCCCTACAAGTTTTGATAGAGATATTGCAGTTACACTAAGCCAGATTAGTACGAAGAACAAGCTAATGCTAACGTTTAAGGCATCTGTAGCTTAATTTTAGCAAAAACTATTACACTGATAAGTTATATTAGTAGGATATCTCAAGTAGTGAATCAAAGCAGCGGTTGACTTACATGCAACACTCAGAACATGGGATTTAGAGTTTTTCTGTTTATCTGGGCTATAGTCTACCTAGCAGTCTCTTTTTGGTCCTCAAGTTTGCTCCTTTGCCTCCTTCTTGTGAGAATATAATTATGGAGAGAGAAGAAACTGGATATGGGTTATGCCATGATAGAGAGGTTTGAAATCCTATTTACTGTATCATTGGAATTGTTTGCTTTTTATGTTGGCTGAGGCCAACTTATTTTTAATCTGGAATGTGCTTAAAAGTTATATTTAAACTACATAGAACATTTCCTGAGCTGGCTGAAGAGGACACAAGGACATGTATCAATTTATATCCAAAATGTAGGAAGGGGCTTGTCTTTGCAAGGAGTTAGTCAGATAAAGTCCACTGCAGAGACTGCGCAATAGGTGCAATAGGTGCTGATTTCAGTGGCTTTCAAGTGCAATGTGAGAAGTGTTGATACAGTGACCACACCTTTTGCCCAATGGGGAAGCATGACTGTGGACAGCTGTGAGCTGCTTTACCTTAAATGTTGTAGCTACAGAATGTATCCAGTTCATATCCTCTGTCAGTTAGAGGTATATTACTCATCAGTAACAAAATAGGTTTATATGACAATAGAAGGCATTTGTGTAATTTTAATTTTTGCATTCTAGATATTGAAAAATGGCAAAGAGGATGCATATTTCATTGGTTTACAACTGAGTATTGACCAACGTACAAGGTAGGTCACACCCAGTTTTGAGTCATAATTTAAACATTATTGTATTCCCAAGTGGTTTATTTGCATCTTAGTTTAGCTCTAGATTATGCAGAAGAAATGCTGCATGTTTCCTAAATAAAATAGAATTTGCTCAAAGCTAGACAAAAAATTATACTGCAGCTAATATATTTTGAATTTTTATTCAGGAATCCTCGTTTCCTTTATTATGTGATTCATACTGAAAATATAGGTAGATGTTCTAACTGTAAATATATAAGACATTTTGTAGGTAAAAATGTTTTTTTACCCCATCCTTAACTGCTGACAACAGACTCTAATAAAGGAGCAAATGAAACCTATTTTCTTTTTCTGGAACAATGATAGCTGTTGCACTGTGAGGTCAAGCAGGTTTTCTGAAAGCCTTTCTGAATATCAATATGCAGCACCATATTTGATATGTGATGTTTATTTAGGCCTGGATTCAGTTCAGTCTGTGTTTGAAGAGCCTGGATAGATGCCTAGTAGTTCTCAGATCTCCTCATAGTCCACAGTAACAATGAGGGACCTCCAGAGGATAATTAGGATAATTAGTTAGGTGAGCGTCTGAAAAGGAGGTATTTCTGCCTTGCTGTTTTGTAGGGACCCTAAGATGAATATACTTTTAAGCACCTTGTGAATGTGTCTGAAGCATGAACCTGGGCACCTCTGTCACTTGCAGATCACTAGAAAGATGTGTCCTAATAATTTTCCTGGTTACAGTTTTGTTCATTGACTAATCTACATGGATGTTCAGTTTTTCCAATGTTTGTATTTTACCTTGTGTCTTTGAGCAGAGAGTAGTTTAGTGAAACTAGTAAAGAGGCAAGTTGGTCAAAAAACCTTGTACATTTTACTATGAGCAGATATATTTAGCATATTAAAAAGTTACTTTTTTAACATGGAAGAAGTTCTATTTTATGTTAAAGAAGCATTTTGTTGGATTGTTTTTATTAAGCTGGATGGATGGCACTCCAGTGAATTATTTGGCATGGGCACCACATGAACCTAACTTTGCAAATAATGATGAAAACTGTGTCGTTATGTATAAGAATTTAGGTGAGTTTTGTATGTTCTTTCATGAATTTTATTATTTGTGTGTTTGTGTCACAACATTTTTTTTCTTCTGAGAAGCATGCCTTCCTCCTGTTTTGTTGTTTTTTCTTTTTTACAAAAAGTGATTGAAGCAGACTATATTATTACTTAAATGACTTAATAGTTTTGTACTCTTGTGCTTACCTGAAGCCTAACATGGGGAAGATCTGATAGAGGTTTGTGGCCAGAGTCTGTGGTTGTGATTGCTGGTTTACATTTTTTATTAAAATTGACCTAATGTGTCACTATGAAATTTCTAGTACCTGGTTCTACAAAGCTTTTAACAGTCTGTAATTACAGTGTGTATAAAGTGACATATTTTTCCTAGACACTGATATTGAATGATAATAAACCAAGAGACAGCTTTGATCTTATCTTTCAACTAAAAGCACTGTATGTGAGAATGAGTGAAACTGATTTCCATTAACCAGCTTGAGACGTGGTGTCATACAGTTCCCCATTTATCTTACACCCAGGATTTTGGAATGATATAAACTGTGGCTATCCAAATCCCTACATATGTGAAAGGCACAACAGTTCCATTAATTCAACTGCTCCTCCAACAACATTTTCAAGTCCAAGAGGATGTCGTCCAGCTTGGCTTTCTTTTCGTAACAAGGTACCATAACAAATACGATCTATGCTGGATGTTTGGCAAAGCATTAAATAGAAAACAAGGGAATTTTTTAATCGTACTGTTTCTTATTTATACAATATATTATGCAGAGAGCTATGACACATGCTTTTCTTTGTTTGCCTATCCATTGTTTTGCAGGAAAGGCTTTTCTGATGCTTCTAATGAAGTAAATTCAGTTGCAGTTGATGAAAGATAATTCTCTAGTCAGCTCTTCAAATGTTTTTGTATACATTTAGTCAGAATTCCTATTGATGCCTTGATCTAGGTGTTTTTTGATCAAACTGTAATGCTTTTTACTGACTACATTTTGTCTTCCTTTACTAACATGGTGTGTATTGTAAAATAACATCAATAATTAGACAGACTAAGACCAGTCATGTATAACTTAGCACTGTTAGCTGTCTATAGAAAAATCAGGATTTGCTTATTTTCTAGGGATTTCAGATCAAATCTAGTTGTTGAGCAAAACATTTTAGTGAGACTTCTAATTTTATATAGAACCAGGACTAATACAAGAGCTCATTGAAAGTTGAATGTATTTTTTCAGATAAATGCATTATTTTGCTGCCTTTCCTTCATCCTGCTCTGTTTAAAACAGTGATTATCAATTGAGGGATATTGGAGTGAAGATAATATATAGAGAATTTGTTCATATTTTAGTGTTACAAAATATTTGGATCTACAGAAGAGGAACGTGTTACTTGGCACGCTGCACGAACAGCTTGCATGAATTTAGGAGGAAACCTGGCCTCGATCCCTAATGAACAAGTGCAAGGTACTGTGCACAGTTTTGTAGCAACTAGATGAGATGACATTTAATCCTTACAGGCTGGCTGGGGTTTTGTCTGAATACCAACAGATTTGAATAATGACTGCATATTTGATTTTTGTTCCCAAACATATAATTTTTAGATGTCTTCCATTAAATCTACCAAATTTTAGCGTTGGCTCAGAGATATATATATGTGTGTATATTGTCCTGGCAGCCAAAGTAGTGTTATTTTCTGCTTGCACATGATGCCAGTTGGACCCTGCAATTTCCATTCCAAACAATATGATTTCACTAGGTGGCATTAACTTGCTGCATGGATTTCTTGTTAAATCAAATAGAATGTCTTTAGCATGAGAACCTGCCTGTGGGCAACTTGAAAGAGGCTTGAGTGCTCACACACATACCCAGAGCTCACCTCACAGAAGTGCCACTCTTTTCACTAGAGGAGCTTATTGCAATGAACCCAACAGCTGCATCCATGTCTCAGGGAGATGAGAGGGGGGAAAGCTACCCTATGCTTGAATAAACAAGGCACTCATCCAAACTAAAAACAGAGGAAGCCCTTGATAGATGTTAGATTGACTTTGATAGATAGACTGGTTTTTTAGGCATACTGTTTTATCCTACATGTGAATGTGATGAAAAACAAATGCTGCAAAACACATACTGTCTGTGAACTCAAGAGAGCACACTAAAACCTCAATCATTGTAAAACAATGCACTGAAATCTGAGCAGTTTTAATTTAAACTGCTGATAAAAACTTAGTACTACTTATGATTTCCACTTGTGAAGAGCTGAAGAATCAAATTTTCATTTTTCAAGCAGTTATATTATTATTCTACATAATTTCTGCAGTGGTTAAATAATGCACTGGACTTGAATTCTGGGTAAAAGAGAAATGAGCAATGGAGCTATTAGCACAAAACCATTATCATTGCAGGAAGTGCAGGCATAAAGACTTGAGTTCCTGTTACAATTTCTGGCAGAACAGCAATTCTAATATTTGGCAAAAAAACCTACAGGTTTCATTCCTGGAAGAGTAAGCTGCATACATTTAAAAATGCTGAAGGGAGGTGAATGACTAACAGAATACACAGAAATTAATCTATTCTTTTCAGAGGAAAAAACATTCGTAACCATGACTGCAATGGTTGGCAAAAGCCATAGTATATTAATTTTATCACCACATTCAATGTAGCATGAATTAGTAGATTGAATATAATTCATAATGTTCATAATGGATGAACATCAGCTGACCTCACCTGCTCTGAGCTAGCTAAGACACATCAGCACCCACCTGGACTGTGCAAAGCTGTGATAATTGATTTGCTTGTGTTTAATAGTTCTGTTAAGTCTCATTTGAAGCATGCTTCTTGTGCATTTTGTTCCCTGCCAAGGCAATGCAGACTGTTGCCCAGCAGTCCAGGGAGGGAAGAAACACTCTCATGGTTCTGGAGCAGCACTGCTTGTGCAGAAACACAAATGGCAGGAGCTCGGTGGTGCTGTTGTGTCACTGGGGGACAGCCACTCTTGTAGAATTATCAAAAATGTGTGTGATTCCCACAGCGGTTAATGTCTTGAACTAGGATTCAGATGTGTCTTGGGACATTATACAAATAATTTCTGTCATGTTTTTGGGGTTCATTCCAATACCAGCTTAGATACTTAGATGATGTATTTTTCCCAAAGCCACAGTTATATATCTACTTCCCCATTCATCAAACTCAACATTCATCTCCTTTTCATCTCACCTGCTTTTGTTATCAGCAGTGAAATGTTCTGTATTTCAGAAAAAGTATTTAATATCACCAATCTCAGTGAGGCCAAATATTTCAACTGCCCTATATTAAAATTATTCCTCTTTTCTTTGCATTTTTTTATTCTAGCTTTCCTTACCTTCCATTTAAAAGATTTTTCCACTGAGACATGGATTGGATTAAATGATATAAACCATGAAATGAGGTTTCTCTGGACAGATGGAACAGGGGTTTACTTTACAAACTGGGCCAAAGGCTTCCCGTCGGGACATATGGGTTTATATGCATACAGCGGCCAGGTAAATAGCAATCACAAATTGTTCACTGAAGTTTGATTTTATAGAATCATAGAATCATTTAGGTTGGAAAAGGCTTATAGAATTGTTTAGTTCCATTGTTAATACAGCACTGCCAAGGCCACCACTAAACCATGTCCCTTACTGCTGCATCTACATCTCTTTTAAATAACTCCAGGGATGAAGATTTAAACACTTTTCCCTGGGCAGCCTGTTCCAATGCCTAAAAACTCTTTTAGTGATGAATTTTTTCCTAATATCCAATCTTTTTGTGTCAACTGTGGGCCATTTCCTCTTGTCCTATCACTTGTTATACTAGAGAAAAGAGACCAATACCCACCTTGCCTAAGATTGAATTCATGCATTTGTGGTGATTTTAGGTATGTGACTGCTTGCCTTACTACTTTGATACTTGTATGCATGTGGGATATAAATCCAGGTAGAGTGAATGCTTTTGAGCCTTGTGCAGCTGCTGTATCAGCTGGTGACAGGATCTGTGATCATAGAAAGACTTGTTTCAGGTTTCAGTTCTCTGTGTTGGTGAAGGCTACACAGCTTTTGTGTTCAGGCTGTGTTCTCTCATAGGCTGTGTCAAAAGGGCAGTGGTTCTCCTGCCCCACGGCATTTTCCCAAAAGCACAAGAATGAGAACATCACCCTGGTGCTCTGGTGACAGTTGTGCCAGAGCTTGGCAGGCTTCCCAGTTGGCACGTAGTTAGCAAGGGGGCATTTACAGACATTCCCCTGAAGCAGGTGTCTTACAGATAAGCAAATAAGCAAATTCTGCCAGTCACAGTTGCAGGAGGGACATGAGTCTATACAAAGACAGACATTCAATTTTTACAAGGAAAAAAAACCCCGAACCACCAGAAAATCACTCTCTTTTTATGTCAAACAAACTGATCTCATAGGTCCCAGAGTTCCTTTCTCTCTGATCACGTGTGTGTTCTCTGGAGCTACAGCACTTTATAGTGCTAACTCTGTTTCTTTTGAATAACGTTTTTAATGTAGAAATTTGATTTTTATGTATAATATCCTTTTCCATGTCTTTGAAAAGAGCACCTTTGAGCTTCTTATCTCTAAAGGAGGAAAAAAAAATAGGTAGAATTTGGAGTTCTAAAGGAAAATATTTTAGAAATGCTACTTTAAAAAAAAAGTTGTCTCTTTTTATGTGAAGTAATAGGATTTTATGAAGTCTTATGTGACAACTTATAGAGTCCCTTTTTCATAAATTTTATATTTTGTTTTAAGCTTACTTGTTCTTAGCAAAAAAATGTTATCATAGTTAGTAAAAATGAGTATGCAGCGGTTCAGTTTGAAAGATTTAAATCAAAGGGGTTTTCACCCAAAAATGAAGTAATTATCTGAACATCTTGTGAACAGAAAAAAAAACAAACAAGTAAACAAAAAAATAAATATGGATGTTTCATCGCAGAAAGCCACTTGAAACCCTGCAGGCTTTTGCACTAATCACTGTTTATTTAATATGTGCTAATCTAAGTTCTAGCTATTGTGTCCATGTCAGAGAAGTTGAAATGTCATAGTAAGGCAGAGCAGTGGCTGCCTTTTGGCAGGAACTGTTCTAACTTTGCTGTGTGTACTATTACAGCTTGAAACAATAAATTGTTGCACTGCACTTTAAGGGTTCCATTTTATTTCTGGGGAAAAATTATCCAGTCTTTTCTACAATGATTGATCTAATTTCTCTTCAAATTATCTGTGACTCCTCCCCATGTTGTATGCCTGAGGATTGAGAATACTAGAATTTCTCTGGTCCTCTTACTCACCCCAAGGTAGTGCAATAGAAAGTCAAATAAACTTGTGACGTGTAAGAGGAATAAAACTTCCACATCATTTGTGTAACTTAAAACTTGTGCTCCTAAATATTACAATGATAATGAGACTAAAATTCCAGCATTACTTGTGTCTGAAGATGCAAATGGGGGTCAAAAGTTTTATACTTGCTTATTCTAGCTATTTTTAACTGATGTTGTATCTCTTTGCCTCGAGGCTGATTGTGTTGCCATGAAAAACAAACCTGTTAAGGAAGCAGGGAAGTGGGCTGATCAGAGTTGTGATAACAGCAGAGGATATATATGCCAAATTAATGCAGGTACTTCTCTTTTTAGTTAAAACCAAAACTTTTTATTTTCTTTTTTTTTTTTTTCCCACAGGAAATTGCTTAAATATGTGGATTTAATCATGATTTTGCATCCAATAAAGATAAATGCACAAGTTGTTCTTCAGGCAGGAAGAAAAGGGTCAAATAGCCAAATGTGTCAGAAGTCTCGTTAGTCACTGCTCTCATCTGACACTTCCCAGCAAATGCTGTGTTGCTATTTTCCTGAGCTGGAATTTGTGTCTGCATCTTTGTGTCTAGTATGACTCTTGATATGACATTTGTTCCATAGTTTTTATAATTTTCTGAATACATTGGCTTTCAAAACATGTTATGGAAAATACTGGTTTGTACATGTAGCGTGAACTATCTGGAATGAGACTGCAACCCATCTGCACTGAAATTGAGTAAAATTGTCTCCAAAAAAGAGATTACAAATATTTAAATCTAGCATCTAAGTATCTGAGCAATTTTTAAGGACTGGTCTGTTGCAACCATTGTATTTCTTGGAAAAAACAAAGTCTTTGGGAAACCAAATAGTTTCTGCAAAGTATTTCATTTGATGAAAAAAGATTTTATGAAAAAAATTGACTTAATCCCAAGTAATTTCAGTAATACTGTTCTTGATGATTATACAAAATGCTCCTTTACTCTTTATCATAAATTGCTTTAAACAGCTCTTTAACTCTCTATAGCTTTGTAATTGAATTTTACTACTGTTGCTGGCTTAAAGCATAGTGCATCTTATCCATTCTCATTATAAACCAGGGAATATGAAATAAAGAAGGAAGACTTTTTTTAGTTCTATTTACAACCACAGTGAAATCATGCTCCCCTTTTGAACAAGTATATGGGTTTTTTTTGTCCTTTGTTTTACAGATTCTGAATTTGTGCCTTCTACAACCTCATCCCCATCCAACATTATCCGTTATGGGAATAGTAGTTACTTGTTCATCCAAAGCAAAATGACATGGGAGGATGCATGGAAAAACTGCAAACAAAATCAATTTGACCTTTCCAGTGTCTTAGACACCTACACTCATTCATTCCTGTGGCTAAAGATATTAAAGTATGGGGTGCCTGTGTGGATTGGTCTTAACAGCAATGTGGTAAGCAAATGAAACTAATTGAACATGATGCTGCTTTTCTCATGGACAAGTCAGGAACTGAAAAGTCTTATCATCTCTCTATTTACTTCAGCTTATTTGCTTACATCTTGGACCTAAATACTTCTTTGTGCTGTCAGAGGAATCCATCCTCTTCTGTTAATGTGATTAAATTGTGTATATTGCACATGCTTTTCACATTTTTTCTATGATATTCCACTCTGTGCACTTCCAAATAAGGCATTTTAGTCTAGCATCTTGGAATATCTCTTTATATATTTCAGGTATAAGTGTGATCTATATGTGATATAAAATCCTAATATTTTAGAATTTACATAAGGAAACATTAGGTATCTAATGATACCTAATTTTGAGAAGTATAAGAAGGTGCTATTATGATGAGTATTTTAAAATTTTTGAGGGTAGGTAGCAAGTAATTAATTAGTTTGCCTAGTTCAATTTTATTTGACTCCCCCTTCTCTGTTGTTTGTTATTTTAATACTTTCTGTGTATTTAAATACAATATCTTTTTCTTCTTGGCATAGACACTTGTCCCACACACTCCATTTGGCTGAGCAAATGAAAAAAACCCCAAATATATGAACATAATACACCACATCCCAAAAATCAAAAGATGCCTCTAATATTGATCACCAGGATAAATCACTGAGTTAACCAGCTTTGGTGGGCAATGATTATGGACTTAAATGTATTCCAAGTTAAAATAATCTACGTGTCTTGAAACTTCTGGGAAAAGAGCTAGTACAAAAATTAGTCATCAGAATTTCACTTCCACAATTTATTTTTAATGAAATTGTTATTAGTCTCCAATTAAAGGTATTGTTAAGGTCAACATTAACTCAATGTCACTTTGCATTTCCTTTGGCTGAAAAGTACTTGTTGCACTGCTGTATTTCTCAATAAATATCTGTTTGTCACAACAAAAATGTCAAAGTTTGAGCCATTTGTATTTGTTATTTGTTTCTAAGAAAAGCCCCAATCCTTTTAGCACAAAGTGCTATGTAGACATAGTTGATTGATAGTGTTTAATCATTCCAGTTGATTTTTTTTTTCCTCAGACCAATGGGCATTATGAATGGATTGATAATTGGAGAATGAAGTACACAAAATGGGCTGAAGGGGAGCCAAAACAAAAACTAGGCTGTGTCTATCTTGACATTACTGGAGTTTGGAAGACTGGATTCTGCAACGAAAGTTACTTCTCTGTTTGCAAAAAGTCTGATGGTAAGAACTTGAAATCTGAACACTGCAATTTGATCAACATCTCATTAGCGATGCTGGGGTTTATTTCAGAGCTAGAGAGATGAAATCATTAGAATTTACTTAGATTGAATCCGCCTACTTTAAAGTTAGGGCAAACACATAATAAGAAAGAGCCAGTGCGACTGTGAGTAGCTGTCACTTTATATCAATAGTGTTAGATAAATTTTGCAAAGCTAAAACTCACACTGGTCTGCTGTTTATTCCCCTATTTAATAAACTTGCAATATAAAAAAAACGCAAAAATCAAAAGGCGGTGAAGTAGTCACACAGTGTTTTTTTATACTGTTTTTAATCAGTTCAAGCTCCCACTGAGCCCCCTCAGCTTCCAGGAAAGTGTCCTGAATCAGAAGGACACAGATCTTGGATCCCTTTCCGAGGTCATTGCTACTACATTGAATCTTCCTCTTCAAGAAATTGGGCCCAGGCGTCTTTAGAATGCCTTCGACTAGGTGAGTATCCTACTTTTCCTAAAATATGTATCAAAAGTATCAAGTAACAAAACCTACTTGATTTCTTAACTGTGGAAAGCTGAACATGTGTTGCGTGTTTTTGTGATTCTGGGTACGGTCCAAGTGTTGGACAAGACAGTTGCTTCTAATTATTGCCTTAATGTGGGAGGTAATGGAAAACCTGTCTACCGCACTGTCTCATGCATGTGGGACCAGGCATGAGAGGAGCTATGTGGCCTGGAGTGAAGATCGTGAAAATGGAAATCTTATACTTTGACCCTGATGGGAGATAAACAGCTTCATCCACAGCGGTCACTACAGCTTAATGGCATTTGTATCTTTTGTATTCTTGATCTAATTTATTCCTTGATTATTGCAGTTTCATGCCACTGGAATGAAAGCTGTTTAGGTTGGATAATATATGAGTAAATTAGGGCTGTGGTGGAGTTTCATTTTCTCAACTTCCTTCTTTGGGAAAGCGATGAAGATTGATTATGTTGGACTTCATATGTTGGTAGCACTGTTCTTTATGGCATTGGTGGCAATGTGACTTAGGTGTCTGGTCTCCCATTAGATTATGCAGAGATCTCAATCACTCTCCAGGAGAACTGGTTTAGATGGATTTATCTTCACTGGAAGTATATATTGTCATGTGGTCAATAAGAACCTAACAGTGAAACCCATGGCAAATGTAGCCACCAGGTACTGGGTGAGAGGATTTCCCCTCTCTTTTCTGATACTTAGGTTTGTTCCTGGGTTTTCATGAAGCAGCTTGTTGACAGGACAATGAGAATGCTTTCCACTGTGAAACATCTCTAAGAGATTTTTCCTTCCCTGTGTCTTCCAGGTGCGTCTCTGGTGTCAGTTGAAGACTCAGCTGAAGCCAACTTTCTCACCTACAACCTTGAACCACTTGAAGGGAAAACATCAACATTTTGGACAGGAATGTACAGAAATGTGGATGGTACTTTCTCTACTTTTAGTGTCCTTTTTCTAGTGAATAATTACTGCAAGCTTTTTAGCAAGAGTGCTGAAAATTACACATTATAATTCTGCAATAAGGAAGATAAAGCAAGACAGAATAGTCAAGAGGCGGCTTTAATTGAATCCTATATTTGATGGTTATTGCTTTCACATTAATGCAATTAATATTCAATTAGATAGATATTTCTATCCTTATGATAAACTTTAAAGTACAGTCTTGTACTGTTCAGGTAAAAAATACCAGTATAACTATCAGTGTCAGGGTAGCAAAATAGTTCAGGTGACTTGAGGTGGGGTTTTCTTGAGTTTTGGAAGATTGTTTTTACAACTGCCTACCCAAGCACTTCAATGACAAACTTCTTAGGGATAAGACAACTTTTCAATTACAGCGCTTGAATCTTAACCAGGAATAGTGAAAATTTTTGGTGAAGGAAAGAATTCAAGGATAGTCATTTATATTCATGACACATAGAGGAAAGCTGAGGTTCACTCATGCGGTCAATTGACATAAAAAGTATTTCTAAAAGTGGTTCTAGAGCAGTGTAGAACAGCACACTTCTTACAGTGATCATAAACCCAAGAATTTTTCAGCTCTTCATTATAGCTCTACATAGTCATTATAGCAATTTCAGCATAAGTGCATAGCTAAATTTCATACCTTTATGTGTGTATCCAGATTGTATTCACTTGCCATGTCCTCATACAAAGGGTGTCAGGAATTATAAAAAAAAGAACCCAAAACAAAAGCAAAATATGTAGAATCTTATAAAAATCAAAATACAATTTTCATTCTGAGTCCAAGAATTTGCTTGAGTACAACTTACAGTCACAAGGAGTATATTTGTTTTAAATAAATAGCACTATTAAAAGAAAGAAAGAAAAAAGGAACTGGAAGGAAGAAGCAGAAAGTCCCAAGCACAGCTGAGCAATAGTGATCACAAGGTTTTGGAAGGAGATCTATAAAAAGGAAAATAGTGTAAAGCTTGTGAAAATGAGTAGAAACTGGAAAACAAATGAAATAAAATTGGACCAAGAAAGACTTCAGTGTGGGCTTTGAAAGGAGTAACACAAAACCTTCCTACAAATTACTGGAAAAGAGCATTCTGGTGAAGTGAAGCTATATTTTAACATCATGTATTTCTATTAATGGAATAAATAATTGACACTGCACCATTGCTATCACTTGAGGAAGATTTTTTGGAACTGTCTTGCCTTTGCAACACCATAAGCCAGATTTGTCTGCCATTTCACAAAAATTGATATTATATAATTTGTATAAAAACGTAGGGGCAACATATTGTGTCAGAAGAAAATAGTTTAGTGATCTGTCCCCAAAAGTAGCGACAAGTAAATTTCTCAGGAAGGCAATAAATATGGAGCATGTGAAGGTGTCAGTATGGTAATTAAGACTATCTTTTTTTTTTCCATATTCAATGTTTTTTCAATTAGGAATATGGCTGTGGCTAGATGGCAGTGCAGTGAATTTTGTCAACTGGAATGTAGGAGAGCCTTCTTCTCAGCAAAATGAGCACTGTGTTGAAATGTATGCAGACTCTGGGTATTGGAATAATTTCTATTGCTCTTCCTACAAAGGATATATTTGTAAAAAGCCGAAAAGTAAGTGCTGCATTTATGAATTAGTTTTATGTATGGATTATACTCTCTGTAAGCTAGTGTTAGTAGATGTCTGTTACACGCAATGCATTTCGGCTGCATGTTCTGAGTTTTTATAAATGCCAAAGGATACACATTTCCATGCCAAGAAAGTAGTTCTGGACTGTAGTCAAGTCCCTTAAGAATTGCTTTTAAAAGTCTGTGTTCATATCTTAGCTGTACCTAGTGTATACACTTGACAAGTTTGTGTGTTTTCTATTGACAGCTGTTGAGAAATCACAATGTAAGGGCCATGCCTTGCATACACAAATCTGTCAAACATATTCCTCAGGGCATCCCCTCTGCTCTGCCTGTGGAGTAGCCATTGTTTATTTCCCTCTGCCAGTCTCATGTGCATGTGTTTTCTGAGTATGATGTAGTGTTTCTATGAATTGAGTATTTATAAAATGTGGCTTATTTAACAGCTTGGGATCTTTTGTCTCTGTGTCCTCCTGTTGTGAAAAGATGAATGAATGAAAAGCAAAGCAAATAGCATAGTTTGGATGTGTTAAACTGCAGGCGTCCAGAAATAACTGAATGTGCAAATTTGACAGTAGGGACATCTAGCTCATATGTATTCCTAAAAGTCTTTCTTTCAGAATATATTGCAATATCAAAATCTCTTACTTATGCTTCCTAAGAAAGTTGAAATGTCTAGCTGCAATATACTGACTTCCTCTACAATACTGGAAATGAGAGAAATTCTGCTATCCTTTCTGTAAATTTGTTCTCATGCAAAATTATTCTTACTTACTCAAATGCTTGTAACAATGACTGTATCTTTTAGAGGAAATACTGCAACATCTCAGTATATCCACCCTTTCAGAGTCCATTTATCAATCTCTTTGTATTGCCATTGACAAAAATTCATAGATGTGGGTACGAAGTATTAAAATAAATTGCCACTTCTCCTTTTTGACCATTCAGTTCAAATTTTTGTGCTGCTACTGACATTCACCTGTTTTGATGCTGACCAAAGAGCTGAAGCATATGAAAGCTAGTTACTTTTTTCTATGATTAGCTTTAGCCAGTCTAGTCTACTATTCTGGAATGCCACAGATTCAACCTAATTCCAGAGTCAATGCAAGGATTATATAGTCATTCACCTCAAAACAGGACACAATCTAGTCCCACATTTTTATAGAAATGCAGCTTTTCTTGACATAGTTCTTTAAAACTGTGACAATGCTCCATGTGCAGAATTTAAACAAATTATTATAGCTACAGACTAATAAATGGAGCATTAGGAACACGGTTTTACTGAATTGCACTGGCTTTTGCAGTCTATGTTTGCTGTTTTCTGAAGAGACTGAAACACAAAAACATGACAGAAGTCTTCCCATAGAATAGATAGTGTTTTCTGTCTCATTTATTGAGCTATTTTTTACCAGTTTGAGAGTTCTGTAGCAGGTCTATTCCACAAAATATCTAACTTTATTTCATAAGTGAGGAGATGCTCAATCTGGTGAAGACAATGCTCTAGGGAGACCTTAGAGCACCTAAAGGGGGTTCATGAGACAGGAGAGGGACTTCTTATAAAGGCTAGTGACTATCCAAGGATGAAAATTCATGACCTCCCTGGGCAGCCTGACCCAGGGCCCAGTCACCCTCACAGTGAAAAAGTGTTTCCTGATATTCAGAGGAAACATCCTTGTTTTGCACAGTGCTGCCCACACCTTCTCTTCTGGCACTGGGCAGCACTATGGAAAAGATGTAAGTAGGGACTGGTAAAAATAATTTAAATTCCTGAGCTCACCTTTTTCAGAATGACACCTGATGTATTGATTCAAGTTTTAATAATAAACTGATTTTATACCCACCTGGCAAAATAAAGACCTTCATCTTGAATGATGGCCTGTTTGCCCAGCAAGCCAGATTTCATGGCCCAGATGTTGAAATTTAAATGGGCTACAAACTTTTTAGTTCAGGTGTGATACCTGCTAGGGCACTGTGAAGTTCATGAGTGATTTCAAGAGTATATGCAGGTAAGCCATTAATGTCTATTGGAAAACCAAATTTATTACAATTTCTATGTTTATAACAAGTATTGGAAGAATTTATAATTATATTTAGGATTATGTTTGACCATGTCTATCCTCAAGATGCTGTATTGATTTTCTTTTGGCTTCACTCTGATGTCTGGATCAGTCTTCATGGAGCTTTTTGATATTCCTTTTTTTGCTAGTTTATGTAAATAGCTACATATGAGCTAGACCATTTTGCTATGCCTTAGGTGTATATAATTTTGTATGAACTAAACCCAAGTGTTTTCACTATTTAGTGGTTTGTATTACCGTATAATTATCTGAGCATGATTTTCAGTATGTTCCAAAATATAAAAATAAATAATTTAGAAATAAATAATCATTAAAAAAATATAATTATTTTTAATATTATTTTCAAGTTCCAGCAACTGAAATGCCATCAGCATCTGAAATGCCACCAGCTGAAATACCTACAATGGGTAAGAATATTGTCTTTCAAGTAGAAAAAAACTAGTCCCACATAAGATCATAAACCAAAAATATTCTATTTTGTATTATGTCTTTTAATCTTTCTTTTAAACCCAAGTACTGTATCTGTTTCCTAGGATGACACTGTTTCCAAGCAGTTCACAATATAGTCTATTTGGGTGCATCTCCAAATGTAGATTAAAAAAAAAATATTTCTGATATGGCATGCAATATTAGTGATTTAAAATCAAGTTATTTTATGTTGTGACCTCTTCTTCTCATTACATCAAAACAAATGAACCCTTTTTTTTTAAAGATCATGCATTCTAAAAAACTTGCTTCCAGTAATCAGATAATGACTTCTGAAGCATTCTTTTGATTTCTTCCTATTTATTTTCAGCAATGACAAAATATGAGAAGGCTTCTACCCTGAACCACAGCAAAACAGGAGTTATAGTTATTGTTGGTATCATCATCCTAGTTGGAAGTGGCCTTGTAGGATATCTCTTCTACAAAAGAAGAAAGAATTGCTTGCCAACAAACGACAGCTTTGAGAATAATCTGTATTTTAATGGTGATGCAGTTCCTGGAATTAGTGACACAAAGGATCTTGTGACCAACATAGAGCAGAATGAACATGCAACACTGTAATGTAACAAAAGGAAATGTAATATGTAATATAAAATGTAATGTAATAAAATAAAATGTGCCTTGTTTTATTAAAATTATGCAACTAGAATGAAGCCAAAGGTATTTTCTCATGTGCAATTACTGTCCTAGCTTGTTTCTGTGTGTGTGTAATGTCATACACTACAGTTATTTTATTTTGTAGCCATTATATAAAGTGAAAGATTTCAGGTCTCAGAATCTGATGATCACACTGGTGAATGTGGGTCTTAAGAAAAGAACTAATATTGGCTAATTATTAAATGGAACAGTAGAAATGGATAAAATAAAGAAAGTAAAATCCAAGAGCCCCTTGAAGAACAAGCACAAGATTTGACGTTTCTGCATCAGATTGTTTCAAACCATGCTATTGAACTCAAAGCTATTCAGTAAACATCTAATTTTAACATCTTTCAAGTATTCCCATGCACTTAAGTACAGCCTTAGTCACTAGAGGATAAGTCTGTATTTAGGCACATTTCCCCTTTGAACTACTTGGGCAAAAAGACCTTTATGATATTTCAGTTCCTACAACTTTGTACAACTCAGAAAACCAAGAACGCAGTACTTGCAGTTTATGTTATTATTCTAGGTTTTAATCGGGTAAAATCTGGAGACCGACCTCTGGAATGAAAAGTGTGGTTGATATTATCTGCCAGTTTTGGCTGGCCACAAGTGGGTTTGTTGGTGAGAGGTGATGAAGGTCATGGAGGAGCTTCCTTCTTATCAGGCAGCAGTCACCGAGGGGAGGGAGGAACATTGCCTGTGTGTGTTCGGAAGGCTTCTAGGAGCAGAAGGTTTCTGCATAGCTGTTATGGTGATCACATGCTGGTACTGCTCTCGACAGCTTCTCAGTAACTAATATAGGTATGTGGGATGTGTGATGCAAGTAAAGAACAATTTAGCTTTACCAGTATAATAGTGACTACTGATGTTATTTGCTTTCTAAAATGGTCAAATCGGCTACTATTTATGGACATCTTATATTCCCCAAAGAGTATATATTCCTAATTTTTGTAGATTCTGTAAAATTTAAATCATGAGTGGTTCCTCACTTGCTAACAAAGGTTTGCAAGAATTGACTTTGTGGTTTCAGATTTTGCTCTGTGAAATAAAAAATAACTTTCTTTGATTTTTAAAATAGGTTTGCATTTTATAGTCTCATCTATATCAGACACTGTAACATGATAAAGTGAAAAAGGAGATCATACCACAGGGGAGACATTCCAGCAGAAGTGGTGATCACGTATTATATAAACCATATTTTCCTGAATCTGTCCCAGGATTAAATCTGCTTAAAGACAAAACAAAAATGTGAGCTGAGTGATTTAGTAAATGTTTTAAATTACATACATATGTAGATAAGATGGGAAAATTTGTACAGGAACTTATTTTCTCTGGCTCTGCTCTCTTTCTCCCAGCTATTTCCTTGCTCTGTTTCTACTGCTGTTTCCATTTTTAATGCACAGTTGTTTAAGCATGTTTTTGCAAGGATCAATACCTCTAATGGTTTTTAATGCCATCTGATGTGGCTCGTGACAGAAAGCTCTTGACTGGCTGATTAATGCTACTAAGGGTCATGCTATATGGAGGAGTGGTGCCAGGTAGAAATTTATGTGAAACGGACAATGAAAAGCCAAGAGAGCCTGACTGGAACCCCAGCCTCACTGTGCTGGCTGTTGGGCAAACACCAGACAGGTGCAGTCTCACCTAAAAGAAGCTCAGTCCTCTTCTGGGCCCTGCACAATCTTAAAATGGTATCTGTACACGGAGTCGTTCTTCCAGATAACCTTTATTCCCATGCATATATACAAAGGTATGGTTGCAAAGAAGATAAAAATAGAGGGGATGTCTCATTTCTGGTTCTGTGCCATACTTATAAAGCACATCACTAAAAAGTGTCAAGGAGGGAATCCAGCTACTGGAGCCTGGATAGTTCTGAGCTCATTCATTAATTCATTTTTCCTGAAATCCAGCATCATCTCTGAGTTGGAAAGGATTAAAAATGCCATGCTAGTTAATAGCTGGCAGTAGATGTAGGTGCTTCTGTGTCAGTTCTACTCTCCTGTCCAAACAGGTATAGAAAAATTAAAGAAAGTTCCAAATAAGAAGCCCTACTCTGAAGATGGAGCTGCCTACCCTGCTCATTTTAAAAAGAGTGTAAGTTAAAAAGACCTGAAAGATTTTCAGAAGAGGGGGAAATTTAAGCTGCATGGCTTACATTATTTCCTATTTCAAGACAATGGAATTGAGGCAGATTTCCCATTAAAAAGATTAATGTAGTAACAGTAGCATTTACAGCACAGGAAATCATTGGAGTTCCACGTCATGAGCAGAAGATGAACACTGATACTTTATACACAAACTGTAACACAAGTTTTTGAATAGAAGGAAGAGAAACAAACAAATTCAAACACTTTAGACATTATCTAATTAACATAAGATCAAATTGAAAGCTTTTACTTAGGAACAGAGATAAGTAAAATATGCTTCTCTATTTGACTGGAAAAAAGAAATCTGTCTTACTGGAAATGAGTCATGTTCATATGGACACACTCTAATTTTATATTTTATGTATGCTGATCCTTCACCAAATCTTTCAACCATTTTCTGCTATTGACTGCTACTCATATTGGGGTTGGTCAGGTGCCTTAGAATCAAACTGTTGCTCTTGTGATCTCTTACTTTGTCTCCCAAGTAGATGATACTACTTAGGGGAGGTCTCAAGCTGTATTTTTCATACATGTATATATATATATATATTCTCAAAGGAATTGGGTTCTTGCTTTTCTGAAATATATTTGCTGTAAAAACAAGGAAAATAATTCCTTGAAAACCAAGATGATTAATAGTATGAACAAGGGAATATGAATAGAAAGGCAAAAAAGTGTTTTAATGGATCCCTAATAGTTTATATCTATAATCCTCTGGTGCTGCCAAGATTTCTTACATTTGATCAGGTGGTTTAGAAAAATGAAAGAAAAAAATCATTCATTGTGCAGCATGAAAATTTAAAAATAGAAAGGTTGTTCCCTTTTTTTTTTTCTTTTGTCTAGAATGTTCCTACTGAAGTTTAGAGTGGCTTTTTTTTTTTTTTTGAAAGAAATAAATGTTTATAACTTGGAAACTGTGATTGTACTATGTGTGGGGTTTCTGGATTGAAATCTTATATCAAGTTATAGCAGGCTAAATGATCACAAAATTAATTTTATATTTTAATATAAGTGTTTTTTTGAAAATGAATGTAGGGAATTGTCCAGTTGAATCCAGGTGGCCTCACACATCCATTTCTGTTAGCGTCTGAGGAGTGACTTGGTGGCAATATTCAGTGGTGTGTAAGGTTTTGTCTCTTCACATTGCTGTGTTACTTGATACATTTGTGTTTAATTCTCGTTTCCCCTTTTCTATGAAAAAGTTTGGACTTTAAAAGAAAGGAGGTGAATCTGCACACTGTGAGTGTAACTTCCTGCCCGGGAGCAGAGATTGCCAGAGGAACAATGCTGACTCCACACAAACCCCAGCAGCTTTTGTTCCTTGCCACTTTCAGGCTGTGCCTTGCCAAATGGCAGATCCTGGAGCACTTCTTCCCAGTCCTCTGGTTTTCTTTCCCGCTTTATGGGCTGTGATGCAATCTGCTCAAACACACAAACACTGAGGTAAAGCTGAGTTTTACTCTTGTTCAGCCTCTCTCAACAGATTATCAGTACCAATCCCTCACCAACCACTGATCTTTGTTCAGAACAGAACCAGTTTCTTTTTCTCTGTTGTAATTGTCCTTGTTACACCCTGGTAGATTTGGATATTCTGAGGTAGTTTATACAGCAGAACCACAAGAGGTAATTGTCTTGCTCTTGAGCAAGGAAGGAAGGAAAGTTGGAAAATTGAGGTGGCATGTTCAAACACTCTGGTGTTGGGGAGTACCAGAATGCTTGGCTGCAGCTATCCTTACATATGGATCGTAACTTAGTGAATAATTGAATTCTATGGAGCAGCCCTCATTTCTTCCACATTTCTCAGGTCTCAGTATCCTTTTCAGGCTCCCTTCTTTGCATGGCTTTGCTCTAGCTGTGTCTGCTGGCCTTGAGGTCCCATGGTTCTCCCTCACTGTTGTGGCTCTGTTCTACTCCAGTTCCCTGCATACATTTTCAGACCCGGTTGTTCATCTACATCTGAATCAGAGTAATAGAAGAAAAATCCCACAGCAATTTTGCTGTAGATGCAATATTGTGGAAGGTATGCCACACTAGCTTCTCCTGGAGGTATGAGAAACAAAATTTTTCAAAGTCTATGTGCAAAAACTGATGCAAAGCTTCCACCAGAGTCCCTTTTCTTGTCATTGTGTTCTAAGTTTTTTGAGCTCTCTAAACTATCATGGAGAAAGTTTTATCAAAGTAAACATGAGAATTTTGTCAGAATGACTGTAGGGTGAACACTTTATGGGGTGCAAATTTTCGCAGACGAGTGGCATGAAAAATGAGGCAGTATTCCTCATCAGTTTAGTTTTCCTCATTAGCAATAATTGAAAATCCAGTATTTGCCAGTTACAGCTTTTTTTCTTCCTAGAATTGTGTGTTTTCTTTTCCATTTTTTTTCAGCTGTCACTTGGATAATTATTCCTGCATATAGTCAAGAATGGAGCAAAAGAAAGAATACATGTCTCCTGAAGAACACAAATCTAGCTTTCTACAGCTTTTTCTTTTTTTTTTTTTTATTTTCTGTGGAATTTTAGGCATGGAAAATTCTGTTTCTCTCTAACTCCAAGGTCATAGTTACTTGATTTGCGTGGTGTCCCAGCAGATTTTTTACAATACTGCAGTACACTCTGGCTTTTTTCATCATGTATTGATACAGACAAATCTTTCTCTTCTTTTTTACTTCTTTTATTTATTTCTGAAAATAAGACGGTAATCTCACATTTTGGTAAAAAGAATGATTCTGAGTTATAAGGTATGTCTTAAAAAAATCCACACTAAAATCATACTTCTTAGATCTTATATTTCCATGGCAAACTTTTATACATTAGAAAAACTAGCTTAGGAAGCAAAGTTTACTCATTAATGTATTATTTCAAAATTACTCATGTGACGTGACACAGTTCCTTATTTGATGCTCAGAACTTCCCTCTATCTGTTGAGTCTTAAAAAGGGTTTGTTAATCCACTTCAGTGCAGTGGGGTTTTCTCTCAAGGCAGTGATTTGGTCTTTAGGATCAATACGAGGTGGAAGGAAGAAAGGAGTAAAATTTTTGCCATGTCTCTCTACTTGTCCCTGATTTTTCTACTCTCCATTAGTACATCTCTTCAAATGTCTGGTAAGTCTTTGTCCTCTGCTTAGTGTGGAGGTTTTCAAGTTCTTTAACGTGTGTTCTAGTTATCTCCATTAGTGGGCAGTGAACTTAGATCTAGTCACAGCATATAATTTGAAAATGTTCTGTTTATCTTGAAGTTTGGTGATACCTGCATAGTCATTCTCTTTCCTTTAACCAGGTTTATGAGTTAAAGGAATATGCCAACAGATGTGGCCATAACCTTGGCAGTGCTGGTTCTTGAGAAAGCAGACAAAATCTGATTTCACTTTACTCCATCGGAGGCTAGAACAATTCAGTACAGAGCAGTGAAATCTCAGCATGCACAGAACTATGGCTGATGTGTGCTTTGAGTTTCTTGGCAGCTCATACAGACCATAGCCTACTGATCAGTGCATATTAAAAACTTATTTCCAAGCTGAGAGCTTTAGGAAGCACCTTAAAATCTCCCATCCAGTAGATTACACACCCTCCTACTACTGCGAGGAAAAAGAAATTACAGTATGTCTTTTCCATGGCAAGTTCTCAGCTAGAGAACTCTGGAGGTCCAGTACTATTGCTTGAATGGCAGCAGGGGCTCTGCAATGCACCAATGATCTAATCCACCACAGGACAATTTCTTCTGGGCATGCTTTTGGGTGAGATCAAGCAAGTTCTAACCCATCCTCTGCTAACCTTCCCAAGAACAACTGTAGTCAGAGAG
Organism: Taeniopygia guttata; assembly: GCF_048771995.1. Classification (NCBI taxonomy): domain Eukaryota; kingdom Metazoa; phylum Chordata; class Aves; order Passeriformes; family Estrildidae; genus Taeniopygia; species Taeniopygia guttata. The sequence continues at coordinate 20,475,899 of NC_133026.1, read as the reverse complement.
CTCTTTCTGGGAAAATATTATGTGGCTTGATCTATAGTATTTCAGAGCTACAATACCAAGGCTGTTCAACCACTCCCTCTCAGCTTTGGGATGGGAGGGTTATGAAGGCCCAGTTAAGTACTCTGGCCTTGGCAAGAAACCTTGGGTAAAAGTTGATGGAACTGCTGAGTGAGTTGGGTGATATTGCCTGCCACCTAGAAGGGAGCAAAGAGATGCAAGCTGAGCTGCAAAAGAGTGAAGATTTGGAGTAGGCTTTTTGGTGAAGCTGATCTTAAGAAACAAACCCCTGATGTTCAGTGTCTCACATTTCTATTTACAAATGTAGTTATTAATAGCACTTAGGATATTAGCTAAGTTTAACTGTTCTAAGAACTGATGATGCTGCAAGTTGTAGCTTCCCTCCTGAAAGGCCTACAAATAAAACTCTGTGAAAAAATGAATTTTTGCACAGCTGCTAAAATTTCCAACATAATTAACCAAAAATGAAAAATACTTCACTTTCTTGGTGAGCTGAAAATGACAATATTATTCTGGGCCAAATATAAAAATTATTTAATTTTGAACATGTAAATGACTTTTAATAGCTCTAAAGCAAAAAAAGTCCTCTTACTTGCAGAATAAAAGCCCATTTAAATATGATTTTGTGGAACTTTGAAGAAATTATGAAATGTAATGTAATAAGGTCATTTTTGACATGCTTTTTAAGACCACTGTGGTTTCAGGAGGGATATGAAGAAGCGCAATTTCTCTTGAAAGAGCTGTATTTTCAGATCTTGTGTTTTTTCATTTTAAGAATATTTTAATAAATATCCTTCATACCAATGATTAACTTCCCTTGATTTATTTCTCTATGAACTATATATACAATTTTGGGTTTTTTTTTTTTTTGTTTGTTTGTTTGTTTTGGTTTTGCTGGTTGGTTTGGGTTTGTTTTTTGGTGTTTGTTTTTTGATTTTTTTTTTTTTGTAGCAGGCTGTCATATAGCAACTAATTGCCTGTATCTCCTAAGAAACCTCTCCTCAAATGTTTGAATTATCATTTTATTTTATAGGAAGGGGAATATTTTCAATCTATAATGAAGATAACAAGCTCTGTGCCCAAGCTCAGAACTCTAGCTCGGTCATAACCACCACTTGTGATGAGCATGATGAGTTTCAGAAGTTCAGGTGGGTCTCCCCCATGCAGCTGCTGAGCGTGGCTCTCAAGCTGTGCCTGGGCGTGCTCGCCAAGGACGACGAGGCTGCCGTCACCTTGGAATCCTGCAACAGGACAAATGAACTCCAGTGGTGGGAATGTAGAAATGAGACACTTGCAACCCATGGCAAGGATTTATTTCTCAACTATGGCAAGGGGAAAGGAAAGAAAATGAGGCTGTCCAAAGCATCCAGCAAAGGGAGCAGGTGGAAAATCCATGGAAGTGCAGACAGAGTGTGCTCTCAGCGCTATGAGGGTGAGTACTGAAATTCCATTTCTATTTCTTTGTAACATGACTGCCCCTTCCTACAAAGCATGCCACTGCCTGCTTGACAGGCAGCAACCATTTTCTTAGAGTGACATCTGCAGAGGAGTTAATAATAAATAGGATGTAGAAATGAAAGGTGAAGATATCTGTATACTTTTCAGCAAATATAGCTGTATGCATTTCTACATAACTTAAAAAGTGCAATTCTTTCAAATGATAGAATAAAATTACAAAGGCCCATGATGTAAACATAAGGAAGAATGGGAATTCTGTTTGTACAACAGCAAAAGGAAATCTATGAGTGTTTTAAAATATGTCTGATCAATTCGTAGATGAGATGATTGTGTTATATTTAGCTTTTATTATTGCTTTTGTTTGGTTTGACCTCTAATAATCTCTAAGAAGTGAATTTCTAGTTTAGATAGAAGGAATTCACCATTAACATTATTTACGTAGTGTTTTCCAGGCCTAGTAAAAACAAAAAGTAGAAAAAAAACAAAAGTAAAAATGGTGCATAATAGTTTAGGATGCAATGTTTTATCATCCTGGAAAAAGACCCCTAGAGAGTAAGATCTTTTCCTACAATTTTGTGGCTCTTGGGCTATGTAGTGGGGGCATTCAGGATCAAGTAATCAATCCCCCTTCTGTTGAGGCATTAGTATGTTTGGAATTTAAATAACAATGGAATACATTTTTTGTTGTACACTACAGCTGCTGCACAGGAATAAAGTTTGTCATAATCTTGTACAGACAGCAGCAAATTAGACTGGAGAGTGATGGAAGGGTCACTTCCTAGCAGAGTCCTTGCAAATTTAAGATGTAGCTTCCTCTCATGAAGACTAATAAAAATATTGTGATACCTCCTTTCCAAGTTTTTTTCAACTATGCAGGGGAAAAAAACAGAGAATGGGTACTTTATCTAAGGACAAAACTATGTAAGCCATGGGAAAGGCTGAGTCACAGGGACCTTTGACAAGATAGTCCAGAAAGCAATGGCATGACAAACTTAAACAGAAATTAGTTTGAGGCCCAATTAAGTATTTGAGAGTCTTTGTTCTGAATATTTTGACATAGTCATACCTGATTGGCACAGCAGCCTTTTAGAGGTTCGGTGTAACAAAGTACTGGTGCGTTGAGCCCTGCATGACTCAGCTTTGTCCACAGAAAACTGGCTATGAGTGCCACTGTGGTGAGCACCTGATGCCAGCTGACAGCTGATCAGTATTGATCTCTGCTTTTCTCCATAGATATCTATACACTGGGAGGAAATGCCTTTGGTGCACCCTGTGTGTTCCCTTTTAAGCACCAGGGGAAATGGTATGCTGAATGCATCCCTCGGAGGGATGATGCAGACTCTCTCTGGTGTGCAACTTCTTCAGATTTTGATAAAGACCAGTTGTTTGGAAACTGCCCACAAAAAGGTAATTTATTTATAAAAATCCCAGGAAAGCTGTTAAGCAAAAGTGTCTTCCACTGTCATGGTCAAGATGTTCTTGGGATGTGGAAGTAGCAGTGGACAGTGAGCTGAATTCTGGCTTGCCTAGTTCACTGGGACATGAGCTGTGCAGCAGGGACATGAGGCATCTGCTCTGCACTCCCACTGTCCTACAGTGTCCCCAGCACTGGTACTTACAGGGAGTATTCTGAGGGTGGTGACTGGGACAGATGGACAAAGAGGAAACCCTAGGGCTGGGTTTCAAGACAAAAGGAAGTGCAGTGGATGAGGAAGGTGAGATTTATCAGGAGACTGTGGTGTATCATAGGATAGAGAACAGGAGGGCTTTAGAGAAGGGAAGGGTGCAAGACACACTGAAGACAGTGACCTTCACCTGCCTTCAGTGCTTCCAAACACAAATTCCCTGCCCATTCATCCACACTTCACATGTGATGGTGTGGAAATGGTAATTTCTGTTTTAGTGTGTGGTCTGGAAGAGCATAAGAGGGATCTGAAGGTAAGAAATGGGTGTGGAGACCAAAACTTCTATATAGTGAAGAGAGAATTACTTGTAGAGGTAGAATTTATCAGTGAATGGGTTAATGTGGACTGAAATGTGAGATAAGTAGATGAGTTACATAAATAAATAGGAACAGGGTCAATGTAGAAAATTTAGTTTTGTAAGGATAAATAATTCCTTATGTGATTAAAATTTTTTAATACTGAGTGGACAAAGTATATTTATGTGAGGCAAAAAGTATGTAAAAATTATCAAATCACACAGTTATATAGTTTTAGTCTGCATCAAAGATTCATTTTCTGGGTTAGTAAACATGATTCTTTGTCAAATTGCTGGTATCATCTTTTATAGACACCACCCACAATAACTTTTGGAAAACAAATCCTGTGACAGAAACACAGTATCAGATAAACGCAGAGTCACTTTTGACATGGCACCAAGCAAGAAAAAGCTGCCAGCAGCAGGATGCAGAATTATTGAGCATCACAGACCTTCGTGAAGAAATGTATTTATTAGGTAAATATACCCTAAAATAATAATTTTAAAAATGCACTGTTTAAAATGCAAGTCAGATCCAAGGCTTTAACATGGATACTTATATGTATCTCATAAAAATAGGTCTCAATGACATTCTTATAGGAGTTGTCCTTCTCACAAAACCCTATATTAAAATAATGGAAATAATCTAACTTATGCTAAAAAATATATATCACTCATGATTTAAAATATTATTTCCAGTTTTATTGAATAACTTCAAAAAATCAGAGACATTTAAAAACCTGACTGCTTTTAGGGCTCACTAGTGACCTGGGCATCAATGCAAAGCTCTGGATTGGTCTCTACGATGTACTTGACAGTGGCTGGAAGTGGACTGGGGGAAGACCTTTCAGATACCTCAACTGGGCTCCAGGTAAGTACACTTTTCTTAAATGATGATCAGCATCTGGGTCGGGTCAAAATTTCCTCCCCTTCTCTCTCCTCCTCTCCCCTCCCCATCACAGTGATGCTCCCTTGTCACACCTCTTGGGATTTATCACTCTAAAGAATAATACCCCAGTGGCTTTGCAGCTGCAATGGTCTTGCACATTCCCTCCTGTGAAGGTGTGAAAAGTTTCACTGTAAACAGAGGGATTCTGTTATTTGATTTTTTTTTAAAGGAAATCCCTCTGTGGAATCTGGAAAAATATGTGGGACTTTCCAAGGTAAGAATGGTAAATGGGAAAACCAGCTGTGTGATCGGAAACTGGGATACATCTGCCAAAAGAGAAACACCTCCTTGGATTCTTTCACCATTGCCTCAGGTATGCTGGTCAAAAGCTAAGGCTAATTTTATAGGCAGTGAGAAATATTGTGAGGATGTCATATATGAAAAGGCAATATATTGTCAAAACAAAAGGCTTACACTTGTTGACCTGGGTCAAATACTGAGAAAACTTTAATTTTCTAGCTCATTTTAAAGACGATGTCTAAATGTTGTTCATCATTTGGAAAATAGCTTAGGGTACTGAAAAAGGCAGTAATAGGTGTTTAGCCATGTTATCCAGACCATGAAATACTGATTAATATCCTCTCATATATACTCTAAACCTGTATCCTGCTAAAAGAAGTGAGCCAGAGTTCATGCTCCCCTGCTCTCTGTGACACTTTTTGTTCTATTCTGGAAGGAAAAAATCAGACTATGCATCTGGAACCTTTCCCCTGTTTAGTTCCCTTTTTACTTGAGGCAGACTAGCTTCTTAGCTATGTGAAGAAATTGGTCTGCAGTTGCTTAACAGGGAATTCCCAGCATGCAACTAACTTCACAGTACCTCCCTCCCCTAATATATACAAGTATGTGAGATGATAAAGCTCAGGGAAGCATGCATATCCTGTACTTTCTAGCTGTATCCAGGCAGCTCCCTTGGAAAGGTTTCTGACCCTGCTAACCTTCAAAGCATGCCTGGATGTTGCTTAGGGGAATGCAATTAGCCCAGGTCCAAACCATTCCCAGGGAGCATCAGACAAAGCAGTTGATCACACACCAATTCTGGGCACACATCCTCCCCTCTTCAGTTTGCTCTGCAGATGCAGAGCATGGGAACTTTCCAAGCAGTGGAAGGTGGGCTGGTCATACTGAATTTATACCAAGAAATCAGTGTTGAACTGCGTGTGGCATTTCTGTGCAGCTGGAATGCCTGGTATAACATTTCTGGTATAACATGGTTGTGTCTGGACTGTCTGATATATGATTTGGGCTGTGTAGGAGCTTCAATGGGCTTCTGAGCACCTGGTGTTTCCAGAGGAAAAAAATATTAAAAACTACAATATTCACCAAGATAGAGTTCCTGAGTAGGAAAAGAGGCCCTTTTCAGCAGAACTTGGCTTTCCCCAGAGCCTCAGTGAGAGTGATTTAATGTGGAGTTGTGCCCTGCTCATTTGCATGTCAAATTACTCGCTATTTACTTAATCCTCTAAAACAGTTTTTTGGGAGCTCCAAGCACAAATAAGAGGGAAAATTTTGGTTTTTAATCTTTGTACCCTCAGACTTTGGCTCCTCTTCTCTTTCAGTATGTTCTCCAATATTTCAAATTCATATCAGCACAGGTAATTTTCTTTTTGATGTCTAGAACTGGCTAGAACTTCTCATTAATAACACAATTTTTTTTAGGTGATTCAAAGCATTTTAAATGCCCCAGGGAATGGGTGCCCTATGCAGGTCATTGCTACAGAATTTATAGAACACCAAAAATATGGAAAGAAGCCCAGTCTTCCTGTAGAAAAGAAGATGGAGAGCTGGCAAGCATTCATAATATTGAAGAGTACAGCTTTACAGTGTCACAGCTCGGGTACAGTGAGTATTCCTGAAGATCACTTTTTTTTTTTTTTAAATCTGGGATTATGCTTTTACTATTATCCATTTAATCATTATAACCATGGTCTTATTTTTTTTTAAAGTTCTTCAGTCAAAAGTGGGTGTGAGATGTAATTATTCCATTATAAGACATATCCATACCTACAATTAACTTTGTGTTCCCAGAGCCAGATGATGAGCTCTGGATTGGTCTAAATGACTTCAGGATTCAAATGTACTTTGAATGGAGTGATGGCACACCTGTGACTTATACCAAATGGCACCATGGACAGCCAACCCACACTTGGAATAAGGCAGACTGCATCCTTATGAAGGGACAGGTAAAAATCCCTTCCTCACGCTCATATTTTCTTGTGGCCCTTAACCTCCTAGAATGAAAACATTGAGGACAAAAAAAAAAAAAAAAAAAAAGAATCCTTGTTTTAAAAATATTTATGAACTTGGTTTAATTTAGGATATCTTGGTGTGGAGGGATACTTGAGACCGGATCTAGGAAGCTGTGTGATGCACCAGAAGCAGTGCACTGCATGGAGATTTGGTCTTCTCTGAGACAATTCCTATCTGAAATTGGTTCAAACCACTCATCATCCACATGGAACATGATGGATCATAGACAAATAGATTCCTGGAGCATGAACTTTCTAATTTTTTCTCTAAAACTACAAAAATATATGGGTTTTAGTGCTACTTTGGAGTCACAAACCCAGACTTTATTTTGTTTTCTAATCATAAAACAAAAGTGTAATGCTCTGGAAAAAGACTTACACAAGATATTCTTTCATACTTTATGTTTGGTTTATCCAGCATTTCCTTGCCATAGACATCTGGTTATATGAACATCATAGATGCTATGCTGGTGAGAATAGAGAGAAGCCTAATATTTCTTGCTCTCATCAGAATCTCATCTGAATCTTTAATATGTATGTTCTCACACCTCTGAAGAAATGAGGCCCTTACTGTATGTATTTGGGAATTTTGGAGAAAAAACCAAGGCAAGGAAGAGAGCTGAAACAGTCTCAGCCATAAGAAGACAGAAGGGCTCTTCCTGAGGATGGATATTCTTTTTGGACCAGAATTGTCTCTGACTTTCACTTCTCTTTGTGGTTTCTTCTTACAATACTTAGGATGGATCCTGGGCTGACAGTGCTTGTGAAATGAAATTTGGCTACGTGTGTAAAAGGAAACCCTTGGCTGAAGAAGCAGGGGAAGCTGAAGTTACTTACCCAGGCTGCCAGAAAGTAAGTGTAAAACAAAAGCAGCAAAAGGTGATTGTGTATTACTTTCACTTCCATGATAATAACTATGACAGAAGTAAATTATTTTGACTGTTCCTGTTGGAGCCTAGAAAACTGCTAATTTCATAAGCATTGATACCTCTTAGACTGATAGAGAAACTTTTGCTTTATTTAACTGAAATGTATATGGACTTATTTTTTTATTCCCTTGTGAGTGTATTTCACTCAGCTCGCTCTTACTGCAGAACTGATTGCTGCACCCATAAAAGCCCCTCTCTGCAGAGCAGTTTTTTCAGGGTGTAACAAACTGCCAAGGGTTGCATGCCTCCTCAGTTCTATCAGCCTGCCACAGGAATCAGGAATATTTGACCTGACTGTTTTGCAGATTGTGAACTCTTGTAAAAGCTACTTATGCAATGAGAAGGCAGAGCAAACTTTACACAGGGAGCTGCAAAGTGGCTGTGGCTGCCAGCCCCAGGGCATAACCACAGCTCACTGTTTGCAAAGACCCCTGGTGTGTCCTGTATCAAGGGACAAGACATGGAGTTATGGTCACAAAGCTATGTTTGATTATCCTCTTGGTCTTTTCATGGCCTTTGGGATCAGTTTTGACTTAGGGAGTGGTACTAGTGTGCCTTTTGGAAGTGCACAAAGCCATGCAATCTGACAACCTCTCTGCACATCTCTGCTTCTCCCCTGACAGGGCTGGATGAAGCATGGCTTTTTCTGTTACTCCTTGGTGCAGTTGCCAACAACATTTTCAGGTGCAAAAAAAGTTTGTGAAGAAAACAAAGGTTACCTGGCTACTGTAAGAGACAGGTATGGAAACATAACTCTGGTCCTCTATTATGTCTGTAACCAGGATGGAAGTGTTAAACAGAAATTTCTTCTTAGCAGTTATTCGTAATATCTGTCTAGTGTGGCACCACTCTCTCCCAAGAAAATTTAAGGTAGTGCTGATGCACAATACATCACAGACTTTTAGGTCAGCAATATAAATATTCAGGATATTGTTACTACACACTTAAACTGCTGTTGCCTCTGGGAATTAAAAAATTGGGACACCTGAACAACAACTCCAGATTGACAGATTGTTTTGAAACATTTTGAACTAAAAATAAACATATAAACATAGAACTATTTATTTCTCTTGGATTCAAGTTTTTCAACCTTTTTTTGCTTTCTTTGCAACAGCCACATCTGAAAGAATTTTAAAATAAATGTAGATTTTTCCCCCTACAGTAACAAGATTTAAAGATCTAGAACTTATTATAAAACTCAGTAAAACACTGTAGCTCTTATTTATACAGAATGAGAAATATAGACACATTAACTTAAGTATTATTTGGCTTGTGTTCATTGCACAGTATAAAAGGTGAATAGAATCATCCTAAATTCTAGGTATAATTTACATTTAGCAAAATGTAAGGCAAAAATTATTTTGTATGATAATTAGAACTATAGAAGTAAGATAATTACTCTTGCTTCGTTTCATACATATTGACAAATCACCTTAACCTTACCAGATTTGCTACCATGAACTGTTTGAAGAAATTAATAAATTCTGATAAAATGTGGTGCAACAGTTTGGTGCTTACTCTTCACAGATATGAACAAGCTTTTCTGACCTCCATAATTGGATTCAAACCAGAAAAATACTTCTGGATTGGTCTTTCAGACGTGGAAGAGCAGGGGACATTCAGGTGGGCTAATGGAGACCCTGTCACCTTCACTCACTGGAATGTGGGAATGCCTGGTAAGTGCCATGGGACCGTTGAGTTCCTGCTCTGGGGAATGACAAAGTGAGGATTTGAAAGCCCAAATGTGGTTTAGAAACTCTCTGGCATAAAGCAGCAGAAAGGGTAATGCTGCTTTCTATTTGTGCTGAAGGGGTAGATCAGGGATTGTGGTAACTCCTTCTAGAAGAGCACTTGGGACTGCACATGTCTGTTGGTATCATTAAGTTTTTGTTGTTTGATGGGTATCTTGAAGTAACTCCTAGCATAATGTAAGAGAAACTTACATTAAAAAAGGTATTTTAATGATTTAATAGGAATGCATATGAGCTGTTGTGAGCTACTGGTATCCAAACGCAGCAGGAACAGGTTATTCTTAAATAAGCAGCAGATATTTCGGGAAGATGTAGTCATCCATAAGATTTAACAACTTTATATTTTATGCAGGAGAGGAGTCAGGCTGTGTGGCCATGGCAACAGGACGTTCAGCTGGATTATGGGATATTTTGGACTGTGAAGAGACGAACACGTTTCTCTGCAAGCAGCTGGTGGAGGGAGTCACCCCCCCCCCTCCTCCTCCAACAACATCCCCTCTCCTGTTTTGCCCAGAGGGATGGCAGTCTGTTTCTCAGAGCAGCTTCTGCTTCAAAGTAGGTTCAAAGTTGCATTTCTGAATGCCAATGTTTGCCATTTAAACATTTTGTTCATGCATGGAAGGTGGATTTTACCCTGCCTATTTGACAGACAGTCTGTGGTAACATGTCTCCAGCCATCCCCAAGTGGTATGGCTGGGAAATGTTGGAAAAAGCTGCATGTGTGTGAACTGAAGTTTGAAGCTTCAGGAACTTTGAGATGACCAGAAAAGCGATAAGCAAATTTGATGGACAACCATGGGTGGAATGGTTGAACAATTAAATAGTACTAGAATGAGACCAGAAAATCAGAAGAAAGATAGAAGCCCATATCTGTGTTTTTAAATATCTGTAATATCTAATACAGTATTTAATTGCCCACTTTCTATAGATTTTTCAGGGAGGAAGGGAAAAAATGCAAACATGGTTTGAAGCAAGAGATTTTTGCAGAGCTATTGGAGGAGATCTTGCATGTATCCACAGTGAAGAAGAACAAAGCCTGATAGCTAGACTGTAAGTACCTGCAAAGCCCATCATTCAAATAGAAGAAGAAAAAAAATCTTAAATGCCTGTCTGAAAGACATAAAGGGTTTCTGTTAATCGATTTCTACTTTACAATGATGGTGTAAAAGGTGGCAGAAAAAAATGGGTAAAAAGAAGTGAGCAAAAGTTTTCTTGACACATCTCTGGGAAGGTGGTGCCATGCACTGAAGTTGCATGTACATAAACAAAATTGAGAGAAGTATCATCAAAATTGGTTTTAACTGAAATTAATTCAATGAGGTATTTTTACCTCTTATGTAGCTGATCAGTAGATAAAATACTCTTAATTAAAAGAATATTTAGTGACTAAGAAATGATGACTAAGAAAATAGTTGTGACTAAGAAAAGCCTGACCTATTGATATGCTTGTATACATGTTTAAATCAAGTCCATGAGTGCAGGCAGGTCTGAATATGAATGCCTAAGCTACTTAGTGGAACCAAGACCTTTAAATATTTTTTCATTTAACTCAGTTTTTGTGGACTTAGGGCATTTGTGATCTTTCCCATAAAGTTCTGTGTTTTACTGCTTCCTGGCACATGTACTGCCAGGCTGTTTTTCCCCACATGACAATTGAACAATTTCTTTATATGATTGTCTCAAATTATACTTAGAGTATCAAGTGTGCTGACATTTATATAATGCTATACATTCCCCTTCTCTGTTTCATGCTGTGTCTAATTCTCTCTATTTTAATCATTCAGAGACAGAGGTTATATTCACTATTCTTACTGGATGGGTTTAAGTGCCTTGGACTCTGAAAGTGGATTTACATGGAGTGATGGCTCACCAGTGAGTAAAGAATTTGTTATTCCAGCTTTTTTACTCTTTTTTTTTTTTTTTTAATATCTCTCTTGGCAGACAGCTCTCATCTCTCCTATACAAAATGCAAGTAACCTTAAGTCTTTAGTACCTGATTCTTTTGTAGGAATTAGTCTTAAATCTTCTGATAGTTCATAGTTATAGATAAAATACAGCATTTACAGTATTGAAAGGTGATGGAGTCTAGCTCCTGATTTAAGCAAGTCTGATTGTGCTAATCTCTATATTCCCATTTGTCATTTGCTGCTATAAATAATTTTTGTATATCTACACTGGCTCAGCTTTGCTGCCCTCATTGTCTTAAGTAGATCAAGATGTGTCAGGCCCAAGGCCATACGGCAGCACCAATGGATTGTCTTGGGTTGGAACATCTGAGCAAGATAAACAACCCAGAAATCAGAGAACATATTGGGTTTTTTTTTAGAGCTTGACAAGAGAACATCTACTCTCCTGGTAACAAATGAGGCAAGAACTGTCTCATTTATGGCTTATAAACACATAGATGAATTATTGTTCTATTCAAGTGTCATGCACTTCTCCTGAAAAGGTCTGGCATTAAAGAGCAAGACGGATCATGAAATGAAGTGCATTCTTTTTTAACAGAATGATACAAGACAATTTTTTCCTTAAAAAGGAAAATAGTAACAAAGTTGTGACTCCACTACAGGTAAATTTTGAAAAATGGTCACATGGAGAACCAAACAATTATGATGGGAATGAAAAATGTGGCGTGTTTACTGGCTATCTCAATATGAACTGGAATGATTTATTTTGTGAACACATGCTGGACTTTGTTTGTCAAATTAAGAAAGGTAAGATATCTTTCTCTCTTTAGTGACTTTTAGAGGTAGATAAGAGCATCCTTCCCAGGTCAGATAACATTATCTGTATGTGTTAGAGACAGCTGTGCCATCAATCACAATAAAGGAGTTCATACATATAATTTCAGTAAAGGCATTTGAAAACTATTAATTAATCCATGAAATACACAGGCACGTTTGGAAAGTATATGCAGTTTATTGGGGAAGAGAAGCACAACAGCCTAAAGTTGGGCAGTTTCTGTAAGCTTAACTTATGATAAGCTCTAAAATGCTGTTTCCTGAATGTAGGCCTTTTTTCAGAAACTCTGAGAAATTCTGTGACAAAAATAATCATATACTGAGTAACCCTTAAGATAATTATTTGTAATTAGAATGCTAACTACTGTGTAAATATAATTGAGAGAGAGCTGAGAAACATAATATACTCAAATATTGATTTATATTGCAGGAACCTCACTGAAACCAGAGCCTAATTCCACATTCAGTAAGTCTTGTGCTTCCATTGAAAAAAAATTAATTAACATGTAATGAAGTTAATTTATATTATGGGTAATTAATGTTTTCATTTGCAGATTATGAATATGTTGTTGGTGAAGATGACTGGATAACATACAAACACAAGGAATACTACTTCAGCAAAGAAGCTATGTCTATGGAAAGAGCCAGAGGCTTTTGCAAGAAGCATGGTGGTGACCTTGCTGTCATTGAGAGTGAAACTGAAAAAAATTTTCTTTGGAAATATGTAAGAAACCGGTTTGCTTGAAAAACGCACCATTTTCTTAGAACTGAGGCACTTTTTTCAGCTGGTTTGTGAAATATTAGAAAGTGTTCCCCATGATTAAAAAAAAAAATTTAGTTCTACCCTTCATCCTTTCATTGGCTTATCTACTTAAAAGCTTTATTATAATAATTATTTTAATAACTTGTTATACATAGACAAATTCTCCACTTCCTTTCAGGAATGCTCTCAGGATGCAACTTTCAAAGACTGCTCTGTTTAGCTGAAAGCTGCAATTACTAATTATGATTTTTTTCTAACTCATTCTTTTCACAGAATTCAAGAAAAGCTCTTTGTCAAAGTAGATCTCATATTTGCAGGAAATGGTTTAAGTTAGGATATTGTCTTATAGGAAAAGAACAGCCTGGTGATGATATACTGTTTTTTAATCAAATAAAGTCAAATTTTATTACATTATTTCCTCCACATGACTAGGTACAAACCCCCACGATTAACTAGCAACCTTTCAGCAAATTCTCACTATGTTTTCCTAAAACTCTCAAAAATATTGTTATAGGCGTGCTTAAGAGGTCATTCTTGCCTTCTTAACATAGCTTTTTTTCTCCATTTCTTTGTCAGATAATTAGCACTTTTTTTTGGTTGTTGTTGTTGGTTTTGTTTTTGTGTTAGGTTTTTTTTTTTTTTTCCTTTCCCTTAGTTATATACTGAAAATTGGAGGAAAATTTTGCATTTTTGCAGTTTGGGCACATAATTCCAGCAACATTATCTACTATGCAATTGAGCAATAGAAACAACAGCATTTTTGGAACTTTTTAAAAATTTTATTTGAAAACTGTTTTATTGCAGCTAAGAAAATTTGTTTGGTTGGGTTTTTTTTAGGTTTTCTATAAAGACTGGGGGAACAATTTCTATATTGGCTTAAGTGTGAGCCTTGACAGAACATTCCGGTAAGTAAAAACACATTAATTTTGTCAGACTCATAATGTATTCACATTTGACATGGTTGGCTCTAGGAGACAGTTGAACTGATACAACCTATAGACAGGTTTATGTCCTCACATAAAGTTTTAAAATGGGATTCTGCTACTCAGCAAAGCATTTCTCCCATCATATTTCTGCTATCTATTTCTACCTCTTTTGGTTCTTTACTCTGCAAAGTTGCTTGGTGGTCTCCAGCATATTCCAGACAGTACTTGCAGGCATTACTCAATGCTGAAACGATCAAAGATAAAGAGCTCTAGAAACCTGCAGTGACTGGCATCGAAGTGGTTTTTAGAGGTAATATATCAATACTGGGGGGCCCTTGTCTGGATTTCCAGATGGTTGTACTCTAAGGGTTTAGGGCAGGACAGCTTCAGGTGACATGGAGTCGTTACTCTTCTACAAATGTTTTTGGAAACCAAGTGCTGCCCTGGAATTATCTTAAACATCCCCTGGAGCCTTAGATGTGTTGTAGACATGTCTCCTGTGGCATTCTTCTCTCCCACTGCCTCTTTTTGTAGTGCATTATTCTGAGATTTGAAGCTTGTTCAGATGAGTCTCAGCCTCTTCATTTTAGTTTTTATTCTGTTGTCACAGATTACCTTTGTTGCCCATAAACCACTCTGTAGTCTCAGTTCTTGGAGATTTTGCTTTCTATATCACATTCACTGCTGAGATGATCGTTGTTTTCCCAGTCCTCCCTTGTTCCCTCACTCTTTCATTCTCTTCCCTGCTGGATGAAGGTGCCACTATTTGCTTTATATCCTTTCTCCTGGTTTATTATGTACTAGTTTTTACAATTTGACTCAGGAGGTTTGCAAGCAGCTAGGCATCCTGATGAACTCCTAATCTGTAATTTACTTCCAAAAACACGCATACACTTATTCAGTCTCCAAAATTGGAAAAACATTGTATTGTCCTGGAGGTGTTATTGCCTGAAGATTGTCAGTCTTGTCTGATTCATCACTTGACTTCCAGCACACTGAGGCCTTTTGACTTTTTTTCTTGGCTACCTTTTGAAAATAAATTAGTAAATCACCAAGCTAGGAAACGATTTATGCATAATTGGAAAAAAAAATACCAAATAGGTGTATGATATTAAAGATTTTCTATGCTTAACAAAATGGTTCCAAGTGGTTCCCAGTATTGGTTCAAGGCTTTCTTACCCTACAGGATCTTATATTATTGCTTTTGACACAGGAAATTGCTAAAATAAGCTCAGGTGTCTGTTTCTGTGCTCCAGAGAAATCCAGGTCCAGTGTTAGACTAGTGCATTTCCAGCCCACTATCGGTGTTCAGAGACCAAGAGAAGTTGGGACACCAGTAAAGATGATTTGTTCAGACCTGGTCTGAGTCAACACTATAGGCAGTTGATATGAAAATATTTTTCGCTAATTCTAAGTGGAAGGTCTTGGTTTCCTTTCAACAAAGGAAAACGTGTTAGTAAGCTATGATACAGGAAACTTAAAATACAAACTCAAGCATATCCTTTGTAAAGAAATATTAGCTAATTCAATTTAGAATTATAATTCCCTCAAATTACTTCTTTCAGGTGGATGGATGGAACATCAGTGAACTATGTTGCCTGGGCTCCAAATGAACCCAATTTTGCAAACAATGATGAAAACTGTGTGGTCATGTATACCCATACAGGTGGGTGCTGTAACAAATTCGATCTGCAGGATGTGCCTTAGGCCGGGGAGGACTCTGCAGGCAAGGCTGGTGGGTTGTCATACTGAGCAGGTTGATGTTTCATAGTGTTCAAAAAGCAAAAGAAAATGAATTATAGTCTCTTCTTTTATATATATACTTTTTAAAAATTGAACTCTATGTAGCTAACACATTGATCTGCACCTGCAATTTTAAAAGAAAATTTCTAAATGAATAAATCAGGTAACCATCAGACAATTAGCAGATAGAGTCAGTATTTTTTCTCCTCTAACCTCTGTCCATTTTATGCCCACCTCCCCAGGATATTAGCTATCTCTTTTCATCTGTGCAGTTCCTAAAAACTGAGGCTTTGGCCATGGCTTGGATTATTATTAAGCAATGCTATACAATATTTTAATTAAAATAAAATATAGTATTTAATATCCATTAATACAGAGAACTGGAAGCAATTGTGTTTATACTAGCCAAGAACTTAGTCTTTTTTTGGATCAGTAAATCACTTCTATTTTTAAACATTCCTAGTCTCAAAACCTATAGCTGAGGTGATTTTCCTAGGCTCTCTTAGAGGTGAATGCAAGGATATAGACACCCTTGGGGAGTAAATATTATGTCCTGTTTTGGAAATCTTCTTTCAGATAAGATGAGTCATGATTTAAACTTCTCTGAATTAATATTACAATACCTTCATTAAACATTAGGTGTGAAAAATTCTGCTGTAGGTAGTTACCTGTAAATGTCTGCAGCCAATTAAACATATGTCATTTTCTTATTCATTCCTGATCTGTAAAATGGGGATGATGATGTTAATGTTATCATCTTAACTCACACTCCAATAGGCAGAAAAGATACCAGAAAACCCTAAGACTGTGAGAAGCTCAGGTAGGAATGTAACCAGGACTGACTGCCTTGTATAGATAGAGCAATTCAAGAGACTTTACAGATCTCAGAGATTTAACCATTTGAACTAAACCTCCCCTTTGTCAATGCAATGGTTTTGCAATATTGAAATATCTCTGTTTCTAGAGAAATTATTTATACTCTGAATTTTGCTGGAAATGTGAATATTTTTAAGAAAGAGACATACAATAACTTATTGTTCCCGAGGGAGAAAAATACAAGAGCTGCAACCAGTTTTACTTCCTACAATAGATTTTCTTTAGGAGAGGACACTTTTTACCTCAGACTTGGTTGCCTTTTGTTTTGTTTTGTTCTCATTTTAATTTGCTTTCAGGTACATGGAATGATATCAACTGTGGCAGTGTTGAGTTATTCATCTGTGAAAGGCTTAACAATACTGTTCGTCCAACTGTTGCTCCCACTTCACCACCACCAAAGGGTGGGTGTACGGAAGACTGGCTCCTCTTTGATAACAAGGTGCAGTATGAAATGCCAATATATTGTATTTTTAAAAGAGCAGAATGAAGAAAAAAATCTTTGGATCAGTTTTTCAATTGTAGCAGGGTTTTTAGTTATCACAAATTATGTTACATTTGTGTGTGTTTAAAGACCTTAAAACTACAAATCCCGAAACAGAAGTTACAGCCTCTGTTGGAACCACAGCAGTTATGAGGGAGATCTTGAGCCATACAACAAGAAAGCTTGATCTTACAACAGCTCTACAAGAGGGAAGTTTCTCATCTATCCTTGGCAACACAAAACACTGGCAAAAATGTCTGTTCTCATTCACTGTGCTGAGCTTATCCAGCTCTTGCATGTTGCCTGGACACTCATCCCTTGCCTACTATGCAATGGCTCTTAAGCCGCCAAGGCGCCTTTCCTTGAGCAAATTTGTAATTTTTTTTCTGTAAGCAAACAACTTAAGGATTTTAAATAATCCAGTTATAAGATTTGCTGCACTTTATAGTGTACAATCATTTCTTAAAAAACAAAACTTCAGGAAAAGAGACTGTATGTAGTAAAAATCCATGGATTTTCATCAGTGAAGCTATAAAGGGCATAAACAGTGTACACTACAATACCAGTACTTAGAGTACACCTAGTAATTAAGATAATTCTCAATAATGTTATTTTGTCTAGCTCTGACTGTCTTCCCTTTGATTGAGCAAAAATATTTCAGTTCAATAGAGATCCTTTTTTGAGATACACTAGCTGTTGTCTTCCTTTTCCTTCGCTTTCTCAGTCCTGAGGAAAAGACACAAACTCAGTGTCTTCCATTTCATGGTGCTCTCTCAAGCTAAAATCTCTGTTCCTCACCTCCTGGAAGAGGAGCTTCTAAGTCTTTTTCCTTGACTCTTCCCTAAGTATTTATACACCACTTCTCTCCACCTTCCATTTTCCTCAATTTTTCCACAAATTAACTGCTTAACTTTTCAGTTACGTTTTTAGGTAGCACATTTGAGTTACTTGACTCTGACAAAGCTCTCTAATGATTTAAACCTCATAAGATCATATTACAAGAAATGATAAATTAATGGCTTTCTTTACATTGCCAGAATAATTTTCTTTCTGTGATTATCTTGTGAGAACCAAATCTGGTTTGACAAATAGGGCAACAGATGATGAGATATTTTGCTCCAATAACATATCTTATCCTTTTTGGTTTCCTGAGGTCTTCTTCAGCATTTCTCTCACAGTCACATCTCTGAATTTTGTTCAGAAGGTTTAATGCAATTGCTGCTGAGATCAATAGACTGACATATCCATTCTTTTAATTATATGCCAAAATATTGGGCTTTATATTAATTTTCTAGTACAGGTCTTCTCTGTCATTTAAGCCTAAAGACAAGCTAGAAAGTACTGTTAAATTAGCTAACCTCCCCTTTTACATGAAATATCCAGTTTATTTTGTTTGTTACAGAGATGTTTTCGTCAGAAATTAAAACAGCATCTAGATTCAGATTTGGCACACTTCTCTTTTTCAGTGTTTTAAAGCCTTTGGCTTTAATGAAAATGATACATTGACATGGCATGCTGCACGAAATAACTGCATTGATCTTGGAGGAAATCTGGCTACTATATCAAAAAAGGAAGAGCAAGGTATAAAGTACCAATGTTTTGACAATGATGACACACTATGTAACTCCTGATAAAAAGATTTAAAAATATGTTAGAGCTTCTGCTATAAATGCAGTTATTTATTCCATATTAATACTAATTTATGCTGAATGAGAAATGACACCTTTTGAAAAATGCTTGCTCAAGTTTTAGTGTCTTGATTAAATATTGAAATCATAATTTGGAGGTTAATTTAGGACATACTGCTGAAATATTAAATTTTTTTTGTTAGAGGCTTTTCATATAATTAAATGTCCACAATTTTTTTAAAAGAAACTACCCGATCCTTGAGGTGACATCCATCTCTGGTCAATCTATGATTCTATGATTCTATGCCAAAGTGGCACATAAAAGGAGTAATATCCAAACCCAAACCACTGGGCACCTAGCTGCTGAGCCAGATGCTGTGGATACCAGTGGAGGACACATCCTCAGGCAGCAGAAGGCTCCAGAGATGGAGTCCCAGCTTCCCCCTGTTCCCCTTGTACTGCTGGACCTCAGCACGTGCTGGTCTTGCTGCTCAGCATGTTGCAAATGTTTGAAGAGGCCCCATGTTTGTTGGGGAGATATGCTGCCTCAGGTCCTGAGGGATGCACATGGACCACCTCCGACCTCACTCCATCAGTGCTGGTGGTTTAAATTTCTTTTTTGCAGCAGAGGAAGGAGATTATTTCAGTGGAAAATCAGTCTTGGCAGGAACTAAGGAGAGCAGCATCTGGTATTCCGCAAATTCATAAATACTTTTTCATATATACTTGGTTACTAAGTAAGGTTTAGTCTGTGTTTTGCCTGTTTAGAAATTAAGTTATGAAGTCAGGATAAAGAAGAATTAACAAAGAAGAAAAGGGAGTACACACTCAGTGGACTCATTTTCTATGTGCCAAGGCTTAGTGTACTCATGTTAATTTCTGTAATATATTAGAACATTTTCCTTGCTTCCTCAGATGATGAACAACATAGAAGAGTGTACAAATAAATTCCTGTTTTATTAAAAATTTGCCCATCCTTGAATTTGTATATACTTTTTTCCCAATTTTTACTTCCGATGACTGATGTTAGACATCTATAAATATATATAAATTTTATTTTTGTCATGAGATTGGCACCTTATTATAAAGAGAAAACTCATCATCTTGGTTTCAAGCACTCTAAAGTCTGTGGCACTGGGGAAGAGTGCATTCAGTTTCCTTCCTTATACAATTTTTCTTTTTTCACTTCAGCTTTCCTTATGTCCCTCTTAAAAAATGCTGCAACTGATGCTTGGATTGGACTGAATGATATAAATCAGGAGCACACATACTTGTGGACTGATGGAAGCCCCGTAGACTATACAAATTGGGCAAAAGGTTCCCGAAGTTATTACAGTATGGTAAGCATCAATTTCTGTTTGTCACTTAACCATTACAACTTTGGCAGATGAACAAAACATATGTAGCTACTATTGTAATTCTGTCTTTTCCTTTATGAAGATTTTTTTGTTGTTTCATTGCTTTTTAAAAGAGGAGTGTCCATGTGAGAGGTGTATCTACACACTTTTTGTCAGCTTCTGTATGTGTCATGGTTCTGTATGAGTCCAGACAGAGATTTGGAAGAATTATGCAAAACTCAGACAAGTGAGCAATTCTCCTCAATTTACCATGACTCATTAGGAGATGCAAATTAACCATAGCATAAACTATATAATTTTGGGATGCAGTGAGTGTTGTTTGGATTTGATGAAAATACTCAGATAATTACATGCACTGAGAGTTCCTGTCACTGAGCCTGCATACATTCAATACATGTATTGAACGAAATACTCAAAAGAGCTCCATCTTTTGAGTATTTCATTCAATGAATGTATTTTGACATGGATCTGGGTCTTCCTTTCTAATTTTTATCTTCCCATAATTTTCATTTTGAAAAATCCTTTCTCTATGTTTTGAAACTTCCTGCATCTCTGTACTTTTTGTGTGTAATTGTAAGACAAAACTTAGTGTTAATCAGTAATTGTGAAATGGCCAACGTAGTATACTGCCCAATAGTATTGTTTCTATACTCCTGTACTAGCTCTACCAAGTTTCTCTCTTTTCATAAGAGAATTGCTTCATATTCAGTTAAAATGGAAAAAAATGATTTGAGGTCTAGATACCATCAGGCTAGTGCTGGGTTTTGGGATCTCTGGGGCTTCCCCACCTCACACATGCCTATGCTTTCTGCAGAAGGCTGTGGCCACTCCCCTCCAGAAATCACTGCACGTACAACTTCTGTCTCTTGCAGACAAGACCTGGGCTAGTGCCAGAAGGGGGTTTGGAGGTGGCATAAGGTTATACTGAGGCGAGGTGGGGACAGCTACTGCCTCCCTCTGCAGGAGGCCAAGCCACATCTTCTCATGCTGTGGGATGAAAGGAGGAAGGTAAAGGGTTCAAAGTGCAGCAGAAAGGGTGTGGGAGTTTCTCCAACGAAAGGCTGTTTCTGACAAACTACCTCTACATTACTGCACTGTGGTGACCACTTTGCTTCCTCGTCCTGAACTGGGGCAGAAGGAGGAATTCAGCTCTCCTGGTAAGCTTCAGTGCTGAGGAGTAATTCCCCATAACTTCCAGGAAAACAGCAACAGACCTAGCACACACATGTGAGCCCACACAACATGCACACATACATGCACAGAGCTACGTCCGTCCAGGTAGCCCCAGAGACATCCTCCTGTCTCTGTGCTGTGCTTTGCAACTCCCTCTGTCATCCAAGGGCAGACTTTCCTAGGGCTGAGATGCAAAGGCGTATTGCCATACAATGTGCCTGACCATTGCTTGTACGAGTTTTATGAACTTCATATTATTCCTCTGTAGGTGCTTGTGTGTGATACATGAGTCTGTGTATCCAGAAGTAGGAATGCTTCCTACCTATCCACATTTTTTTTTTTTTGTTAATCTCATTTGTCTTATAGGATGATTGTGTCTTTTTGATGAAGAACCCTATTGAACAGGCAGGCAAATGGAAAGATGAAGGATGCAAAGCAAGCAAAAGTTACATCTGCCAAAAAAATTCTGGTGAGTTTTCTTTCACCTCTTTCTAGTAGATTTGATTTATTGTGGTTATTCCAAACTGTTGCTAGAAGTGACTTTCCTGTAATTCTGCCCTAACCGAAATAAAATTAATGACAGTATCACATGCATTTTAATAAGATAATCACACATTTCTTTGGAGAAAATATCTTAATTTTTTTCTATTTCAAAAACTAAACCAGTAAATAACAAGAACAACAAGAACAACAAAAACAATCTATGCTATAGATTTACTACTTTTAGCAATCAAAGGTAGCTGAGTGCACTGTCTTTACATCTTCAAAACTGGAATTTTTAATGGTATACTAAAAACACTGCAAGTTCTTTCTTTTTTTAAAACTGCCCTGCTTGATTTCCTTTACATTCTTTCTCAGACAATTTCAGCAGCAGCATTCACATTCCTCTGCTTGCTCATGGTGTGTCTATCATACCCTGTTCCTTGTCAGAAAAACAACAAATGCCAATATATAATGGAAAAATGGAAGGAACCGTTCCCTATAATGTCCTACATTGGTACAATATAATTTAGGTAGGTCTGTGCTTAAAAGCATATTTCTGGGCATGATACAGATACCTATGCTAAAAGGTCATTCTGACAAGTGTTAGAAAATTTTGTCATAGCACATGAAAATGTGGCTTTCATCACTGCAGGGATTTTGGGACATATTTTAATTTGTTATTGCAGTTCCTCTTAATTACATGACAACTCCAATATACTAGATCTTCTCTCAGTGTTATAAGTCTGAGCCAATATAAAGTTAGATTTTTGGTTGCTCTTTTGTTTGTTACAGACCCCAAACTGCTGCCCTCCCAACCCACAGTTCCAGAGTTTGGCTTTAACAACTATGGTGATGACCGCTATGAATTCATCAACTACAAAATGAGCTGGGAAAAAGCAGAGAAGAACTGCAGGGACCAGTCTGCAGAACTGGCCAGTATCCTGGATCCTTATGTTGATTCTTTCCTGTGGTTACAAATATTAAAGCACAAGGAGCCTGTATGGATTGGCCTTAACAGCAACTTGGTGAGTCCACCAAATGTGTGTGACAGTCATAGCATTACCTTAGATGGGCTATTGGTCAGATCCATAGATGTGTGACAGGAACCAAAATCTTGCAGAGGTTCCTGACTTCCCTCCACTCAAGGGGATTTACACATTTAAATGTTTGTCCATAGTGTAAACAAGAGCTGCCACAGTCCACACCTCAAAGACCACCAAGGATGTAGCTGTAGCCCTGAGTGGCTTCAGTGGCAAAAGCAGCAATGAAGCTCTCATTTCCTCCTCCGTGGTCTACCACATGCTCCTGTGGTGGAGCAGTGCTGTTTCTGAAGGCACACTGTGTGTAATTGTAAGACAATTGTAAGAGCACACCAAAGAAAAAAAATAGGTTAAAAATAGTTCTTTCTTTGTGAGTTTAAATTTTTGTTTCAAGTCACAGCCCAGCAGTACAAGAGCTCGTGCTGGGCAGCAGTGGAAAGAGCAGGGCTCTGGTGACGGGGACTCCTTAGGCTGGCTTTTGAAGCTGCAGCTGCTGCCTTGTGTAAAACTGCCAAAAAACTCAGCTAAGAGTGGAAAGGTCTGAAATGGGAAGCATCAACAGAGGCATGAAAAAAAGAATATGGATAAATAAAATGTAGCTGGATATTTTTGGAATCGAATCTGGGTAGAAATCAAGTGGAGAGAGGTAGAGCAAGAGCTTGGTGAGACACAGGTCTGAGATAGGGCACAGGTGCTGAGGTGAGAGGAACTGGAGCGGCACCTCAGTGAGACCACTGGGAAACTGGGATTAGACAGGAATCTGGAATGAAAGATGGCTAAGGGACTGAAAGCAGACAGGAAAGGAAATTGCACAAAGGACAGGATGGGAGGAAGGATCTAGGTTGTGCAGGATGGGGTAACAGAAGCCATGGGTGTGACTAATGTGAGTCATCCTCTGCAGACACTGGTGAAATCCACTGACAAAATACATGCTTAGTTCATCTCTGGTAGCTGGCCTGTGCAGGACCCACAAATTTACCACAAGACCAGTTAACATGGGTGGCAGAGTGCTGTGGTTCAGCCCCAAGGAAAGTCTCATCAGTTTTTCTCTCTCCAGTGAAACCTCAGATTTTCCTCTTTGCTTTCTAAATACCTAGAGAAGCCTGTGTTAGGGGAATAGTTTCTCTGCAATCTTCATTTGATCTGTGTGTATATGCGGACTCATTTGATCAAATATTCACATTTATTACTTCAATACCCTTTGCCTACTTACGGCATGAGACGAATGGTGTGAATTGAATAATGTATGCTACATGCTAAACATCTGTAGGACCACAGCCCTACCTGCTGTAGAGAGTGGGAGTATGGACCAGTCTCTTACATATTCATGACATAATCTTGTGCAAGAAACCATGATTCTCATTTATTCCTAACTTTTGCATGCATTCAAGTGCAATCTTAATGTTCTTCCAATATAATTTTTGTATGTGACATAATCATAACTCTGATTTGCTTTTAGACTGGTGGCCAATATGTATGGTCAGATAGAAGAAGGAGCAGGTATCTTAACTGGGGCAGTGGAGAACCAAATAAAAACAAAGCCTGTGTCTATTTAGATGTGGATGGTTTTTGGAAGACAGCATCTTGCAATGAAACATTTTTATCACTCTGTAAGCAATCCAATGGTAAGTTCCAAATTGGACAAATGTGACCTGGGAGGCTGGAATTTGAGTTAATGTCTTCATTTGAATTCAATTTTCCTGAATATGCAAAGGTTGTCATAGACAGTGTATGCCTTGTGATAAACTCTTACTTCTTTTAAGGAGTAGATCCAGTCTGATCCTGTCTTGTGTGATTTCCAGACACTTCATTTCACAGGCCAGTCAACACATGCACATCATAAAGATAGTTGCAATATTTCATGCCACATACCATAGTGGTTTTTTGCATCCATGTTTATCAAGAACGACAGAATCAATCAACTTAACCTAACTATAAATATATTAATGATACACATTCACATTTAAAAGTATGTTTTGAAATATTGTGAGTTAAGAAACTTCTATCAGTGTAGGAGCCAAATCAATCAGTTTGTTGCTTCTGCCCAAATACTTTAGTGCTCAAATAGTTCATGCAATTTTCAATCATGTTTCAAATTATATAAGAAATTCATAATTTCTGCACCATAATTCACAGCAAATTTTATATTAATTTAAGCTCTGTTTTGGCTTTAATCAGGTGATGCAATAGGCTATAAATTCTGCTTTTACAATGATTAGGATGTACAAGGGCAGGTACAGACAACTTCTCTGACTTTTCTAGAAGCTAGCTAGACACAAGCCACAGAGTTGTGGTGTTGAGATCCCTTTATGTGTGCTGACTCATTCATCATTCTGTTTCACAAATGTTAGGTAAAATTGCTGTGTTGAAGACAATTGCAGTTAGACTGGTGTAAGCCTCCTTTAGCAGACTGGGGAACCAGCTTCAACCAGGATTGTTTATTACTAGTTTGTCAAGCTTAATTCAATACTTTATAATTAGTTGTCTATGGGATATTCCTTTTCCTGGAATAAATATCGTATTTGTAGGGTTGATGTGTGGTTCAGGAGTACATATTTCCCTCAGATTTTAAAACTCCACTGAAACATGTGTGTCTTCTTAATAGAGTTAATCCCTAGTGAACCACCACAGCTTCCTGGGAAGTGTCCTGAACCAAAGCGTGGCAGATCTTGGATTCCCTTCCGTGGGCACTGTTACTATGTTCACACCACTTCTGAGGAAAGTTGGCCTGATGCTTCCATGATGTGTATTCAAATGGGTAAGTACCATTTTTTATTAGGATAGTTTACAGGTTGTTTGTGTGTTTGGTTTTTTAATCCAGAACCAAAACGATAATACTTAATGTGTGCATCAATTATAAGCTACACCTTATTTAAATTTATTATCAAGCATTTTTACTGTATGTCAATGCTGATCATGAAGCATGTAATGATTTTTAACTGAGATAATTAATTTATAACAAAAAATCTCACTGAAATTTTATGTAATCTTTAATTGATATTTTTAGGTGCCTCTCTGGTTTCCATAGAAGATTCAGCTGAAATGAATTTTCTCTTACTTTACCTGTCTCCACTTGCAAGTGACTTCAGAAAGTTTTGGATAGGATTGTTCAAAAATATTGATGGTAATTACTTCACGATGCATAATGAGATGAAAATAGATATTAAGTAAACAGAGTGAATACTGAGCACTACTAACACACTAAATAATAGTACAAATACGCTAAATATTTAATAAATAATCAATGAAAAAACATATAAACATTCAATAGTTTTTCTGCTAATATATGTAAAAGATAAACTACCAAGAGGTCTATGTTTTCTGTATCTCTGTTGCAATTGGAGTATATTTGCTTGTAAAAGGTTCTAGCTTAACACTGCAGTAGTTGACTAAAAATGTTTCCTATTGCCTTTTTAAACTCAAATTACTTAACATTTAACCATTTTAGTATTTGAAGCAAAATGTTTTCTTGTCATTAAATGCTGAGTTAAATTAAATTAAAATTTATTTCTAGACAATACAGGGCATAGAATCTCATATAAGCTGCCTAGAAAAAATTATTAATCTAAATTTCAGCATTTTTTCCCATACATTTTGGGCGGAACCTTTCATTTTAATCCAACTATATTTAATGTGGTTGTTTGGGGAGTTTTTTTAAACTGTTGTAACTGCAAATTTGATACTGTATTGTATATCATCATAATTCTGAACCCAGTTTTTCTTGGCAGACTTTGAGGGTAAACCTCCAGGCTGAGTCTAGACTAGGCTCCAACTTCTGCTCAAGTCTGTGTCTCTCACCAGCAGGAATGGTGGGCCAGGTTGATCTGTTCTAGCTGAAAATGAGCACTACAAAAGAAGTGATCTGTTCCTGACCTGTCCCCTACAGTGCCACAGTGCTCCACGCTGTGCAAGCAGGGGCAGGAGGGAGGTGCAGCTGCAGGGGGGGGACAGAGGAAGTGGCACTGAGGCAGATGCATACACCAGGATATGCTGCTACAAAAGCACACCCTGAGGGAGAGAAGATAGCTACTTTCCTACTTGATGGGAGATGCTTGACAGTCAGCAGATGAGATGATTAAAGAGAGAGCTAATCCAACTTGCAAAGATAATTAATTAATCCAGCTATAATAAAGTAGTTATTCACTGATCTTGAATATACACATAAAGAAAATCTCCTGAACATGCTATATGCTTGTACAGCTGCTCTGCTTTTCTTAGGGTCCCCAGTCCTGGGTGCAGGCTTCAGCTAAAGGTCCCTGGGAAGCTGGATAGGTCCTCCTTACATCAGTGACAGCTATGAATGCTAATGAAATTAACTTTTTGAGTATTTGCATTTGATACACTCCCACCTGAAAAGTTCTGGCTGTTAAAAGAGTGAGAAATAAGTTCTCTAGAGAGAGAAACAGGTGCTCTGTGATACCAGTTCAATCAAATAAAAAAATCCCAGGTCTGATATGTCATTGTGACCAGTAGACTAGAAGTTATTCTCCACTTCATTCACTCACTAAGTAATAAATTTGATTTTAGGAGAATGGATCTGGATGGACAGAAGTGCGGTAGAATATGTCAACTGGGAGAAAGGAGAGCCGACAGTACTTTTTGACGAACACTGTGTTGACATGGACGTCTCAAGTGGAACCTGGAGAACTTATTACTGCTCTGTTGACCAGAATTTTATTTGCAAAATCCCCAAAAGTAGGTTCTGAATTTCTGTGCATTTGATTATTTTCAAAGTAGTGGTTGATATACACAAGGCCATCAGTGTTTAGGCACTGGGTATACTTTATGCATTGATGCTGATGCACATGCATCTGAATCAAAGCCAAGAGTAATTTCTTTTAAAAATGGTGAAAAATGTTGGACAATAATCTGAGTCACCGTTCCCTTCTCTCAGTTTAAAAGCATTGACTTCTGGGCATTTACTGGGCCCTGGGGTAGGGAAGGACTTACCCGTTGAGAGTGCAGAGGAGATTAATGGATGTTATGGTTAGAGTTCAAGGAGCAGTAGATGATTAAACTGGAGAGTGCTGAGAAGAAAGGCAGATACTCTCCTGATAGGTAAGCTGAGGGGAAGGAGTGCAAAGTCACAGAGTTCCTGCAGAGAGTGGGTAGGGGCTGCTGGTGGGGACAGTACCACCATGGTGAAGCAGCTGGGATTTACTGGATGAGCAAGGAGAAAGCATCAGAGGGTGGGCAGTGGGGCCCAATTAATTTCTCTGCTGACAGAGGAGCAGTGAGACGTATTAGGACAAACAAACAGCATAGTATGCTTCATTTGTAATGGCTAGTGGCCCTGTGGTGTTTTAGATGACAACTGACGAGGAATCTGAGTGTCACCGGCTGGGGTGAGTCCTGCTTGTGTGCACAGCAGTACTGCGTAAAACATGAGGGACATAAATCTGCACACATGCAGCTGTCGTGGGTCATTGTATGTGCACACAGCTGTGTTTGCACACAACAGCTGGGAGACAGTTTGGAATAGGTCACATTTGCCACTGACAAACAGATCCACCACACAAATGTAATTGATGTAGTGGGGAACCAATTCTACCTGTGGATCTTTGCATGTCGATGGGTTGGCAATGGAGTTATCCGTGATCTTTTTAGGGCTCAGCCAGTCAGTCCAGCAAACAATTAACTGAATCATACCCCTCAAGCAATGGAGGGAGGAAAAGGAATCTGCCTAAAAATACAGCTAAAATGCTAAACGCAACTGCTTTTCATTTTTGCAAGTGTAAAAATTGAATTCTTTAGTGTGAAGTGTGAAGCTTTACACTGTGGAAGGGTAAAAACTTTGAACACAATCTACCTCATACAAAAAAATGTTCAAAGCAGTGAATAGTGAGATGAGAGTTAGTGTTGAGGTTTTCTTCTTTTATAAGTGTTTTTAGCAAGTATTTTTCACGGATTTGGCATCATTTATCAAAACATATTTTCATATATTTTTCATGTACACTTTGTTCAGCTTTGGGGCCTCCAGCACAAGAAAAACTGGGTTATTTTTAAACTATTTGAAATAAACTACTTTTAAAATAGCCTACTCAGCTTGGTTCAGAGAAGGACTTTGAAGATAGTTTGAGGGCTAGCTCACCTCCCATATGAACATAGGCTAGGAGAGCTGGGATTGTTTAGTCTGGAGTAGAGAAGAGTCCAGGAAGATCTTATAGCACTTTCCAGTTCCTAATGGGGGCCCACAAGTGAGCTGGAGAGGGACTTCTTTCAAGGGCATATGGTGACAAGGGACTTTGAAACAAAAATGAGGAGGTTTACACTATATATTAGGAGGAAATTCTTTAATGTGAAGGTGGAGAGCAACTGAAACAGGTTGTCCAGAGAAATTGTGAATACCCAGCCCTAGAAATGTTCAAGGCCAGGTTGGATAGGGGCTTTTGAGAAACTTGGTCTCTGGAAGGTGTCCCTGTCCAGGGCAGGAGGGTTGGAACTCAATGATCTTTAAAGCTCTTTCCAACCCAAACCATCCTATGATTATTTAAAATTGGTTTAGAACACCAAGTAAAAATTATGTATGCAGTGTTTATTTCATTGAACTGTTGTTTTCAAACTGTATAATATGCATATTTTTTAATTTTGAAGTTGCTGAAGTTGAGCCAACCCATGATTCACCTGTCAATAATGGTAAGTTAGTTTCTTTTAAGCCAAATAAACAGAATTTTCAATAGGTTGTAGGCATTCATTATTTACAAGTGGAATTTCCTCCAGGAAATGTCATTAAAATACCCATTTAACTGTCATGATTATTTTTATTTCAAATCTGTTCAAAATGAGAACACTTCTCTCAAATAGAATGTTTCTTTTTCCTTACAAATTGTATATGTAGTACAACATAATGTTCCTTAGAACAGATTGAGCTAAATTTTGCATTATTTGGCTGGAACACACATCAATTTTGACTGCTATTATGATTAGTTCTGTGCTTTTGTTTTAACTCAGTTGCTTGGTTAGGGAGATATTTGTTGTAAGCAACAGCAGCCTCTGGGCATTTGTAGCAATTGTTCTGCTTTGTCTTCTACAGCATCAAGAAACAATCCTGCCGCTCCATCATCAAGTGGTTTAGGTGGGATGATTTTTGTACTGGTCTTCCTTCTGCTAGCTGGCACTGGCCTCACGTTGTATTGTTTCTATAAAAGAAGACGTGATCGACAAATGTTTACAGCTGGGTTTGACAATGCCATATACCGTAGTGACCTTGGAACTCATGAATCAAATTGTCTTGTGACCAATATTGAAGAAAATGAGTAGACAACAATTTAATAGGCTGGGTAATCTTGGGCTTGGTTTTGAAAAGAATTAAAGTGTTGGCATACAAGAATTCTTAAAGAAAGCAATTTTCTCCTGTGGAAATTCTATTTAATTTTGCATGGGATGCTTCTTGCTTTCTCTACTAGCAGGACCAAGCAAACTTGTAAGGCAGATACAGAGATCTGCTCACAAACTTTAGTACCTGGGAGGGTTGTTGAGCTTTCACATGGACCTGGAGCTATGTTGTGTCAGCCAACACTCAGGCAGCTCCAGCCTCTGGGCATGTCCAGCATCATCTTTAGGCACAAGAACTGTGTTCACCATATTCAGTTGTGAGAATATGGTCCTTAGCATGTTCCAAAAAGGTATATCCAGTCCTGTAAGTACCCTGAAAGTGCCCTGTTGATGTCCAGCACAGGTTGGACAGGATGTCCAAGCTCACATGGTGCAGATTCCTGTTTGAAGCAAAACCAAGTCCTAGCCTCAACCAGGCAACCTGCTCCAGTGCTGTGGGTCTGTTTTGCTACTGAGGTACCACAGAAACTCTTTGTGTTTGCCATAATACCAGAATTAATTTAATTTCCTCCTCTGTTTATGATTGATGAAAAGCAAAGTATAAATTGTATTTCTTCTGCTGTAGTTCTGTAACATATGCATTGAACGATTGACTATGATGAGAGGTGGGAATGTATTGTAAATATAGTGGTTTATCATAAACAGTCAAGTGGTTTAAACAATCAGGTAGGGATCTCAAAGGATGCTGCAAAAGGGCAGGAAGGAGTTCACAGAAGAATTTCACATCTGAACATTTATATAAAAAGTATTCTTGATATCTCCAATGCCAGTGTAGATTTCATTAATTTTTAGGCCATTTTGTCAAAGCCTAATGAAACTTACCATTAGAAAGTCTTTTCTAATTTCTGACCAAATTCTCCCTGTCCAAGTCTGTTTTGAACCTTTGAGTCTCATTCTAGATTTCCATCATAATGGAGCTGATGTCATTGCATCTCTTACTGGTCTACTGGTACAGTCTCAGGCTTCATAAACCCTAAAATAGGCTCACATGCAGGTGTTTTTCATTTTCACTTTCCAAGTGTCTTCTATGCCAAATGCAAACAATCAAATGGCTCCAAGCTCTTAGTGCAGTGGATGTCCTTATTTAATTTGATAATTTTTGATATTTTAATCCTTTGACAGGTTTTAATTGTGTTTAAGTTAAATATTTTGTGTGTGTATGAAATACATGTAAATAAAGTTTTATTCTGCATTGGTTCACTAAATGGGAATTAAAAGGCTGATTCTAAGTAAAAATGTGTGTTTCTTCTTAAACAGAACATTTATTACAGTAAAAAGAGAAAGGAGGGATGGGGCTCTTAAATTTTTATACACAAATGAGCATCTACTTTTCCTAGTCTAGAATGTTCTTAAATGTTCTTTACCAATCTATGAAACTATGTCTCATTGCTTCTTTATCTATAACATTTGAAGGTTTTACTTGTCTAATGAAAGCGTTATAATGTAAGACTACTTATGCGCTGTTCTGCAATAGTAGTTTCTGAGACAGATTTTATATATTGATAGCTCTTTCATAGCTCCTCTCAATATTTATTGATAGCAATACTAGCTCTTCCTTTTGCATTTCACTAGCGATGTCTTCCAGGTCTCTCATCCCTTCTGATGTTCCCTGTGCTGTGGTATGTAGGTCCTTCTGACAGCGCACTGCGCCAGTAGGTAAGGTATTTCAGCTAGATCCTCAAAGCACTGAGCAGATTAAAAAGATTTAATCTGCTCTTGTAACACCTTCCATAAAGGAACCTTCTCTCTGGCTCATCTGAATTGGTTCCACAGGATGAATAATTTTGGATAAAGAAGTGGCTACCAGAAAACAATAGGCCAAATGCAGGAAATATGCCTAACGGAAAGTTAATTAGTGAAAGTTCCCAAGAACTGATAAGCCTTAGCAGTCCTGTTGCATTTGTGAGAACTGAACCCAGAGTTCACCAGGTCTGTGCAGAGTTTCTACCCACAAGCATCAGCAAAGAGAGGACTGTGTATCTTTGACTGTATTGGAGACAGCAGTGGCTGGTGCCTGATGATGAAAAGTAAGACCATTTGAGGAACTTTCCAGACATGTCCTGAGAATTCTCTGGAGTGCCAATATGGCTCTTTGACACTGAGTGTACAGCTGGGATTAGTTTCAGAATATTGGTCCAAACAATATTGATCATTGGCTGTGAGTGAACTTTGTGAGTGAAGAAGTGAATGTGCTGTGTGAATACTTGCTTGTTATTAGAGGAGCTTCATTCTATTAATAATAACAGCTTGTTAGAGAAAAAACAACTGGTTTTAAGAAATGCAGTTTATGATCTGCATTTCTTCCCTAGCAATGAAGCATGAATTTACAAGAAACTGTAGTTTCCATGCATCCTAATTTGATGGATTTTCTTCTCAAACTTCATAGTTATTTGTAGGTTTTTTATTCCAAATTAGTCTCTTGCAGCTAGATTTCTGAAGGAAAGCTGCCATTGCTAGTATTTCCTACCAAATCCTAGCTAATAGACCAACTCCAAGAATGCTCATCAGATAAGACAGGTACAGTACCCAGTTTAAAGACTACTCATGTGGAGGGAGTAGGAAAGATACTTATCAAATGCTTGGACATAGAATTTAGTGGTAAAAGCAATCTTTCTACTAGGCCTAGGAACCTTTTTTGGCATTATACTGTTGTAAACAGAAATGTGGGAAACACAATTTGTCAACTTGTCCTGCTTCCACCTAGATTCTGGATTTGGTCTTACATGCAACAAAATAGCATTTATAAAATGTTTCTCCAAAGATGGTGACACCTACTTTCTCAGTTGCTTGCCCTTGCTTTCTCTACATTAGGATGGTATTTCAGAGAGAATGTCTTACCTTTTCTCACTATTTTCATTATATGCCTAGCCTATAAAATGGATGAAAAAGTAATTGGTTCTCTACTTGAACTTATTATAATGTAAGAAGTAGTAACTGCCTTTAAGGAAGTAAAAGCTGTGGAAAAAATCACAAATATAACTTTCTCTAAGATTGGACAGTGACAGAGCCATGGCAGACACATATACAAAGAATGGAACATCCTTCTCCTCCAAAATAATATCAGTTTACAGAGAAAATTTGCTAATATCAGTATCAGTACCTATTAAATTTAGGCCCCTTGCTAAATATGAGCCTACGAAGAAACTGTTGAACTGTCTTTACTTTTGTAATTTAATTTTCTGAAACAAGGGGACTGAAAAAGGAAGTGAAGAGTAATTTGGAGCAAAATGTAAGGAAGTTCTATAAATACAAAGAGAATAGATAGATAGTTGTGAAATGAGCTAGTGCCTTCAGGCCAGATTCCAATGGGCAAGAGCCAGATTTTCCGGGGTCAATAGGAAAGGTGTAAACTGCTCCATAAGCATAACATTGTCCTGATGTTGCTGTATCCGGACAGAGGAAGAGCCAGTGTTCATTTTGTCTCTTCTCAGCTGTGTCCTTATCTAACATACCCAGCTTTCTGGGCACAAGTTTTTGCTGTGCACAACTGTTCACTGTCTGTTATATAATCATTTGAAGGATTTGGTTAGTGTTTTAAGGACGTGGTTAGTGGTTCTAGTTCCTCTGTGGAAATATTTGCTCTCATTTCTGGAGAATGCATACAGTGCAACCATTATACTGGCTTTTTACCCAGACTATAGATCTAGACATCTAGGTGAAATCCATCTCACCTACTTTTAGAACTGACTGACATAATTTTGCTTTATAGTTGATAATCAGGAATATATGTGGAGGACTTGCAATTTTTTTCTTGCGTACCAGAAGAGGCAAATGATGACAAAGAGGTTCTAGACATAGGAGGGAATCATATTCATATTCAATATTCATTCAAATAAGGAATTGTGCAGTGAGAAACATTGTCTGAGGTTGGTAAGAGGATGGCAAACAAAGATATGATGCAAAGTGTCCAAACAAAGGAGATTGAAGTGAAACATCTAAGTAGAAATGAAGGAGTTTGAATTGAGCCAGAAGTGCTGACCACTTGTAGGAAAGACAGACTAGGCTGAGCATGGCAAAGCAGAGGTCTGGGAAATGCAGAGGCTGCAGGGAAAAGTGCAGGAGGATAGGACTGGTTGTGGGGAAGGAATAGACAGTTGAATATACTTTGCATATGAGAATTGAGAGAAAAAAGCTGATGTGCCTAAAGCGAACTGTTGTCTCAGGAGCACTGTTCAGACCAGGAAAGAGAGTGTGTGTGGATGGGAAAGGGCTGGAGAGTGTATGTTTGCTCCTATTTGCCTGGGTATTCTTGTGTTCTTTGGAAAGGCCACAGCTGAGGATGAAGGCAGGATGCCTCTCCACCTTGCCCTGGCTCCTGATGTCTTTCACAGGGCAGAACCATCTAGAAAAATGAGGAGATGGTTTCTTTCTTGAGAGTAGTGAGTATACAAAGGATGTGGCTGATGCTTCAGAGCACTGTGCTAGAGTGCAGAGGATGGGAGGGAAGCCGGGGTTTTCCTAAGAGGAACAGAAAGTGGACCTGTGGGGAAGCCTCTAGGGCAATGGAAAGGAAGAGGTTTTTGCTAGAGTGCTACAGAGGAACTGTGTGGGTTGTTTTGCAACCCAAGAAGCCACTGAGAGAAAGCTTACAGCAAGCACTTTCTCTGCAAAGGTACTGTGAAAAGTAGAGACATTTGTTTTTAAACAACTTTTTAGAGAGCAAACACCCCCTGGTGTTCATTCCCTCTGCAACATGTCCAGTTTGAAGAACTGATATTTCAACCTGCTGGATCTGTCCCCATTGGGGCTGACTCTCAGTGGGTGCTGGGAAGTGAGAACAAAAGGCAAAAGAAAGTGAGGGGTATGAACAATCTGTCAAAGGGTAAAGGAATAGTAAAAATGGGGCTTGATTACACATTTCCCATCTGCCCAAGGATTTATTCTCCACCCCATGTTTCAAGAAAATATTTTTTAATCCTAGGCAGTGGGAATAGTACAGAACAGAACTTTTCTCCTAGTAATAGTGCTTTTATTTCAGAGGTACCACATGAAATGGTCGTGCTTATGAGGCTGCTTATGAAAGTAAACTTCTGTCAAAGGCACTGTTTGCTGTGTACATTGGCTTAACCATGCATTAAAAAGTGCACAAAATTTAGGGTCTGTTCAGAGTTAAATCTGTTTGCAACAAAATTTTGACAGGAAGTAGGAAATTAGAAATGGGCAATCTCCATATGTTGCAAGGATAACAAAAGTCTGGAAAAGAAGAGGCAATTTATCATCTTGACTGTTTATTTGCCAAAGCAGATTCATTTAGTGCATATAACAGTGAGATTGTTATTCTCAGTTGGTTTACAAATGAAAGGGAATTGATTATACCACAAAGAAAAGGCTACATTATAATTACTTCACTGAATATGTGATATTCAATGATACAGAAACATAGCATAGTGACACAGATTGGGAAGGGATTTTATACAGCTGAGGAAGCAAGATAAAAAGGAAGGAAATCCTTAAATTTTGCTTGAAATCCATTTGCATTCACCTAAAGAATCACAAGAGAAAACCACAGCCTATGAATTTTCTTCCTTTAACAATTTTCCATTGCTTCTTGTGCACTTTTATAATTCGACTAAAACTGCATTGGCTACTACAATAATTTCAATTCCAGAAGTTTAGTATTTTCTTATAACTCCAATTATTCATAAGTTGTTTTTTTCCCTCAATTATTCATATGGTGTTTGATAGTTCAGACAACTAAAGTGTCATTCAGAGTGAATTTCATAAATGGTTTCTGCCTGTTCTCACATTTAGTGTGTTCAACATAACATGGCATGCTACTCCTGTTCTCATGCCAACACAGCTTGACTCATTGTTTTTCAATTGATGACTTCAAAAGAAACAGCTCTGAAGAACAATCCACTTCTTTTTTCTGTAAATAGCCTAGTGGTAGACTATTATGATTTAGTTCAGAGGAATAAAATGTAGATTCACTCTTTTCCACAGAGAGCAATGGTAGTCTGTGTGTGTATTTTTTCCTATTACTTTCATTAAAAGAAATTTTCTCTGATCAGTCTTTCCTTACTTCATATTTAATTTCTCAAGCCAGTTACTGTATATTCTTTATGAAGTTCGTTCTGTATTTTAGTCTTTGGATGCTTCCTGCTGCCGCTCTGTGCCTCAATATTTGGACTTTATCACAAAGTGTACGTGCCCAGAAACTGCAGGACTGGACATCTTCTAAACAGTGGTGAAAATAGTCAACATATGTTTTCATATGAAAAAATGCCTGAAATGAAAAGCCACATTCATGCTGGTGTGACTACTAAGTGAAGTTACTGATAAAGAGTAAGAATGAAAGAAATTCGGAAGAGCCAGCCTATTTTGTGAATAAGTCTGTAGACAACATGACCTAAAGGTCCTGCATCACTGGTAATTCTTTAGGAGAAGTCCTGCAATTTCTGAAATAGGAATGGAGATGGTAGTGAAAGAAAGGAATTCCTTACTCTATACTTCAAAATAGTCTCCTGATTTTTACTGTGTTCAGTGGAAGCTGTCTGTCTGCTCTTCATTAGTGAGTGAGTGATTTTGCTGTAGCTCTGAGATACCCATGAGATCAACCATAGACATTTCCAGCCTCTCCAGAGGCATAGAAGGTGCAGGGACAGCACAAAAGGATCTCTGGCACGTTTCTTGCCCTTTGAAGCAGGTCAGCCTGGGCACAAGGCTTTGTTTGAAGACAGGAGTGAAGTGATCCCAGGCCAGCTTGGGTCAATGGCTCTTGGCTCTGGCTCAAGTAGCTTCCCTGAAATGCTGCTGCACTTTAGAGATGCAGAATCTTTTATTTACCACTGAGTGGAGTCCTTAACAAGACAACAGATGTGCAAGCC
Source organism: Taeniopygia guttata (assembly GCF_048771995.1). NCBI lineage: Eukaryota > Metazoa > Chordata > Aves > Passeriformes > Estrildidae > Taeniopygia > Taeniopygia guttata. The sequence goes on along the minus strand of NC_133026.1, from coordinate 20,439,191 downwards.
TGGATACCCCAATTGCTGTGTGACATTTTGCTCAGAGCAGCTTGGCAGTGAAGCTGTGCCTGGCATCACAGAGCCAGATTGCTCAGGGCATGGATTGCTCAGGGCTAGGCTTGTCATCAGGGTACCACAAATAAAGGGTTATCTTTTCCACCATTGCCATCAAATATTGTCCATCATTTAAATCAAGTATTCAATACAGATTTTTGTTTTGTTTGTTTAACAACTGAGAGAGATGCTTATAAAAACTATTATTTTCAAAAATTGTGTATCTTTACTCACTATAGCTCACTGACCCTTTCTTTGGACAATGCCTTGTATCAGATACTCACCTTGAGTCTTTTCATGTGGCTGCATTTGCTACATTAACCCACTTGGAAAGCTGGGTTGACACTCCCATATATTCAAATCCCATGGTCAAGTAGATGAGTGCTTCCAGTAGGTAGTAAAAGTTGCATTCCAAATCAAGGTCCAAACCAGATGTGAGCTTTCAAGAAATTGATGTCTCAGTTCTTCCAGAAATTAATTATATTGCAAGTGTGAAATAAAACCACAAAAATCAAACAATCCAAAGAAATCACTTGTGAAAAGAAAACAAGGAAATAGGAGCTAAAAGCAGCTGTTTTCCTCATCCTCATATTTTTGAGTGGCTGTGGGTACCTGTTTGTCATTCTGCAGTCACTTATATTGTCTCCCAGTATCAGGTTCTCCTCCAAGACTTCTATCTGCCTCTCAGTACTCTGCTTCCTGTTAGTACCTTTACCCTGCAATTGTCTGTTTTCCTCAATCTCTTCATGAAGAGACTGATGTGCAGGGTCCCTTAATGAGTGCCCACTACCTACTGGTCTCTGCAAAAGCAAATTGCCATGGAGGAGCACATATGGATCTGGTCTTCTCCTTCATATCACAGATATCACTGTGTGACTAGACAGGGGAAGCAGAGGAAAGCACAGAAGATGCTTCATCTGGTGTGTGCAGAAAAGCTGGTGATGATGCATCACATGGGAGCATCCTTTCTCAGACATACTCGAAATGTGAAGTTCAGCGAGTCAATTGCAAAAATAACAATTATAATTCCTAACAAACAGCATTATGCCAATCTGTTGTTGTGCTGCAACTATCAAGTTCTTACCTTGCACTTCATATTCTTATAAAAACAAACATTTTATAAATCTTCAGTACACAGTGTGTTATTTTACTGGAATGTGTTACTTCCATGTCACACTAATTGTATTGTAAAACAATGTGTCACTTCATGTCTTTAAACTTCAAAATCCCTTCTTTTCAATTTAGGATAGATTTCGAAGATGCTTGAATAAGCATTCTCTCTGTGGTTCTGAATGCTACTGAAAGAGAAGTGTGAATGCCATTTCTGTTTTCAAATGATAAAGCAAGCATGGTATAATTTAAATCTTAAAGGTCTAAGAATTTGATATATCCTGTGAATACAAACCTATAATCATATACATAATAGAAATAGGGAACTGAAAAGGTCCTTCCTAAAAGCAGCGTCAGCTAAAGCTGATCATCTGCCGAAAGATCCAGCACCTCTTTTAAATAAATTTCCAACAGCAGCCGTGATTTCACCTCTTTCCTGGGCAGCCTTGCCAGCACTTCTGTAATGGTAATGTTGAAGTGCTTTGCTGTGTTGCTGGCTCCTCAGCACAGCTGGGCTAGAGTGGCCCAAATAATCTCTTGGTTGCTCCAGAACAGGCTGGCAATGGTTGTGTTCAACTTGCTTCATAGGAATGGTCCCTGGAATGCTGGGCATGCCAAAGTGGACCTAGAAACCCCTCTGGGGAAGTGTTCATTGTCATGGGTGAAGGACACATGCCTGCATTTATTTACAGAATAGACAGCCCTGCAATATTGCCTTTTCCTGAGTACTATTTAAGTTAAATTAATTAGGGGTTTCCAGTTGGAATTAAACCATGAAACAAAGCTTAAATAATTTATTAAGTACACTTTCCCATTATTTGAGATGTTAACATACAGAATGCCACCAAATCTTTCCATAAGACCCTTGTCGGTATACCTACCAACTCAACATAAGCTACTAATTACTGTTCTTTTTTTAGGACTATGATTCCTTATTATCTAGTTATTATCTCATGATTTGCATATAGTACTGCTTTTTCTATTACTTTTTCAGGAATTCAAGTTAGTCTGCCTGTCTTATAATTCCTTAGTGTTTCGATACGTTTAAACCTTGCCTAGCTTCCCCCAGTGTTTACTGAGAGTTGCAAATTACTCCAAGTATTATAGCTTGTCTATTAGAGTTAAAAAGAATCATATTAAAAAAAAAAAATATGGGGTTGTCTTGCAGCGCAAACATCACATTAGGTTTTCATCTTTTATCTCTCCTGTTGTTTTACGCAGAGTTGGGCACAATTTGTGTAAACTAAACAATACTCCCAGTAGTAAATATTTCCTTATCTTCCATTGTTTACGGGCCTCTGAATGAAGTGTCTGACAAAATGCTATGGAAATGAAGAGCAGGTTTTAAACACTGCATGCTATGTTTTGGCAGGAAGCGTTAAGCTCATGAGTGAGGCAATACTGCCTCATGTAAAATGAGAAGAAAAATATATTCTGCACTTAAGATTTCCAGAGCAAGTGTGATAGACTGTGATGCTGCCAAGTAAAAGTGAGATTACTGAAAATGTGGGCAGGAGCTCCAACTCATTTTAAATGCACATTGGCTTCATAATATGGAAAATCAGCTAATTTAAGAGTTCTCTGCACATGCAGTGATCTGAACAGCATCCAAAAAGAAAGTACTTTGGTGGATGATGTGACTACTTCAACGGATATTTGGAGAAAAGTGGCAACTGAAAAAATCATGGCATTGGCTGCAGAGAATGTTGCCTTGGATAGTCCTTCAGTTGGAAGCTGGCTCTGACTTGAGTTTGAAGCTTTGACCAAGGCACACCAGCTTTCTAGAGGCAATTCAGATCATCCCAGCAGTTTTTAATACAGTGTACTATGACACAAGGTCTTGTATCTGAAGAACTGAAAACACTTTTCTAGATGTCATATAGACTTCACAACACCATAATTTTGTGCAGATGCAAAAATTAGAGGGCTTATGGCTTGACTATGGAAGGGAGGAGCACCTGATAGGTTGCACAAGGGCAGAGCTGGGAACAGATACACTAAAGTTTTTCTGGTCTTGCATGCATTCAAAATCAGGGCAGCTTTGGGTAGTGTTCTGGTCTGATGGTGTATTTTTTAAGGTGGTTACACATGGACATTTTAAGGTGCTAGCAGTGGCTGCAGTTTACTGACTGTCCTGTTCACAACAGTCAAGATCTTGTGGAGTACCAGCAATGGGTAAAGGAAGCTGAATGTAATTCTCGCAAAATTCCTGAATGTGGTGCCTGGTTTACCTCAGGTGAGATCATTCCCCACCCCTTTTTTCGTGTCCTTACAGCAAGGAGTAGGTGAGAGAAGAGAGGGAGAAGAGTTAGGGGGTGGCTGGTCTCACTGGATGCCCATAGCTGGTGGTTGGGCTAGCACATGCCTTGACTCCCTGTAGTGCGAGTAGTTTGCATTTTCAGCACTAACTAAGCAAACAAAACTTGTCCTGAAAATGGGATCTGAACTATAAATCCCATCCATGACCATCACCCTTGTAGCTCTTTACCACTCAATTGACTATCTTCCTAAATATGGATTAAGTTAGGGAAAGGATATGTGCCTTTCTCTCCAAAACAGCCAATTCTGCACAAATGGTGTGACCAGCATAGTGTGCCCAGGGCACGTTCAGGCTGAGCAAGGTGATAGTTTCACCATTAGACAGTCCTGACAGGTACGTGACTGAACTGAAGACTGAGCCATCACTGTCTGCAAATCACTGTCTGCTCCTACAGAGCAGGAAGTGACATTCAAATGACAAAAGGAAGTAAAAAAGAAGAAAATGCACTGCAGTGATATTACAATGCTCAGACTATGCCTGGAAGAGCTGTGAGAGATTTAGATGCCCTTTATAACAAGGAAATCTGGAAACTATTTCTGATTAAAGCCAGCCCTTGCAGCTATTTACAGAACTCCTTTTACTATTTCATATGCACTAGTGTGGGCAACTTATCAGGAAAAAATAAAAAAACCAAACCAAAGAAGACCACAAAACCTAAGCCCTACATATCTTTTAATAGTTTTACAGTTAAGAGATCCCTTTGGTAACAGCCCATGTGAATCTCTGTTCTCTCTCTGCTATCTCCTTCTGTGCTGTTAATTATGAAATTTCCTTCCTCTTTCAGAAAACAGGCTTGATACAATTGTATTTGGAAGGTTTGTGAGGAGGGGAAGAAGTCCAGTGTCCTCTTTGCCAGTGGATGCAAAGAAACTTCAGTCACTCCTCACAACAGAGACTGACAGATAGGTCAGGTCATGAATCTGTATTGGGCATTAAGACTTTTTTCAGATATGGAATTTTTCACACGTCCTTGTTACTCATCTTTAAAATCATGTTCTGGACCTCGCAAATCCACAACCATCAGGGGAAGAAAATGTTTGGAATACATTTTCCTGATAACTTTCTTGTTTTAGCATGTTTCTCTAAGGTATTCAAGTCAAATTTGGTATTTAAATTTGGTAGGGAATTCTATAAAAAGAAAAGGATTTAAAATCTTGGGAAAAAAAAAATCACAGAAGCATAGAATACTTTCAGTTGGAAAGAACTCATAAGGGTCATCAAGGACAATTCCCTGTTCATCACAGGACACCCTAACACTAAATTGTATTACTAAAATCATTGTCCAAATGCTCCTCGACATGTTTGCCCATGGGAAAGTGGTATACACTTTTTTTTTATAAGAAAGGAAACAATGATAAAGCAAAGGAAGAAAACAAAGATAATATAAATAACAGACATTTTACCAGTTATTTTTAAAACTATATACTGGTATCCAGGAAGTATGACTGGACTAATTATTTTTTCTTCCACTATCCGTTATTAAACAATAGTCCAAAAATGTATGTTGATTATTTCCAAAATTGCTAAGCTCAGTTAACAAGAAGCAGTTAAAGGGTAGAACAAAAGGTTGATGAATATCTGCAAAACAGCACTCATGGAGATATGTTTGTCTGTTGTGCCTCAGCCGAAATATTGAGGTTCAGGTGCTTTTGTCACCAGGCAGGCCTATGCAACCTCTGCAGCTGTGATGTGCACCCTTGGGTGCAGTGTCCTAGATGGGGGACTCCTCCACCCCTTAAATGTGGCCCCTGTTGTCAATGGTATTTTTCATGATCTTTTGATTGAATTACGTAATCCACAACCTTCCAAAAATTAAGAAAATTATATTTATTGCTAAATATTATTTAAACATGTGTAACATTCTTAGATGTTATGCAACTTGAACACTTTCCAGGAGGCTACATTAGTGATTTAGCATTGGTACATTAAATTTTTCAAAAGTTCTGTCTGAATACAAGCCCATAAGGCAAAACTGATTTAATTTCAGTACCCATCCTTTCCTTGCTGTTTTTCCCCAAGTTAACATAATTGACACTTGTACCACAAAAGGCTCATGGGTTGAGATGAGAACAGGGAGAGATCACTCACCAATTACTGTCACCGGCAAAATAGGTTCTGCTTGGAGAAACTTGTTTAGTCTATTACCAATCAAATCAGAGTAGGATGGTAAAAAATAAAAATATTTCTGCTTTTTGGTTGTTTTCATTAGGTAGGTACAGAAGTCAAGCAAATTAATGCAATAGTCGCAGTACTTTCAGTTTCATGGTTTATTTCCCTAAATTAGTTCTTATTTTGATCTGTGTGGATTTCGTTTGTCTGACCTTGTAAAAACAACTTTAAACTGTTGCCTTTATCAGCCTGAATGAAAAGGATTATGAAGGATTATGGCAAAGAGTACCTGTCCCCCTTGTTAGAACCTGACCAAAAAAACGGCAGGCTCAGCAATATATTCAATGTAATTTGGCAAAGCAAGTCCAATTAATGCCATAACCCATGAGAACAAGGAGTTTGCAATGAACCCCTGTGGCTGGGGGGGGGCTGCTCTCAGCCACTGCAGCTGCTGAATGGGGCACACTTACCCTGCCCATAGCTGCTTTTTCATCAGAGCAGATCTTTGCTTGGAAGGGATCCCAAAGTAAATACGGGATTTTCTCCCTATGTCACTGCGGCAGTGTGTGAACACCTAGCATCAGTAGCTGGAAATGATCATCTGCAAAGCCACCATGGCATGTTAGCTCCCACTCCTATCCATTCAGAGCCATCAGACAGGTGGGTACAAGGTGCTGTTGAGATTGTTCTTTTCCCCTTACAGATAGTAGAAGTTTCATAAGCTTGGTAGGATTCTAGAGAATCCTTAACAGCTCAACTTTTATGATATCAGTACTCTCTATAAGAGACTAATGTTGGGGATATTGTCATAACTTGAATTTGAAGTATCAGAGAATTGTCTAAACCCATGCTGGGGAGTACATCTTTGTTGTTAGCCCAATTTCTGACCTTTCAGATCAAGACTGGCCAACCTGCACTCCATGGCTGGATGCAGCTTGTGCTGAGATTCACCTGTGGGCAGTGGCTAGGGGCAGGTGGCTGACATTGCCAGATTTCACAAGTGCAAAGGAACAAGAAGGCAGTGCCACCTCCTGCCTGGTGCTCCCTGAGGTATGTGTCAGGTGCAGGGATATTGCAAGGTTGGCTGTTCTAACTCTGCTCTTCCTTGGAGTCTGTCCTCAAGGATTTCAGCAGCCTTGAGCAGGTACCCCTTTGCAGGAATCAGCACAGCGCCCTATAATTCACAGTACTGGCTGGAGGAGGAGAGGTGCAAGCACACCAGGTGCGTTTGGGGTATCAAGGATGTAGTGCAATTGTTCAGATTTTTAGCCCTAAGACCCATCTGAAACCAGGCTGGAGGGAAAACAATGTTTGCTTTACTACCAGGCTGCCGCTGGCTCTGGTGTGGCTCGAGGTGCAGAGGAGGCTGAAGAAAATTGATCCTTTCCTTTTTATTTCTTTGTTATTATGAAATGTCCAGCTGAGAAGAAAATGGAATTCCTCTTGGCCCTATGTTGTACAGGCTCCAGGATAAAAAAAGGCTGTCAAAATTCCCAACAATATAAATGACAATGTATCTTTTATAGAAATAGGTCACATGCTGTAAGAAAATATTGTCAGCATGAGGCAGATCACCTAAAGCCAAGGAAAACTTGCTCTTTCTAGGCAAGATCTTTAGCAGCACATTACAAAATGTATGCTTTTAGAAAAAAATGTATTTTCCAAAAGAAGCAGTTTATTTTATCCTTGTTGTTAGTACATTTTGTCATCATCTGAAAAAGAAAATTCAGTTAACTTTGCCCAAACATCCTTACCTAGCATTTCCTTGTCATTTCTTATTTCACTGCCAATTTCTTCCTTTTATTTTAATCCTGTATATTTTCTCGGGGAATTAATCTCATTTCTTGCATTGTCTTTCTGCTGTGCAGACAAACAGGATCAAATCTTGTATTTGATCCTGTTTGTCTGCAGGAGAGGATGACAAATTTTCTTGATATCATACTTTTGCTACAGGTGTTAGTCAATATGCTATTATGCTTCAAAGGATACTTTTATATCACATGCTTTTTTCCATTGACGGGTTTTTCTAAATAAAACAAAATATTTTGTTTTAAAAATTTGCTGTGATAAAATCAGGCCTTTAAGGTCCAGGTACAGGGATAGTCAGGCCTTTACACAGGTACAGGGATAGTCTTATAGTGGTCAGGAATAGAGCATTGAGAGTGTTTTCCTCAAGTTTCATTCTTTAAGTTTGGAGACTAAAGTGCTGAGTGCTGGCCTTGGGTAGGATCTTGATCTGAAAGCAATATGTGGCAGTTCCTGAAATTGTGACTGACTTTTTGGTATGGCTCTCAAACAAGAATTACCTACTTCATAAGAAAAAAAAGCATTGATTTTCCAATAAGCCATTTTTCATGTTGTTTTTTAATTGCATTTATGTAGCAATGTAGGATAATGGTAAACTCCTGTAGAAGGGCAGAATTTTTTCTAATATCCTGCAGATTGAATTTCACTTAAATATTCTAAAAATCAGTTTTGTCTCATCTCACAGATGAAAATATAGGGCTTCTGTGTTTTCCTGGTAGATTTTTCTGTATTCTGCATAGGTAAGATGTAAGATTTAAAAGCTAAAGCTGAATTTCTCTCCTTAGTATTTAGTTGTTGTTTTGATCCCGCAAGATCCACACGTCTCCTCAGCAGAGACAGTGGGAATGTAATGAGATATAAACTTGGGACCACCTGCTTTCCCAAGGAAGCATGGTTTTCCCTCAGTGAGATGTCACTCTTTTTTGAGGGTAAAATTTGTGTCACGTGGTCTTGTTTTTTAGAAATGTGACATGTGACAGAATGTTTCCTTATTTAGCACTCAGAGTTTTTACCCAACCATCCAGCATGCAAAACCAAGGAGGACCAGCTGCTGTCCTTTCCTCAGCAGGAGTTTACCACCAGCAACTTCTCACTCTCAAAACTCTCCAGGTTTTGCTGAAGGGAAGGAAAGAAAACAGCATTTACAATTATGTTCTCTGGGCTCTTGCTTGTTTTCTCACTTGTTCACTGCTCTTTGCAGCTGGCAGGTAAGTGCCTCCTGCTTGTTTCCTGTGAAGCTTGTCGTGAAAGTGCTTCAACTCCTCTGGCTTTTCTGGGTGATTGTGTTTCTGTGGTACTGCCAATATGTACATTATTAGTTTGGGGATGGGGAACCTCTTAATGGCAGGCAAGGGGCCGGGGAACAACCTCATAGAAAAAAAGAAATGGTTAGAGAAGGAACCAGAGACTCAATTCTTAATGGTTTTATTAATATATAGTGGCACTATCATTTCAATAACCTCAGAAGATCAGACCTAAGAAAATAATGCTACATGTTTAAATGCCTTTAAAATTTTATTTAATTATTTACTATTGATTTTTGAGCTGTTGTGTCTGGATAATGGTTTGCAAAATCAGGCAGAGAAAATCTCCAGGAGCAGAAATATTGGTAGGACATTAATATATTCACAGATGATGGCTGTAAAGGGGGTTTTATTTACTGTTTTGAAGAGACTCATTGAAATCACTGGCACTGATAAAGTGGATGGAAGAATTTTTTAAAAATAAAATTGGATTAAGTTTAGGAAATCTCTTATGGAAGTGCTATCCCTTTAGCTTCACTTCTCTTGTAAGTATTCTGCAGATCTGAATGTTTAAGGTTGAATTCTTGTGCCTTTCTAACACCTGAGGATTGGCCCAGATTTTCTCAGAGTATATGGTATTATTTTAATCACCAGAATAATTCTTTTCAGTGTACTGTACATTATCAATTACATTGATTTCCATTTTTTTTTTTGCAAGCTTTTAAAGGAAATGTCTTTAACCTCTTAAATACATCTTTTTTAAATTTGACACCCGCTGACCAAGACAAGTATCATGGATGAAAGCTGGTTATGAATCCCACAAGCTTTGGCAGGATATACAACCAGATGGGCCACAAGGAAGCAGAGCAAATTCATAGGCAGGGTTCACAACTGCTGCTGATAAACTCATTTCAGGACTGAAATTAGCTCCCTGCTTCTACCTTACTTTGAAGCCAACACTTTAGGCATGATCAGACAAACTGCTTGGAGAGCTGGGGACTCAATTTCTGGTGCAGGTGTACCTTCTAACTTCCACCAGCCTTTATACACTGGCAAGTGCCAGATGCTACTACTGCCCAGTCTTTGCTACTTTCTCAGATTGCAATTGGCTTCCCAAAGTCATTCCTAGTTTTATAGTCAATGGCTCATAGCAGGGGATGGCAGATCTTGTAGTCAGCAAGGCTGAGGAGCCCAGAGTGACCCCTGAGAAGCCCAGACTGGTTCACTCACATTTATATGATGAAAAGGAAAGGATTGACAAAAAGGTGGGTTTGGGGGAGGGGAGACAAATGGCTCAGCAAAGATGGCTGTGTACCCACTGGGAGACCTGTAAGATCTGGAAGGGTGAGAAAAGTTCGTAGAGGTCAAAGGTCTAAAAGGCTGTGCCTCTGAGGATCAGCTGGATGGAGCAAGGTAATGGTCATAGCAGTGTGCCTGAGGGAACTCACTGACGTCAAACCATCCAACAAGCTGTGCTCAGCTGCTGCTGCTGCCCACCACTGATCCACAGCATGGTGATGGATAATCATGACATACATTTTCTATTGTCTGCTTTCTTTTGAATCAGTAGAATTGATGTTGCTCTGGACCCTATTTTAAAATAGAATGTTTTTATCTGACATGAATGCAATTACTTCATGTGAATGGGAAGTAGAATCATATCACTCATCCACTGTGCATATATTCTATAACAACTATTTGCTATGTGTTGTTTTGTTTTACAGACATTAAAACATTTTTACTGTATAATAAAGTCAACACACTCTGTCTTGAAGCATCTATTGCACAGTCAGTTAGAACTGCCACTTGCAATCAAGACAATGAATCACAAAAATTCAGGTGGATCACAGATCATCAGCTTATGAGTGTGAAACTGAAACTATGCCTGGGGGTGCCACTGAAGAAGGATCAGGCCATGGTCACCCTGTATCCCTGTAATCAAAAAAGTGAGCTCCAGTGGTGGGAATGCAGAAATGAAAGCCTCCTTGCAATCCAAGGAGAAGATTTATTTATCAGTCCTGGCAAGGAAGAGCATGATAATGTTTTGTTAAAGAAAGAGCTGAGTGCAAAGAATAAATGGAATATATATGGGGCCATGGATGTTTTATGTTCCCAAGGATATGAAGGTACAGAAAATTGATTCTTTCATCCTTTGAATTAATTTCTTTGTGAGTGTTATAATGTGTAGGATCTTTGGCTCTGGCTATTCTGACTCCTTCAGTGACCACCAGTTTTAGAAAATCCATGCACTGAGTTACTTAAGCTTGAATTTAGTGTTATATTTATGTCCAAGCATGTATTACACATACACTTTTTTATTCGATGCATTATAGTACATTAGTGTTTCAAGTACTGTGAGTATTACATGTACTCTATATTCTATAAATACATATTATTAGTGAATATGTATATACATACTTACTCTCATACTATGTATAGTAGTCTATACTATGTATAAGTATTCTCTAAAGTCACTATTCCCCACCATACTGTGTCACTACATTATTAACAGAGCACATAAACACAGATAAGTTTCTTATACAGTCACAGGGATATGAAATTTACATCCCCATGAATGAAGCACAATATGAGTGAGCTGAGAAAGGTCTGAAGGTACAGATTTAAGCAGAGGAAGCATGGCTTTTTTGACTCAGAAGATGAAGATGTTAATGGAACAATTACAGTCAATTTATTACTAGTGCAATTACGTTTTTTGATTAGTTGAAGTCTGATTGTTGTGAATGGCTTTCCCACATCCAGAATGAATGCTCTAAAAGCCACCTCACAAGATATTTGAACACTGAACTCTTAGCTTTGCATGTGGGAAGCTGCTTCACTGTACAAGAAAGATACTTAAAATGGTCACTGAAATAAAAACCGAGAGAGATAGTCTAATATATATTTACTTTTTTTCCCCCCAGGAATCAAGACTTATAAATATTAGTTCCTGCTCTTGCACATGTTATATAAATCTTAACATTTTTTGAAATAGAATAACTCAGGGTAGAGCTCTGGATCCTTATTAAGATTGTAAAAGCATCTTGGTTGGAAAATTAATTATAGACCCCAGCTATGATATATTACTTTACATCAGAATAGCACTACTCTAAAACATATGTCAGCAGCTGAAGTCTGAAAAAATGCTGAAGCAATTTTTCTAATTATTATGGGATAGGAACGATGGAAAGCACTTTGAGATGCAATTCTGCCCCAGACCTTACTTTTTGTCTAGTTTACATTCATTAATTTTCGTATTCATGTTATAATTTTGTGTTCTCAGAGACCTTCACGCTGCTAGGAAACTCTTTTGGGGCGCCGTGTGTTTTCCCTTTCATGTACCAGCAGCAGTGGTGGGTGGGGTGCACGGCCGCGGGCCGCGCCGACGGCTGGCTCTGGTGCGCGACCACTGCCGACTACGACACGGACCAGCGATACGGGTTTTGCCCATTCGGAGGTGAGGTACCTGTTCCCTCCCAGCTCCCCTCAGCGTGCCTTTGGCAAGCCAGCATGAGCAGGAAATGATTGTCTTTATAATAACAACTCATAACTTACAAGAATGTATTTTAGTATATGATGCATTGCCACAGGCTGCGGCTCACTACGCAAAGAAATGACATGTTGCACAAAGATGTGAAGAGAGTGATTGAAGAGTAAAACAGCATTCAGTTCCCACTTGCTGTGGGCGTGTTGCTGAACAGCACAATAATTCTGAGCTCCTTACTGCTTCCCAGTGAGGAAGTCTGCCGTCACTGTTGTACAGCCCCTCTCTGAGGACTCCTGTTGTGATGGATGTGGGCACAAAAAAGAGCACTGTAGGAAGATTGATGTTGAAGTTAATGTTTCAATTTACATGATTCTCATGTGAACATATTTTTTTGTTAGAGTGGAATGTGTCCTTTTATCCATGCTTTTAAACCTTGATCATATTGTCCAGGAAGCAGCCTTTCCACCCCATTGACATCTTCCTGGTATTTCTCTGCAATTTCAATCACTTTCTTTTATTTCTGCAGTCACTTCCCCCTCTATCTCCTGTTATGCCCTGGAGAGCTTTGCATTCATGATGTTGAAATCTCCCTCTGACACAACTCATCTTTTCTCTATATTTTTCCCCATGTGTCCTATTCAGCATTGTCTTTTTTTATTAAAATGACCTTTTACTCTACTTGCTTTAAAGTGGACTTTCAGTGTGGCACACATCCCTAGTCAACTGTGCTTTCCAGATTCCTGCAGATATCTCACACACTGAGCCCTGAAGGTGTGGCATAGGGTCATTGAATAATTTTCAGAGTTTTTGAAAGGTAGTCCCAGATTTCAGTTATCTTTTTAGAATTCATCTTCATACTGACTTTTGGGAATGATCAAATACCTGATAAAATTTTGTGTTGTGCTTGATTGAGCATGTCGATATCTTCAACAAATCAAAGATGCAAAGGTAATCAGAGGAGGAGCATGGTGCTGCTCAGCACGATTGGTGTGTGACAGGCACATCCAGAGGCTCTTTGAATGAGGATGGGAGTTATCTATGATTTTTTTTGATGATAAATTCAGGTCTATAGCTAGTTCTTACAGTTCTCAGTGGGAGCTGCTGTCCAGAGAGAGAAGAAGATGCTGCACAAATACTTCAAAATTTTCTCCTGGGACTTCTGCCACACACTCCATGCAATGTATTTTCGTGTGCAATCACTTTCCTTGTGGTTATTGCTGACTTGTCTCTCTTCATGGAGCAGGAGACAGTATAGGCCAGCTTTACCTGTCAGCGTGCTGACCTTAATTTAATCCTTCCCCATTTGCTCGTAACATTTTCAGTGGTCTTGAAAGAGCAGCCCAGGTGAAACTGAAGGAGACAAATGAGAACCTGCTACACAGAATGAGAACCAGGAACTTGCCGTTTTCTGCTGCAAGTTGCTATGACCTCTGCTGTTATTATTGTTTCCACAGATAAAGACAGCACATGGACTACAGATCTGTCAACAAATGTTCAGTACCAAATAAATTCTGACTCGGCTCTCACATGGCACCAAGCCAGGAAGAGCTGTCAGCAGCAAAATGCAGAATTACTGAGTATCATAGACATTCATGAACAAACATACCTTAAAGGTAAGGCAATAAAGCAAACCCTCGGTTACATTCAGGATCTGTTCAGGCCATCATAATAGCCAAGGATTATTTAGTATGATTTTGGCCATTGCCTTTGGACCTAAATAAGCGTGGGCAAGAAAACAAAATATTTTAGAATTTGCAAGTTCATATGAAAATTGCTGCCAATTTACATAGAATTCCAGCATCCTGCAAGCGTAACAGTTTGACTCCATATTTACAAATCTTGTATATATATATATATATATTTAAATGGAGGAAAAATCCTGACAAGTAAAAAAATTGAAAAGAAAGAAAAAAAGACCAATCTTTATGCTAAAAGGAGGACTTGTTTTGTTTCAAATGCCATTTTGACAGCTGTTTTTTTCATTCACTTGGCAAATTGAAAAATATCAATTATTTTCATATATCAAATTGTAGCCTTATGTATCCACACATAGATGAAGAAATTATATGGAAGAAATATTTATTGTTGGTTTTAAGGATTAATTTAACTTCTAACAATTTTTTTCTTGTTTATGTATATATTCTACCAATAATTCTACTTAAATGTACAGAATTTAGCCTATTCTGCAGAAACAATTTCGTTTTGGATATACTCTGTGGATATAATCTGTGTTCATTTTGCATTAGTTGTCAGGATAAGACGGAGTTTCTGTTTGTTTGCTTTCTTACAGTATTCAAACTTTGGCATATTTTAATGTATTAGGTACCATAGTATCTACAGATATTTGCAATTAGCTATTTAGGAGTACAAATCTTCCTAGATACATTGTTAGTGACCATTGCTAATACAAAAGAGATTTATAAAATAATTCCTCTTATTTTTCTAACTTAGAATTAACAGAAGGTACAGATTCTGCACTGTGGATTGGACTCAACAGACTGGACTTGAGTAGTGGGTGGGAGTGGATTGGAGGCAGCCCTTTCCAGTACTTAAACTGGGCTCCAGGTAGATGTGACTTTGTTTGATTTTGTATTTCCAAAGAGAAAATATACATACCTCAAATATCGCTGTAAACTTTATTATCACATAGTTATGCCATAAGTATTTTACCTTTTCTTGCTTTAGCTTTAGAAAAATGTTTTTTTCTATAGCAATATAACACAGAAGCTTTCAACATATTACAAAAATATTTTAGCTGTAAAAACAACACTTGTCTATTTCAAAAATATTCATACTTCCACTTCTTGACTAACAACTAAAGTATGAGTTTAAAGTTTAAAGTAAAGTGTGTAAGGTAAGTGGATACATGTTTGTATCCACTTACCTTACACACATTTCCACTACTGGAAACATACCTTAGCTCTTGCCAAAGCTGGGAAAGACATGACCTCCATCACTTCATCCAGGAGTGGTCTCTCATGTGCATTTTAGACCTTAAAACTCTGTTTTTAATTTTTTTTCTCTGTACTTTTCCCAAAGGAAGTCCATCTCCAGAATCTGGAAAGCTCTGTGTGGTTTTGAATCCTGAAACAAAAGCTAAATGGCAAAATTGGGAATGTGATCAGAAACTTGGTTATATTTGTAAGAAAAGGAACTTTACTTTGGTTCCCTCAGGTATGTTGATACATATTGATATTTAAAGTAGAAGCTGTTATCTGAATTGCTTAACATATTGACAAAGATGAACAGAAGAATTTTATTAGAAATAGAACTATTTCTTGTTTTTCTGGTTTGCTTTCGACAATGATTGCAGCCTTTCTAGTCTGAGCTCCAGTTCCACAACACACAGACTGAAACAGATAAAAGCAAAGAATTTCCAATAGTCCTGTCTGTCTTTCCGGGGCCAGGTCTCCCCTTTATGTACACAGACTGCTGACTATCAAAAGGGAGAACAGCCCAAAAATTATTTTTCAGAAGTGGGACATTAGTAAATATAAGCCCAAGAAAGAAAAAAGCATAACTTAGTGTGGTTCTAAGTCATTCTCCATGACTTGTGGTCAACCAGCATCCAGAGAAGAACGTTCAGAGTTCACTGCAGAAATGGTGGAAGATTGAGACAGTGGAAGATCAACATATTGAAGTGATAAAAGATATTTTAAGTGTATGAAGATTTCCCTGTTGGTGTGACCCTGTGTATTCATCTAGCTATAAATTCGTCTTGATGGCTTGTACTCTATCAATATACTTAATCCTTTAAAAATTCATAAACCTATGTTAGCTGCAGATGTCTGATTTATCCTATCTGACAAATAAGTACTAGGTGATACAGAAGCTAATAAAATTAATGAATCACAAAACTAATACACTTGATTAATACATTACAAAATTAATATATTTATTGCAGACAGTTGACTAAACTTATATATTAAAAAGCTTTCCTTCTCCAAGCTAAAAATTGCCTGGTTTAGAGAATCACATTTATGTCTCCTGCATTTTGTGTTCATCATTTCCTTATGATGAGAATTTCAAAAGAAAATTCTTAGTTTAGAACTTTTGCACAGATGAAATGGAAATATTTTCAGTGTAATGTCCCTTGCATGGCAATTGGAGCTGTAAAGCCTTGGGATGTGTTCCTAGGTGACCCTGGGCCTGTTACCTGCCCAGATGGATGGGTGTCCTTTGTGGATCACTGCTACAAGATCTTCAGGGACAGCAAAGGATGGGAAGAAGCTTTGACATCTTGTCAGAAGGAAGGGAGTCACCTGGCCAGCATCCAAAGCCTTGAGGAGCACAGCTTTATGGTGTCTCAGCTTGGGTACAGTGAGTATTTCCAGGGGGGTCTCTTGCCTTTGCCTGTATGGAAAACAAGAGGTTGATAGTTCCTGCTGAATTCCGGATATTGTCAAGACTCTAATTTTATTTATTGCCAAATTAATCGATGTAGGTCTGGGGGGCTGGGTTTATGGGCTTTCTGTTTTTTTTTCATTTTGTTGAAAGACGCTTAATACATTAATGGTCCAAGTTACATAAAAGCAGTATTCTAAAATTTGACCTGTGCAATGGAATTGAAAAGTAACTATTCAGACTTCTATCCTACCATCATGGCCTATCAGTATTAGGCTGTCAATTCACACCCACTGTTCCGAGGAGGGAAAGCAAAATTTTTTCACCCAGTGCAAGAATTTCCTTACAACCTAATTTTCCAAACCGTACAGTCTTTATTTTTTAATAACTATATGAAAATATTAATTTATACAATTATAGAATATGCTGCATAAATTTGTGAAAGGAACTGTATGTCCAAAGTCTAATGGTTAGTGCTGTGAAAAGGTGGAGTGCCAAAAGAGGTCTTTTCTCTGTTTCCATTTTTAGAGCCAACAGACAAGCTGTGGATTGGGCTGAATGACCGTAGGGTTCAAATGTATTTTGAGTGGAGTGATGGTACCCCAGTGACATACACAAAATGGCACCTGGGAGAGCCATCCACTACAAACAACAGGCCAGAAGACTGCGTCCTGATCAAGGGCCAGGTGACGTTACTCAATACATATTGTACTTCCATAGTAAAAATAACTACTTAATAAAAGAATAACATGCTCTGTTATTTCAGCAAATGGCTAAGGCCAGACAAAAGAGATGTAGGGATTGACTTGAATGAGGTTGAGAATGAGATTGAATGTAACCTTAAAAAAAAAAACAAAGCATTACTGCATCACTGGTGAAATTTTCTCTTTAAGTACATCTGAAAGTCACAAATGAAATTATCGGGGCTACAAAACTGGTCTCTGAAAGTATTTTGAGTACATTCTCTCCTTTTCTTCTGGTGGCAATGATGGTATATGGGGATCTCTGATTCTTGCTGGCTTCTCTTTGCCTGCTTATTTGCCATCCCATAGCACAACTGCCTGTGCAGGACCTAGCACAACAGGTCAGGGAGCAGCTCCATGTACCCTTTTCCCTTCTTATCACTGCTAGCTGAGGCTATACTGCTATAGCACAGTCTACTATTTCACAGAATATGAGCAGATTTGGTTTTGATATCATGTAGGAAAATTGGAAAGGGAAAAATACTCCATTTCAAAATAAAGGAGAAAGAAAAAATAATTTTCATTATAAAGCAAAACATTATTTATCTCCTTTAGATTATTCAAATTTATATGATTTTTATTTCAAACTTTTTTCCTGACACAGAATGGCTATTGGGCAGACCATGTCTGTGAGAAGAAGGCTGGCTACATTTGTAAAAGAAAAGCTACATCACAAACAGCTGGAGAAAAAGAAAGTAGCCTTGCAGGTTGCAAAAAAGTAAGTATATGAGAATGGAACATAATTTTCTCAGATGAAATAGGTACATTGAGAATCTATTAGAATTATTTGAATTATTTACATGGAAGAGTTTTTAGTTTTATTTATTATGAAGTTTCTCCCTCTCCCTAAGTTACTCTACATTAAAAAAAAAAAATTTACAGGAACCACTTAGGAATCTGTAATTTCACTGCAGAAAGTTTCTAGTTCATAATATTCATGATCATTGTGCTTCATTAATTTTTAAATGTCATATTTCACTTAATGCATGATACCACAAGTATTTCAAATTTGTATGAAAATCCTAAAATCATGTTATAGGGCTGGAGAAGATATGGGACATACTGCTATTTTATTGGACACCTTCCAGCAACATTTTCAGAAGCAAACACCACTTGTGAAGGAGAAAAAGGTTACTTAGCCACAGTTGAAAGTAGGTATGATAATGATTTTTGATTCACTTTTAAATATCTAAAGATTGTATCTTATTAAATATTCCTAGAAAAGCTAACACAACACCAAGCAGCAAAATGGTTAAGTAACATATGAGGTCTCGAGTTGAATAACAAAAGTCTTGCTTTCTTTTGTTGTTCATATGGAATCTTAATCCTATATAGGGTCTTCTCCCCCAGCCTGAAGCAAGGAATAAGAGAAAAAAATTCATCATCACAGTAGACTAGCAGGATTTGGGTAAATGACTTTGTTTTCACTTGCATCTTGATGATGTCTTTTACAGGTATGAGCAAGCCTATCTGACTAGCCTTGTTGGGCTGAGGCCTGAGAAATATTTCTGGCTTGGCCTCTCTGATGTGCAGGATCCAGGCACTTTCAGCTGGGCCAATGGTGAAGCTGTCTCCTTCACACACTGGGATGCAGGAATGCCTGGTAGGTGTTGTGGTGAGGGGTGGTGGGTGCCCTCTGACATTTAGATTTGTGTTGGTATAACGTCCTCTGAATTTTATGTTTTAAACTTTAGTTATATTTTATAAGTACTTGCACTTTTAAAATCCCATATTCTAATTTCAAAGGGAAAATTTTTAACTGCACTTTCATATTAGGACATCTGATATATTTACCTATAAGATTAACTTTTGGCCCATCTTCACAGGGAGATAAAAGGAGTTACAAATGGGTCCTAAGACTATTCCACACATGTCCCTCTAGTGAAAAAGTGAGCCTGGGAGAAGAGTTTGAAATGGAGCAACTGTAATATGGATTTTAAGTTAGAATTCCAAACTCAAAGTGTGAAAAATCATTGTGCCATTATTATTTTTATGTGTGATACTAAGAAAACTTCATTCATGGGTTCATATTGTGCAGAAGCACAGAAAACAAAACTTCATGATGCCATGAGGAAATCTGCTCTCCTTGGGATATACTATGCTCCTCTTAGTGATCATTTGTCTAAAGAAAATTGAAAACCTTCAGTGAGGTTATAAAATATAAAATAAAAAAAAAAAAATTATGAAAGACAAAGACATAGAAACTTACCAAATGCCATAAGAAGAAAGCTTGTCATGGAGTCTGTGCTGTCAGAAGATGATGCTGTCAGGGCGTGAAGAGAGCATTCAGAAGTCATGTTGAGGAATTGTCCCTCTCTGACCATCCAAGTGCCACTCTGGAGTCACACTCACACCACCTGAGCTGGGACCAAGGTCTCTCCCCAGCCACACCCCCACACTCACACAGTCAGACAAGGTTTTCTTAATAGCTTGAACCCAGGTTTCCCCAGATTTTTTGATCCCTAAAATAATTCAGTCATGGTGCAATAATAAAATAACAGCTTGAGCTGGGTGCCTCCAAGGAGGGTCCATGAACATGGCTGTTTTGCAGTCTAAACGCAGTAATGTCTGGGGTCCTTGGCTCCTGCTGAGTCTTTGGGTGTCCAGTCACCTGGCTGGACCACTGGTGCCCTTTGCTGTGCAAAGGGTCAGCACCAGTTCACAGCCCTTTGCCTTGGGTCCCACCAGCCAGAGCTCAATCTCTAGTTGGCACTGCAGCTTGAAACCAAAGTACCCACAGCAAATGCATTCCTCAACAATCAGGGTGGAACAGTGAAGAAAAATCTGTTTCTTTGCATTTGTGTTCACTGAGAAGAAAATATACTTTCTGTGCTGGAAAGTTTCTTTGTGGGGGTATCTTTGGAGAGTCTATTTCAAGCTGAAATATCAAGAAAATAGATTATGGAGGAAATTGATGGCATGAAGTCAGGACTAAGCATGGCTGCAAAAGTATCCAGGAACTGTTAAGATTACATTAAATAAACCCTTCTCTTTAATTGTAAAGAGAGCTTTAACTTTAGCTTTTCTGCTAAAGCTGCCTTGACATCTAAACTTTGCTAAAAGACAAATTTGGTGCCAACATTTAAAATGGTTACAGAGAGATATGGGGAGATACAGATGAATAAGTCATTAGTAAATGAATGGAAGCTGTAATAAAGATATAGTGGGAAAGATACATAAAATCACTTCTGGAAAGGGAGGTTATGCTTATAGATCTCCCAGAGCTCCACGCAGAAGGTGAAAGCATATGAATGAAGGAAATCTAGTAAGTGTGGTCCATCACAATTACCAAAAGCCTTTCAGTTAATCTAACATAAGACAGAAAAGCTCTTACATGAATGAAAATATTGATAAAAGGGCACTGACAGGAAGGTGGATTTTTTTAATGGGGGCTTTTTTTTTTTACTGGGGAAGTGTGTTCACCAACAGAACCCCATAATGACCATGCTGCTCTATATATTTGACAGAATTAAATAATTCACACTTTAGAAAATATCCAACGTTTGTTTGGTTTTTTTTCTCATAAAGGAAATAATCCAGGGTGTGTAGCCATGAGAACTGGGAATGCAGCTGGATTATGGGATGTTCTTGACTGTGAGACAAAGCAAAAGTATATTTGCAAGCAGTGGGCAAAGAGTGCAACAGTTCCACCTATTCCAACTACTGCTCTGGTCCCCACATGCCCTGAAGGTTGGGTATCAAACAACCATAGAAGTTCCTGTTTTAAAGTAAGTGCCTAAATAGTTAAAAGAAGCAGCTTGGGTGGGGAAAAAAACTAAACAAGAAAAAAAAAAAAAATTAACTGACATCTTCATTTTGCAATATCTGAGACTGGAATAGAGCAAAAAACAAAACCCCCAAATTCTTCTAAGGAAAATATGCATGTGAGGGGAGAAACTAAGGAAGATAAGATTGAAGAGAGGGAAGGGAAGGGCGGGGAAAAGGGCACAGGAAAGAAAATAAGGAAGTTTGTGCTTCAGGGGTTGAAGGAACTGGAGCAGGAAATGGAAGAAGAGGAACATAAATATCAAGGCCCAAAAAAGAAAAGAAAAAGAAAAGAAAGAACCAGGAAATAACTCCATATTAAAAATATTAAAAGGAAAATATCAAAATTCTGTATTAAATTCTGTATTAAATTCTGTATTAAAGCAGAAGCAGCAAAATTGGTTTGTCAGTGCTGTTCTTTATGTCTGTTGTGCAAAGATGTGGTGTTTGCCTGAGAAGTGTGACAATTTGAGAACAGAGAAACAGTGAGGTGTAGCCTACAGCAGCACAATGCCTAATGCTGGTCCTTGTTAAAATCAGCACATTACTCCACAAAAAAAGGATAAAAAGTCATGCGAAAAGTTAATTAAACCAGTAGTTATGAAGGACATTTACTTGAGAGTATCAGATGCAAAGCTACAGATAACTTGTGTTTGAAGGTTTGAAATACATTCAGCTGTATCTGAGCAGGCATAAAAAAGGAGTTTGAACAAGAAATGTGTGTAATGTGTAAACAGTGATTTGGGATCATGCAAAGTTGAAATGTGCTAAGTGTAAGGTGTTAGTCACTTAATGGAGTCCTTCTCTTTTTTATTTTTTTTAAAATTTCTTTCAAATTCATCTGGAATGCAATGTATTTGGGCTCCTTTATCCCCAAATCATAATTTTAACTTCTGTCAAATCTGTACTTGTAGTCTTTTAAACCAGTTAGACATCATACTGCAAATGTAAAGTGAGAGTTGTTAATTAACATGAGGTTGTTCTTTTGCCTGAATCTTCAGACTCCTCCCAGACTATTTTGCCTGTCAACCACAGAAACTCTTCTTTCTCTTCATATGGAAGCTGTCTTGGGCCCTTCTTCAGTTAAAACAAATTAAATGGATCTGGGGAGCTGTATTCCTTTTTCCCTTCTAGCAATTCCTTTTTTTTTACCACTATGCTAAGTAGGCAGGCAGCTCTAATGTAAAAATTCTAGGAAAAGAGTGGGAAATGCTGTTTCTCTTACTGACTTTCATACTTGGGTCATGTGAAACCTCATTTATGTTTAAGCAAGACTAGAATTCTTTTATTATTGTAACATGTATATAATATGTTTTTAATTAATTTCTCCATAGGGTTTTTGCAGATCAAAAATTAGAAAGAAGTCATGGTTAGAAGCTCGAGATTTTTGCAGACAAATAGGAGGGGATCTGGTCACCATTAACACTAAGGAGGAGATGCCATTACTAATCCAAGCAATGAGGTAGGTATTTGATGTGTATTTATCTTACCAGGTTCAAAACCTTTTCATACGTACTATTATGAATGATCCTAGATGACTTCTAAAATGTATGGCTTCCTCAAAAGCCAAAAGACCTGTGATACTTTGAAATTTATCTATGCAGTACTATGTTAATCTTTGCATGGAAAAAAACCAGTGATTTGTGTCAAGAAAATTTTTTTTAAATCTCCACCAGTATCATGCTTACTAGATATAGTTTAGTTTAGAAACACATGAAATTAGCAGTATTTTTACAAGGGTATCTACTGTTGGCGTAGATATGCATCAACCTTTCAGTGGTCAGTGCTGAAACTACTTTTTGAATCTGTGAATGTTTTCTCTGATTGAATAGTACATTAGGGAAATACATGATCAATACTACTAGTAAGTCTGATAACTAAGCTACTGACACTGAACCACAAAAATATTAAAGGTTTCTACAAAGAACATGTGTATGCACTTGACCAAAGGTAATAAGGAAATTTGCAACTTCACTGCTTTTACAATGCACTGTGGAAAGTTCACCTATGTATTTCTAGACTTTTTTTGTGTGATGTTTACTCACTGCTCGGTCCTGTACTTTCTTTTAGAGCCACTCGCTGTATGTTTGAAATAGTTTGGCTGGGTATATTTTCCTTGAATCCAGATGAAGGATTTGCCTGGAGTGATGGCTCTCCAGTGAGTATCGTAATTTTTCATCATATTTGTTTGCTTAAAATACTTTGGGATTTGTACATATAACTTTTTGACTTTTTCCTGTTATCCTCATTAAAGAAACCACAAATCCTACAAACATTCAGCTGCTAATCTGTATAGTCATGACTAATATCACAGCTAAACATTTGAATACATGGAAATTATCTGTATCTTATCAGAATCTGTAGGTTTCTGTGTAACACTTCAATTCATTTTCTCTTCAAAGAAAGACCTAAGTTCAAAACATAAAAAATTCATTATACTATACCATGTATCCTGTCTCTCGTAGTAGCCACAAGCATCTAAAACGCTAATTAAACAGCAATCATGTTTCCCAGTATACTCCTGAATCCCCCAGTAAGTGGTAGCACAGGGTCTTTTAAAACTGAAGCTCAGCTCTGTAATTTTAATTTATTTATTTATGGGAATTTATCCATCATCTCTTGAGCCCATGCAAATATCAACAGGTGTGAAAAATATTCCTGCAGGATTCTACTCCATTTACTACTACACCTTATTCTTTGGATTTCTTTAACACAAGCAAGGATCTTTTATTTTATTCTGTTCACATTACTTTCCACAGAAGTTTCAGAAAGGGACATTATCAAGAATTCTTGATAACAATAGATAGGTTGTATCACATGTGTCTCATTTGGATGTCTTCAGAGGTACCGCCTCTAGATTTGTACAACATGACTTCCTTCTCAAAAGTCACATTCCCATACTAATTAACCACAGGGTAGGGAAAAAGTAATGCTGAATTGATGCACAACATGATCACTGCCACCAGATAGATGTTGGACAGCGTAATTTTGAACCAGGTCAGATGTGGAGTGAAAAGTACCCTGTCTGCACATGATTAGTGATATGTGGGTAAAGTTCATTACAAATAGTTCCTTTGCCTGTTTCTCTTCTTCTGTCTATGGCTCAGGGCACAAACAAAAAACCCTCCATGGCAAGACAGCCATGTCTGAACACTGATATCATTGGCCCACTCTAAAATCCTTCTACCTATAGCTTTCCCTATAGTACTTGTAGCGCTTTTTAGCTAAACCCAGAATCTTTGAGGCAAATGCAATTAGTTTCGATTTTCCAGTGGAAAGTACAGATACAGAAACAGATGTAAGAGTAACAAAGTTGATTTCTTCTATAGGTTAGGTACACAAACTGGGATGATAGTCCAAGGAATTCAGGACGACTCCAGTATTGTGGCTTATTCCATCCTTCAGGATATTCTCACCCATGGTCTCTTTCGGTCTGTCAAGTACAGCATAACTGGGCTTGCCAAATAAAACAAGGTAGATTTTTTCTTTTTTTGGCAAGAAGATTAAAAAACTTTAATAAGTAATTACTTTATAAGTTAAGTTACCGGAGAAAGACACAAAATTTTGAAGAACTACTTTTTCCAAATGGAGGTCAAGAGTATTACATAACATATTACAGGCTGAGATTTTTCAGTTATGAATGATAAGAATGAATTGAAGGGGTTTTTACATAAAATAGGGTGTATAAATAATCCATATTACAAGATTACAATTTTTTTTTAATATTAAGTAACTTTTGCTTTTATTTTTGTAACGTTGGAGTTAAGGAGTTGTAAGGGCTTGTATTGTATTACTTACAATACTGGTTTTTATACTAACACAGGTGAAGCTAAAAATCAAGTATGACATCTTTTTCACATATGTTGGTACTTCAGGTTCTCCTGTAGAATTCAGGATTCAAATGCTTTTGGAAAAGCAATGGTTCATAGCTGTGCTCTTTCTTTTTCTATCCAAACCAGAAATAACTCACAGCCCTTATATGTATCTATATCTATCTATATCTAGGTATATATATATATATATATATATATATATATATATATGCACGTACATAAAGTCATATTTCCTTTTGTTTATTAATATTACTCAGAAAGTTTTCTTGATAGAGCTAAAATAAATCTAGTGGAAATTTTCTCCCTCTTGATGGAAATACCCCCAGGTGAATTACGGAATATCTACGTATGGATCAGTAATGGAGACGTATGTCACAGTTTAAAGTGTTTCAGATAAGTCTACTGTGACTTACAGGCCTGAAGAGCAATTTTCCCTTGCCTTGCTCTGTGCAGGAATGTGATTCAGCCAAAGCTATAGCTTTGCTGAAGTGAAGTACCACTTATGATACAAAATTAAAGATGACCTTGCATATTGAGCACTGTGAAGCTGAACTGCATGGCTAAGCCTGCTTGCTGGTCAATGGCAAAGGGGTGAAGGATCCTGATCTGCTCCTCACCCTTGCAGTCAGCCACAAGCTACATCATAACACATTCTAAAGAGATGCCTCATGCCTTCTATTTTCTTTCTTTGCAGGAGTATCATTAAAGCCTGAACCAATTGACACATATGGTAGGTCTTTGTATATACTTATTTTTATTATTAATATTTTTTTCCTAAAATTGTTATTATAAAAAAAAGCTTTTGTGTTCTAGACACATAAAATTTAAGGGTACCTTATTTATCTTCCAGAATATAAAACCACTGCAGATGGATGGGTCATATATGAAGATAAGCTCTACTATATCAGCAAAGAACAGGTCTCCATGGAAAGAGCCCAAGAGTTTTGCAGAAAGAATTCTGCTGACCTAGCTGTTGTTAACAGTAACAGTGAGAGAAGGTTCCTAAAGAGAGCACTAAAAGAAAATGTAAGAACCATTATAAACAGACAGCCTAAAGTAGAAATTATTTTGACAATTTGCTTGTAGAACTTGAGTTGTCCTAGAAGCAGAAACATCAGCATTTTCATTAATGAAATATCCCCAAATGCACCCTTAGATCCTGTGGGATTTGGCCTCCCCTGCTCCACGCCAGCTGCACTGATGCAATTCACAGGAAGAGTGATGTGGGAAGGTACCAACTCTTTTGGAAAGTAGCTGGTCTTTGAGGGAGAATAAAAAAGGAGTACCATTTTCTGATTCAAAATCTGCTTCTTTTCTACTCCATCCTAAGGGCCTTCAGTGCTGCAGGTCTTGGCTCTGGTCCCAGATAAAAGCCTGACTTCTGTGCCTGGGCACATAAACAGGTTGCTGTGGTTAACTGCATGCAGGTGCTTTACTGCTGTGGCCTTCAGTGGCTGCTCTGTGGACCTAATCAATGGTGTAACAATTTCTGCTTGTTTTGCTTCAAATATTTTTTTTTTTAAATTGAAGTAGTGTCTTTCTGATTTAGGAGAGCTATTGGAGAGGGTCAATAGGATACTTCATTGGTCTAAGAGTGAGCCTTGATAAAAAGTTCAGGTAAGTTAAGATGATCAGTGCAGCTTCTAACGTGTAGAAACAAATATAATATTTTATGAAGCTGGAGGGGCTGAATATGTTCTCTTGAAGGTCTGAAGGCTGTTCCACATACCGTGTACAGAGCAAAATGGAATAGTCCTAAAGTCCAATAATTTCTCCAAAAAATAAATAGTAAAATAATCTTTTTTCCTTGAGTAAACACTTAGGCAAAGAAAATCTTGGCAGCTCTAGTCTCCGTACACACTTTCTCAAGTTTCTTCCAGTGATTTGCCTCATAAAGTGGAGTGATACTTCACTATGCTGAATTTTTTACCTCTAAACATACACATGTACACTTAAAACATGCTCTGTATCATAGGGTTTGGCTTTCTTATGCTTTTTATCTATATATCAGAGGGATTCTCCAGAGTCAGGAAGAATACAGGCAATGAGTACAAAAGGTAGTCTCTGCAAACTCCTATTCCAGGAGAAAATTCAGCAGTAGTTTACAGAAATGAAACAGTAACAAGTATTCTGAAAAGACCAACACACAAATTAACACAAAACTAAGCTAAGAGATACTGAAGAGCATGATACACTGCTTACCTTCCTACCTGCTTGTTAGGATGTGCCTGGGAGGTGAAAAAGAAGTGCTTCTAGCTTGACCTGGAAAAGGTTAGAGGGGATTTTGTACTTTAACCTTTCTGTTTTAATGCCATTGTTCGATGCCATATGTAAATACCTTACCTTGAGAAAGACAGAAAAGGAGTGGGGAGAGAAGCAGATAGATGATTTTAACCTCCTGATTTAGGAGTCAAATTAGGGACATAGAGCACTCCATGGATCCAGTGAGAATCTCCTTTGTTTAGATCAATAGTATCATCAGCAGCAAGACATAGATGATACAGCTGATTTTTTTCCCACTTCAGGCTTACTTATCTAAATTCTGAATTACTGATTAAAACGTGGTTAAAACATCCTCTTCCTCCAATAGCAATATATTGAAGTAAAAAGCAGGTAAACATAAGCAGGAAAAAGTTTCAACTTTGGTACTTTAGAAAGGATGGTTTTAAAGTCGACATAATGTCTTTTAGTTTAAAGGAAAATAGAACACTCCCCCCTATACCCCCCACAGAGCAGAGTAAATCCAGAGTAAAGTATTTTTATTCTTGTTTACA
The DNA here is from genome assembly GCF_048771995.1 of Taeniopygia guttata. Lineage (NCBI taxonomy): Eukaryota > Metazoa > Chordata > Aves > Passeriformes > Estrildidae > Taeniopygia > Taeniopygia guttata. Next base: position 20,411,614 of record NC_133026.1, on the reverse strand, counting down.
CCTACAAATGCCCCAGGAATTATCAGACTGAAAAGCATAGTATTATCTAGGGTTAAAATAGTTATTGTAATAACTATTAAGATAAAAATAACTATTAAGACAAAATTTTAATATCCTTCTCTGTATTATGATCAACTGATTTTGATTTCTCTTATTAAATGTTTCAAAACAATTGTGGCCATTAACAGAAAATATGCTTGGTGTAGTCTTTTTCTAATTTGCAACCAGAAATATTTTACAGAAAGTTCTTCAAATTAGAATAATCAAGGAAAGAAAGGGCAATCTCTAATAGTCCTTTCCATTATAGTCAGTTCCCATGAATTCTCTTAGACACTCTTACTCATGAGGTGTTCATTAAGACTACCATGTCACAAATGAAGGTATTAATTAGTAACTACTCGTATATCTTTTCTTTAAGCTGGGTGGATGGAACTCCAGTAACCTATGTGGCCTGGGCTCCTAATGAACCCAATTTTGCAAATAATGAGGAAAATTGTGTGGTAATGCTTTCAGGGCATGGTAAGTGACAATACAAAACTACTGGATTTTATTTGTCTCTGCTTGGATTATAACTGATGCTGTCAAACCTCTGCTGTCAACTGTCACACAGTCTTTGGTTGCTGTTTTCTGCAATTTCTTTCCAGTGACAAACCAGCGCAATGCAGTAACTCTTCCCAGTCATGGGACCACTAGCCATGGAAGAGGCTAAGCCCTTAGAATGGGGAGATTTCCGTACCATGAGTAATTTAAAGCAGATATTTCCTTCTGGGTTTTGTCCTTTTTACAGGGCTTTTCACTACTTCTTTCAGTAAAAATTTGTATAGTCTATCCTCTCTACCATGAACTTAAGAAACCATTTATAGCAGCTCCAGGAAATCAGAGTTGAAGGTACAAGTCAATGAGGAAAGAAACAAACACATCTAATGTGCTAAGATATATTTACAAGTACACTAAAATGCAAATTTCTTGCACATCCTAGAGCTCTATTTCTTCTTGGGTCTATTTCTGTAACTTTAATGAGGCTAATGGGAATTTAGTAAGCACATGTTGATCTCTCAAATATGTTTTACAAATAATTCATGCAATATGTTTGAACACTGTATTGTGTCATTAGATTGACTTAGTATTTCCTATCTCATCCATTTCTTATTAATTTTCTTTTCAAACTTGCTTACTTTTAAATATACTTACTTTCTTTTCAAATTTTTATTTTCCCTGTTGCCTGCAATGTGATGATGCCAGAGCTCAAAAAAAAAAAAAAAAAAAAAAGAAAAACCAAACCCGATAAACAGGTATAAACACTGTGGAGAGAACCCTGAATGAGGAGCAGTGGGTCAGGGAGCTCAAATTAACTACAAGGAGCTACAGTGCCCCATTAGAGCTTATTTGAAGGTGCCATGGTTACTTTGCCTTCAGATCAAGACGTAGCCGGAAGTAAAAAATAGAGAAAATGGTGTTTATTAAAAAAAGAGTGATAAATTATTATTACTAAATATTAAATACATGTTGAATTGTTATTTTTTTTCCAGGATTGTGGAATGACATTAACTGTGGTTCTGCCAATAACTTTGTATGTGAAAAACATAACAGCTCTGTTAATTCAACATTTCCTTCTCCATTGCCTCCCGGAGGATGTCCACAAAGTTGGATTTTTTTTAACAACAAGGTATGTCAACAAGTATCTTCAGTAAATTGTATAAAGCAGTAGAACTGAAGAGAAAATCCTGAAAACTTCACATTTTTTAAGAATATGAAGTAAATCTGGAGAGTAATTACTTAGACAGAATGTGCAGACTAGATGGCTGGGCTTTTTTTGAGGTGACTTAGACACTTAGCAGAGAAATACAATAAAAGTAGATGTATGCTGAATGCATTTCAGACAGCATAGTTTGTGCAGGCTTAAAATATACAGTAACTGTTTAAGAAAACCTCTCCTATCTTCAAGTACATTATTTTGTTTAGAAATGGAAGTCTGTAATGGTCAGTCTTGTAAAAAAGTTGGAAAGGTTTAGAAAGAATGTATTTGAGTAATCCCTTTGGCCTGTAGGACTTTACAGCTTTGAATTCAGAAAGATGATGTTGAACTACAATTGTTTTGAGTACAACTTTGCATTCAGACACAGTCTGGAAGTCCTCATTGCTGTAAGAGAAGAGTTTATACCAATCTGAGTTGAAGCTCCATCTACCACTGTGCTGCTATTGTACCCTCAGAATGTTTGGCCAATGTGCCAAAGGATATTTCACACCCTTTGGCAGTATGAACAGCTGTAACCACAGTCATAAGAAGGAGGAAAAAGAACAGTAGAGATTATTCCCTGCAGCTGTGTCACCCAAAGCCACATTTTCTTGGTTTCAAATGATGCCTCTATTCCAGCAGGAAGAAGGCAGATGAAAATGTGAGAAGTGATTATGTACTTGACCTCATTATAATCACTTAATTTCATACCAGATTACACCTTGTGCAATGAGGGGAGAAAAGTAGACATCCAGACTTTCTACTCCTGAGCTCTGTCACTCATTCTAGCCCTGTTTTCTTTTTCTGCAGAAAAGTACATCTTAGAGCTAATTATCTAGAGATAATAGTCACATATAATAGTTCCAGTCTTGGCTAATTTGAAAAAAATGCTTGATTTGTTTCCAGTGTTTCAAAGTATTTGCTTCCAATATAACAACCAATCTCACATGGCATGCTGCACGAGATGTTTGCTTCAATTTGGGAGGAAACCTGGCTACTATATCAAATGAACAAGTACAGGGTATGTGTATAGGTTCTATTGAAAGAAAAAATCTCAGTCTCTCACTAAAGAAACTCTATACTCTCCAATATAAAATATGGGATTACCTGATGAAAATTTCTTATTAGCCAGGTGAGTCCATGGTTAATTTTAACTTCAAACAGCAAGGCAATACCTAAAATTATTACATATAAGAAATAAAGTTAATTTTTAGTTCTTTCAGGTTTCATGAAACTTCCAGTGGGTTCTGAGGATGATTGCACAGATCTCTCATAATGACAGAAATCTGTATTTCCTGTCTCTCTCACTGGCAATAGGATTTTCTGAAACCCTATGAGTGCATACAGAGTGAGGAAGGGATGCTTATCTAAATATTTAATTAACAGCAGATGGGCTGTGTAGGGGAAAGTGTTATCCTTTTATTATGTCCCCCATTCTGGGTTTTTGCATATTTTCTCTCTTTTGGGCAAGTAATGATGAGCTTTCCTTAATGAGAAATCTTTGCTTCTCTCCAGCTTTCCTTTTCTATCATTTGAAATATGCCATAACTAATGTTTGGATTGGGATGAATGATATCAACAGAGAGTCCACATTTCTTTGGACAGATGGAAGCACTGTTTCCTACACCAACTGGGCTAATGGTGCACCAGAAAATCAGCAAAGCTACTTTGACTTACATGAGTATGAAACATTGACAGATGATGCTCTGGAGGTACAGGAAATTTGCATAACCTCTATCTATACCTTGGGCAGCTAGTTGATTTTCCTAAAAGAAAAGTTACAGCAGCAATAATAGGATGCTGAAACAAGTCCTTTTGTAAACACAATAGGGTTTAGGATATCGTCTGATAATGATTCCAAATATACCCAAATGTCTGGCAAAGTTCTGTAAAAGAGGGATTTTAAGCCTTCCATCAGAACTATTGCAAAAAAACCAGCTCTGTAAAAGAAGCTTGGAGAAACTTATATCAGTTTGTCCCCAAAATGGATTAATGCAAATACTAAAGGTGCAACACCAAAGACAAGGTATGATAAACCAAAATTAAGATTTTTGATGCAAGAATAATTTGGCTGTGTGTATGTCCCACTTCTGGCTGATGTGCTCCCACACTTCTTTACTCATTTCTGATGGTACAAATTGATATCTTCAGTGATATTACTTTTTCTCTGCAGAAACTGAGGCTCTTTTCCAAAGGTGGTAATTTCTGAGGAAATGATTGGCAGTTATTCACCCAAGATTTTTAACATCTGCCATCAGTCAATTTTAGCTGATGACTAAAACTTATTTAAATCAGCATAAAGGAGAAACTTCGATGACATGCCAAAAGACTGCTATGGTGAATCTTGAAATCAGGGGAGTCATGAAAGAAATACTGGAGCAATATATAAGGAAGTAAAGAGAAAATACTCTGTTGCAATTGATAATGGTAACTTGATTATGACTATAAAGAAAAAGCAAAGGGTATCTGCTTTCTGCAAAAGAGTTTGCTTCAGTTAGATTAATCCAGACTAGAGCTTTTAACAATAGTTCTTATGTTGTTTTTCTCATTGATAAAAAATTTTTTGAAACAGGTCTACATAACTGTAAATAAGAACAGAGAAGATTTATTATAGGTACCTTAGTCATTTACACAGTCATTATAGGGTTCTTAATAAAACTGGTAAAATGAGTATTAATTTAGTTCTTTCAGACCTTAACTGGCACCAGTGGAAGCCTGGGTCAAATTTAAGGGGTTGCTAAAAAATATCAAGTCAAGCTGCTTGGCAGAAAGCGAGAAAATTTGAACTAATTACACAGGCATTCAATGAGCTCTTCTCTGACATCATGCCTGCACTAGCAGTGCAGGAGCTTCAGCTCACCCCCTCCCCATGGCCTCTTGTAATGGCTGTGACTCTTCCCCTCCCCTTCAGACAGACTGTGTCTTCATCGTGAAGTCAGATGGCAAATGGAGAGATGATAGTTGTGACAATGAAAGAGGCTACATCTGCCAGATGAATTCAGGTGAGTTCTGTCGACCCAGTCTCCTAAAGAGGAAGAATACCTTGGTTAGATAAGATGAATATATAACCTGATGTGATTTCTTCCAGCTTTGAGTCCCATTCTGAATCTCAGGCTTTCAGAGCTCCATCAGTGTTAAGCTAGTGCCATGTTTAAAGTATAAATTATTTCATAGAAATTGCTGGAGAGGAATCTCCTATTCTTAATTGGGATTTTGTACCTAATCATGAGTAATACTAGAAAATAATAAATGAAAATGGCTTTTTTTTTTTCCTCAGTGAAGCATAAGAGGTTTAAGCATCCTGTCTAAGTGCAGTATAAATCATGTTCTTGCAGTGATCTTCCCATTCTCTTGGACAAATCTGAGGAGAGTAATCCTCTCTCACAATTTCTACTGAATGCCATAATATGTATGTCAATCAAATTGTACAGCTTCTTGGATGTATCTTCATTGTAAAAGATTATGTTTATTTTTTTACACCATTATTTTTTACTCATTATTACAAAATGAGTAATGAATGTTGACTCTACTCC